>NW_027362765.1:218886342-219539199 GCF_046119375.1 Phyllobates terribilis
CTCTTAAGACTATCATACTCTTTAGAACACTGTTAGATGTCAATTGTTGAATATAGATCCAGTCTGCCACTAAGGAATTTTTCATCTTATTGTAGTCGATGAAACTTATTATCTCCCAAATACTGTAATACACAGGAAAGCATGGTTGCCCCTTCATTTTCAGGTTTGTGGGTGTTCCAGATTTGGGACCCACATCAATCATTAAGTCATGGCACATCCCAGCAGTTAAGATGAGAAGAATACCCCTTTTAGGTTTTTGTAGCTAGGATTGCCATTTTGCCTTATGGAATATGATGGGAGTATGACTTTTTTTCAACTATACCAGGCAGATATGCTTTTGTGCATAACAATATATTTTTCTGTGTCTCATCTTCACTTGTGTTCTTATATATTGGTTTACGTCTCATTACTGCTCCAGTTGGTGTATATATGCTTTTGACCTCTACATTAGTGATAGGAACTTTATCATTGGAAGAAATTTAACATTGTGTTCATGTAATTTTTCCCCATTTTTTGAACTTATTTGTCATTTTTTTATCCTGTTTTACTTACCGTATCTATTTTTTGCAAATTTCTTAGGTTGGCTTTTGTTGGTTAGCACCATGCTTTTCATTTTTTGTTTTATTGGTTTGAAGTGCTGATTTAGCTGGTGGGATGTTTCACAATAAATGGATTTTTGGGGCATTTTTACCAAACTTTGGACATTTTTGTGTTAAAACTTTCCATCTCAGCAGAGTACAAGTAACAACAACAAAGGTAATTTACCATGAAGGTTTTTTTTGCACTGGTGTTTGGTTTTTAATCCATGTATTTTATCAACTAGTTTTGCAACAAAATTATTATACATTGTCTGCAAAAAGGATTTATTTGTTGCAAACGGAGCTAAAGAAACACACAAGTAAAAATCAATTTATATCTGGAAAAATAATCCTCGTGGTAAATTCCTTTGTTTTCTTGCACCTCTGTTCTTTTTCTCTGTCTCATTCCCTTTCTCGCTGCATTCTAACAGTCTTGTGCCTCATTTTCTCTCTCCCGGTGCTCATTCTCTTCTATTGCTGAGTTCTCGGCCTATTCTCACAGTTTCTCATTTCCTGCCATTGTGTTCTGTGGCTCTTTATGTATCCCATCCAGTCTAATGTTGTTTGCATCTCCCTCTTTGTCCCATCCCATCTCTGACTATTTTCTATGCTTCCCCTCTCTTGCTGTGTGCTATTGCTGCCATTGTTTCTTTTTAGAGCTCTGAATATTTAAAGATGCGCCTTGCAATCTCCGTGTGTATTTATACTCACTGTCAATATATGCAAACCCTGTGTACCAATTTATACTTCCTCCTTATGAAATTGGAGCTTGCTATGTAATAAAGACTTTTTTTCTCGTAACGATGAAGTGCAGAACACCGCAGCCTTGGTACTTGTGCCCACGGGGCTTCAAAAGCTGGGGAAAACAGCATAATATATTATATTTACCCATCATTTATGGATATGCATATCTTTATTGATATATATGCATGTATTAATATGTATGTCTTCTACACATCTGTATGCACATATTTTACATTTCCATCTATTGGTGACTATATTATATATGTGATGTTCATGAACACTTTGTCAAAAGACCAAGAATAGTTAAACACCTGCGTTGACTGCTTTCCGCTCCCGATCTTTCCCCAACCTCCTGGATGCATGCAGTAGGAGAGGGAGGTCTGGGCCCAGGATCCCTGCAGGTAAAATGAGTTGTATTTATTGTAATGAAGGGAGTCTAGTACTGTATTTCTGCAGAGAACCGATGCACCATGCGGAGTCCAACACAATGACTGCTCCCCGGGAAGCCACTCTCTCTCTTGCAGCCCCACCCCCAACCCACTCAGTGATTGGGAACAAGATTTCCTCCTAATAATATAGTAGATTAAAAATGTTACATTAACCCATTCAAAATACCTTAAAACAGGCTTGCTTTGCAATTGTATGTATATTGTTGCTTGTATATAAATTACATAGGTCTCTGGATACAATAACTGTGAACGACTGTTCCATCATTGTGTGCATTTCCTTTAGATAGGGATTAATAAGTGCTTTCTTAGAAATGAAATCATGCTTTATAGTAATAATCACACAATACACTCAATGCCACCTGAAATTGCATATTTGTATATGGAATCTACATACTGTGCACTTAACGGCAACACAAGAATGAAAGTTTCTTGAAAAGGCTTAATATTGTCTTAGTTAGTGGAATGCAATTACAATTTAAATAGTAAATGCCTTTCTAATATGTGAGGATATATGTAAATCATAATCTCAGCATTCATCCTGCTTTAGTGCTCCTTTGGAAATTTCCTGCCAGATGTCTTCCTTTTTTTTCCTTTCGTTAGTCATAGAGACGAGCAGCAAATTACAATTTGTGAGCTTCACCGAATTTTCTCCTAAAATTTCACATTGATATCGATTCAGCAAAACCTTTAATTGCCCAGACAATATGTGTGTAACACTCTGAGGTCTCCTAGGACTGTGCTGAACCATATTTGAGTTCTTTAATGTAAACACAGACTTACTAATGTCTAAGTGACCTCAGCATATCTGACTAGGGGAAACTGATGGTGACTGATGGTAACCAACAGCTTATTTAACACACACTGTGCTGCAGAATTTTATGACTATTGAAATTTTTAAAAGCGTCCATAAGCTATCCCTTTTTGGAGGCAGATGCGTGCCTTGCTGATGTTTATACACAGGTGGTGCAAACATAAAAAGCCATGTTTTTTTCACATGAGAAGTATCATAGAATCATAGAATCATAGAATCATAGAATGGTAGAGTTGGAAGGGACCTCCTGGGTCATCTGGTCCAACCCCCTGCTCAAAGCAGGATTCACTAGATCATCTCAGACAGATGTCTGTCCAGCCTCTGTTTGAAGACGTCCATTGAAGGGGAACTCACCACCTTTCGTGGCAGCCTGTTCCACTCATTAATCACCCTAACTGTCAAAAAAATTTTTCTAATATCTAATCTGTGTCTCCTCCCATTTAGTTTCATCCCATTGCTTCTAGTCTTTCCTTGTGCAAATGAGAATAAAGATGATCCTTCTACAATGTGACAGCCCTTGACATATTTGTAGACAGCTATTAAGTCTCCTCTCAGTCTTCTTTTTTGCAAGCTAAACATTCCCAAATCCTGCAACCGTTACTCATAGGATATGGTTTGCAGACCAGTCACCATTCTGGTCGCTCTTCTCTGAACTTGCTCCAGTTTGTCTATGTCTTTTTTAAAATGTGGTGCCCAAAACTGTACACAGTATTCCAGATGAGGTCTGACCAAAGAGGAGTAAAGACCGATAATGACTTCACGTGATCTAGACTGTATGCTTCTGTTAATACATCCCAGAATTGTATTTGCCTTTTTTGCTGCTGCATCACACTGTTGACTCATGTTCAGTCTATGATCTATTAGTATACCTAAGTCTTTTTCACATGTACTGTTGCTTAGCTCTTTTCCTCCCATTCTGTATATGCTTTTTTCATTTTTATTGCCCAGATGTAGTACTTTGCATTTTTCCCTGTTAAAAACCATTCTGTTGGTTGCTGCCCACTGCTCCAGTTTATTTAGGTCTTTTTGAATCCTCTCTCTCTCTTCTCTAGTATTAGCTATCCCTCCTAGCTTTGTGTCATCAGCAAATTTAATCAGTTTACCCTCAATTCCTTCATCTAAATCATTGATAAAGATGTTGAACAATACAGGTCCCAGGACGGAGCCCTGTGGTACCCCAATTGAGACATTCATCCAGCTGGATGTGAAGCCATTTACAACCACCCTTTGAGTCCGATCACTAAGCCAGTTATGAATCCACCTAACAGTTGCCTGGTCCATTGCATACTTGGTCATTTTTTCAATAAGGATGGTGTGAGATACTTTGTCAAATGCTTTGCTGCAGTCAAGATATACTATATCTACAGCATTTCCCTGATCCACCCAGTCAGTGATTCTGTCATAGAAGGAAATTAAGTTAGTCTGACATGACTTGTTAGTTACAAACCCATGCTGACTCTGGTTAATCACTTCATTCTTATCCATGTACTTACATACATGTTGTTTAATAATTTGTTCAAAGATCTTTCCTGGTATAGAAGTCAGACTCACCGGCCTATAGTTCCCTGGGTCCACCTTCTTCCCCTTTTTGAAGATAGGAACAACATTTGCTCTTCTCCAGTCTTCTGGGACTTCTCCTGTTCTCCAAGAATTTTCAAAGATTATGGAGAGTGGTTCTAAAATTTCTTCTACGATCTCCTTCAGTACTCTGGGGTGTAATTCATCTGGACCTGGAGACTTGAACTCATTTATGTTAGCTAAATATTCCCTCACAATCTTTCTGTTTACAGATAACTTGGATTCCTCTATTCCTTTAAAAGGACAGTGAAGATCAGTTGATGTTACATTTTCTTTCTGAGAGAAAACAGATGCAAAATAGGAATTAAAAAGTTCGGCCTTCTCAACATCCTCTCTTACCATTTCTCCATTTTCATCCTGTAAAAATCCTATAGCATCTTTGACTATTCTTTTACTTTTGACATACCCCCAAAATCCTTTTTTATTGCTTTTGACATCTCTTGCAAGCCTTAATTCATTGTCAGCTTTAGCTACCCTGATACGTGCCCTACAGGATCTGCAGACTGCATTATAATCTTCTTTAGATATGCCTCCCTCTTTCCATTTAATAAACATTTCTTTCTTTCTTTTTAGCATGTGTTTAAGTTCTGTGTTCATCCATCCTGGTTTCCTTAAATGCTTCCCATTCTTCCTACTTTTCGGGATTGTTAACGATTGTGCTTTGAGAATCTCATTTTTAAAAATTTCCCATCCTTCCTGGACATTTTTGTCCTTAAGGACATCCAGCCATTGGATCCCTCCTATTCTCTTTCTGAGTCTCTTAAAATCTGCCTTTCTAAAATCTAACCTTGAAGTTTGAGTCTTCACATGTCTTCCTCCTCTAGTTATCCAAAATTCTATAATAGCATGATCGCTGCCTCCTAGGGTCCCAGCCACCTTTACCTCCTCAACCATTTCCTCCTTGTTTATAAGGATTAGATCCAAAGAAGCAGATCCCCTTGTTTTCTCCCCTACCTTTTGGAAGATAAAGTTGTCAGCAAGAGAGGATAAGAATTTTCTTGACCTGTTAGTTTTACTTGAGAGAGATTCCCAACAAATGTCTGGATAGTTGAAATCTCCCATGACCACTACGTCATATTTTTTGGAGAACTTGGTCATTTGATACATAAAGAGTTCATCCATATCTTCAGCTTGCCCAGGTGGCCTGTAGTAAATGCCTACAATGGTGTCCTTTCCGTTGTTCTCTCCTTGTATTCTTACCCAAACAGTTTCCACAGAACTCCCAGTCTCTGAAGCTTCAATCTCTGTGCAGATATACGCTTTTCTAACATACAATGCAACACCTCCTCCTCGTTTATCAAGTCTGTTTCTTGCAAATAAGTTGTATCCTTTTAGCCTTTTATTCCAATCATGTGTATCGTCCCACCAAGTTTCAGTGATTCCAATGACATCATATTCCTTTTCCTGCATTAGTAGTTCCAATTCTCCTTGTTTGTTGCCCATGCTTTGTGCATTTGTATAAAAACATTTTAGTTTGTGATTGGTTTCTCTTTCTCCCATATTTTTATTATTTAAATTGTTTTGTCTTTGTTCTTCCTTTCCACTTCCAGTAGCAGAGATCTCAATAGTATTTGTCAGCTGTATGGCTTTTTCTGGCCTTTTGCTTCCCTTCCCACATTGTTCTAGTTTAAAGCTCTTCTGATGAGTGTAGCAAGGCGACTTCCAAATACATGTTTTCCAGTCTTCGTAAGGTGCACCCCATCTCTAGCAAGTAGTCCATCGTATAGGTAATTCATTCCGTGATCCAGAAATCCAAATCCTTGTTGACGGCACCATCGACGTAGCCAGTTGTTCACCTGTAGAATCTTATTCCACCTCATTGTTCCATGGCCATCCACTGGGAGGATGGATGAGAAGACCACCTGCGCTCCCAATTCTTTCACTTTCTTGCCTAAGTCTTCAAAGTCACTGCAGATGGTTTCCAGGTCCTTTCTTGCGGTGTCATTTGTCCCCACATGTATTAGCAGGAATGGGTAGTGATCTGTAGGTCTGAAGAGTCTTGATATCCTGTCAGACACATCTTTAATTTTTGCTCCTGGAAGACAGCACATTTCTCTTGAGGTTATGTCTGGTCTGCAGATAGCTGCCTCTGTTCCTCTTAACAGGGAATCCCCCATGACCACCACTCTCCGTTTTTTCTTCACTACATTCTTCTTTCTCCATCCAGGAGGATTCTGAGGACTTACAAGGTTATTCATTGCTGGCAAAGTCTTATTTTGCTGTATTTCTTCATGGTTCTCCTGCGTGAGAGCCTGGTACTGGTTCCTGAGCAGTATGGGTGCTGACTGCCTCTCGATCCTCCTGCTTCTATGGGTCACATGCTTCCATTCCTCTGTTTCGTCAGGTGCAGTTTGAATTTCTTCTCTTTCTGAATCATGAAGAGATAATTCTGCTCTGTCTAAGAACTCTTCACCTTCCTTAATGATTTTCAAGGTAGTTAACCTCTCTTCTAGATTTCGCAACTTTTCCTCCAACAGGGACACAAGCTTGCATTTCTGGCATGTGAAGTTTGGCTTTTCCACTGGCAAGTCTGTGAACATGTAGCAGGATATGCAGCTCACCAAATGGCTCCTGGACTCTTCCATGTTCTTATTGTTAATGTTCTGAAAACAGTGAAAAAGGCTTAAAAAAAAAGCTTCAAAATGCGCGCGCCTACCGGCGCGCGGTTTACCGATGTCCTCTTTTCAGCTCCAACAGCCAAAATCCAGTGTTCTTTGAGCTCGCGGAGACTCTTCACTTACCCCAAAATGCAGTGGGAATATGCTAATTATCTCCTCAGGACTCCTCCCCTGGTTATCAAGAGCTTTGTTCTTTGCTAAAAGAGGAAGCTATAGCTTTTTCACAAGCCATCCAAATATTATCCCTTTGTTTAGGGAGCAAAATCAGGTGTACTGTTTTGAAAGTCAAGAAGTAATGGCTTATCAACTAGGAGTGAAAAAATATCCCTTTTTTAGGATCTGCAACAGGTTTGCTAGTTTTACAATGAATAAACGATTACAAAGGTTTGTCCATTGTTTTAGGAAGAAGGAACAGGATGGCTTTTTCAAAGTGAATAAGCAATGCCTTGTCAACAAGTGGGACAAAAAATTAGTCCTATTTTGGGAGCTGTTTCATGTTTGTGTAGGCTGCAAAGAATATGCTTCCCATCAGCAGTACAGTATAGCTATACAACACACCGGATAAATGCAGGAGATGTGTGTGTGCGTCCAGCGGCAGTGGCACCGCCTGAAGCTTCACAGTATAAAAATTTAATAGGTCAGGCAAGATGTTTGGCAGTGTAGGTTCAGCAACGCCAGTACTACTTTACAGATTGCATGATGGACAGGGAGAAGGCACCTGGCTGAGTTTGGGTCATCAGCACTGGTGGCAGCAGAACTGTATAGGAGGCACATAACAAACAGTCAGATGTTATAGCCAATCTAATCACTGACATCAACCATAGGTGATTGAAAGTTTGCACTAATCCAGTAATGATCATTTTTACAAATGTAAGGTTTTCCATGGATAACTTGATCCACTTAGGTGAGACAAATCCATCGACCACTCTGAAAGTACACTGGAGGCTGGACATGATGGTACGCCCATAAAAATCTGGGCAAATACTTGCCAATGGTCCAGTTTGCTGACCCAGAAGTTCATGGGAAGAAACGAAAGCACTTAGAGGAAACTCACACAAACACTGAAACATTGAAACCTTGCAGATGTTGTTCTTGATGGGATTTAAACCCAGTAATGCAGCACTACAAGACTACAGTGCTAACCACTGAGCTCTCATGCTGACTCAGGTTGTTACATTGGCATATAGTTTTCCCACCATACGGCATATAGCTTGCCCACCAGTACGATTGAGGGCCCTGTTGGTTCACTTTAATCATCCCACTGTTAGGATGGGTTGTCATGGCCAGGTTCCCCTTCACATCCACCTGCTGCTGCTCCTCGTCTTCCTTCACATCCTGCAGCAAGTAACACGGAGCTTGAGGGTTCCCAATAGACACAGAATAACAATGAACATGTGCAATTTGTTGTTTTCTCCCATACCCTGTTACATGATGGTGAGTGTTTTTTCAAGGATAAATATGAGGGGGACAACAAAATTGATTACATAGCTGCTGCTTCTGACAAATTTGGTTGCCTCTTTAAAGGGCATAGTAGTTATAAATCCCTGATCAACTGCCAGTGTTGGATTTCAAAGTAACTCACGCTCCAGTTTGGCTGCTGCATGATTTAGTCCATAACCGCTTTATACTACTAATGTAGATGCTCCAATTTTATGCAACGTCAAATTCCAGTGGGTTGCAATCTCTCAAATCATGTAACGCTCTGGAAAACCAGGAGGGCCTGCTGAGTCACATATGAAACTAGGGAGCAGAGAGAGTGAGTATACCGTATGGAGGGTTTTATACTGTGAAACACTACTATCTTGGAGACCAAAATAATTTGTTCTTCCAATTATATACCCTGCTTCCATGTCACACTCTTCTATGGCAAAGCTTTGGGAAGGTACTAATTCTCCTTTTTTTATGCCATGACTTAGAACCTGTTCAATTTTGGGTTCAAACCCTGTCTGATGGCTATGATGTTGGTACTTGGAAAAATATATTCTTTTATATCCTATTCCCCAGCATTTGAAGATTTTAATGGACCAATAAAGAATTGTGAATTTTTCTACCGACACAAGAGACAAACACCGGATTTACTCTTTTCCCTTGACTGATTCTCCTTGCAGGGATCCAATGTCTGTATGAAGTCTTACAGGATGTGCAACCTGAGAAAATTATGCAAAATTCCTCTCTAGAGGGAAATAAACACTACCACTCCAGTACCACCTGTAGAGATATCAGCTAAAACAGAGAAATACATCTATAAACAGTTGTTTTTCTGAGTTCTTGCTCCTTATCAGTACAGGGTAGAGTTTTGGTTGGCCAAATAATATCACATTGAATCAGCTCCTTAGATAGATCCAGCTGGTGTAGAATGACAAGCAAGCAATGTTTTTTTTTCATACGCTTAAAAGCTTAGCAAAAAAATACATCATTCTTTTAATTTTCTCTAAATTAAGACTATATGGTCTGTGATCCATTTTAAGGGGACACTTTCACAGTCTAGTAGCCACATTTGAATCTAATAGCTTGTGAGATTCACTTTAAAGCTATTTTTTTTCTGGTACTAAAAAAATAAATAATTTTCCATATAGTCTTCATTTAAACAATCTTACGTTTTGTGGATAAAGCTCCTGTGCAAACTTGTGCCTGCATTGTTGCAAGAGTACAAACTTTGCACATGGTTTCATTCTGCATTAAGCTATTCTTCCTCTAATATATTGAAAATCTCATTAACCTTTTTTAAAAGGATGCATGTGAAATGACTGATATCTTGTTAAATAACCTACAGGAGGTCCGAGAAATATCTGCTCCCATTATCACCATATCTTGATTTCCAAGAACTTCTACTATCATTAGCATATTTACTTGTGAATTATATTATCTGCTCTTCTTATAACCTGCATTTGTATGATCTCCCTACTCCATGATTGTGGATCATTTAAGAGGGTACTCATTTAGCTAGTGGGGGGTCTTCAAAGCAATTCTTACTGGGAAAACTAATGCAAATTATCTCTTCTCAAGAAGAAAGGAACTATCTCTCTAGTACTACCTATGTGGCTACCCTATTAGTCAATGTCAAAGATTGACTTACAGGTTAGCTGCCTATAGATAGCACCAGGGGTCGACACTGACACTGAAGGGCCCCTGTGCAAGAAATGTGTTTGGGCCCCTCTCCAATTAATACAATAGGGACAATAGAATAGATTAATCTTCCATTCTCCAGACAACAATCCAGTTGATTGACAGGTGTCTACTGATATACACACATGAAAGAGACCTGTCAATCAACAAGATGAGTGTGGGGAGAAGCCAGGCTCTAAACCAGGGGGGCAAAACATTTTTTGGTCCAAGTGCCGCAATGCCAAATTGAACCAATCCCAATGGTGGCAAAAAATTTTAAAGGGCTACTTACATGAATATATCATCAGAACCACCATCAGTACGTTAAAACATCACCAAGTTTTGAGTATTTGACAAGGATTTGGAGACTTTCTGTTAAACAAAAAAACGAGTTTTGGGAGCAGAAACTCACCAAATCCTCCTCATAATCTCAAATCTCTAAGTTTTCAGGATTTTTAAGTTTTTACGTAGCCATGAAGCATGTTTTTCATTGCTACATATGTACAAAATCAAAACCACTGTCAGCACATGAGTGTGGTGCCAGAATCACCATCAGTACATGAATGCAGCACCAGAACCACGGTGAGTACATGAATGCAGTGCCATAACCACCGTGAATACATGAATGCAGTGTCATAACCACCGACAGTACATGAATGCAGAGCCAGAACCACCATCTGTACATGAATTCTGCACCAGAAATTACCATCAGTGTATGAATGCAGTGCCAGAAAGTACCATCAGGACACGAATGTAGCACTAGAACCACCATCAGTACATGAATGCAGCGTCAGAATCACCATCAGTACATATATATAGCCAGGAAAAGATAAGAGTCCAGCTAACCTTCATGCACTATTTGAAGATTCGGAGCAGAGGAAGCATCTGGGCCTTGGATGCAAACGATAAAATGTTTTATCTACTACCATGGTATTTTAAATTCACCAACTGGAGTGTTTCCATTCACATCAATAAAGAAGAGGTTTTTTTTATTTTCGTGAAGCTGAATTTTTCTTTCTTTATATATATATAGCACCAAGCTTAGTACAGTGATTAATTCCAATGTCAGGTCAGCCCCATATACAATTGTATTGCATAAACCTATAATTCACAGTGTGTCCTTAACAATGGCAAAGGTATACTGGGAGTTGTTATCAGCCATCATCAGACTGTCGACCACATCGGATTCACAGTACTGATGAAACATAGTCCATATCACAAATAAACATTTACATCCAGTATCTTATAGATGACATCTTTTGTGATTGGAGTTGTTCACCTTCTTTTCTTCTCTATTTTGTCTTGATGTCATGATGAAATTCCATGCCCAAAGCTCGTCTCTGCAGATTTCCCTCTTCTCTATCTTCAGTAACACTTCTGACATGATGCCATTAAAAATAAAAGTACCATTGTACTGCCCCATAAGTCAAAATATCTCCAATGCTGTGACCCTGAATAAATAATTGCCCATCACCGTGCTTCCTGCATAAAATATCCCCCCACACTGCCTCTCTCCATAATATCCCACACACTGCACCTCTTCAAAATATCACCTCAAACTGTCCCCACTGCCTCTCGCTATACTATGCCCCCTTTCACAATCCTCCGATTGCCCCATAATGTGCTCCATTGCCCCATAACGTACCCTCCCAGTAACCCCAACCCTTACCTTCCGTCCCCTGGCACCCTCATTTATAATGAAAGTGCATTTTCTCTTTGGCTTCTCCTGGAGCGCTTACAGTGCCCACCATGTCCTCACCAGTTCTGCAGCCCCGGCGCCAGCAGCAGTGTGATGAGGTCAGTAGCGAACAGACGTCATCACAGCGCTGCACATCTGGGCTGGGGCTGACAGTCGCTCTGCTCATCCTCAGTCCCGGCCAACACAGTATTTAAATGTATATTTGACTGTATGAAGGGACAGTTCCACAAGCTAAACATCTTTCCGTGGGCCACATGCAGCCCGCCAGCCTTATGTTGCGCAGACCTGCTCTAAACTATATGCCAGTCTGGAATCATGCTACCCATTGTTTGGTCAGACAAAACCCAAGAAAAAAATTAGCATATACCCTGTAGTAAGTAAATAAGTAAATAGTAATAGTACATTTAAATAACATTGGGTACTTAGTTAACACTTTTTTGATAAAAAAACAAAAAAACAAAAGCCAACTCACGACGACAAGGTGCACCCAATTGGAACAGTCCTATACTATCTCTAGTATGGGCAGGTGTCTGAATAGTGGAGCACCTATCCTGATCTGCCCTTATCTACTCTGTGGTCCACAGACACAAGGTAAGGTTTTAATACTATTTATTTACTTCAGGGTATATGCTTTGGTTTGTTTTTTTTTCTCAAATTTTATCAGTGAAATTGCCACAGTGGGAATGTGCTCTTACACATTACGCGCATACCAACTTATGTTCCGGCTCATTTCTTTGGTTTTGCCATAGTTTGGTCAGCATGAATTGCATGACAAGTGCCCTTTAACAACCACATTAAGTATTTTGATTTTTTTTAAAAAAATCCCTGTAAATATTGTTTAATAGTAAAAAACAACAAAAAGTATTGGTATCTTTTTGGGTACCATGGGGAACTACAATGATGTCACTGGACAATGACATCACTGGAACTTCCAGACACATATCATATGTTTAATGACAGTGACATCTGTTATCCATAGGATATTATGGATAAACAATTAGGCACTCTTACAGAACACTGTGGTGTGATTTAAAGTCATCTACTGCACTATTCTAACCTTTAGTGGCTTCCGAAAGTATTTACCCCATTGGCTTTTTACCTATTTTGTTACACTACTGTGTTGATGTACATTATAGATTGCAAACTTGCGAGCAGGGCCCTCACTCCTTATGTAACTGTAAAATGTGATCCATTTGATTGTTTTCATTGTCTGTACATGTCCCTACATAATTGTAAAGTGCTGCAGAATATGCTGGCGCTATATAAATAAAAAGTATTATTATTATATTACAACTTGTGTTTATTGATTTACGTGTGATGCACCAGCACTAAATAGTCTAAGTTGGTGAAATGAAGTGAGAAAAATCTAGGCATAAATTAAATTTATGGGATAAAATAACTAAAAATTGTCATGTGCAAATTTCCAGTGCAAGCAATTACCTTCATAAGTCACATGTTTAGTGAAAGAAAGTCCACCTGTGTGCAATCTAATTGTCACATGGTCTGTCAGTATATACACACCTTTTCAGAAAGGAGACAGAGGCTGCAACACCATTAAGCAAGAGGCACCACGAACCAAACAACACCATGAAGACCAAGGAGATCTCCAAACAAGTCAGGGACATAGTGGTTGAGAAGTGCAAGTCAGGGTTGGGTTATAAAAAAATATCCCAATCTCTGATGATCCCCCAGAGCACCATCAAATCCATTATCATCAAATGGAAAGAACATGGTACCACAACAAACCTGCCAAGAGAGGGCCACCCATCAAAACTCTCAGCCGGGGCAAGGAGGGCATTAACCAGAGAGGCAACACAAAGACCAAAGGTAACCCTGAAGGAGCTGCAGAGTTCTCAAGCAGAAATTAGAGTATCTGTCCATATGACCACAATCAGCCGTACACTTCATAGAGGTGGCCTTTATGGAAGAGTGGGCAGAAAAAAGCCTTTACTTACACACAAAAATTGTAAGGTTCATTTTGAGTCTGCTAAAAGACATGTGGGAGACTCCCCAAATGTATGTAGGAAGGTGCTGTGGTCAGATGAGACCAAAATGGAACTTTTTGGCCATCAAGGTAAACGCTATGTCTGGCGCCAAATCAACACACCTCAGCACCCCAAGCACACCATGTTTTTTGGCAGCCAGGACTAGGAAAATGGTACATGTCGAGGGGAAGATGAATGGTGCAAATTACAGGGATATTCTTGATCAAAACCTGTTTCAGTCTGTCAGTGATTTGAGAGTGGGACGGAGGTTGACCTTCTAACAAGACAATGACCCAAAGCATACTGCTAAAGCAACACTCCAGTGGTTTAAGGAGAAATGTGTAAATGTTTTGGAGTGGCCTAGTCAAAGCCAAGACCTTAATCCAATTGAGAATCTGTAGTCAGACTTGAAGATTGCTGTTTACCAGAGGAAACCATCTAGCTTGAAGGAGCTGGAGCAGTTTTGCCTTGAGGAAGGGCAAAAATCTCAGTGGCAAGATATGGAAAGCTCATAGAGACTCATCCAAAGTGACTTACAGCTGTAATTGATGCAAAAGGAGGCTCTATAAAGTACTCACTTTATAGGGGTGAATAGTTACGCACATTGAAGTTTTCAGAAATTTGTCCTATTTGTTTTTTGCTTCACAATAAAAAGAAAACCTAATGTTCACAATTGTAGGCGTGATCTTTACATGAACTGATGCAAACCCTCAAAAAAACAAATCAAACTCAAGGTTGTGAGGTAGCAAAACATGGAAAATGTCAAGGAGGGGGAGTGGAATACTTTTGCAAGCCACTGTATTGGCCAGACAGAGAACAAAAGGACACTATTTTGGCCTCTGTCTGGCAATATAAGGTTACTAATACATTTAGTGTGTACATTGGGTACTTTCCAAACGTACATGCTAAACATGGATGAAAAGCATCATGTGAACAGGGCCTAATATTCCTCCAAATTTGTCAGATAAAAAAAAATAAGTGAAAGCTTCCTGTGAATCTGCAATCATACAAACACTGGATTCATACCTTCCATGTACACTCATTCACTCAGAAAACCACACATGAGGAATGTATACGGCATACAGTACAGACCAAAAGTTTGGACACACCTCATTTAAAGATTTTCTATATTTTCATGACTTTGAAAATTGTACATTCACACAGAAGGCATCAAAACTATGAATTAACACATGTGGAATTATATATTTAACAAAAAAGTGTGAAACAACTGAAAATATGTCTTATATTCTAGGTTCTTCAAAGTAGCCACCTTTTTCTCTGATGACTGCTTTGCACACTCTTGGCATTCTCTTGATTCATAGTTTTGATGCCTTCAGTGTGAATGTACAATTTTCAAAGTCATGAAAATACAGAAAAATCTTTAAATGAGAAGGTGTGTCCAAACTTTTGGTCTGTACTGTATATATATATATATATAAGCTATTGAGCCCGTACTACGCCCGGGTGGCGAGCATTTTATTTTTATTGGTATATGGTCTCCCATGCTGGTATGTGCTGCCGCCATTCTGGTATTTGTGCTGCCCCCATCCTGGTATTTGTGCTCCCCAACCCTGTTCCTCCATCCTGTTATGTGCTGCCCTCATCCCTATCCTGGTATGCATGGCACGCCTCATCCCTATCCTGGTATGCATGGAACCCCTCACCCCCAATCCTTGTATGTGTGGCCCCCTCATCCACCAATCATGGTATGTGTGGCCCCCTCATCCCCCAATCCTGGTATGTGTGGCCCCATCATCCCCCAATCATGTATTGTGTGGCCCCCTCATCCCCCAATCCTGATATGTGTGGCCCCCTCATCCCCAATCCTGGTATGTGTGGCCCCCTCATCCCCCAATCCTGGTATGTATGGCACCCCTCATCACCAATCCTGGTATGCATGGCCCCCCTCACCCCACAATCCTGGTATGCATGGTCCCCTCACCCCCAATCTTTGTATGCATGATACCCCTCATCCCCCAATCCTGGTATGCATCGTACCACTCACCCCCAATCCTGGTATGCATGGTCCCCCTTACCCCCCAATCCTGGGATGCATGGTCCCCTCACCCCCCAAACCTGGTATGCATGGTATCCCTCGCCCCTCAATTCTGCTTTGCATGGTCCCCTCACCCCCCAATCCTGGTATGCATGGTACCCCTCGCCCCCCAATCCTGGTATGTGTGGCCCCCTCATCCCCCAATCCTGGTATGTGTGGCCCCCTCATCCCCCAATCCTGGTATGTGTTGCCCCCTCATCCCCCAATCCTGGTATGCATGGTATCCCTCATCCCCCCAATCCTGGAGACCAGGGGCCATCGGAAGGTGAGTATAATGTTTTTTTTTACATTTTTATCATTTTTAATTCTTTTTTTTTAACTAACTTGGTCACACTATATAAAATCCATGCCGGTTGCATGGATTTATATAGTGTGACCAAGTTGTCAAGCACTTTCCAAGTGATGCTAAAATTGCTTGGAAAGCGCTTGACAACCCGCATGCGAAATCGCGAGATCAAAACGCTTCACTTATGCTTGTCGCTGGCAGGAAAAACGCATGTAAAATCCGCATGCGTTTTTTCTGCCAGAGAGATGCAGAAATGCTCAGGAAAAATCCGGAGCATTTCTGCATCGTGGGCACTTAGCCTAAAAAACAACAGTATCACTGTTTTTGATTGGCCAGCAAACTCGACTGACCTTAACCCCATAGAGAATCTATGGGGTATTGTCAAGAGTTAGATGAGAGACACCAGACCCAACAATCCAACAATGCAGACAAGCTGAAGGCTGCTATCAAAGCAACCTGGGCTTCCATAACACCTCAGCAGTGCCACAGGCTGACCGCCTCCATGCCACGCTGCATTGATGCAGTAATTGATGCAAAAGGAGCATTTACTGAACATACATTTCAGTAGGCCAACATTTCGGATTTTAAAAACATTTTTCAAGCTGTTGTTATAAAGTATTCTAATTTACTGAGATAATAACTTTTGTGCTTTCATTGGCTGTAATCCATAATCATCAGCATTAACAGAAATAAACACTTGAAATAGATCACTGTTTGTAATGACTCTATATAATATATGAGTTTCACTTTTTGTATTGAAGAACTGAAATAAATGAACTTTTTGATGATATTCTTATTTATTGAGATGCACCTGTATATATATATATATATATATATATATATATATATATATATATATATATATAGTACAGACCAAAAGTTTGGACACACCTTCTCATTTAAAGATTTTTGTGTATTTTCATGACTATGAAAATTGTACAGTCACACTGAAGCCATCAAAACTATGAATTAACGCATGTGGAATTATATACTTAACAAAAAAGTGTGAAACAACTGAAAATATGTCTTATATTCCAGATTCTTCAAAGTAGCCACCTTTTGCTTTGATGACTGCTTTGCACACTCTTGGCAATCTCTTGATGAGCTTCAAGTGGTAGTCACCGGAAATGGTCTTCCAACAATCTTGAAGGAGTTCCCAGAGATGATTAGCACTTGTTGGCCCTTTTGCCTTCACTCTGCGGTCCAGCTCTCCCCAAACCATCTCGAGTGGGTTCAGGTCTGGTGACTGTGGAGGCCAGGTCATCTGGCGTAGCACCCCATCACTCTCCCTCTTGGTCAAATAGCCCTTACACAGCCTGGAGGTGTGTTTGAGGTCATTGTCCTGTTGAAAAATAAATGATGGTCCAACTAAATGCAAACTGGATGGAATAGCATGCCGTTGCAAGATGCTGTGGTAGCCATGCTGGTTCAGTATGCCTTCAATTTTGAATAAATCCCCAACAGTGTCACCAGCAAAGCACCCCCACACCATCACACCTCCTCCTCCATGCTTCACGGTGGGAACCAGGCATGTAGAGTCCATCCGTTCACCTTTTCTGCGTCGCACAAAGACACGGTGGTTGGAACCAAAGGTCTCAAATTTGGACTCATCAGACCAAAGCACAGATTTTCACTGGTCTAATGTCCATTCCTTGTGTTCTTTAACCCAAACAAGTCTCTTCGGCTTGTTGCCTGTCCTTAGCAGTGGTTTCCTAGCAGCTATTTTACCATGAAGGCCTGTTGCATAAAGTCTCCTCTTAACAGTTGTTGTAGAGATGTGTCTGCTGCTAGAACCCTGTGTGGCATTGACCTGGTCTCTAATCTGAGCTGCTGTTAACCTGCGATTTCTGAGGCTGGTGACTCGGATAAGCTTATCCTCAGAAGCAGAGGTGACTCTTGGTCTTCCTTTCCTGAGGCGGTCCTCATGTGAGCCAGTTTCTTTGTAGCGCTTGATGGTTTTTACAGCTGCACTTGGGGACACTTTCAAAGTTTGCCCAATTTTTCGTACTGACTGACCTTCATTTCTTAAAGTAATGATGGCCACTCGTTTTTCTTTACTTAGCTGCTTTTTTCTTGCCATAATACAAATTCTAACAGTCTATTCAGTAGGACTATCAGCTGTGTAACCACCAGACTTCTGCACAACACAACTGATGGTCCCAACCCTATTTATAAGGCAAGAAATCCCACTTATTAAACCTGACATGGCACACCTGTGAAGTGAAAACCATTTCCGATGACTACCACTTGAAGCTCATCAATAGAATGCCAAGAGTGTGCAAAGCAGTCATCAAAGCAAAAGGTGGCTACTTTGAAGAACCTAGAATATAAGACATATTTTCAGTTGTTTCACACTTTTTTGTTATGTATGTAATTCCACATGTGTTAATTCATAGTTTTGATGGCTTCAGTGTGAATGTACAATTTTCATAGTCATGAAAATACACAAAAATCTTTAAATGAGAAGGTGTGTCCAAACTTTTGGTCTGTACTTTATATACAGGGATTTCTTGCCTTATAAATGGGGTTGGGACCATCAGCTGTGTTGTGCAGAAGTCTGGTGGATACACAGCTGATAGTCCTACAGAATAGACTGTTAGAATTTGTATTATGGCAAGAAAAAAGCAGCTAAGTAAAGAAAAACTAGTGGCCATCATTATTTTAAGAAATGAAGGTCTGTCAGTCTGAAAAATTGGGAAAACTTTGAAAGTGTCCCCAAGTGCAGTTGCAAAAACCATAAAGCGTTACAAAGAAACTGGCTCACATGAGGACTTCCCCAGGAAAGGAAGACCAAGAGTCACCTCTGCTTCTGAGGATAAGTTTATCCGAGTCACCAGCCTCAGAAATCGCAGGTTAACAGCAGCTCAGATTAGAGACCAGGTCAATGCCACACAGAGTTCTAGCAGCAGGCACATCTCTTCAACAACTGTTAAGAGGAGACTTTGTGCAACAGGCTTTCATGGTAAAATAGCTGCTAGGAAATCACTGCTAAGGACAGGCAACAAGCCGAAGAGACTTGTTTGGGCTAAAGAACACAAGGAATGGACATTAGACCTGTGGAAATCTGTGCTTTGGTCTGATGAGTCCAAATTTGAGACCTTTGGTTCCAACCACCGTGTCTTTGTGCGACGCAGAAAAGGTGAACGGATGGACTCTACATGTCTGGTTCCCACAGTGAAGCATGGAGGAGAAGGTGTGATGGTGTGGGGGTGCTTTGCTGGTGACACTGTTGGGGATTTATTCAAAATTGAAGGCATACTGAACCAGCATGGCTACCACAGCATCTTGCAGCGGCATGCTATTCCATCCAGTTTGCGCTTAATTGGACCATCATTTATTTTTCAACAGGACAATGACCCCAAACACACCTCCAGGCTGTGTAAGGGCTATTTGACCAAGAATGAGAGTGATGGGGTGCTACGCCAGATGACCTGGCCTCCACAGTCACCAGACCTGAACCCAATCGAGATGGTTTGGGGTGAGCTGGATCGCAGAGTGAAGGTGAAAGGGCCAACAAGTGCTAATCATCTCTGGGAACTCCTTCCAGATTATTGGAAGACCATTTCCGGTGACTACCTCTTGAAGCTCATCAAGAGAATGCCAAGAGTGTGCAAAGCAGTCATCAAAGCAAAAGGTGGCTACTTTGAAGAACCTAGAATATAAGACATATTTTCAGTTGTTTCACACTTTTTTGTTAAGTATATAATTCCACATGTGTTAATTCATAGTTTTGATGCCTTCAGTGTGACTGTACAATTTTCATAGTCGAGAAAATACAGAAAAATCTTTAAATGAGGTTTGTCCAAACTTTTGGTCTGTACTGTTATATATATATATATATATACATATACTGTATATATATATATATACATATACTGTATATATATATATATATATATATACACTGTATATATATATATATATATATATATATATATATATATATATATATACACAGTACAGACCAAAAGTTTGGACACACCTTCTCATTTAAAGATTTTTCTGTATTTTCATGACTATGAAAATTGTACATTCACACTGAAGGCATCAAAACTATGAATTAACACATGTGGAATTATATACTTAACAAAAAAGTGTGAAACAACTGAAAATATGTCTTATATTCTAGGTTCTTCAAAGTAGCCACCTTTTGCTTTGATGACTGCTTTGCACACTCTTGGCATTCTCTTGATGAGCTTCAAGAGGTAGTCACCGGAAATGGTCTTCCAACAATCTTGAAGGAGTTCCCAGAGATGCTTAGCACTTGTTGGCCCTTTTGCCTTCACTCTGCGGTCCAGCTCACCCCAAACCATCTCGATTGGGTTCAGGTCTGGTGACTGTGGAGGCTAGGTCATCTGGCGTAGCACCCCATCACTCTCCTACTTGGTCAAATAGCCCTTACACAGCCTGGAGGTGTGTTTGGGGTCATTGTCCTGTTGAAAAATAAGTGATGGTCCAACTAAACGCAAACCGGATGGAATAGCATGCCACTGCAAGATGCTGTGGTAGCCATGCTGGTTCAGTATGCCTTCAATTTTGAATAAATCCCCAACAGTGTCACCTGCAAAGCACCCCCACACCATCACACCTCCTCCTCCATGCTTCACGGTGTGAACCAGACATGTAGAGTCCATCGGTTCACCTTTTCTGCGTCGCACAAAGACACGGTGGTTGGAACCAAAGATCTCAAATTTGGACTCATCAGACCAAAGCACAGATTTCCACTGGTCTAATGTCCATTCCTTGTGTTCTGTAGCCCAAACAAGTCTCTTCTGCTTGTTGTCTTTCCTTAGCAGTGGTTTCCTAGCAGCTACAGTATTTTACCATGAAGGCCTGCTGCACAAAGTCTCCTCTTAGCAGTTGTTGAAGCGATGTGTCTGCTGCTAGAACTCTGTGTGGCATTGACATGGTCTTTAATCTGAGCTGCTGTTAACCTGCGATTTCTCAGGCTGGTGACTCGGATAAACTTATCCTCAGAAGCAGAGGTGACTCTTGGTCTTTCTTTCCTGGGGCGGTCCTCATGTGAGCCAGTTTCTTCGTAGCGCTTGATGGTTTTTGCAACTGCACTTGGGGACACTTTCAAAGTTTGCCCAATTTTTCGGACTGACTGACCTTAATTTCTTAAAGTAATGATGGTCACTCGTTTTTCTTTACTTAGCTGCTTTTTTCTTGCCATAATACAAATTCTAACAGTCTATTCAGTAGGACTATCAGCGGTGTATCCACCAGACTTCTGCACAACACAACTGATGGTCCCAACCCCATTTATAAGGCAAGAAATCCCACTTATTAAACCTGACAGGGCACACCTGTGAAGTAAAAACCATTTCCGGTGACTTCCTCTTAAAGCTCATCAAGAGAATGCCAAGAGTGTGCAAAGCAGTCATCAAAGCAAAAGGTGGCTACTTTGAAGAACCTAGAATATAAGACATATTTTCATTCGTTTCACACTTTTTTGTTAAGTATATAATTCAACATGTGTTAATTCATAGTTTTGATGCCTTCAGTGTGAATGTACAATTTTCATAGTCATGAAAATACAGAAAAATCTTTAAATGGGAAGGTGTGTCCAAACTTTTGGTCTGTACTGTACATACGCTAATACATATACTTATACTTACCTAAGCTGACTTTTATACAGTTTCTGAAAGCAGCATGGACCTTCACAACACTTCCAGCACGGAAGCCATAACCAGTTATATATGAAAAGAAAGGGCGCATGTGTAGACTCACAGGGCTATTTAATTAATTTAAAAAGTGCCAGTACACTCACCTGTGATGGTTGTGTACGTCTACACAACCAAGATTAAGCGTGTGATTAATGAGGCTCCGGGTCGCCTCTATTTGTAGTACCGTCCTGTCGGTGTTTGCCTCGCAACTCCGTGCTCCTCAAGTGGTCACACGATCCTGCTGGACCAGATACTACGTCACCGCAGGTCCTCAGTAGTTTAACCCGGTGGCTGGATAACCGCAGGTCCTCAAACATCCAAATAGACCAGGCTGCTCCTGCCGCTTTGGCTCCGTATGGAGATATTTCACAAGTAAACAATGGTGCAGCGGTCTCAGGGAGCGCCAAAGGAATACTGGACAATTTAATAGATGGCAACCGACTTTTATTCTTCCTCCAATACCACTGCCACAACGCGTTTCAACGGTCTAAGCCGTCTTCATCAGGTGGGGTAAAGGGGAATGTTACAATGACAGCTTTATAAAGGGGTGGTATTTTACATAATTTAGACCACATGTTGTAATCAATTAACCCTTTCATTGAAAAACTCCATATAATGCATTCTTAACCAATTAACCTCTTATTTCCCCTGGAAACAGCATTGTGCACTAAAAAATCCCAACATGGATTGTTAAAATCACAATTCTTAGTAAAAACTTCCTATTTGTGTTTAAAAAAATAAATAACTTTTTTTTTCTTTTTTTTTTTTTTTAAATATATTTATTACCAACTATTAAAAATTATTAAAATCATCCTGGGGACCTTCTTGGGGTGTCTTGACAGTGCTATACTGCAGTTTCCAGCCCCCAATTCAAAAGTTGAATTTCTTAAAGAGACAGTACACTTTCATATAAAATGGCCGAAAATAACCTTGTACCATTACCCACTGCGATTATAAACCCCATAAATGTTTAAAAACACCCTGGGAACCTTACCAGAGTGTCCTGACAATGCTATACTACGATTACCAACCCCCAATTCAAAAGTTAAGTTTCTTAAAGAGACAGTACACTTTCATATAAAATAGCCGAAAATAACCTTGTACAATTGCCCACTACTATTATAAAACTCATAAAACCCAATGCTATCCATTATCATGATCGGAACCTATGCTTCCAGTAAACTAAGTAACTGACGACAATAGGAAAAATGAACTAAATACCAGCCCTAAAGGGCAAGCAAATCTCCTGCTATGCTACGTCATACCATACCTTTAATCCTGTGCAGGTAGCCCCGCAAGCCATCATTAAACGGCTGATGACAACCCGGGAAAGATATGAGAGGGACAACATTAAACCTTCTCAGATTTAATGGTTTGATGTGTTTTCAATCGTAAGGTTCAAACCCTCAGGGTACAAAGTACCCATTTTGTATATCCAAAAACTTTCTTTCTTTATAAGTGTACTCAATCGTTCTGGTCCATTATCCACAATGTGGTCAATAATGGTTATTTTCATCTTACTCGGGTCTTTGTGGTGATGGTTTGCATAGTGTCTAGAGACACTATGTAATTGATATCCTGCCCTTATATTAGATCTATGTTTATTTAATCGGGCATGGGCGGTCTGAATTGTCCGGCCGATGTATTGCAAGCCACAAGGGCACTCCAGCAGGTACACTACATAGGTGGATTGGCATGTTAATCTCTGTTTGATCTGGAAAACCTCATTAGTGGTATTAGATTTAAAGGTTTTTGCATTATTGGTTATAACGCCGCAACACATACATTTAGGTGTATTGCATGTGAAACAGCCTCCTGTGTTAGTATTAGTCGTCACATCCCTTATTTTTTTCTTTCTATTCGTGTTGCTGGGGGCAAGCAAGGTTTTTACACTTCTATTCTTCCTGAAGATAATATTTGGTTTCTCTGGAATGCTTTTGGAGAGAATGGGGTCACCTTTTAAAATAAACCAATGTTTCTGTAATAACTCCCGCACTACTGACCTGGATTGGCAAAATGTAGTAATTAAACTCCACTTTGTCTTTTCCTCTGTCCTTACAGAAGCCCTATCCGGATTCTCCCTTCTGTCCAAGCACGAGTCCTGTGATAGAGTGCATGTTCTTTTATATGCATCTTTTAAAAGTTTTTTTGGATAGCCTTTTTCCAAAAATCTCTTTTTGAGAATCTTGGATTCCACCTTAAAGTCAGAATCCAGAGTACAATTTTTCCTGACTCTCCAATACTGCCCATAAGGCACATTTTTGATCCATCCAGGAAGGTGTCCACTGTTGAATTTGAGGTAGCTATTCACATCCACTGGTTTAAAAAACGTGGATGTGAATATTCTCCCCAGGTGGTCGAACTGCACCCATAGATCTAAGAATTGGAGCGAAGTGGATGATGCTGTGGCCGTAAATTTTAACCCCCAATCATTGTGATTTAGTTTATCCGCAAAGCTCAATGCCTCCTCCATTGATCCATGCCATATAATGAATAAATCATCTATAAAGCGCCTATAGAAAAGTACTCCACTCGTGGATGATCCTGGCTGCGCGATGAGGACGGATTCCACCGCACCCATAAAAAGGTTAGCATAGCTTGGTGCGAATCTCGTCCCCATCGCGCAGCCCTTGATCTGTTTATATAACCCATCCTCAAAGGAAAACACATTGTTCTCCAATATGAACGCTATTGCGTTCAGAATGAATTCTCTTTGGTCTATAGGCATATTAGTGTCTCCAGTAGAGATGAGCGTTGTTCTACTCGAACTGTTCGCCAATCTCAAATTCGAGCTGTTTTGGGCGGTGTTCGAGCCGTTACGAACACGAACAATTTGAGAAAAATTTGGCTGTTCGAGGTTATGTTCGATAACTGTTCGTGCACCAAAATCATAACTGGATTTTTTCTCAGTAATGATGAAAATTAATGTTAATACGCAGTTTGAGTGTACAGCGGGGTGGGGGGAGGGGCAGGGGATGGATCTCTGCAGGAACAATGAAGATCTCCATTTTTTTTTCTCTTTCCCGCATTTACAGTGGGGAGGTGCAATCTGTCAGCCTATCAGCAGCGCACACACGGAGCGAAGTGCTTTTTTTCACACAAGCAAGGGCATGTGTCATTGGCAGTGTATGTCACATGTCCTTGCCCTATAAGACCAAGCCATTTTCCCCGTCGCCACCATTTTCTCACTGCTGCAGCTGCGTGTTAAACGGCACCGCTGTTGCTGTGTGCGCTATACCTTGTTAATTTCAAGCCAATTTTCGCACAAATATGCAGATAACTTGGGAGTAGGGAATAGTTGTGATTGCAGTCCTTTTAAGGACTAGGTTACAGCATTTCCTACGACTTTTATCAGGCAGGTCTGTGCTTTTAAATAGATAGGTTGTGGGAGTAAAGACTAATTGTAATTGGAGTCCTTTTCAGGACTAGGTTACATCAGTTCCTATCAGTTTTTGCCAGGCAGGTCTGTGCCAGTGCTGTGCAAGTTTTTTTCACAGCATTTGGCTGAATCTAGCAAAGCTAATCCTTTTTGGCCTATTGCAGAGTGTGTTAGTCAGTGGAGTAGCCTATCTGTGTTGCAAGATATACCACCTGTGTATAGAATACCAATTTTTTTACTGCACCTAGTGAAGTAAAATCTTTTGGGCATAGCATCATTCTATTAGTCCATCTATACTGACCTCCATCAGGTTGCAAACTGAATCTAATTTTTTTCTGCATCTAGCTCTGAAAAAATATTGGGCTTCTAGCTGTGTGTGGGTCTTGTTCTATTAATCCATCTATACTGACCTCCATCAGGTTGCAAACTGAATATAATTTTTTTCTGCATCTAGCTCTGAAAAAATATTGGGCTTCTAGCTGTGTGTGGGTCTTGTTCTATTAATCCATCTATACTGACCTCCATCAGGTTGCAAACTGAATATATTTTTTTCTGCATCTACCTCTGAAAAAATATTGGGCTTCTAGCTGTGTGTGGGACTTGTTGTATTAGTCCATCTATACTGACCTCCATCAGGTTGCAAACTGAATATATTTTTTTCTGCATCTACCTCTGAAAAAATATTGGGCTTCTAGCTGTGTGTGGGTCTTGTTCTATTAATCCATCTATACTGACCTCCATCAGGTTGCAAACTGAATATAATTTTTTTCTGCATCTAGCTCTGAAAAAATATTTGGCCTTCTAGTAGTGTGTCGGACTTTCTCTATTAGTCCATCTATACTGACCTCCATCAGGTTGCAAATTAAAAATAATTTTTATCTGCATCTACAGTACCTCTGAAAAAATATTTGGGCTTCTAGCTGTGTGTGGGACTTGTTGTATTAGTCCATCTATACTGACCTCCATCAGGTTGCAAACTGAATATATTTTTTTCTGCATCTACCTCTGAAAAAATATTGGGCTTCTAGCTGTGTGTGGGACTTGTTGTATTAGTCCATCTATACTGACCTCCATCAGGTTGCAAACTGAATATATTTTTTTCTGCATCTACCTCTGAAAAAATATTGGGCTTCTAGCTGTGTGTGGGTCTTGTTCTATTAATCCATCTATACTGACCTCCATCAGGTTGCAAACTGAATATAATTTTTTTCTGCATCTAGCTCTGAAAAAATATTTGGCCTTCTAGTAGTGTGTCGGACTTTCTC
This sequence comes from Phyllobates terribilis, assembly GCF_046119375.1. Classification (NCBI taxonomy): domain Eukaryota; kingdom Metazoa; phylum Chordata; class Amphibia; order Anura; family Dendrobatidae; genus Phyllobates; species Phyllobates terribilis. The sequence goes on from NW_027362765.1 coordinate 218,912,565, forward strand.
TATTAGTCCATCTATACTGACCTCCATCAGGTTGCAAATTAAAAATAATTTTTATATGCATCTACAGTACCTCTGAAAAAATATTGGGCTTCTAGCTGTGTGTGGGACTTGTTGTATTAGTCCATCTATACTGACCTCCATCAGGTTGCAAACTGAATATATTTTTTTCTGCATCTACCTCTGAAAAAATATTGGGCTTCTAGCTGTGTGTGGGTCTTGTTCTATTAATCCATCTATACTGACCTCCATCAGGTTGCAAACTGAATATAATTTTTTTCTGCATCTAGCTCTGAAAAAATATTGGGCTTCTAGCTGTGTGTGGGTCTTTTTCTATTAATCCATCTACACTGACCTCCATCAGGTTGCAAACTGAATATAATTTTTTTCTGCATCTACCTCTGAAAAAATATTGGGCATCTAGCTGTGTGTGGGTCTTGTTCTATTAATCCATCTATACTGACCTCCATCAGGTTGCAAACTGAATATAATTTTTTTCTGCATCTAGCTCTGAAAAAATATTTGGCCTTCTAGCAGTGTGTGGGACTTGTTCTATTAGTCCACCTATACTGACCTCCATCAGGTTGCAAACTGAATATATTTTTTTCTGCATCTACCTCTGAAAAAATATTGGGCTTCTAGCTGTGTGTGTGACTTGTTGTATTAGTCCATCTATACTGACCTCCATCAGGTTGCAAACTGAATATATATTTTTCTGCATCTACCTCTGAAAAAATATTGGGCTTCTAGCTGTGTGTGGGTCTTGTTCTATTAATTCATCTATACAGACCTCCATCAGGTTGCAAACTGAATATAATTTTTTTCTGCATCTAGCTCTGAAAAAATATTTGGCCTTCTAGTAGTGTGTCAGACTTTCTCTATTAGTCCATCTATACTGACCTCCATCAGGTTGCAAATTAAAAATAATTTTTATCTGCATCTACAGTACCTCTGAAAAAATATTTGGGCTTCTAGCTGTGTGTGGGACTTGTTGTATTAGTCCATCTATACTGACCTCCATCAGGTTGCAAACTGAATATATTTTTTTCTGCATCTACCTCTGAAAAAATATTGGGCTTCTAGCTGTGTGTGGGACTTGTTGTATTAGTCCATCTATACTGACCTCCATCAGGTTGCAAACTGAATATATTTTTTTCTGCATCTACCTCTGAAAAAATATTGGGCTTCTAGCTGTGTGTGGGTCTTGTTCTATTAATCCATCTATACAGACCTCCATCAGGTTGCAAACTGAATATAATTTTTTTCTGCATCTAGCTCTGAAAAAATATTTGGCCTTCTAGTAGTGTGTGGGACTTTCTCTGTTAGTCCATCTATACTGACCTCCATCAGGTTGCAAACTGAATATATTTTTTTCTGCATCTACCTCTGAAAAAATATTGGGCTTCTAGCTGTGTGTGGGACTTGTTGTATTAGTCCATCTATACTGACCTCCATCAGGTTGCAAATTGAATATAATTTTTTTCTGCATCTAACCCAGCCAATAGTTTTGGCCTAATACCACAGTTTGGCCACTCAGCTCTGCTCGGTTACCGTCCATTGTTTTTTTGTGCAATCAACTCCAGAGTTGTGAATTAGTTAACCACCAAAATGAGTGGAAAAAGGCCTGCTGCTGGTGGAAAGGGGAATAGGCGTGTTGGGAAGGGGAAAAAAGGTTGTGTCCGTGGGGTAGGTGTTAAAGCAACAGTAACATCTGCAGAAGAAAGACCATCTTCCAGCCAAACTAAAATGTCTACTTCTTTTAGCGGACAATGTGATAAGATCCCTTTCTTACGGCCACGCCAATCGCTACAAATTCCAGATGAGGCACAAAAACAGCAGGTGCTTCAACGGATATCAAGTGCTCCTTTAAGTGGGCTCTCCTCCACATCAACTTCAACATCACAAATACTCCAGTCCTCAAAGGTGTCACCCAAATCGCACTTGCTTCCTCACAGCTCCCAAAACTCCAGCTGCCCGTCTGGGTATGAGGTAGAACAGATGGTTGAGTCTGCAGAGCTGTTTACTCATACTATAGCCTGGGAATCAGAGGTCGACTCCAGCGCTTCTGTGAATCCAGACGAGGAAATGATCTGCACTGATGCCCAGAATCTTTATGAGTCGGATCCAGGACCAGACGCAGAAGGTTCTGACCATAATGTAGACCCTCATTCCCAAACTGTAACTCCTGTTGGTGGAGACAATGAGGAAGACGATGATAAGACTCAAATACCTGATTGGAGCGACAACTTTAGTTTTTTGTCAGGGCAGGAACAGGTTGGCTCTGAGGACGACGGGTGTGATAACACACAGGGTGATGATGATGAGGTTGGAGATCCCACTTACTGTCAACCCACAGTCAGCCAAGAGATGAGGTCAGCAGAGGAGGTGGAGGAAGATGCTAGTGACGACGAGGTCAGGTTGCGCCTTCCTGGACAGAGACGTAGTACTGGAAGCACGTCAACAACTGCATCCTCAAACACAACTCTGCCTCTCACCACAAGTCGTGGTGGCTCTTCAGGTCGCATGGGTGCTAAGCCTTGCATAGCCTGGGCATTTTTTCAGATCGATAAAGATGACCCAACTCATGTTATCTGTAACATTTGTCAGCAAAAGCTAAGTAGAGGCCAAAAAATACATAGTTTGAGTACTTCATGCATGAACCGGCACATGGACATGAAGCATAAGTTGCAGTGGGAAGCTCAGTGTGCTACAATGCGGCCTAGCCGGCCGGGCCAACCACCGTCTGCCATATCTTGTGCATCCGCGGCCTCTTCATCCTCTGTGACTGGGGGGACAGCAGTCACACCTGTTTTGGGGCGCAGACCTGCCACCTCTTTACCCGCAACAGCCAGCGTGATTGGCAGGTCATCATTTTCTTTGGAGGTGGGAACACCAGCTGGTGTTGAGCACTGTCCGACATCGATAGCACCACCTTTGGATCAAGGCAACCTAACATGTCCGCCTGCATCTTCCTCACAGACCGGCAGTTTGCCGGGGACACCCTTATCAACCCCGTCTAAGCACAATAGCCAGCCCTCGGTCCCTCAGATGTGGACAAGTAAAAGACCATTTCCTCCTAGCCATGAGAAAGCTAAGAGGTTGAATTTCACCATCTGCAAGCTCTTGGCTACAGAAATGCTGCCTTTCCGCCTGGTGGACACAGAGGATTTTCGAGACCTTATGTCCGTCGCAGTGCCCCAGTACCAGATGCCCAGTCGGCACTACTTCTCAAAGAAAGGTGTGCCTGCGCTCCACCAGCATGTCGCACACAACATCACCGCTTCTTTGAGAAACTCTGTGTGTGACAGGGTGCATTTCACCACAGACACTTGGACGAGTAGGCATGGACAGGGGCGTTACATGTCGCTGACTGGGCACTGGGTAACTATGGTGACAGCAGGACAAGGGGCTGCTGTCCAAGTCTTGCCGTCCCCACGAGTTGTGCGTCAATCCTCTTTATGTCAAAGTTCCTCCACTGCTTCTGCCTCCTCAACCTCCTCTCGGTCTTCCACCTGCACCCAAAGCCTGTCTGGTCATGCCACAAGCTTTCTAACTGCGCAGAAGGGATCCTGCACACCTCCTTACTATGCTGGCAGTAGGGCTCAACGTCATCAGGCGGTTTTTACATTGAAATGTCTGGGAAATGTGAGTCACACAGCTGAGGAGTTGTGGTCAGCTCTGGAGAACCAATTTCATGAAAGGTTGTCTCCACTGGACCTGAAACCAGGGAAGGCCGTGTGCGACAATGCTGCAAACCTGGGTGCGGCCCTTCGCCGGGGCAATGTCACACACGTGCCTTGTATGGCTCACGTGTTGAACCTGGTTGTCCAGCAATTTTTAGCCCACTATCCCAGACTAGATGGCCTTCTGCAGAGGGCACGGTCGCTGTGTGCTCGCATCCCGCAGCTCAGCGACTTACATCTCTACAGAAGTCGTTGGGCCTGCCACTTCACCGGCTAAAATGCGATGTGCCTACCCGGTGGAATTCAACTCTGCACATGTTGCAGCGACTGTGGCAGCACCGACAAGCCCTGGTGCAATACGTTCTGACGTATAGCCTGGGCCAACGAGATTCAGAGGTGGGGCAAATCACGCTGGAGGAGTGGTCTCAGATCAGGGACCTATGCACCCTTCTGCACAGTTTTGAAATGGCGACGAAGATGTTTAGTGCTGACGATGCCATTATCAGCATGACTATTCCGGTGATTTACATGCTGGAGCACATGTTAAACAGAATTCGGAGTCAGGTGGTGGCACAAGAGGAGGTGGAGGAAGTAGAGGAGGAGGAGTTGTATGCGGAAGGGCTAACATCTGCAAGGTCCAGACGGTCGGCAGCACCAAGGCGGCAGGCATGTGAGGGTGGGGGAGATGGTTTTACCAGGGCGCATGGTAGCAGCCAAACTAGTGAGGAAGGTGCAGGAGCCCAGGAAGAAGTGGAGGACGAACTGATGGAAGACTCATCAGATGAGGGAGACCTTGATCACATTTCTGTTGTGCGAGGTTGGGGGGAGAGGACAGAGGAAGGAAGCATGATTGTTACCTCGCCACCAACACAACAGGGACTTGGTGCTCCTGGATGCGCAACACACATGAGTGCCTTCTTGCTGCACTACCTGCAACATGACCCTCGAATTGTGAGAATTAGAAATAATCCTGACTACTGGGTTGCCACACTGTTAGATCCCCGGTACAAAAGTAAATTTGCAGAAATTATTCCTGCCATAGAAAGGGATGCACGCATGCAGGAGTATCAGCAGAGACTGTTGCAGAATCTTACATGTGCTTTTCCACAAAATACCAGTGGTGCACGTAGTGAATCTCACAGTTCCAACTTGCCAACCGTGGGACCGTCAAGTGTTCAGCACTCAAACCGTAACAGAACCACAGTATCTGCTGGTAACATCAATTTTGCGGAATCATTTCACCACTTTTTTAGCCCATCCTTTGCAAGGCCACAGGAGACAAGAAGTCTGACACATAGTCAACGCCTAGAGACGATGGTACAGGAGTATCTCCAAGTAAACATTGAAGCCACGACTGTGTCACTGGACCCTTGCTCTTTTTGGGCTTCCAATCTGGATAAATGGCCGGAGCTAGCCACTTACGCCTTGGAGATCTTGTCATGCCCCGCAGCCAGCGTTCTGTCTGAACGTGTGTTCAGCGCTGCTGGTGGTGTGCTGACAGATAAGCGCACGCGGCTCTCCACTGATAATGTAGACAGACTCACGTTCATAAAGATGAACAAATCATGGATCCGAAACGACTTTTCTACCCCTGTGTCATCCTGGGGAGAGTAAAAGCTTGATGATTGGTTAAAATCACCCTACCAACCGTTTTAAGCTTTCAAATTACTAATCATGTTTATCTGTATCTTAACTGGAAAATAATTTGGGCTTTGTAGCAGTGTGCAGCACTGATCCTATTAGGCCATCTATACTAAAGCTTCACCAGATTTAAAATTAAAAATAATTTTTAGCTGCATCTAGCCCGGAAAATAATTTTGGGGCTCCGAGATGCGCAAGACACATAAGTGCCTTCTTGCTGCACTACCTGCAGCATGACCCTCATATTGTCAGAATTCGAAGTAATCATGACTACTGGGTTGCCACACTCTTAGATCCCCCAAACTTTTCGATCTACCTTTTCATTTTAATAAAGACCAAAAAGACCAATTATAAAATTATGAAATTATAAGCATTAGCAGGTTGTTAGAAACTGAAATCAAACAGTTTTCAACTCAAAACTTTATTCTAGGTGATGTTACATTTTCACATAGGACCCCTTGTTCGAAAGGAGCTTCTGATCTCTCTCGTCCATTGAATTTGTCAGGTTTTGGATGGTTTCTGCTTCAATTGTTTTTCATGAGGACAGAATACCCTCCCAGAGCTGTTGCTTAGATGTGAACTGCCTCCCGCCATCATAGACACTCCTTTTAATGATGCTCCAAAGGTTCTGAATGGGGTAGAGGTCAGGGGAGCATGGGGGTCACACCATAAGTTTGTCCCCTTTTATGCCCATATCAGCCAGAGATGCAGATGTTTTATGTGCAGCATGAGATGGTGCATTATCATGCAGAAAAATGATCTTGCTGTGAAATACACGGTTCTTCTTCTTGAACCATGGCAGGAAGTGCTGTTTGAGAAAATCCACATACATTATGGAGTTCATCTTTAGCGCCTTCAGGGATCCTAAAGGGGCCGACAATCTCTCTCCCCATGATTCCAGCCCAAAACATTACTCCACCTCCTCCTTGTTGGCGCTGTAGCCGTGTTTGCGTGGGGTGTCCATCAACCAGCCATCCTCCACTCCATCCATCTGGACCATCGAGCGCTGCACGGCACTCATCCGTGAACAAAACTGTTTTGAAATCAGTCTTCATGTAATGTTTGGCCCACTGGAGCCGTTTCTGCTTGTGTGAAGTGGATAGAGGAGGTCGACAGGATGGCGTATGCACAGCTGCAAACCTCTGAAGGACCCTGCATCTTGTTGTTCGGGGGACGTTGGAGGCACAAGCAGCTTCAAAAACTTGTCTGCTGCTATGACAAGGCTTTTTTGCCGCTGCTCTTTCAACCTGACGTAATTGCCTGTAGGAAAGAGTCCTCAATTTGCCCTTATCAGCACGCACACGTGTGTACTGTGAATCAGCTACATACTTCTTGATTGCCAAGACACTTCATCCTGATCATCGCACAATGTTGATTGTAGTCATGCCTTGACCTAAACACTCCACAATTTGTTGCTTCTCAGCAGCCGACACATCCTTTTTCTTTCCCATTTTGGCAGAAAATGTAGGCTGCTTAATAATGTGAGAGAGCCTTCTTAAGTAGTCTTGCCTTTCATTGGACCCACCTGCCAAACTAATTAGCACAGGTGTCTGCAATTGCTTACAGTGATATAAAGAGCCCTGACACACATCACCATCAATGAGTTTAACTGACAAACAAACAAATTCTTCCCTTATCACTCCTAAACACTTTTTGCATAATAATTTGGAACGCAGTGTACATGTGCTTTTCCACAAAACACCAGCGGTTCACGTAGTGAATCTTACAGTTCTAACTTGCCAACCGTGGTCTGTATGGAGTTGTTCAATAAAGGGCCCAAAATTAAGATAACATAGATGGGAGAGGTCTCTATGAATAGGAATTCCTAAGTATTTGATACCCTGTGAGGGACAGGCAAAGGGAAAGTTGGACTGGATGGAATCCTATATGGATTTGGGGAGGGAGACATCGAGGGCCTCAGACTTCGCTGCATTGATTTTAAAATTTGACCATGTAACAAAGTGATCTATTTCAGCCATAACAGCAGGGATGGATATATGTGATTGAGTGATATATACTAGGACATCATCAGCAAATAGAGAGCACTTGTACTCGGTGCCTCCCACCTCAATCCACCTAATATTGGGGTTATGGCGAATTGATGAGAGCAGGTGCTCCGTCACTAGGATGTATAAGAGAGGGGACAGAGGACATCCCTGCCTTGTCCCATTGGTGATTGTGAAAGGTGATGAAAATGTTCTGACGCACCCCCTGGGCCTTGGGACACCCGGAGCCGGACCCTTTTTGGTGGATGCTGGTGGTTGTAGTCTTCGTGGCGGCGACCCGGTTCCGTGGCTCAGGGCGGTCAAACCAGTGGCGGAACTATTTATGTGGTTTTGATGTTTACATGTCCGACTACGCCACCCGTGGATTGCGGTCAGAGTGAACCGCTGCTACAGGGCAGACCGCTGAGGCTGGTGTTGTGGGTGCAGCAGAGCGTAGCATAACTCCCCACGGGAGGAGTATAGCCTCAGGGCAGTGTATGCGGAGGATGGGGGTGATGGTGCAGGGCAGCAGCAGTAACGACACGGAGTCAGTGATGCAGTCCAGGGCCTTTACTCACAGTTCTTATTATCCAGACCACGTCTGCAGGTAACGGCTGCCCACGTCGTACTGTGCTCACCAGGTGAGGGGCTCAGACAACTCCCAGATAACTTTGGAGCACTTCACAGGACCCCCTTTGTGTGTCCTTTGTCTGGCCTTTCTTACCAACACTTCTGTCCGGCTGCCTCGGGCCTCCTCTTGGTAAACTTGGTGCCAGTTTCCCTGACCCTATGTGGTGCCTTCCTAGCGGGTGTAGCGAGGGGCTGCGCCACATAAAATGTCAGAGCCTCCGGTTTCTAGCTGAGGGTCGTTTCCTGCCTCCACTAGTTCGGGGACCGGTCTCCCCCTTTGGCCTGACCCCTCCACGCAGGTGGATTCGGGCGTGCGGTGGCGACTCGCCCGTCCGCACCCCTGGTATCCCTTCATTCCTCGTTCCTGGAGCCTTCTCCGCTCCTCTTCCTTCCTTCTCCCTCTTCCAGGCCTGGGCCTCTGTTACTAGGCCCGCCTCCGGAGCAGAGCTCATGCAGAGCCCCTGCTCCCTGCCACTTCTGCTCAGACTTCTCTGCACTGAACTAAGATGGTGCCCACCTTTTATACTCCCTTCTCAATGCACCCAGGAACTGCTTCCTCCCTGCTCCTGCACTACAGGGTTCCCCTTCCTCAGTGTTCCCTCCCCCCACTCCAGCCAGGGACAGGGACTGTCGTGCCCATCTCAGGGGCATATTGGTCGCCCTGCCCCACGGCAATGTGGTGTAATGCATGCAGGTGTCGGGTCCTGATCCACACTCCATCCTTACCTGAGAGTGAGATATCACACCTCTGGGTGAGGTGCAATACGTCTGTAGCAACCGAGCCCTCAGGGTGCTACAGTTCCATTTATCTTCAGCCTAGGTGACGTATTGCGATACAGGGCCGTGATTTGGGCTATAAAAGGGTCCCCTAGACCCCTACCCCAAGCTTTTTAAGAGAATCATATATGGCGTGCCAGGAGACTCTATGGAATGCTTTCTCAGCATCCAACGAGAGTATCTAATTACAAATTTTTAACTGCATCTAGCCCAGGAAATACTTTGTGCCTAGTAGCAGTGTCTGCTAGTCAGCGGATTATCCCGGCTGTTAAGCAAGCTACACCACCTGTAGTTTAGACACTTAATTTTTTCAAAGGAAATGATTCGGGACCATGGGATACTTAGTGAAGAGCATCAGGAGGCACCCCAAGGCATAGGGGCTGGGACTGGCAGTAGGATGCCTTGCGGTGGACAGCCGAGCTCGATCCTTATAAAAGCTTTTTAACTGCAGCAGCTTTAGTGGACGCTACTGGAGCTGGAATTACGCGGCTGCTGGCATGAGACTTGCCCTCCAATAGATCCTTGTAAATGGATTTAAAGTGTATTCATTCAAATTAGAGAGACAATTTAAATTAAAAAGCTTAGAGCTGCCTCCACCACAGGGGGGCTCGCTCGACCCACCAGCGGACAGGCACCAGTATTGGGAGAGGGGGGCTGGCCGTCAGGGTTCACCGCGGCTCTGGCACAAACCCGGCGACACGGAGGTGGCACGGGCAGGAGCGGACTGGTCATGTCGGCTTCTCACTTTTTGGATTTTAGAAGGGCATGACATGCCTATATCTGTGTCTCCCCCTCCTTTTACTCCTCCACCTCTTTTATTTTCGCATGACTATATGTACTTGTCACTTTTCCATGTGTTAGTTATGTCTTCTGAGCAGTTTGTCAGCTTTTGGACACCTTTGAAGGTGTTTTCTATGTGTTTCTATGTGTTTTTGTTTGCCTGCCATTGGTTTTAACGGTGTTCGAAGGTGTTCGACGAACAGTTCGACGAACAGTTCGGCGAACACACGGGTGTTCGACGAACCGAACCGAACTCGAACACTACGGGGGTGGCTCAACACTAGTCTCCAGTTAAAACCTCTTTGATGACCTTTATTCCCAATGTATGTGAAATATTATTGTAGAGGGCCACTACATCCAGAGAGAGAAAAACGCTTCCCTCCATGGGTGGTAGAGCCCTTAATTCTTTAATTAATTGTGACGAGTCCTTTAGATATGATGTTAATCTCAGAACATATGTCTGCAAAAATAAATCTACATAATGCGATAGATTACTTGTAATGGATTGGATCCCTGATATTATTGGGCGTCCAGGAGGGTTTTTTGGATCTTTATGCAGTTTGGGCAGAAAATAGAAAAAAGGTATTCTATATTGTGCAATATCTAAAAAGTTCTTTTCTTTTTTATTGAGTATCCCCTTTTCATAAGCCTTCTTCATTAGAAGATTATACTTTATAAAGATACTGATATTAGGATCATCCTCCAACTTCTCATAAAATTCCGTATCACTCAATATTCTCATGCCCTCTTCCACATACCAAGATCTATCCATAAGGACAATTCCTCCTCCCTTATCTTCATTACGAATGATAATATCATTATTTTCTCTTATAGATTCAATGGCTGCTCTCTCTTCTTTTTTCAAATTATCCCTCATTTTCATGCGGGGAATTGATCTTACTTCCTTTAATATTAATTGTTGGAATGCCTCAATATGTGACCCCTTATGGTGTAGAGGATAAAATTTTTTATTTGGGTGTTTGATGTCTACATGTATCATTTCATCTATTGTGGTTCTATCCTTTTCTGTCTCTTGTTCATCATGGGGGGGTTTTCTCTTAACATTTTTACCATTTTTTTCTTCAAGTAAAAAATGTCTTTGTACAGTGAGTTTCCTAAAAAACTCATTAAAGTCAAGGTAAAGCGAGAATGTATCTATTTCTGCTGTGGGACAAAATGAGAGCCCCTTACTAAGAAGGGAGCGTTCATCATTAGTAAGTGTATAGCTCGATAAGTTATATATACCACTATCCTGATCATCAGGTTTCCCTATTTGTATCATGCTTATTGGGTTTAACCTGATTTCGTCTTTTTCAGACTGGTGCTCTGTGCCGTGGGGTTCTCTTCTTCTAGTTCTTCCACTGCCTCTACACCCTCTTGTTCTCTTTTTCTTTTGGGGTGTCGCCCTGGGGCCACCCGAAAAAATTGAGTGATTTTTGAGTCTTTTAGGTTTGTTTGGATAATAGATTTTGGTAAGTTACCTTCATTGGAATTTCTTTCCTTTTGAGGTGCATACATATTTAAATTTGATGTCTCTGTGATTACAGGTAAAATTTCCAATTGACCCCCGACCGTAATACCAGCGAAACTATCTATATACTCATTTTCACCCGTGTTTTTCATATTACTATTTTCCTTTTCGTTTATTATTATTTCCTGTGTCCATATTTCAGTGTTCTGATCTATATTTTTTTCAATTTTATCTGTATTGGTGTCCAATTCTAAAATGTATGTTTCACTGGGAGAATCTCCAATTGGAATTTCCATATCTTCCAATTGAGCCATTGACCGAGAGCCACCCGTTGTTTTAGTTGAAGTCACCTCGTGTATAGTAATTTCAGAGAAACTGATATTCTCAGTTTCTCTGTTAATTACTTGCATGTCCAGTGTTGCTATTTCTCCATGTGTGCATGCTTTTCTCTCTTTATTTGACGTGCATTCTTTATTTGGTGAAGATTTATTAGTGCTAGTTCTATTATCTACTCTTATATTGGAATCATTTGCCCTGGAAGTTATAATACTAGTTGCTTGTTGTTGGTTTGATTTCATTTCTTTTTTCTTTTTCTGATTATTAGTGATTTTATTCATATGTTGTTCATAATACGCTCTCTGTTTCTCTGTCTTAAGGAGAGTAAATTACCTTTCTTTATTGGAATTGGTGAATGTATCCATTTTTTCTCCTTTTCCTTTTTTATCCCTCCCTTCCACATCTAATTGTGCTCTTAATCCCTCCTCAGGTGCATTTATTGGGATGGTGGTAGGCATTTTTTCATACTCACTTATCCTTTCCTTTCTATCCCTCCATAATTTCATAGCTTTCTTTCTAATTAGATCCTCTTCAAATTTATTTAATTTGACTTTTAATGCCAAATCAAATTCTTTGAAGTCAGGAGACATGGAATACATTTCCAGGTTATCCCTGAGACATTTAACCCTCTCCAATGCTATCATGGCTAGTGAGTCCCTCTTACAAATTAACATTTTCATAAATCCCATTGAGCAAGATGTGGAATATTCATCCCATTTCTTTGTAAATTCCAGATCTTGCGGGAACCAGTTATATGGATAGAGGAGGAGAACACAGAGCGCAGAATGGAGAGGACTATAACCTGAGCTCTCTCTTTTTCTCCTGCCTGGCTCTGAAGACCATCAGTCTACCATCAGTCTACCAGTCCTCTCTCTCCCTCTCTTTCCATTCCAATAGCCTCTAGTGATATGGAGTGGCCCTAACTCATGGTAGCATTCCAGAACCATAGCACAACATTCTGCTGCCTGAAGGTCAAAGTAATTATGTCTCTTTTTAAATTTTGTAGACATACTAATGAACCTTCTGACGCTGGCCCACCCCTTCCCCTCTGGTCCCCTGTGTAGCTGAAGCGGCTGCACAAGGCAGTATGTCCACTCCTCGACAGCACTTACAAGTCAGTCTCCTTCCTTTTGGAAGAGATCTATTTCCATAGAACCTTTAGGAAATAACTATTTCGCATTCTTCCCATTCCCATTCCATTTCATATCTCCATTACATCTTCGTGGAGAGATATGTATGCTTGTTATATAGTACCTAAGTTATTCATGCAATCAAATATCTAAGTGGAATGAGAGATAAAATGAAATATTGCTTTTATTTTCAGCCCCATTAAGATATTCTAAAAATAAATAAGTCAGATGTAAATTACGTGCATTTTCTACTCCATAGTTACAATTTGAGGTTTATTAGAGTAGTCCATGATATAAAACTAGAAAGTACATCCATTTCTTGCCAATGACCTCAGCTATACATCACTTTTCTTCTAAGCTGACATTTAGCAGGAAAACTTTAGCAATATTGATGTTCCTTTTTAGAATTTGCATAAGTGTGTTAAGAATATCTACTGCTTCCATGGTACTATTCGAAAGATATCTTACCCTTTATGCTGATGTGGTCAGTTGATCATCATGCTTTAGTTTTTTGCTTAAAATGGTAAAATATGAAATGTCCTTGTGTATTTTTGCATTTCAATTGTATTTTAGGTATAGAACAATTTATTTTTAGAGATAAACAGATCGATCCACAGAGGATCAAGTACGAAACGAATTTCCTGAAATTTGCTTTTTCATGCAAATTTGAACCCTTTGAGATTCGATTTGCGGAGCACAAAAAATACTTCCAAACACCATTTCCCATGCTATTAAAGCATCAAAGAGCAGACTAACGTTATTTTCATAGCAAATTTAGATTGTGAGCCCCTATGGGGAGAGTGATGATGATGATGATGATGATGTCTGTAAAGTGTGTCACCCAGGGGACTATATAGGGGACTCGGTACCCGGGCCTTTTACCTTGTTTAGGAGGTCACGGCAGTCGGCTCCCGGGCCCGTACTCTGGGTCTCTCTTTTAAAAGGGGTTTTAGTGTACAGTTTGTCTCGTGACGCCACCTGTGGTTTCCGGTAATGGTTACCGGCGCTGCTGCAGACCTCCGGAGGTGATGGGATGGCAGCTGGGATGTTTCTGCTCCCCACAGGCGGAGCGGGCCCCCGAGGCAATGTAGGTGCAGATGGTGGTGATGCTGGGGCTTGTAGTGCAGGAGAGATGGCGCAGCAGGAGTAACTGACAGAGACAGGGGATTCACTTCAGTACCTTTACTGGTGCGGATGTCAGGTACGGTCCAGGGTACTCGGTAGGAAGGGTGCACTTCCGGTCCTGGTCCGTGTCTCCCTCTCTCTAAGCTCTTGGCCAGCCTGCAACTGGGCCTAGCTTCTGTGTTGTGCTGTTCCTTCACCTGTCGCTTGGTAGTAGGACCTTTCTCTGGCAACCACTATCCCTGGACGCCGGGGCCTGCGTGGTTCCTAGTCCTGTCAAGGGTTTAGCTTCAGGTCGACCAGGGACTTGTAGTCCTCCTGGTATGCCGGTAGTCCCTACTGGGTATAGAAGACCCTGTAAGCGCGGACCCGGTGTCCGGTTTGTGTCTTGGGGTGAGCCTATGATGCTCCTCTGCCCCCTCAACTCCTCTCTCATCTCCTCTTTGCCTCCGGCCACACTCGGGGCCCTCAGAACACAGCAGCAGACGTGCTGCGTCTTCACTGCTCTCAGCGTCAGCACTCTCTCTCTCAGACTGAGAGACTCAACTGCCTAACTCCACCCTCCATATATATATCTCTAACAGGGCTCCCTCTGGTGGTATGAGGTGGGAGGGTGGAGGTGTTTGTTTGTCATGAGGGCCTCTTGTGGAGAAGTCCGTCCATGCACCCTTTTGGGTCCTGTGGTACCTGTGGTAGCAGGGTGCCACATTCCCCCCTAGTACAATTCAGTACTCCTGGACTGAAGCATTTTAAAACAGGTAACAACAATAACAATAATAATTACAATAACAACAATAATAATGTTACAATAAGTCCCGTCACCAGGTGTCCATTCCACGGGTGAATGTGTAACAAGTGCAACATGAGGGACCCGCCTGAAAACCCTCAACGTAGGCCCTGGGCGTGGCTACAGGGCATAAGTGATCCAGGTGTTGGACCACGTCTTCGGCCACGCCAAACGGGTTTTTGTTCAGTGGTCAAATAAGGGGGCACTTTTGATGAGTGCAACTATTTTCAAGGAAAGTTTTTGGCTGCTCACAGTCCTCAGCCTACAAGTCTTTATACCCTTTCGGTAACTAAATGAACACATATTATTGACAGTTGACATAATAAATAACATAGGCATTACCCAACTGGGTAACTATTTACAATGTAGGCACTTTTGTACTTATTCCCTATACCTGGCAGGGATTTTGCCTAGTGTGCTGCGTGTGGACCTTCGTAGCACTGGGGTGTTACTGGTGTATGTGCATGCACTCTCTGTCAACCTATCAGGTGTACGTGCTGGTAGATTATAAAACTGCCTCAATCTCTCTATGGGACTGGCAAGTACACTGTCCACTGGGCCCTCAGGCTCTGCCTCAGCAGGTGATCCTCCTCTTACTGGAGACTCTTCCTGTTCCTGAGCAGGTTCTTCTAGGGCACTCACAGGTTCTTCTTGTGGTTGATAGAAGTGTATTACTGGTATAATAACTGCTCCATCAAGTTGAGGCCTGTCCGCAGGGAAATCTCCTGGAACTGTATGAAGTACATCCTCCTCGGGTTTCTCCGGTATTACAAGAGGTGCTTCTTCTTCCGGTGTCTTCAGTAGACCTGGGCACAATTTCAAGTGGTTTCTTGAGACTGTTGCGGTCGTCTTACCTCCATCCTTACTGATCAGGCAGGTTTTACTGTTGTCAAATCTGGAGTTTAGCATGGTGTAGGGCTCTCTTTCCCACTGGTCATCGAGCTTGTGACCTCTTCTTTTCCGCTTTAGCACTATTTCTCCAGGTGCTAAGGGTTCTGCTGGTGCATGTTTGTTATACTGCTCTTCTTGCCTTTCCCTCACCTTGTTTAGACTGTCTTCGACATAGGCCTGTACTTTCCTGTACTGCTCTTGCCGACTTGTGTCCCAATCTTCAGTGGACATATCTGCAGCAGGTTCTACCCCTCCGAGCTCCAGGTCCATGGGCAATTTTCCAGGTCTTGCTTCCATAAGGTACGCTGGGGTACAATTTGTAGAACTCACGGGTATGTGGTTATACAGGTCCACTAGGTCAGGTAGCTTTTCTGGCCACTGGTTCCTCTCTTCCAAAGGTAGGGTTTTCAACAGGTCTGTAATGATGTTGCTCATTTTCTCGCACATACCGTTGGTTTGCGGATGATATGGCGTAGTCTGGATCTTCTTGCATCCATACAGGTGGCAGAATTCCTTGAATAGCTCAGCTTCGAAGGCAGGGCCTTGATCTGTGAGCACCTTTTCCAGATATCCATGGGGTCTGCAGAAGTAGGCTTGGAACGTTCTTGCTGCAGTTTCGGCTGTCAGATCCTTGACAGGGGCTACCACCAGGAACAGGGAATAGTGATCCACCATGGTCAGGGCATAGTAATAGCCTGATCTGCTGGGCGACAGTTTGACGTGATCCAGAGCGACAATCTCTAGGGGTTGGGTTGTCTTGATGGACTGCAAGGGTGCTTTCTGGCTGCCGTAGTCTTTTCTTCTGAGGCTACAGGGCCCACAATTCCGGCACCACCTTTCTATGGAACTCCGCATTCCAACCCAATAGAATCGGTCCTTCAGCAGGGTTTCCAGCTTCTTCCAGCCAAAGTGACCTGCTTGGTCGTGGTAGGCCTCTAACACTATCTGGATATCCGTCCTAGGTACAACAATCGGCCACACCATTTTATGGGTCTTGGGGTTGACATATCTTCTGCACAGCTTCTCTCTGTAGATGAACAGCCGGCTTCTCTCATTCCACAGGTGTTTGGCTGGTGGGGGAGCATTCTTCTCCAGGTGAGAACCTTCTTGGGTTATCAGTCTTTTGATGAGGCTGACAACCGGGTCACTGTCCTGGGTCTCCTTCCAGCTGTGATGAGGTAGAGGGTTCGGCGTCCTATCATGACATCTTCTGGAGGCGTGCTGCTCGTGGACCATTCCATTTCTGTAGAAAGCAGGTAGTTCAATTTCTTTGAGATCATCCACTTCATCCTCGGTGTCCGACTGGTGGGGCATCCTTGACAAGGCATCAGCATTGGTATTCTTGTGACCTGCCCGGTACTTGATTGTGAACTGATAATTCGACAGTCTGGCCACCCAATGCTGTTCCATGGCTCCCAACCTGGCTGTCTCCAGGTGTGTCAAGGGATTATTGTCAGTAAAGGCTGTGAATTTAGTTGAGGCTAGGTAATGCTTGAATCTTTCAGTGATAGCCCAGACCAAGGCCAGGAACTCCAGCTTGAAGGAACTGTAATTCTCCGGGTTCCTCTCAGTAGGGCGAAGCTTCCTGCTGGCATACGCAATTACCTTTTCTCTGCAGTTTTGCTTCTGGGACAACACAGCTCCCAGTCCCTCGTTGCTGGCATCGGTGTACAACAGGAAAGGCTGGCTGTAATCAGGGTAAGCCAGGATTTATTCACCGGTCAGGATTTCCTTCATTACTGCAAAGGATTCAGCCTGTTCTTTACCCCACTGGAATGGGGGATTTTTACCTCTCTTGAACTGTCCTACCAGGAGATCTTGTAAAGGTGCTGCCTTTTTGTTATAATTCTTTATGAACCTCCTGTAGTACCCGACCAGTCCCAGAAACTGATGTACTTCCTTGATGTTTCTCGGTTCAGGCCACTTCTGGATGGCAGTGACTTTCTCCGGGTCTGGTGCTACTCCCTCTGAGCTGACTACGTGTCCCAGGTACTGAACCTTCTGCTTGAGCAGGTGGCATTTAGAAGGTTTTAGTTTCATCCCATACCGGAACAATGCTTCAAATACCTCCGCCAGGTGCTTCAGATGGTCTTCATACGTCCTCGAGTACACGATAACGTCATCCAGGTACAGCAGCACTGTCTCAAAGTTCCGGTGTCCTAAGCAACACTCCATCAGCCTCTGGAACATCCCGGGGGCGTTGTAGAGCCCAAACAGCATACTGTTGAGCTCGCATAATCCCATCGGGGTGGTGAAGGCTGTCTTCTCCCGGTCTTCCTCAGCAACAGAGACTTGCCAGTACCCGCTAGTGAGATCCAATGTAGAGAAATAATTGGCAGATTTTAGTGCAGCCAGGGATTCCTCTATATGGGGCAAAGGGCATGCATCTTTATGTGTTATTCAATTAATTTGTCTATCATCTACACACATCCTCATGCTACCGTCCTTCTTTCTGACCAGGACCAGGGGAGCTGCCAAGGGGCTACAGCTATCCCTTACTACCCCTGCCTTTTTCTTGTCATGCAACATTTCTTTGGCTGTTTGGTAATGTGCTGGTGGTATGGGTCTGTAACGCTCCTTAATGGGTGGACGGTTACCGGTGGGTATGTGGTATTGTTCCCCTTTAACCCTTCCAAAATCTAGTGGGTGTTTACTCAACACTTGTTCATATTCCTGAACCACTCTGTAGACACCGTGTTTTTGATGGACAGGAGTGGCGTCAGTTCCAACATGGAGCTGTTGACACCAATCCTCCAGCTGAGCTTCGGAGTCATTGTCCTGCAATGTATCTGGTGGGGTCAAGGATTCCACTGTGTGTATGGCATCATCATTCACAGTATACAGTCGGGCAACAGTGGCATATCGTGGCAATTTAACTTCCTCCTCCCTACAATTTAGGAGGCGTACGGGTACCCTTCCATTGCGTACATCAACTACCCCTCTAGCAGTTAGGAGTGTAGGTCTGTGTTCTGAACTGATGGGCTCCACTACCGCCTGGTAGTTCTGTCCCTTGAGACCGATTGCTGCCCTACACCAAATCAGCATTTCACTCATTGGGGGAATCACAATGGGTATCGGGTCTGTCACCCGTACATTACCAATCTCACTACCTGTTAGTTTTACCTGTTGCTGGTACAGGAGGGCGCAAATTTCCTTCTGGAGCACCTTCCTCTGCCCCGGTTTGGCAGTGACAGCCATCTGTTGGAGTAAGAACAACACTTGTCCCAAACAGTTACCAACTACATTTGTACCAAGTATCATATACAAGTCTGTATCACCAGGGTTAGACTCCACTACAATCAGCCCTTGGTCCTTTAGTTCCGCTCTCCCCACCTTCACTGTCACGTCCTTAGCCCCTACTAGGTTAAGAGGAAGGCCATTGGATGCATGCACAGAGAGATTTGGGGCTGGCGGATGGAGTTCATCTAGGGACCAGTACCTTTTGTAGAGGATGTCAGGTATGATGGTTACCTGCGACCCAGTGTCCAGTAATGCAGGTGTTGCTATACCGTCCAGCACGATGGACAGGAATGGCCTTCCTCCTACAAACCGGTGGTACCAGCTTGATGGGCCTGGTTGGTCTACTCCTGGGTGTCAGCCCTCGGCCCGAGGGTTTGCCCGTTCAAAGGACAGGTCCGGGTGGTATGGCCTGCCTTGTGGCAATGGTAGCAGATGAATTCTCTTTGAGGGCGACGTTGGTCGTTGGTCCTCCCACGGGGTGACGTTGTCCTCCTACGGGGTGGCGTTGTCCTCCTTCTTCTCCTCATTCAGGGGACATCCTCTGGACAGTCGGCGAGTAGGATCCTTCCTTCCGGCTCGGGCTCCGTCTGTAGCTGCAGGGTGCTCAGGACAGTGGCCAGGGTTTTACTCAGCTGACGCACTTCAGAGCGCAGGCTGTCCAGCTCGCTAGTGGGCACTGTTTGCATTTTTGTTTCAGCCGTTAATGAAAGAGCAGTGGGTGCTGCGGGCACTGGGGTGGCCCCACCCTGGTAACGCTGGATAGCAGTATCTGATGGTTTCAGGGGCTGCAGTCCCTTAATAGCCATGTCCTTCTGGGTGTCAAAGGTGGCATTTGGATGATCTAAGGCTATGTGCCCACGTAGCGTTTTTGTAGCGTTTTTGCGGCTTTTTTACGGCCGCGAAAACGCTTGTAAAACAGTCTGCCATGCAAAGCAATGTGAATTCGGATGTGCTGTGTACATGATGCGCTAATTTGCGCGCTGAATTCGCATTGCGCTGCAAAACGCAGCATGACCATTTCTACCGCGATTACGCTGCAAATTCGCGGCCATTGAGGAACACTGAAACGCAGCAAACCCGCAGGTATATGTGGATTTTCTGCGTTTCAATTAAACTCAATGGCTGCAAATTTGCAGCGTAATCGCGGTGCGTGTGGTACCTGGGATGAAGAGGAGAATACAACTCCTCTTCACCCCGGCTACCACGCGGTTAAAAAAAGAAATAAAAAAGTTAAAAATAAACAAAACCTGTATATTCACCTCTCCGGCGGCCCCCGGTCTGCTCTCCGGTCTCCTCCCGGCCGCGTCTTCTCTCTTCAGCATCCCGCAGTGTACTGTCAGGACTTGCGGTGACGTCATTTAGTCACCTGACGTCGGCGGTCAGGTGATGGTCGCGTGACCATCAGCTGACTAAATGACGTCACCGCAGGTCCTGACAGTACACTGCGGGACGCTGAAGAGAGAAGACGCGGCCGGGAGCAGACTGGAGGAGACCCGAGAGCAGACCGGGGGCCACCGGAGAGGTGAATATACAGGGTTTTTTTTTTTTTAACGTTTCAATTCTTTTTTTTTTTACTATAGATGCTGCATTTAAAGCATCTAAGTTGTTCACACATTATAAATCCATGCCTGTTGCATGGATTTATATTGTGTGATCAACTTGTCAAGCACTTTTCCAAGTGATTCTCAAAATCGCTTGGAAAAGTGCTTGAAAAAACACATGCGAAAACTCATGTAAAAACGCTGAAAAAACGCTTCTCTATGGCAGAAAAAACGCATGTAAATCTGCATGCGTTTTTTTTTGCCAGAGAGAGGCAAAAACGCTCTGCATCAAATCTGCTACGTGGTCACATAGCCTAAGGCCCACCACCATACGGTTCTGCTCTCCTCCTGGGACCTCAACCCCCGGATGAACTGTTCTGTCAGCATTTTGTCCTCACCATGTATGCTGGCTGGACTAACCTGTTTCAGGGCCCGCAGGGCTTCCTGTAAGCGCCAGGCATAGTCCCGGATACTGTCCTCAGGTTTCTGGGTACAGTGGTAGAACCTCATCCGGAGATCTGTCTCAGTGCGGTTTTCAAAGACAGTTTGCAGTCTCTTAAAGATAATGGATACTGATTCCTTGTCTGCGGCTGGCCAGGTCTCAACTTCCCGCTCTGCGGCACCTGTCAATTGTCCCAGCACAACAGCGGCTCTCTGTTTACCAGTCATTGAATACATGTCCAATACACCGCATATCTTTCTCTCGAATCCAGACAGGGTGTCTGGTTTGCCATCATACTGGGGAAGCCATTTTGCTCTGGGGATGTACGGCAGGGCCATGGGTATCAATGGAGTCACGACCCCTGTTGGTGGGGCGGCCACTCTGGCTTAAGCAGCGCCGGGCGTGAGTTGAACATCAGGAGCGTTAATTGGTGCTCCGGCGTCTTGCTGGTCGTCGGCCATGGTTGCGCCCCCCTAGTGAACCGTAGCCTACCTCCTTTACTTTTTCGGGTAGGCCGCAGCTCCGCAGACGACGGTCTCCTTCCAGGACCTGATGCTTCCTGGTGCTGCGTCAGAGCGCAAGGCGGGGCTTGAGCTTCACGCACTTCTAACAATCCCGCCCCTCTTCTTCCCGCGCGGCGATGCGGTAATGGCGGCGATGTTCACCACAGTTGAAACACAGTTCAATACGGCACACAGTACATGGTGGCAACGGGCACAAAATCCTGTTCGTGACGCCAGAAAAGAGAGCTGTGTCACCCAGGGGACTATATAGGGGACTTGGTACCCGGGCCTTTTACCTTGTTTAGGAGGTCACGGCAGCCCGTACTCTGGGTCTCTCTTTTAAAAGGGGTTTTAATGTACAGTTTGTCTCGTGATGCCACCTGTGGTTTCCGGTAATGGTTACCGGCGCTGCTGCAGACCTCCGGGGGTGATGGGATGGCAGCTGGGATGTTTCTGCTCCCCACAGGTGGAGCGGGCCCCCGGGGCAGTGTAGGTGCTGATGTTGGTGATGCTGGGGCTTGTAGTGCAGGAGAGATGGTGCAGCAGGAGTAACTGACAGAGACAGGGGATTCACTTCAGTACCTTTACAGGTGCAGATGTCAGGTATGGTCCAGGGTACTCGGTAGGAAAGGTGCACTTCAGGACTTCTCCCCAGTGAGTGGGTATAAGGCCTCCTGGTCCGTGTCTCCCTCTCTCTAAGCTCCTGGCCAGCCTGCAACTGGGCCTAGCTTCTGTGTCGTGCTGTTCCTTCACCTGTCGCTTGGTGGTAGGACCTTTCTCTGGCAACCACTATCCCTTGACGCCGGGGCCTTCGTGGTTCCTAGTCCTGTCAAGGGTTTAGCTTCAGGTCGACCAGGGTCTTATAGTCCTCCTGGTATGCCGGTATTCCCTACTGGGTATAGAGGACCCTGTAGGCGCGGACCTGGTGTCCAGTTTGTGTCTTGGGGTGAGCCTATGATGCTCCTCTGCCCCCTCAACTCCTCTCTCATCTCCTCTTTGCCTTCGGCCACACTCGGGGCCCTCAGGACTCTTCACTGCTCTCAGCGTCAGCACGCTCTCTCTCAGACTGAGAGACTCAACTGCCTAACTCCACCCTCCATATATATATATCCCTAACAGGGCTCCCTCTGGTGGTATGAGGTGGGAGGGTGGAGGTGTTTGTTTGTCATGAGGGCCTCTTGTGGAGAAGTCCGTCCATGCACCCTTTTGGGTCCTGTGGTACCTGTGGTAGCAGGGTGCCACAAAAGCGCTGTGGAATTAATGGTGCTATACAAATGAGTCAAATAAATAAATATTTTTGTGTTGTTGTGTAGACCTACTCTTAATACCCTGCAACTATGACATTTTACGGATTATCATAACTTGTACAATGATGGTCAGTGCCTGGATTACTGGATAAGTCACTCTCCTATGTAGAGAGAGCCCTTATGGTCAGTGGGGTCCTCTCTCTCTTTCTCTCTCACTTTCTCTCTTATTCTTTCCTATAGACTGTATGGTCAGTAAGATCCTCTCTCTCCTGTAGAATGTAATCTCTTATGGTTAGCCGGGTCCTCCCTCTCTCTACTTCTCCTGTAGAGTATAAGCTGTTATGTTCCCTGAGGTCTTTTCTCTCCTGTAGAGCATAAGCTCTTATGGTAAGCGGGGTCTTCTCTCTCTTCTGTAGTCTGTAAGATGCTCTAGTCACCGGTCCTTTCTCTCTCATTCTCTTTCTCATAGAGTGTAATCTCTTATGGTCAGCAGGGTTCTCTATCTCTCTCTCCTGTAGTGTGTAATCTCTTATGGTCACCAGGCTCCTATCTCTCTCCTATAGAGTGTAAGCACTAATGGCCAGCAGAGTTTTCTGTCCTGTCCCCCATGTGAATTCTCCAAGCAATTACCAGCTTTCCAGTATTGAGATTCGTGAGAATGTAATGGCCGCAAATCAAATTTTTGGGGAAAATTCATAAAACTGGTTGAATTTCAAAAGATCTGCTCATCTCAATTTATTTTAGAAAATGTGAACAAATTTGTGGACTTGCCCTTTTTTGTAAAATTCTCCACCACAAAAATGTAAGTCTATTTGGATCATTATTCTTATTCATATTCAGTCTCCTCTCAGTACTCTCTAGTGTGGAATTAATACTAAAAGTAAGAATCTCTCAGCTGTCATACAGGTGGTGTTTTGGGAATTCCAACTTAAAGGAGTAATTTTACGACAACTCCTATTTACTTTTATAATCATCAGTCAATCTATGGTGAGGCACAGTCCCTCTGACATTGCAGTTCTTCTGCAGGTGGAGTTCTATATGGGTTCTTCTTACCACACAGCAAGATATTAAAAGGACCAGATAGTAGTTGCAATCTTCTCCCTAAGGACCTTATTGCAGCTACATGTTCTGCCTCTACTGTATGTCAGTCCCAGTACTTTAGATTGCACTTTGGTCCAATTAAACTTCATGAACTCTCTGAGAAAAATATTAAACATTTTTTTAAAATTAAAATGCAATTCTCAATCACAGGACTACAGACTATAGGTGGTGAAGAGGTGACAGTTGCCCTGGTGCCTAAGGAGGTCCAAAGACACTTTTGCAACATAAAAAGTCACCCCACTTCAAATTTTCCACTGGGGGCCTAGAATCATCATATTAAGCTTCTGCCTTTTTAATGTATATTATAGAATAGAGAAATTAATGAAATAATAAACCCAATGAAATCATGAGTAAATATAGTCCATGAAATGCAAAGTAATTTTGTATGCCCCAAATAATTCAACTCAGATCTGCACACAAGCAAGGGCAGTGAATCAATGAGTACTCTGTGTTTGATCATGTATGGAAAATTTCTATGTATCCAAAGTGTGTATACATACCCTGTCACATGTCTTATGCCAGAATTCCGAAGTGTTTCATCCAGTGGAAGGTACTCATCAAACTTCCCTCTAAGATATGTGCTCTGAAAATGGTCTCAATGAGGACTTTTTTCTCACACACTGTTCATGACTGTTACCACTGTTCTTCATGCACTGGCCCAGCACCCTTCAGGTTCCTCCAGGACAGCTCTGAAAGGAGTCCGCCCTCCTCACTCAATCTCAGGTTGACCATATCCTGGTTACTGTCTCCAACAAGGCTCTGCCTTGCTTTAGTGACTTCTCTTAGTCCAGCCAGTCACCCTTCCCTACTTACGACTTCCCTGAGCAGTAGCCCCAGCTCTGTGACTACTGCAGTGGGCCCAACGACCTGATACACATCGGTGTCAGTTCACAAAATGTTCTTTTTCTGCTTCCCCTTCTTGGAAGATGGCAGGAATTTTAGCACTCGACTCTAGCTGCGATGACTGGGTGTACCTCTGTGGTACACGCTAGTCTGACCTGTAATTCTCAATCACTGATTCTAGGCTCTAAATTCTGACTGACTGCCTCCTCCCTCTTGTCTCTGTCAATCACATATCCCCTAGTGTCACACAGGACATCATGCTCACCACACGTAGCAACATTCAACTTATCCCTTGACAAACCCATAGTGAAGCATCAACACCAAATTACATGACAAAAACATATTTATATCAAAATAAATGCGAACATTATTCTCTGGGCAATGTGCCAAATTGTGTGACAGTGTTTTATAAAGAAAATACAAGACCGATTATTTCCCAACCTGAATGTGACTATCCACCCCCTTACATTAGCACGTCAGGGAGATGTGAAGCTTGCTTGCATCCCCACTATTCTCTAAAATTGTAAGGAAAGGATAAAGGAAATGTGTTAATAAAAGGTTACTCCACATATATCTATTTTTGACACTTTAACAATGACTAGTAATTACTTAACCACTCAATAAACCCATCTGTGCCCAAAAGTGACTTGAAATGTTAATATCTCTTCCATGCCTGTTTGACATGGTTATTGAGTTACATCTAAGACCTATTGGCCATAAAAGCCTAGTCACTTTTCAGAGTCTTTTCCTGAATGTCTAGTTGCACATTCTGGTCCAGCATAGCTAATGTATCCCATTGATTACATATGCCATTGATGAGAGCTATTTTCACTAGTAATCAAAACTATATTATTTGCTAGGTCAAGCCTCTCTTCGCTTTTTTTCTTTCGACTCCTTAGTTGAAGAAAATCGACAGCTTCTTCAGTAGCGAGTAAAAATCATTAGTCTCATTATTTAAGCCTCGTAAATCTTAGGTGTCCTTCATTTCTTGTCTTCATTCTGGCAGAACAAGTACAGCTAGATATTTAGATTTCAGCTACGAATAGAGTTGTGTTACATGATGGCCACCGAAAGAGTATACCCAACTGAGCATGCATGTCGTGAGGTAAATACCAAGTCACACATTTTTCTGCTTCTCCAAGCCCTCCATTAGGTGCCCTTCTCTGCGTTTTCACACATACCACAGTATAATCTCAGTCCGTGCTGCAATTATTGTAAAGTCAGAGCTGCTTGGGACAGATAAAGGATCCAGACACCGGTAGCACAGTCTGTGAATAAACACGCATCAAGGGTAATGCCAGGTTGGCTGTTGTATAATGTATGAGGAGGCTAGCTATTGAAGTGTGGGCAGCTTCAATCTCCGGCTACTAACATACACTGGTCTCTCTCGCAGGTGATTTCAGTTTCTATTAATCCTTTATTTGCTTTTTCACTTTTCATCCTCATCCCTCATCTCTCTCTATACATGGAGCCATTTCCCAGAACCATCCATCTGTCCCTTGCTGAAAACTCCATTGTTGATGACTGTTCTCCACTTCGCCCTTTGCTTTTCTTTCTTTCCTCGCAGTCTCCCATGTTTATCTCTCTCTTCCCATTCAGCAATTCCTTTGTGCCAAATCATTACCGACCTGCATTTTTCTTCCCTCTATTTCCCTATCTTGACTTCTGCGTTGACTCATCCTTCACTTTGATCTATTGCAACTCTTACTGCCAGTGCCTTCTCCTCATTGTCTTCTATGGGGAATGTGCTTCTGTATATACTCTAGCTCCAGCCTTTTACGAATTCTCCAGAGTCCTCATTCACCTCTTCTAATTTCATGCCGCCCTGCTCCATTTGTTTTTCAGCCCCTTGTTTCTATTTCGCTGTTTTCTTATTCCTTTTGCTATTTTATTCTCTTTTTTTCTGCCTGTTTTCTTCCGGTCTCTTTCTCCTCATTCTCGCTACATTGCTGCCTCTCTTTTTTCCCTTCTCTCTAGTAAGTTTAGGATTCGTTGCACGCTCAGAGCTGGACAGGTTTTTTTTTGCTTTGCGTACTCGATAGCTCCCACTTCTATGAGTCAGCTCAGAGCTGCGGCCCCATTGTCTGAGGCTGCGAATATGTCATGATGAAAATGTAATCACACTGAAAATAAGACACACAATTTTTCCAGGGACAGAGCAAAATAAATGAAGCAGAAAGTGTATGATAATGTGCGGAAATGACTTGGATCCGACTGCATTCAGCGTAGATTTAAATAGCGCTATGGCAGGGTTTAGTTGTTAACCCCTTTGTCACCATCGGAGATGTCCTAAACATGTTGTGGGATTATGGAGCTAGGTTAGTGAGGTTATGGCAAGTGCACACAGCTACATTAATGGTGCAATGTAGATTTATATGGTGGCTGCCTTGAAGGATGCTTTCCTTTTGGACAATGAGCAACCCTATTCCCACAGTGCAACTGTTTGTGATATTCGCATGCATAGATTGCAGTTTATTCATGAGGAAATTGATTCATTAGTTTGAGATTTTTTTTGCTGCTCTTTAACCATGTAGACAGAGAAGATATTAAAACATTTAATAGTATGTCTATCACTGGTAATGGCTTACACTCCATTCACACATCAGTGTCGGACTGGGGTGTCAAGAGCCCACCAGTATCCAACTCCAGGGCCCCACTTTTCAGCTTCATGCAAATATGACATTATCCTCAAATCACAAGTTTATATAACAATGAACTGGGTAAATTGCTAAATGAATAAGATGCTGCCTTTGTCCGTACATAGTGATTCAAGTATATTGTGCCAAGTATTGCTCATATAAGAGGGTGGTGGCCCACCAGAGGATTGTCCTGTTCTCCTGAGGGCCAGTCCAAGCCTGATTCACACTAATACAATTCTGCTTATTATGTCATAAGCCACAGGATTTTCCAAATAGTGTATAACACATAGGTCTCGCACATGGCGTCTCTTAGACGCTGGCGACAAATTTTCCCAGGTGAAGCTGCTCAGGAAAACAACAGAGGTCATTTTCTTCAAGCAACTTCACCAGAGATTTTGAAGTTTTTTTTCAAGCTGCAGCTCCACCACCAGCGTCTTTTACTCCATAATGTCAAGTATAAAGGTGGTTTCCTAGTGGAAGCAGTGGAGGCATGAGTATGTCACTTCTTTAACCTCTTCAGGGTTCCCAGATCATGAAGCAGTTAAAAAAAAAGTAAGTTAACAAGGAACATGTTCACAGCAATGCCGTTTTGACGTTGCTGTACATTATATTCATTTTATGGAGCACTTTTGCAGTGATTTTCTTAGGAAGATTATTGGTGGAACCTACTTGAAAAAGATGCCATATATACATTCCCTTATAATGAGGTCTGTTGATGTTGTAATTTTGAAAAGAAGAATATTAGTGAGGGTATGTACACATGTTGCGCCGGTCTATCTACATCGTTTTTCTTATAGTAAGACACTTTAGGAAAACGTAGGCGGTGTTTTCCCTGAAGTGTATTTTTAGACATCTTTTGAGTAATTTTTACAGCAGTGTTTTTTTTTCTAACTTAATATATAAGATAGTGGTGGCTTCTAAGCAGAAGCTGCCTTAAGAATGGTCAAGTCCCTTCTTTTAGCTGCTTCATGGCTTTCAAAGCTTGTAGTGGTTAAAGAAAGTGAAAAAAAACAAAACATGCTCAGAAAGTTGTTTTTTTTAGGACATTACTGTACAAACTGTACAGTGCTCTTTCAGGCGGGTTTCAGGCACAATCATCCTGAAAAAAATGCTATGTGCACATACCCTAAAACATTGAAGTCGTTTATGTGTCCAGCCTCAAAACTTCAATTGAAAATCTGTGAAAAGACTATGATAATCTGGAACTGACAGCTCTGCTGCATATTGCATACATGTCAACATGGCCCTAGTCATTTGCTTACTTGAATGGTCACTGAGCTTTCAGTCAACTTAATCACCCATGATAATGAGCAAAATAGGCAATCTACAAATCGCTAATTAACAATTATGTTCTTTTACCCTGGAAAAATCACTTCAAAGTGCTATCCACTAAGTGTCTCCCATCTATCCTACTTGCTGTCCACTGGCTGTTGTAAAGTGCTTTTCATTTCTAGCAACAAAGATGGCGAGGCAAATTACAGGACAGGTCTTTGGCTCCCTGAACCTGCTCTCCTTTCTGCATACAAACATTGAGGCACGCTTTCTTTCCAGGAAAACCAGTAATTTGAAAATGGCAGGCACATTACATGCTGGAAAGTGAAGGTAGAGAGTTCCATCAGCTATAGTGCTGGCAGAATGCTAGTGAAGAGTATCTCCCCACTCAAAAAGAGTGAATGGCAAGTTGCAAAACATGAGACTCAGGATAGTTTGTGGACCTATTAGACTGTTTGTGCATCAATTGCTGCTCTAACATTTTTTTGTGGTTTTGAACGCAGATTAAATCTTGCTGTTCTACAAGGTTTTGGTTAAAGCACAGGTGTGCTTTAAAGTAGCTGTCTGACTCAGGCAATGCCTTCTTTTTGGAAGGTTTCTTGAAAGCAATCTAATGAATCACAGAATCATAGAATGTTAGAGTTGGAAAGGACCCTCAGGGTCTTCGTGTTCAACCCCCTGCTCAATACAGGATTCCTAAACCATCTTAGACAGATGTCTGTCCAGCCTCTGTTTGAAGACTTCTATTGAAGGAGAACTCACCACCTCTCGTGGCCGCCTGTTCCACTCATTAATCACCCTCACTGTCAAAAAGTTTTTTCTAATATCTAATCTGTATCTTCTCCTTTTCAGTTTCACCCCATTGCTTCTCGTGTTTCCATGTGCAAATGAGAATTAAGCTGATCCCTCTACAGTGTGATAGCCCTTCAGATATTTGTAGACAGCTATTAAGTCTCCTCTCAGTCTTCTCTTTTGCAAGCTAAATATTCCCAAATCCTCTAACTGTTCCGCATAGGACATTGTTTGCAGACCGGTCACCATCATGGTAGCTCTTCTCTGAACTTGCTCCAGTTTTTCAATGTCTTTTTTAAGATGTGGTGCCCAGAACTGGACACAGTATTCCAGATGAGGCCTGACCAAAGAGGAGTAGAGGGGGATAATTACTTCACGTGATCTAGACTGTATGCTTCTGTTAATGCATCCCAGAATTGCGTTTGCCTTTTTTTGCTGCTGCATCACACTGTTGACTCATGTTCAGTCTGTGATCTATTAGTATACCCAAGTCTTTTTCACATGTGCTGTTGCTTAGCCCTATTCCTTCCATTCTTTATATTTTTCTTGCCCAGATGTAGGACTTTTCATTTTTCCCTGTTAAAAAACATTTTGTTAGTTGCTGCCCACAGTTCCAGTTTGTTTAGATCTTTTTGAATCCTCTCTCTTTCTCTTCTCTAGTATTATCTGCAGTCTTCGGGGTTAAAAAATGGACAGTAAATTGTTCATTCTTCCCGCGCACCAAAACATGGGAAGTAAATTATTACATAGTGGGAAATAGTCTGTAAGAAGGTGATAAATTTGATTCTTCTCTCAGAATTACCTAATAGGGAAAATAAAATGTAATTTTCTAAACTAGAATAAAGTGTATCTATTAAGTGCTGTATATCCTGTATGTTCTTTCTAACCATTTCTGTTCTTCTGACAAAGCCCAATTTTATCACATATTTTCAACCCACTCATTCAACAAACAAAGAATGCCCTAATTACTGCCCACCATTTGTCACCTCTTGTCACCTCATTAAATAATTCCACACCCCTTAGGGTTATAGGATCTTGTATGCTTCATTAGGAAGGATCATGGACAAGTTTATAAAATATCAATGGGAAAAAATAAAGCAGATCACGAATATATTTTTAAGTACAATCATACGGTACAATATCCACATAGCCGTTACCATGGCAGACACATCTTCTTTCGCAAAAACAGGAAAAATAATGGACATTTTCTATTACTATCCTGGTACGACTATGTTACTGGCTCATAGCTATATATCATATCCTGCATTCCAAGGAGAGGATTACAAGTTATTTGGACAGAGGCGGCATTATTACATTCTGATCACTGTAGTAGACATGTTCACCATAAATGCATCAAGCCTAAATTACGGGAATTTGCAGTGTTATTATTAAGCAGTACTAGATACGCACATTCATGTATATGCTATAAAAGAAAATGAAAGATGGGTGTACAATCAATGCTGATAAAATTGTAAATGAACAGTAATATTGCCTTCCTATAATCAATACATGTAAATGAAGAAATATATGAATACACTATTTTTATAAATTTTTTCATTTCTTGTTTAACAGTTGTGTTATATTAATTGCATATTTGCAACTGTAATGAATTATTACCTAGTGGAAATTAATGAAGTATCAATAACCTCAAATATTACCTCCAGCAAGTGCACTAATAGTACCATAGATTCCCAATAGTTGTGCCAGGAAGCCCCTATAACAATATCATCCCCTGGCCTATTCATAATATCAGCCCAGTCTACTATTTTTCCCAGAAACTCCAAGCAATTCAGTAGATTTGTCAAGTACTGTATGTAGTAAAACAACAAAACAACCTTTCAGAATCTCTGAACTCTCCGAGTACCATGAAAAAAATGAATAAGCAGCTTCATATAGGTTCACATCGAGCAGGTAGTACAGAGACCAGTCTGTACGTTCTGGTCATTCCGGACAGATGTGTGACCATTGAAGCCAAGTCACTGGCTGCAAGTGAAATGTTAGTCACCACCAACCAGTGAATGGATGCAGCCATATTTTAAATATAGTACATTTTCATCTACACAGGTGCCCGGTTATATGGTGAAACGGAGTCCACCCACATGGGTGAAGAGAGCCCAGTTACAATGCCAGTATATCCTTTTGTTTTCTACTCTGTGCATTCTCCTGTTCCGACTCAGGACATTGGGGAAATGGCCCCCGACATCTGTCTGTGCTCAGTAGATCTATTCATACACAATTCGTTTTTCGTAGAATTCATAATTGTAACACTTGTCCAGAAATGTTTTTCTGCCATAAATGTGCCATATTTTTAACATGTTAGAGCATCAGTTTGTGCCCATAGCTGTTCTTCTGAGCGTTGAGGCTGAAAATTTAAAAAATAGTCAGGGCTATGCAAAACAATATTTGGTTACTTACTCAGTTACCCATGCTACATACAAACACCAGTCATTTTCTTGTACTGTACTTTACTTAGGTAACGTGTCGCGGTAGCCGTGGGTGACGTAATCGTCTCTAATGACCCGGCACATTACATGAAGATAGGGATCCTGGCTGGGTGTGTGGGCTTTGTCTATGGGAGCGCTACGCCCCTGCAGGCTGCATGATGACTGTTACTTCTGCTGGCCAGAACCAGATGTTAAACAGTTTAATGAGGGAGACCACCACTCAAAAATAAACAGTCTTACTCAACATTAACTTGGTGGGAACTATATACAATAGATAGCAGTTGCATATTTTCACATTCTTTCACAATGCAGAGCATCTTCACACACAGTCCCTCTACCTCTTCAAGTTTACTTGCTCCTGCCTCATGTTTCTCTGTCTTCACCACCACCCAGCTCACTACTACAATCCAGTTAGTGAGAGTCCTATTCTCAACTCACAATTCTGCATCCTCTTCTCTCTTAATGGAACCTAGCTTGTTAATATGGCTGGTACTTAGCTTCTCAACTTGCTGACGCCGTGGAATTCCCACCCGGGGTACTCTCTTTGTCTCATGTCCTCTGTTCTGTCCTGGACTGTTACCGCTCAGAGTTATAAACTTGGGGCCGTACTGCTAGGTGTTCTGTCTCAGGATCCATCTCCAGTTGATCACTGTGTCCTTCGGTCACTTATCCTTTCTTTACTTCAGTTCTCGCTATCCACTGTCTCGGTGACCACTCACATCAGGGACACCCACGTTATGCAGCTCTGCTGACTAGTCAGACCTCAGGTCTGTGTCTGTCACACGCTGGATTCTATCTAACTTCCTGACTCTTGGTATATGCAACAGTTGTGGACTTCCTTGTTTGTGTGAAGGAGGACTTTATGCTGATCTGACAGTAGATGGCGATGTTGTGTAAAGTTTCCTTGTTTACTGTATTGTAAAAGAGAAAAGGTCTGTCTTGTATTTTCTGTTTTGTTCTTACTTCCTCGAGCAGTACTGTGTGACTGTGCATTTTTTCCTTTACCTCATGTTCTGAGAAGTAAAAGCTTGTTATCCCATGTAATCTGCCCTGTGAAGTTTCTACCGCAACTGTGGGTATCCAGAAGCTGTGCAACAGGTTATGGGCCCAGGTACCGAGGACCCCAGGCACCGAGGACCCCAGACACCCAGGACACCGTAACTCTCGGCAAGACCCTCGTGAATGCAGAATAATTCTTCAGTACAATTCTCTTTAAACAAGTAAGACAAGTTAATGATGACAAGTAGCACAGAGCTAAAACTCACAGTACCTAAGCTGAATAATGAGAATTATCAGTTATGGAAGTTCAAAGTAGAAATGTTATTGTCTAAAGATGATTTATGGGAAGTAATCACTACAGATAGACCTGATGAGGATAATCAGACATGGGATAAGAAAAATAGACAAGCAAGAGTTACCATCAGCCTATTAGTGGATGATGCTCAATTAATCCACATAAAGAATGAGGATACAGCAAAGAGAATGTGGGAAGCACCAGCTTAAATCACAAGTTATTTCTGCTAAGAAAGCTTTACAGTATGAGACTAAGTGCAGACAATGACATGCAGAAGCATATATTCTCTATTATGGAAGTGATATCACAGCTGAGATCCATTGGTGAAGATATTAAGGAAAGCCATGTAGCAGCAATATAATTGTGCAGTTTACCGGATTCATATACTGCTTTGATAAATGCACTAGAGGCAAGACCTGAAACATATATTACATTAGAGTTTGTGAAGACCAGACTCATAGATGGATATCAAAGAAGGAAAGAACAAATGATTCTTCTACTGAAAAAGATAATGGAAATGCTCTTAAAGCGACAGAATCAAAAAGACCCTATAATAAAGAGACAAGAGAATGTTTCAGATGTAAGAAAAAAGGACATTTAAAGAAAGACTGTACTATATGGAAAGCAGAACAACAGAAATTCCATCATAAAGAGAATACACAGAAGGTGAAAAACACAATTTCTGATTCATGTGAAAAAAATTGGAATGGCACATTTAAAGTGACTGATAAGAAATCATCGTTGGATTGGTTTATTGACTCAGGAGAAACAAGTCACATGACAAGTAATAAAAATTTCTTTACTGTACTTAATTTAAATAAGAAGGAAGCCATTTATCTTGCTGATAGAAGCGAAATAACTGCAGAAAGTGTTGGACAAGGAATGCTAAACTGTTCTAACAAGTTTGGGCATGATGTATTATATGTTCCAGGATTAGAAGGAGGATTGTTATCTGTAAAGCGTCTAACAGCTAAAGGAGTTACTGTAAAATTCAAAAATGATGAGTGTACAATACTAGCAGAAAACAAGGTAATAACCAATGTCAAGGCAGATGAACAATTATATCATCTAGACACAATAAAGGATCAGATGAAGTTGTGTACACATGATCACAAGAATTGTATTCACATGTGGCATAGACATCTAGGACACAGACATCCTGAAAGTATAATGGAGCTACAAAGGAAAGAATTGACAAAGGATCTATTGATATCTGACTGCTCAATTACCGTAAGATGCGAATGTTGTATAAAATCAAAAGCCACAAGGATATCTATTCCTAAAGAAAGTGAAACGAAAAGCACAAGACCACTTGATTTGGTGCATACTGACGTATGTGGACCCATGAAAGTGACTACATCAGGAGGCAATAGATATATGGTGATTTTTATAGATGACTACTCAAGATACACAGTCACATACTTGATCAAGAGCAAAAGCAAAGTTTTCAATAAATTAGTAGACTACGTGACAAAGTCGAATAACAAATTTCAGACGAAGCCAATTGTCATTAGAAGTGATAATGGAGGTGAATTCACAGGACACCAAATAGAAAACTACTTAAGAAAAAATGGTATAGAGCATCAAAAGACTGTTCCTTACACACCTGAACAAAATGGAGTAGCAGAAAGGAAAAACAGAGCTCTGACTGAAATGATAAGGTGTATGCTGACAGATTCCAAACTATCAGAGAAATATTGGGGTGAAGCAGCAATGACAGCTACATATCTACAGAACCGACTTTTTTCTAGAAAACTGAAAAAAAACCATATGAACTGTGGCAAGGTATGAAACCAAGTGTAAATCATTTAAGAGTTTTTGGTTGTAAAGTTTTTGTATTCATTCCAACAGAAAAACGTTCCAAATTTCAAAATAGGTCCATGGAAGGAATATTTGTTGGATATAGTGAAAACTGCAAAGGATATAGAAACTTAGATCCCAAAACAGACAGAGTAATGGTGAGTAACAGTGTGACATTCATTGAGGATCTAAATGAAGACACTATGATTTCACTGGAAACAAAAAATTAGAAAAACAGCAATGATATAGCTGAAGGAATATCTGATGAAAAAGAAGTTGAAATTAATAAAAAACAGAATACTGAAAGTGAAGAGAAACAACTACAAACAGACACAGAACCAAGACGTTCAATAAGAGAAAACAAAGGAAAACCACCAATACGCCTTTCATAAAAGGCAAGTACAAGTAAAATTTATGAGCCTACCTCTTGGGAAGACATATCTCGACTTCCTGAAGAAGAAGCCAATAAATGGATAGAGGCAACAGAAATTGAAATAAAATCTATTATTATTAGTAGCTTAGGCTATGTGCCCACAATGCAGAAATGAAGCAGACAATTTCTGCTTCATTTCTGCATCTCCTTGCCCGGAAAAACGCGTGCGGATTTTGACACGCGTTTTGCGCGTGTTTTTCGCGCGTTTTGCACATGCGGAATTGCCATGCGTTTTCTAATGCATTGTAGATGGCAATTCCGCATGCGTAAACGCACAAATAATGGACATGCTGAGGATTTTTGAGCGCATCAAAAACGCTGCGGAAAAATCCGCAGCATGCAGCATGGGCATTGAAAGAGCAGGAATTTCATTGGGGACCATGGGGGAAGGATTACCAAGCGTTTCCCAAACGTTTACACTGCAAAAATTCCGCAGCATAAACGCTTGAAAAACGCACCATGGGCAAGGACCCTAAAGGTTATTCTCAAAAATATGGAGAAGACTATAATGAAACATTTGCTCTAGTTGTCAAACATACTACAATAAGAACTTTGTTTGCAGTTGCAGCAATGAAACAAATGGAACTGAAACATCTGGATGTAAAGTCAGCATTTTCAAATGGAAGTTTAACAGAAGATATTTACATGGATCAACCTCCAGGATTCAAAGATGAAAGTAACCCAAACATGGTTTGCAAATTAGAGAAAAGTATATACAGTTTAAAACAAGCTGCTGAAGCGTGGAATGATAAAATCACGGAGGTGCTCACAAATAAAAAATTTTAAAGATGCAAAGCTGATCCTTGCCTGTACACTAAAGACTAATGGACAGATGGATCTATGTACTCATACAGTACAGACCAAAAGTTTGGACACACCTTCTCATTTAAAGATTTTTCTGTATTTTCATGACTATGAAAATTGTACATTCACACTGAAGGCATCAAAACTATGAATTAACACATGTGGAATGTAGAGACTACCTCTTGAAGCTCATCAAGAGACTGCCAAGAGTGTGCAAAGCAGTCATCAAAGCAAAAGGTGGCTACTTTGAAGAACCTAGAATATAAGACATATTTTCAGTTGTTTCACACTTTTTTGTTAAGTATATAATTCCACATGTGTTAATTCATCGTTTTGATGCCTTCAGTGTGAATGTACAATTTTCAAAGTCATGAAAATACAGAAAAATCTTTAAATGAGAAGGTGTGTCCAAACTTTTGGTCTGTACTGTATATGTTGATGACATTTTAGTTTGTTTCGAAAAAGAAAGGGATAAAGAGCACATACTAAAAATCCTGAATCAACATTTCGAGATCAAAGACTTGGGAAATGTGAAACAGTACTTAGGAATACAGATAGAAAGAGAAGAAGATGGAAGTTTCCTACTTAATCAAAATCACATGATTCAAGATATAACCGAAACATTTGGATTGAAGGATGCAAAACCAGCAACGTCTCCAATGGAAACAAAATATCTTAAAGAGATGAGTAGTGAGAAAAATGTGTTACCAAATAATGAAGAGTACAGAATGGCGATAGGAAAATTACTGTATCTAGCGACTGTTACAAGGCCAGACATTGCAGCAGCAGTAGGAATTCTGAGTAGAAAAATGTACAAGCCAAATAAAGCGGATTGGAATGCTGTGAAGAGAGTAATACGTTATTTGAAAGGAACCAGCAATGTTAAAGTGAAACTGCCTACAAGTGATAAATGCATTTTAACTGGATACGTTGATGCAGATTGGGCTGGAGATCCTACTGACAGAAAATCTACCAGTGGCTATCTTTTCTTTCTCTCAGGTGGACCAATTAGTTGGACTAGTAAAAAACAATCAATAGTAACGCTGTCAACAGAAGCAGAATATGTTGCAGCAGCACATGCGAGTCAAGAAGTTCTATGGTTAAGACAATTGCTAGTAGACCTAGGACAAGCACAGTTGGAACCAACAAAAATAAATGAGGACAGTCAGGGATGTCTTGTTCTTGCTCAGATGGAAAGAGTTAACCCAAGAACCAAGCACATTTATGTGAAGTATCATTTCTTGAGGGACCATCAGGAACAAGGAATCCTGAAATTAGAATAGGCATTGAATGCTGAAAAACATCAGAGACTAATGAAGTGGGTTTGACTAAGTAAGTCCTTGTTGAGAAAGGGTGTTGGTATATGCAACAGTTGTGGACTTCTTTGCATGAAGGTGGACTTTATGCTGATCTGACAGTAGATGGCGATGTTGTGTAAAGTTTCCTTGTTTACTGTATTGTAAAAGAAAAAAGGTCTCTCTTGTATTTTCTGTTTTGTTCTTACTTCCTGGTGCAGTACTGTGTGACTGTGCTTTTTTTCCTTTACCTCATGTTCTGAGAAGTAAAAGCTTGTTATCCCATGTAATCTGATCTGTGAAGTTTCTACCACAACTATGGGTATTCAGAAGCTGTGCAACACTGACAGGAAACTATCTTTGTTCCTTCTCCTTTCCACTTCCACTCTGGGCTATTCCTAAACATTAACCCTCATTACTATCAGTCAAACTACTACCCCATCAGTAATAACGAATATCATAATATGCATTACACATTAAAATACACTGCAACAATACATGTGTCTTCAGTGGGGAACGTGGGCAGTATGTCCATCTCCTTACACTTACATAGTTACACAGTTGTGCCCTCTTGGAGGATAAAGCGCTGTTATGCTTTGGTTGATACTATTATATAGTTCACAAGCACATTCGTAGCTTTTATGGTTTCCATTGTTTTTATATATAAATGTGTGGAAAGCCATGAAACATTCTGTATCCTTCATGTACCCTGAAAAATAGTTCTAAAGTAATAACCAATTATAGAGGACTCCTTGTATAACTAACGTAAAATAAACTCTTTGTGACCTTGCAGATTACAGTAGTGTTAAATGACATCCAGCAATAAATTAACATGTTTAATTACGGTCAAGGCATTTTTGCCAATCAGCCCTTGGGATAAGTAGATATCCCTGATTTCTAATTATTTGTACCATAACAGTAAATGATTATTGGTCTGGAACTTCTGCAAAATCCCTTTCTCAAACTTACTATACTTATCTCCTCTATTCAGTCTTAAGCCCAAGATGAACAGGACGCAGTCTGTTTAGACTATTCCTAAAACATCCTAAAGGGAAGTGGTTCTTGGAAATGCATTGGGGTGTGATGGATCATGGTACACTTTTAGCTTCTCAGCCTCATGCTGTATTTCCCACCTTGCAGCACTCTCCCCTGGCTGACTGACAAGTCATTGGCCGAGAATAAGAGCAAACAACTTGTCAATCAGCCAGAGGAGGGTTCTGCTAGAATAGGAAATACAGCGTAGGGCTATGAAGCTAGAAGTGCATCATCATGCCTCAATGCACTTCCAGATAGAAATTCAAAATGTAGTTTTCCACGGCTGGAGCAGTGATTTTGAGGATTAAAGGGATTAACTACTTTATTTTTTAAAGCGCTAAGGGTCATATAAATGATTTGGGGGGGGGGGGGTTAAAATTTCTGTTAGGTTCCCTTTAAACAATACATGACAAGCCATGATTAGACTTTGCATCACAGTCTGCAGCAATGGTGCAGTTAGACCTAAGCACCACGGGCACATGCCTAGTACCCTAACTCACTCAGTTCTTGTCAGATTTATCTGAATCCTAAGACATTACATGACTTTCATCAAGAACCTTCTGTACTTATTACCAACATTTAGAACTCCAAATTCAACCATTAAGCCTCACCTCTAGCATTGCCCCCCCCCAAAAAATCAACCTTTTTGCTATCTTGTTTAGAAAGGAACCATAGAAACCATGGTTCCTTCTCCATACATCTTCTGCATTACAGCTACCACACAAGTGATTTCTTTATTTTCTATTCCAAATTTACTCCAACTACTTGTGAAAGTTTTTATACATCTTCTACATTTTCAAGTACTTTGCTTATTGAAAGTACATAGAAATATTCAGAAGTAGAAAATCTGTCCTGATCTTGTCCAAGTGTGTTGCTAATGGACCTAGAACAGAATAGTGCCATGTGGAACCTTAAATAATAACAACGCCAATTGAGAAAAAGTATTAATGCTCTTTAAAAAGTAGTATTAATGCTCCTTGGAAAATTATAATGGCCCCTGAGTGACCCCTTTATTAAATAATCATAGCACTGAGTCCCCCTTAAAGTAGTAATCCTGCCCCCTGAGTGTCCCCATGAACAAATAATCTCCATCCCTGAGTGTCCCCATGAACAAATAGTCTTGACCCCTGAAGAAGTAATAATTCCGCCCTTGTACTCAAAACACCATAAAAATTGTCACTTTTGTGCCACAGAAAAAAATAAAACTTACTCACTTTACTGGATTCCATATTGAGTGTGAAAGCAAGCCTTCTTCTGCAATTACCGGCCAAGCGCAAGTGACACAATGCAGCGGCATCATCGGCCCATCTGAGCAAGGAAGATGATGTCCTGAGCGTGACCCATCACCCAGTAGGCCATAGGTCCAATTCAGGAGTGTTTAACTGTGGATGTTGATATATTTAAATAGGCTTGCCTGAGCACATAAAGGGGTTGTCCCATTTCAAAAAAGTTTTTCCTATTAGCTGATGTGGACTTACCCTGCCCTATTACAGCACTGAGTCTCCGCCACTATTACCAGTGTCTGTTATTGTCTGCAAAGCTGTTATCATGTCGACAAAGTAGCAGTGAGCTCAGCAGCGCCGTCTACATTGGCAAAGCTGCTTAGCTCAGTTATTTTCTGCAGTGCGGTTGACGTGACGTCAACACTGCAGACTATAAGAATCACCAAGTACAGCCATGGAGACTCAACGCTAGACCCGGTAAGTAAGTTTGTTCTTTTTACAACTTATAGGAAAAAAATTCTGAAAGGGAACAACCCATTTAAGTGTGCTGGAAATTATATTTAAATGTATCAGTATCCACAATTAAAGGCTACTTACCTTACCATTCTTCATCTTAAAGGCTGTAGAATTTCTTAGTTCTGTGGCCTACCAGGTGCTTGTTAATGCTCAGGCCATCATCCAGCTTGCTAAGATTGTGTGATGATACCATTGCAAAAACATAACTGAACACACAAACGCTACAAAAACACCCCAAAAAACAAAATGCTGTATATGTAGAATTTACTAAAAATGGCACCAAAATCCAAGATTTCCAAGGTCACTATCTTTCCTGACCTCCAACTATCAACACTACTGGACACAGGGGTTCAGTCAGTGAATATACATCATTACTCTTTCTTTTCACTGACATGTAAAGATTTTGAAAACTGAAATCTTTGGTAAAGGAGTTAATGGTTTCGCAACTATTTTTGGCTCCAAATAAATAGCTTGTGCTTGGAGCTGTAATACATACGATAAGCCCTTATTTACATCAAACTAGAAAATCACATCCTTAATAAGGCTACCTTCACATGCAGAATTTTACAATTTTATTGGCACTTTTATGATTTTTGGGGGTAAAAAATATAGCGGACAGATTGCTTTGAAGTCTGCTGCAAAATATTATACATTCCACATACACAGCACTTTGGGTTTTCTTTTTTGTCTCTTTCTAGTCTTTATAGGATTAGTCTTGCTTCTTCCTTATGGGTTTCCCACTGGCTTCAAACACCTGAGATAAAGTACATGTACAAATTGTTGCAAAATGAAAAACAAATAAAATAAAAAACGCCACCAAAAATGTTATTTAAAATATTTAGTTCTTTATAAGTCTGTAAGAAACCTAAAAAATGTAAAAATAAGATCACTTAGGTTAGGTGTTTTAAGAGAGCTTTTTTTTTTGCAGCATTTTGAGTTAAAGCCAGGAGTGGATCCAGAAGGGAAATTATAAAAGAAAGTCTGATACCGCTCCTCTACTTTGTATCCACGCTTGTGTTTGACTTAAGAAACAACATCAAAAACTGCCACAAAAACTGAAAATGTGATTCCAGTGTAACTCAGCTTGAACCTGGAAGTCCAGTAGGAATTCTTGATCCTGTGTAGATGTTTTGAGACCCCACAAAGTGTATTGGCTTTGCTGACTTGTAAGCCTGAGCGTATAGATCAGACAGACAAGCAATGATATATGTGAATCTCTAAGGATGTTTGACAGTCCGTGTACCTGCTCTGGCTCCTGCTGTCACCAAAAGCAGTAAATAAAATATTATTCTGTTGGTGAATAATAATCAGTGAATGTTTTTTTTCTGTAGCCTTTCGTAAAAGAAAAACACTCCGACAATTTATTATTTGTAAAAATGAAGAGATATCCTACAAGTGCACAACTTTCTGTCTGTCATAGGCAATAAATGGCGAATTTTATTTTAATCTGCGGTTGATTCGTAAAATAATAGTAAAATGATTATATCTGCAGGCCATGAATTTGCCGGATATAATAACACTGTTCATATAATCACTTTGCTGGAAAATCAAATATCACTCAATGCCAAAATACATGTGATTTGCAACCATTTGGTTTGCAGTATCACTATAACAGCAGTGAAAAGGTTAAAATGGGAATTACATGGTCTTCAGTGGGTTGAATGATCCCTTGCTCATAGTTTAGTGATAAGGACAAGCAGTGTGTCCTGGGGCGTAAGTGACAGCACAAGTGTCAGGTCCTGGCAGAAGAGCAAGACACCAGACTGCATGAGTGACATGGGCAGTCTGACACATCTCATGGGGGAGCTGGCACCAGCCGTAAGCTCCCTCCTGCATGATAACAACCGTGTAGCCTGTCATTTAGTTCTAACATGGGCACAGGAAAGGATGACATAGAATAGGGGCAACAGAGATGATTGAGTGTGAGTTATTTTTGGCAAAAATTAATAAAAAGATCATGATCAGGGGGTGGTGAACAGCTTCGGTGAAGACAAAACAGAACACAGCCAGAGATTAATGATTTCACTGTGTAAAGAGAAGAGAGAAAATGTTACAGAAGAAAAACTGCATTCTACCAGTGGTGGTCAACATTATTGGTGCCCTTGATTATTACGTACCACGTGCAAAATAGCTCCTACAATAAAAGAGCCAATTCATCAAAGCTTTATGCCCAAAAACGGGGTCCAAATGTGCAACACAAAATTGTGACTTTTGTCATTTTTAGGCCAGTTTAAAGAAGCTCTTCCGATGTGGGAAGGGACATGGCTATGCCCACCTGTCAAATTCAACAAAAGTGCCAGTATTTCTTATGCCAGAAACGCCACTGCAATATACGCCAATTTCATTAATGGCATGTGCCTCTTAATGAATTTAGTGCATCCTACTCCAGTGAGTCCTTCATTAAGACTGCCATGCGCAATGCAAGTGTGTCATAAACAAAGTGCATTTTAATCAATATGGGAAAAATAAGAAGTTCCACAATTGGATGTGTTAAAAAAAAAGTTCCTATGCTGAGATAATCTTATACATGTGCCCCTATGTACTATTATTTGCTGTGTCCGACCTTACAGAGCTACTCCAGTTCATGATGGGTACATAACCATAGCAGACACCAGGGGCAGAAGCATAAGTGAGTTTACAGATGAAACAGCAGGGACTTGTAGCTGCTGTTTTCTGAGGTAACACATTTCACTGCCTGTTTTATCACAGGAGCAAGTGTTTCTGCCGTGTCTTCAGCTTTTGGAGCTCATCATAAATCAAGTCATGACGTACTGTATAAGTCGCTGGAGCTCCTACATCACTGATTTGATTTATGATAAGCTCAGAGGGCTGAAGACGCAGCTGAAATACACACTCCAGTTATAAAACAGGCAGGGAAATGTGTTACCTCAGAAGGCAGCAGCTTCAAGTCCCTGTCGTGTCATCAGTATACTCAGTTATCATAAGTGACTTATGGTATCTTCCCTGGCCAGGAGCTGTGGTATGTGCCAACTATCAACTGGAGCAGCTCTGCATGGCTAGATAAAGCAAATAGTATAATTAGGGGCACTCTGTATACAGAGGGGCACTCTGTACTGGAATATTTCATTAAAACATCCAATAGTGGAAATTATTATTATTCCTAGATATGTTGATTAAACTGTACTTTGTTCGTGGAACAACCCCTTTAATGAATCAGTCTCAATGTGTTCAGTGAGACAGTTTGATATATAAACACTTACATATTTGATAAAGAAAAGCAGAAGACCCAGAAATACTGGAATACAAATTTAGCAGGAAAAAATGATGCAAAATTGAAAATAATGCCAAGACGCGGATTAATGGCACTGTTTGTTCAGTCTGAAACAAAGAACAAAATAAAACTAACCTGTGATTAATTAGAAATTAGACGCACCAGTCCCCAAAGCTCACATGGTTTTAATTAGCCTATGATTTGTGGCTATAATGCTTAAATGGGCTAGTTTAATTTCCTGTTTTTTGATCACAATGGCAAAGACAAGAGAGCTGCCTAGGCAGACTATAATGCTATCACCAAGCACAAACAGTCTGAAGGGTGCAGAATGTCTCCAAACACCTTGGCTTCCTGACTTAAACAGTTTGTAATGTTATTATGAACCTTCCAGGACATGGTGGAAAGAGGATAATTAATCAGAGAACCTTCCTTATGACATTTGGGTTTAATTGTGGTAAATAAAACACGTTAAAGAAATTCAAGCTGGGCTGTAGATATCTTGAGTGATGGTTTCTACCTGCACCAAATGCAGCCCAATATATAAAACAGAGTTCTATAGGCGAAGGGCAATAAAAAAATAATCTATAAAAAATGGGATTGAACTTTGCCAAATATTACATCTACAAACTACAAAACTTTCAGGATATTGTTCAGTAGACAGATGAAACCAAATTAAAGATTTTTGGCTGTGCATATCTATGCTATATTTAAAAAATAAATATGCACCTTACATACAGTGAAACATGATGGAGGATCCATAATCTTGTGGTGCTGCTTTGCTGGACTGGAGGCTGTGAATGTGTTATCTAAACAATGAAAACAGATAATTATCAGAGCATTTTACAGCAAAATGTGCTCCTGAGTATAAGAAAAATAGATTTAAGTAGAACAAAATGGATCATACAACAGGATGATGACCCAGAGCACGCATCTAAAAGTACACAAGAATGGATAAGAAGGAACTGATCAGCCATGAGTAGTGTTGAGCGATACCTTCCGATATCAGGAAATATCGTATCGGATTGGATCGGGCCGATACCCAAAAAGTATCGGATATCGCCGATTCCGATACCGGAAACCAATGCAAGTCAATGGGACACAAATATCGGAATGAAAATAAACCCTTTCTTTCCTTGTAGGTTAATTCTACATGAAGTAAAACAACTAAGAATAATGTAGAATGACATGAAAAGCCGGCAATTCATCAGCGGCATTCACCGGTACCCGACAATTTACAACAGAAAGAATAGAGCTTCACACATAGATTAGATAGATAGAAACATGTCAGTCACATATATATGAAGTACAGTGACAGTGTTGCTTACTGTACTTGTCATTTAGTGTAAAGGATTTATTAAAAAAAATATTAGTGTTTTCGTGCACCGTCTCTTTAAAAAAGCCGGCCGGCAATTCAGCATCTGTACCCGACAATTTATAACAGACAGAATAGAGCTTCACACA
This sequence comes from Phyllobates terribilis, assembly GCF_046119375.1. Classification (NCBI taxonomy): domain Eukaryota; kingdom Metazoa; phylum Chordata; class Amphibia; order Anura; family Dendrobatidae; genus Phyllobates; species Phyllobates terribilis. The sequence continues at coordinate 218,956,952 of NW_027362765.1, forward strand.
TAGATTAGATAGATAGAAACATGTCAGTCACATATATAAGAAGTACAGTGACAGTGTTGCTTACAGAACTTGTCATTTAGTGTAAAGGATTTATTTAAAAAAATAATAGTGTTTTCATGCACCGTCTCTTTAAGAAAGCCGGCCGGCAATTCAGCATCTGTACCCGACAATTTAGAATAGAAAGAATAGAGAATCACACATAGATTAGATAGATAGAAACATGTCAGTCACATATATATGAAGTACAGTGACAGTGTTGATTACTGTACTTGTCATTTAGTGTTAAAATAAAGGATTTATTTTAAAAAAAATTGGCGTGGGGTTCCCCTTAATTTTAGGCTCTAGCGGAGGTTAAGCAGACAGCTGGGGCAAATGTTTGAAGCCTGGGAAGGGGGTAATACCCACGGAGCTTCCCAGGCTACTAATATCAGCCCCCAGCTGAATACCTAGCCTTTACTAGCTATTAAAATGGGGGACCCCCCCAAAAAAATGACGTGGGGTCCCCCCTAATTTAATAGCTAGCACAGGCTAGGCAGACAGCTGGGGGCTGATATTAATAGCCCAGGAAGGGTGCCATGAATATTGGCCCCCTCCCAGGCTAGAAACACCAGCCGTCAGCCGCCCCAGAAATGGCGCATCCATAGGATGCGCCAATTCTGGCACTTAGCCTCGCTCTTCCACGCTGCCCTGGTGCGGTGGCAGGGGGTAATAGGGTTGGGGTTGATGTCAGCTTATAATGCCAGCTGACATCAAGCCCAGGTTAGTAATGGAGAGGCGTCTATAAGACACCCCCATTACTAACCCCATAGTCAAAGTTAAAAGAAAACACAAACACCCAGAGTAAAGTCCTTTAATTGAAATAAAGACACAATTCTTTATTGTTCTAAATTAAACCATACTTACCATCACGCCCATTCCAGCTGAAGCCAACGATCTCCTGCAATAAAAGAAAAATAATAAAGCAACCTCATCCTTACCTTTCGATGGTTCCCAGGACAGCTCCAGCTCTGCTACATCGAGATGACAGGCTGGACCGCAGCAGAAAGCTGCCATCCAGCCTGTCATCCCGCAGACACTGAGAAGCGCAGGCATGCTTGCGCTCCTCAGTGTCTCTCTGTGACGTCATCCAGATGAGCCGAGTTCATGTCCAATGAACTCAGCTCACCTCATGCACGTCACTGACAGCGTGGGAAAATTCTCCTGCACTCAGCGCTTCAGCGTGAGAATTCTCCCACGCTGTCAGTGACATACATGAGGTGAGGTCATGTCCAATGAACTCAGCTCACCTCATGCACGTCACTGACAGCGTGGGAAAATTCTCACGCTGAAGTGCTGAGTGCAGGAGAATTTTCCCACGCTGTCAGTGACGTACATGAAGTGAGCGGAGTTCATTGGACATGACCTCGGCTCATCTTTATGCCGTCACAGCCAGACACTGAGGAGTGGAAGTATGCCTGCGCTTCTCAGTGTCTGCGGGATGACAGGATGGATGGCAGCGTTCTGCTGCGGTCCAGCCTGTCATCTCGATGTAGCAGAGCTGAAGCTGTCGTGGGAGCCATGGAAAGGTAAGGATGAGGTTGCTTTATTATTTTACTTTTATTGCAGGAGATCGTTGGCTTCAGCTGGAATGGGCGTGGTGGTAAGTATGGTTTAATTTAGAACAATAAAGAATTGTGTGTTTATTTCAATTAAAGGACTTTTTTCTGGGTGTTGTGTTTTTTTAAATACTTTACTAGAAATTCATGGTGGTCATGTCTAATATTGGCGTGACCCCATGAATTTTGGGCTTAGGGCCAGCTGATAATGCCAAGCTGGCCTTAACCCCTTTATTACCCAGTGAGCCACCGCACCAGGGCCCTGGATGAGTTGGGTACAGCGCCAGAAGATGGCGCTTCTATGAACGCGCCATTTTCTGGGGCGGCTGCGGACTGCAATTTGCAGCGGGGGTGGCCCAGAAAGCTTGGGTCTCCCTGCGCTGCGGATTCCAGCCCCCAGCTGCCTAGTTGTATCTGGCTGGGCACAAAAATAGGGCGAAGCCCCACGCATTTTTTTTTAAAATTATTTCATGAAATTCATGGAATAATTAAGAAAAAAAGGGCTTCCCTATATTGTTGTGTCCAACCAGGTACAAATAGGCAGCTGGTGGTTGGGGGCAGCCCATTCCTGCCTGCTGTACCTGGCTGGACACAAATATAGTGCGAAGCCCCACGTCAATTTTTTTTAAAATAAGTCCTTTATTTTAACACTAAATGACATTTGAGGAGTTAATAAAGATGCAGTCCCTAAATTATTATTTATTTTTTAATTAATTTTTCCCAAAACTTTTGACGTGGGCTTCGCCATATTTTTGTATGCCAGCCAGGTACAGCATCCAGCTTCTATGAACGCGCCATTTTCCGGGGTGGCTGCGCACTGCAATTTTCAGCGGGGGGGGGGAGGGGGGGGGGCAGAAAGCTTGGGCCTCCCTGCGCTGCAGATTCCATCCCCCAGCTGCCTAGTTGTACCTGGCTGGACACAAAAATAGGGAGAAGCTTCACGTATTTTTTTTTTTTAATTATTTCATGAAATTCATGAAATAATTAAGAAAAAAAGGGCTTCCCTATATTGTTGTGTCCAACCAGGTACAAATAGGCAGCTGGTGGTTGGGGGCAGCCCGTTCCTGCCTGCTGTACCTGGCTGGACACAAATATAGTGCGAAGCCCCACGTCAATTTTTTTTAAATCATTTCAGGAAATTCATGAAATAATTTAAAAAAATTGATGTGGGGCTTCGCCCTATATTTGTGTCCAGTCAGGTACAGCAGGCAGGAACGGGCTGCCCCCAACCACCAGCAGCCTATTTGTACCTAGCCGGACACAACAATATAGGGAAGCCCTTTTTTTCTGAATTATTCCATGAATTTCATGAATTTAAAAAAAAAAAAACGTGGAGCTTCGCCCTATTTTTGTGTCCAGCCAGGTACAACTAGGCAGCTGGGGGCTGGAATCTGCAGCGCAGGGAGGCCCAAGCTTTCTGGGCCCCACCCGCTGCAAATTGCAGTCCGCAGCCGCCCCGGAAAATGGCGCGTTCATAGAAGCGCCATCTTCTGGCGCTGTACCCAACTCATCCAGGGCCCTGATGCGGTGGCTCACTGGGTAATAAAGGGGTTAAGGCCAGCTTGGCATTATCAGCTGGCCCTAAGCCCGAAATTCATGGGGTCACGCCAATATTAGACATGACCACCATGAATTTCTAGTAAAGTATTTAAAAAAAACACAAACACCCAGAAAAAAGTCCTTTAATTGAAATAAACACACAATTCTTTATTGTTCTAAATTAAACCATACTTACCATCACGCCCATTCCAGCTGAAGCCAACGATCTCCTGCAATAAAAGAAAAATAATAAAGCAACCTCATCCTTACCTTTCCATGGCTCCCACGACGGCTCCAGCTCTGCTACATCGAGATGACAGGCTGGACTGCAGCAGAACGCTGCCATCCAGCCTGTCATCCCGCAGACACTGAGAAGCGCAGGCATACTTCCACTCCTCAGTGTCTGGCTGTGACGGCATCCAGATGAGCCGACAATGAACTCGGCTCACCTCATGTACGTCACTGACAGCGTGGGAGAATTCTCCTGCACTCAGCGCTTCAGTGTGAGAATTTTCCCACGCTGTCAGTGACGTGCATGAGGTGAGGTCATGTCCCATGAACTCGGCGCACCTCATGCACGTCACTGACAGCGTGGGAGAATTCTCACGCTGAAGCGCTGAGTGCAGGAGAATTTTCCCACGCTGTCAGTGACGTGCATGAGGTGAGCTGAGTTCATTGGACATGACCTCGGCTCATCTGGATGACGTCACAGAAAGACACTGAGGAGCGCAAGCATGCCTGCGCTTCTCAGTGTCCGCGGGATGACAGGCTGGATGGCAGCGTTCTGCTGCGGTCCAGCCTGTCATCTCGATGTAGCAGAGCTGAAGCTGTCCTGGGAACCATGGAAAGGTAAGGATGAGGTTGCTTTATTATTTTACTTTTATTGCAGGAGATCGTTGGCTTCAGCTGGAATGGGTGTGGCGGTAAGTATGGTTTAATTTAGAACAATAAAGAATTGTGTCTTTATTTCAATTAAAGGACTTTTTTCTGGGTGTTTGTGTTTTTTTTAAATACTTTACTAGAAATTCATGGCGGTCATGTCTAATATTGGCGTGACCCCATGAATTTCGGGCTTAGGGCCAGCTGATAATGCCAAGCTGGCCTTAACCCCTTTATTACCCAGTGAGCCACCGCACCAGGGCCCTGGATGAGTTGGGTACAGCGCCAGAAGATGGCGCTTCTATGAACGCGCCATTTTCCGGGGCGGCTGCGGACTGCAATTTGCAGCGGGTGGGACCCAGAAAGCTTGGGTCTCCCTGCGCTGCAGATTCCAGCCCCCAGCTGCCTAGTTGTACCTGGCTGGACACAAAAATAGGGCGAAGCGCCACACATTTTTTTTTTTAATTATTTCATGAAATTCATGGAATAATTAAGAAAAAAAGGGCTTCCCTATATTGTTGTGTCCGGCTAGGTACAAATAGGCAGCTGGTGGTTGGGGGCAGCCCGTTCCTGCCTGCTGTACCTGGCTGGACACAATTATAGGGCGAAGCCCCACATAATTTTTTTTTAATTATTTCATGAATTTCCTGAAATAATTAAAAAAAAATTGACGTGGGGCTTCACACTATATTTGTGTCCAGCCAGGTACAGCAGGCAGGAACGGGCTGCCCCCAACCACCAGCTGCCTATTTGTACCTAGCCGGACACAACAATATAGGGAAGCCCTTTTTTTCTTAATTATTCCATGAATTTCATGAAATAATTTAAAAAAAAAAAACGTGGAGCTTCTCCCTATTTTTGTGTCCAGCCAGGTACAACTAGGCAGCTGGGGGATGGAATCTGCAGCGCAGGGAGGCACCAAGCTTTTTGCCCTCCCCCCCCCCGCTGAAAATTGCAGTCCGCGGCCGCCCCGGAAAATGGCGCGTTCATAGAAGCTGGATGCTGTACCTGGCTGGCATACAAAAATATGGCGAAGCCCACGTCAAAAGTTTTGGGAAAAATTTATTAAAAAATAAATAATAATTTAGGGACTGCATCTTTATTAAGTCCTCAAATGTCATTTAGTGTTAAAATAAAGGATTTATTTAAAAAAAAAATGGCGTGGGATCCCCCATAATTTTAGTCTCTAGCGGAGGTTAAGCAGACGGCTGGGGCAGATGTTTGAAGCCTGGGAAGGGGGTAAAACCCACGGAGCTTCCCAGGCTACTAATATCAGCCCCCAGCTGAATACCTAGCCTTTACTAGCTATTAAAATGGGGGACCCCCCAAAAAAAAATGACGTGGGGTCCCCTCTATTTTAATAGCTAGCAAAGGCTAGGCAGACAGCTGGGGGCTGATATTAATAGCTCAGGAAGGGTGCCATGAATATTGGCCCCCTCCCAGGCTAGAAACACCAGCCGTCAGCCGCCCCAGAAATGGCGCATCCATAGGATGCGCCAATTCTGGCACTTAGCCTCGCTCTTCCACGCTGCCCTGGTGCGGTGGCAGGGGGTAATAGTGGTGGGGTTCATGTCAGCGCCAGCTGCCATGAAGCCCAGGTTAGTAATGATGGCCGTCTATATGACACCCCCATTACTAACCTACAAAGTGTTAAAAAGAAAAAACACACTACACCCAGAAAAAAATAATTTATTTGAAATAAAACACCATTTTATTTAATTCTTAGTTTACTAAAAAAAAAATAGTTACCTGTCCACGTTCCTGCGCTGATCTCCCATGCACAGCTGTCACATCTGGAGATGGTGACAGCTGTGCATGGCTGCTGTAAGCTCACGCTGCCGGGAACACGTCCGCTCCCGGCAGCGGGAGCCACTGACTGAGGTCACCGGAGTGCATTCAGGCAGCGCAGCTCCGGAGACCTCCTTTACGGCAGTGCTGTACCGTGGGAATTTCTCACGATACAGCAGTGCCGTAAAGGAGCTAACCGGAGCAGCGCTGCTTGAACTCCGGTGAACCCTTACGGCCCCGTCATTCTAGCGGCGGCAGCGGTTCAGAGCGGTCACATTCTATGTGGCTGCTCTGAACTGGAGATCTTCGTGGGACACTCGTGGACTACTACGGAGGGGTAAGGATAAGGTTGTGGTTTATTATTTTATATTTTATTACAGGAGATCGATGGCTTCGGGGAATTAGGTGTCTAGGTGAGTATAGGTGTAGTTTTTTATTTTTTACTTTATTTTAGGTGGCGATCGGCGGGGACAGGTAATGTATGAACTAATTTCTTTTAGGTAACCACTGGCCACCAATGACATGTATTTAACATTTATTGGGGACACAGTAGGGCAATTTAAATAGCAGGATCAGGCTGATGGGAACTACTGCTCCCATCGAGCTGATCCTGCTGGCAGGAGTGGACGGGGGACAGACATAGGCCGATGGGAGTAGTAGTGTCACATCGGCCTATGTCTGCCCGCACACACACCCGCACACACACCCGCACACACACCCCGCACACACACCCGCACACACACACACACCCGCACACACACCCGCACACACACACCCCGCACACACACCCGCACACACACCCCGCACACACACACACCCCGCACACACTAATCATGACGGGTCCGGGAGGTGAGGCTGACCTGTGCGGCCGTGGGAAAGTTGATGTGAGTTCATGCAGTCAAGCATGAACTCACATGAACCCTCTGAGGGCACCGCGGCTACTTCAAATGAACAGCTGATCGGCATCACCTGATACCTCAGCTGTTCATTTGAAATAACCGGCGGGAAAGCGCAGCACAGAACGGGAAAGCCGGCGGTGAAGTCTTTTCACTGCCGGCTTCCCCGCCCGGGTCCTTCGCTCCTTGGTGCTGCGCTCCCCGCCCGGTCCTAATTTACGATCGGGATGGGAGGTGGCGAGGGGAGCGGAGGATCGGGGTGGGAGGCTGCGGGGAAGCAGTATGGGGCTGCGTGATTGTTTAAAAGCCGGCGGCTTTTTACCGCGCGCCGGCTTTTAAACAATCAGGAGAATTCTCCCACGCTGGGATGGCATTCTGATGACAAGCTGGATCGCAGCTGAGCGCTGCCATCCAGCTTGTCATCCTTCAGAGACACTGCAGAGCGCAGGCATTATGGGAACTTCCGATTCCGGTATTCGATATTATAAAAGTATCGGAATTAAGTATCGGAATTCCGATACAGTGAATATCGGCCGATACCCGATATTTCAGTATCGGAATGCTCAACACTAGCCATGAGTCCAGATCTCAATCCAATTAAAAATCTTTGGAGAAAGCAGAGATCTGCTACTGGGAAAAAGAATTGTCAGAGAATTTCAGTGGAAGAAATTATGAGCAGACTGGTACAAGAAGCTCACCGGTGGCCACAGAAAGTTTAAAGGTTGTCATTGTTAACAATGTTTGTACAACCAACCAATTATTATGGAAAGATGGCTTTAATCATTAGCCTATGTCATGTTCTAGGTTTCATCTCTCTCTTTACAAATGACTGTATGTAGGGTGACGGTACAACATATTTGTTGAATATATTTGAACATGTTATTAAAATATCCTAATGAAACACAGATGTTACATATCCACTTATTTCTGAAGATATTGCCAATAATGTTGACCACTAATGCATGTATGAAGCTACAGGTGTCTATAGACATAAGAGTTATTTTGTTAGTCTGGCCAGGGTTTTGTAGTCATTGGCAATCTGATATTGATAATAAAAATGAATATTAGTTACAATAATCTTATTCCTAACTGCCAGTTGTAATCACTAGGATTGTTCTGTTCAACAGCAATATATTTAGAAAGTTTCATATAGTGCAATTCTTTACATATTTTATGCTTTGCTTATTTCTTCAAGATCTCTTCTTAATATTGGTGAACAGACACATTCTTATTTATACCCACAGAACGAAAAACTTTGCCTGATCTTGTGCAACTGGAAAAGGTGTAGTACATATGAGACCAGCAGCTGGGTCCATTTTTTTTGCAGTGGTCCACTCTATAGGAAAGAGTGGTCCACTGTACTGCACTTTACTAAACAGTAAAAAAAAAAGTGTGATTATGCATCTTATCCAGACTAAGGGCAAAAATACATTTTTTTTGGCATTTTGTGTGTGGAGGCCTAATGCTATGTTTGACGCATCAATCAAGGAGTTTTTGCAGCATATAAGCAAAGTAATTGTGAAATAATCCAAATAATAATCAAACCCATTAAACGCCCAGTCCCAATTTTGACTCTGTGCTGAGTTCAGATCCCTTTTCCACATAGCTCTTAAGGGCATAACACTGATATGTGAAAATATTTTCCACTTGTTGGATGCTTATATACTGTATGTGAAATGTATTCTCTTCACAGAGCCTGTACATGGACCCCAAAATGTGGAACTGGTGGATATCAGGGCTCGCCAGCTGACTCTGCAATGGGAACCTTTTGGCTACACTGTAACCCGATGTCATAGTTATAATTTAACATTACACTATAGCTACCAACTAGGAGAGGAACGAGTGGAAACGGAGGAGCTGATTCTGACATCAAGTCATTACACCTTGAGGAGTCTACGTCCTCACACCGCCGTGTACCTGAGACTTGCACTAAGCAACCCTGAAGGGAGAATGGAGAGCGGAGAGGTTGTAGTACACACTGAGGAGGATGGTAAGTAGTAGCCATAATAAAAGTACCGGTATATTGTTGACCCATTGATTAATGTTTATCATGTTTGGAACCTGTAGTCATTTGTAGATATATAAAAAGTCAGGGGCGGACATACCATTGGTGCACAAAAGAAAATATGGCACTCCCGGTCAGAAGTAGGTACCCGGATAGGATCCCTATCCATATTACTAAAGAAGTATGAGCGCTCAATGCTCCAGCAATGGACGTCGCTTATACACACAGTGCGCCTCCTCTTCATCTTCTTCCACACCCTGAAGCCTGATACACATGTGTATGTTTCATAAAGGTCTCCATTGACTGAAATGTCACGTATGATATACAATATCTATGAGGACCACTGTAATAAAAGTCTCATGTTTTTTCACCATACTCGCCTCAGAGTGCTGGATTTTTCTTACTACTATACTATTGGTGTAACTTGTCCAGTCACACAGGAGTCCTTCAAATAATGGGGCCCTTAAAAAAAAGTAATGAAAAAGTAAAGGACACATAAAGGGGTGCATTATGTTGAAATATTGCAAAGGGGCCCATATATTGTTCTCAAGCAGGGGCCCTCTACTGTCTGTGTCTACTCTTGTAAAATATATATTGCAAAGAGCCATTGGAAATGTATAAATCATAGATTTTTAACTAGTTAGTAACAGATTCTATCTGCAATTTCAGTGCCTGGACCCATCCCTTTGGAGTCCATACAGGGGGGACCTTTTGAGGAAAAGATTTACCTACAATGGAAAGCTCCTAATGAGACCAATGGGATCATCTCCATGTATGAGGTACAAAGAGAGTAGCCATTGCCAACAATTCTGCAGTTCTCAGTTTTCACTGTATTCGCAGGACACCTATGTGCTGTAACCATATCTAATTTAATGAATCTTCTTCCCTCAGATCTCATACAAGGCTGTAGGTTCTCTAGATCCAAGTGCCGAGCTAGCAAATCAAAAAGGTCGGATCTTCAAACTACGGAATGAGACTCATCATCTGTTTGTTGGGTTGTATCCTGGCTCCACCTATTCATTCACTATAAGAGCGAGTACTAGCAAGGGCTTTGGACCACCCGTCACCACCCGCATAGCTACAAAAATTGCAGGTTTCAAACTATTTTCTCTGATCTATTTTCCCTGTATTCTTAGGTAACTTTTACTGTCTTTGTTCTTTGCAAAATCTCTACTTTTCTAACAAATGCTCTCTGTAAACTGCCCTCACAGCTCCTTCTCTCACTGATTCAGAAGCTGAGGCCCCTTTGAATGAAACGGAAACCACAATTACAGTATGGTTGAAACCAGCACAATCCCGGGGGGCTCCTGTAAGGTAAACACTTATGACTGGTGCAAAAAAACTAAAACCCAAAAATCCAAAAGCCCTAGTTTAAACTGAACTAATAATAAAGAGGCTGAAACCATAAAAAGTAGGAATCGTGGCTTTATTGAACACAAAGACAATTTGTCTAAATTACTTTTATAGTTGCAATCAAAATGATTGAACCCCTATTGTAAATTACATGTATTAACAAAATCTACAAATTTTCTGCTGTTTTCAATAAACCAATCAACTGATATAACTAGTGGTTTCTACACATTCAACACAAAATGCCAGTCTTACTGACTCAGCTGTCTCAGAATTATTCAACCCCTTCATGAGAAGTGTCTATAGTACTCACTAGAGGACTCTTTAGCTGTTATGACCTGCTGCAAATGTGATACATAGACAAACACCAGCTTCTAGCAGCATTCCTGAGAAATTCCATCTCACTCTTCATTGGTAATAGCATCCAGGTCACTAATACTCTTGGTATTGCCTTCTCAAATCCCACCAAGGATTTTATATAAAGTTCTTTCAGGCAACTTTGACGGCCCTCCAGAATCTTCAAAGACATCTTCTGAAATCAAGTCTTGGTGGACTTAGGGATTATTGTTCTTTTGGAATTTGGATGCTTTATGAATGCCAAGTGTCAGCTTCTACGCAGGAAGTATGAAATTTCCTTCTACAGTTTCTTGACACCTGTTTGAATTCACCCTTCCCGCCACATGTTGAAGGTTTCCAGTGCCCTAGGAATCATCGAACCCCCACCTTGCTTCACTGTAGGCAGGGTGCTCTTTTCAGAACATGATTAATTCTTCCTCCTCTAGAAATAACACTGATCCATAAGCCCCAAAAGTTCCAGTGTTGTTACGTTTCTCAAGAGAACAAAATTCAAAAACTTCAGTGACTTATTTATATGGTTTTGAACATGTTTGGACCCACTTTTTTATGTCTTTGTATTAGTAGATGTTTATATCTTGATGTCCGTGCATGGAGACCTTCAGTGTTTTGCATACAACCTTCTGTCCAAACTGAAATTTCAGTGCCTGCTATCACCAAATCTTGTTGCAGGTATTTGGACCACCTGTCTTCTCACTAATCTGGTAGCAGCTGGTGAGATCTTCCTCTTTCTGCCATGTACAGGAAGTGCAGCTAGTGTTCATTAAACTTTTTATCTTGTGAACTAAGCTTCCATTTGTATCTGCAAGAACATTCAATGCCCTTGGTATCTTTTTGTATCCTCTTCCTTGTTTATGTACAAAAATGATCTCTTCTCTTAGCTTTTTTGGACCACTCTCTTGATAGAGCTGTATTTCTAACATGCAATCAAACACCACAGACAGCAAACCCTTAACCAAGACAGGTATTTGATGTGTTTTTTTTTGTCTCATAAATGGTTAGTCTCTTGGTTATTTGCAATAAATATGATCTGATTTGCAGTTGTGTGCCCTTATGAGGAATTCTATTCAGGGGCTGAATGATTCTGAGGCTACAATATTCAGTAAAAGTGCCATTTTGTGTTGAATTAGGATAAACCACTTATTTGTTGAGCTAAGCTATATAAATTGTTTTTGCTTGATATGTTTATTGTACACAGCAGAAAGTTTTAATATAAACCCAAATTGCAATGCCGGTTGAATAATTTTGATTGCAAACGTACATAGGATGTCACAATGAATGCTTATACATCATTCACTGTGGTTGACATTTCCTTGTTAGTCGGAGAGGTAACAGTATAAACTTTAAGTAACTGACCAACCTGGAAAGTATCTCTACAAGCTAGAATAAATACATTGGCATAAAGGGCTTGCCACATGTGCTATGGTCGGAAAAACATGGACTATGTAGCTTCTGGTAAAGGGAAGGCTAGTGGCATGAAATAAACTGCGCTATTGCAGCCAGGTATGGTTTACTATGAAGCACCATTATGTTTCAGAAAACTTGGCCGTGGACTATGCATCTCAGATGACTAATCTGAGGTCCTCATGCGCTTTTTCCCACCCTGTTCCACATGGCTGCTAAGTCCCTATCTGTGTGTCTACGGAAAGACCTACCAGTCAAGGGGAGGGGGCTAGTCTCAGACTAGTCATCCAAAATGCATAGTCCTCAGCTAGCCCTTCAAAGTATGTTCTTTCTGAAATGCCGCCACATTTCAGAGTAATCATACATGGCTGAAAAAACGTACTTGTTTCCCAATTTATGCTGTCCACAGGTCGGGCAGCATAAATCATTTGACAGGTTCCCTTTATGTCTCATCATGTCTCTGGATCAACAGCCCTAAAGGGTCCTATTATGTACAGCTCAGCTATGAAAGTCTCATGAAACAGGACGATAAGGCGTCTTCATTCTGTGAATGGCCCCCTTTCTCTGTATACTTCTGTAAATCAAGTACTAATGCTTGTTTTTGGAATTTACTATCTCAATAATATTGCACGGTATCCGCTCCTGTCCTCAGAATGGCTTCAGTTTTCCAGCGTGTGGACATCCATAAACCATTTCTAGCTAAGTAAGCACACAATAAGACAGCCTCATCAATCTCTGATGAGCAGCTGGCCTTTCATACTTTTCCAGAAACTAGTCCAAGCAATACATATCCTAAATATCTAATGATAGTTAATGATCCCTGTCCTTTTATCTTTTCCTGTTTTTATCTACACTCTGCTACCCCTTTAATCCCTGTATGAATGTTTTCTCTTTTTTTTCATTTTTCCTTTTTTTACAGTGTTTACCAACTTGTGGTAAAGGAGGAAAGAACCCAGAGGTCAGGGAGGGCTGCAGATGGTAATGGATGCTTTCCAGTACCTGTCAGTTACAGAAATGCCTCAGTTATGGAGTCTCCTCATTACTTTGCGGCAGAACTAAAACCAACACAATTGGCATCTTCACAGCTCTTTACAGTTGGAGACAACAGAACCTACAATGGATATTGGAATCCACCACTTTCACCTGTGAAGAGTTACAGCATTTATTTCCAGGCTTTGAGCACTGCCAATGGGGTACATATACACCTTATATAATAATCCAAATTTTGTTTTGAAGGGTACTAAATACACATTAGGGCAGCCACTACTTCAGCTGAGGGACCTAAGATTGGGTTGTCCTCATGCCACCTTCTCATGGAGAGTGTAAACCTATTACAAAGGTAGATGAAAGAATGTTGTAAAACAATTCATTAAAACCAATGCTTAGGAACGATTAAGAATATATCCCAGAACATAAATAAGTGAACTCAAAAGATCTTTCAAAACATATATAAGTTTATGAAGTAAATAAACTAATACAGTACAGACCAAAATTTTGGAAACTCCTCATTTAAAGATTTTTCTGTATTTTCATGACTATGAAAATTGTATATTCACACTGAAGGCATCAAAACTATGAATTAACACATGTGGAATTATATACTTAACAAAAAAGTGTGAAACAACTGAAAATATGTCTTATATTCTAGGTTCTTCAAAGTAGCCACCTTTTGCGTTGATGACTGCTTTTAACACTCTTGCCATTCTCTTGATGAGCTTCAAGAGGTAGTCATCAGAAATGGTTTTCACTTCACAGGTGTGCCCTGTCAGGTTTAATAAGTAGGATTTCTTGCCTTATAAATGGGGTTGGGACCATCAGTTGTGTTGTTCAGAAGTCTGGTGGATACACAGCTGATAGTCCTACTGAATAGACTGTTAGAATTTGTATTATGGCAAGAAAAAAGCAGCTAAGTAAAGAAAAACGAGTGGCCATCATTACTTTAAGAAATGAAGGTCAGTCATTGCAAAAAATTGGGAAAACTTTGAAAGTGTCCCCGAGTGCAGTTGTAAAAACCATCAAGCGCTACAAAGAAACTGGCTCACATGAGGACTGCCCTAGGAAAGGAAAACCAAGAGTCACCTCTGCTTCTGAGGATAAGTTTATCCGAGTCACCGGCCTCAGAAATCGCAGGTTAACAGCAGCTCAGATTAGAGACCAGGTCAATGCCACACAGAGTTCTAGCAGTAGACACAACTCTTCAACAACTGTTAAGAGGAGACTTTGTGCAGCAGGCCTTCATGGTAAAATAGCTGCTAGGAAACCAATGCTAAGGACAGGCAACAAGCAGAAGAGACTTGTTTGGGCTAAAGAACACAAGGAATGGACATTAGACCAGTGGAAATCTGTGCTTTGGTCTGATGAGTCCAAATTTGAGATCTTTGGTTCCAACCACCATGTCTTTGTGCGATGCAGAAAAGGTGAACGGATGGACTCTACATGCCTGGTTCCCACCGTGAAGCATGGAGGAGGAGGTGTGATGGTGTGGGGGTACTTTACTGGTGACACTGTTGGGCATTTATTCAAAATTGAAGGCATACTGAACCAGCATGGCTACCACAGCATCTTGCAGCGGCATGCTATTCCATCCGGTTTGCGTTTAGTTGGACCATCACTTATTTTTCAACAGGACAATGACCCCAAACACACCTCCAGGCTGTGTAAGGGCTATTTGACCAAGGAGGAGAGTGATGGGGTGCTACGCCGGATGACCTGGCCTCCACAGTCACCAGACCTGAACCCAATCGAGATGGTTTGGGGTGAGCTGGACTGCAGAATGAAGGCAAAAGGGCCAACAAGTGCTAAGCATCTCTGGGAACTCCTTCAAGATTGTTGGAAGACCATTTCCGGTGACTACCTCTTGAAGCTCATCAAGAGAATGCCAAGAGTGTGCAAAGCAGTCATCAAAGCAAAAGGTGGGTACTTTGAAGAACCTAGAATATAAGACATATTTTCAGTTGTTTCACACTTTTTTGTTAAGTATATAATTCCACATGTGTTAATTCATAGTTTTGATGCCTTCAGTGTGAATGTACAATTTTCATAGTCATGAAAATACAGAAAAATCTTTAAATGAGAAGGTGTGTCCAAACTTTTGGTCTGTACTGTATATATAGTAAAACATTAAACACAAAGGCGACTTCCTGACAGGCACAAAACAAGCATAGCGTAGAAAGATAGTGTTAGGCGTCGGGCTGTTGCTGGATTCAAAATGAGTCCAGAACCATCTGTGGTCTCCCATTTCAGTCCACCCGGGGCTGATGCTGCTCAGCATTGTTGTCAGCCCCAATGCCTAGCTGGTCCATGAGATGTACAGACTGTCGCTTGGGTATTTGTGCCTAGCTATGTTAAGCATAGGTTGCGGAGGGAGACAGGGCTGTTGAATGGTGCGATGGTGGGCAGGGCTTAGTCTTTAAAAGGCCCGCCCACAAACATGGCGGCGCGCTCTGATCTTTGAGCAAGTGATGCTGTTGTGTGGACGACTGTGTTCCACGAGTTTCCATAGGCAGCTGTAGTTGAAATAGGCAGGCTAGTGGAAATAGGCAGGTAGCTTCGTCTTGCAGTCTGACTCTGCCAAAGGGGTCGCCTAACACCCCGAGCAGCCTGCAGACGTCCTATCCACGACTATCGCCTGTCAGCCACGTGGAGTAGTATTCTTCAGTCCAGTAGCACGCCGGCTGGAGACACGTGTACCCGTCGGCGTAGTCACACATGCATCCTAGCACCGCCAGTGTAGTCCCTGTGCAGTAGGAGGACTACAGATAGTTTTTCACCGCACATCTCTCGTGCTGCTAACGGAGATAGTGCGAATTGCTATACCCGTTCCAGTGTGCAGTAACACAGAAGGGTTTATCATTTAAGTTGGTCCTCCAGGCTGCATCGCAGACCCTGGGGTCGGTTGATTTCCATTATAATAAAGTTGTCTGCAACCGTCCTCCTAACAGATAGTCTATACATTAAAATGCAATAATGTAAGATGGGGGCAAATCCAAGAAAGAAATGTTCAACAGATTTCTATAATTATATCTACTGTATGTTCAGTGGGGAAAAAAAGTATTTGATACACTGACGACTTTGCAAGTTTTCCCAATCATGAAACATGGTGGGGGAAACATCATACATTGGGGGTGTTTTTCTGCAAATGGGATAGTACGACTGCATCGTATTGAAGGGATGATGGATGTGTGTAGCGTTGGCGTCCCTGCCTCCTGCTAGGCAGGGACGCTGTTCCCCTCACCTCTCCGTGCCCGGCGTCTTCCTCCCGCTCTGCTGGCAGCGCGCGCTCTTTCCCGGCCAATGTGCTTAGGGCGCGCGCGCGCTCGCCCTCTCTTAAAGGGGCCGTGCGCGCCGTCCTACGGAGTCCCCGGCCAATGGCCGGAGGACCTCTCCATATATAAGGCACCTCCTCCAAAATGGAGGTGCCCGAGCAATGTTGTAGCATAGCCTTTCACTCTGCTTCAGCCCTCAGGTCCCGTTACCAGATACCTGCCAGTTACCTGCCAGTTTCCTGTTTGATACCTGCCTGATACGTGTCTATCTGCTGACATTCCTGCGGTCCGACAGTCTGCCTACCAGCCCTGCCAGTCTGTCTATGGATCCGTCTGCCCACCCACCTGGGAGCGCTCACCTGCTACCTGCCCGCTAGCCTACCTGGAGGCTCTGCCGTCACGTGCTGTGACCACCTGCCCGTCCAGAGACTCTTACCCGCTCACCTGGGAGCGCTCACCTGCTACCTGCTTGCTAGCCTACCTGGAGGCTCTGCCGTCACGTGCTGTGACCATCTGCCCGTCCAGAGACTCTTGACCGCTCACCTAGGAGCGTCCATCTGCTACCTGCTTGTTAGCCTACCTGGAGGCTCTGCCGAAACTTGCTGTGACCACCTGCCTGTCCAGAGACTCTTGCCCGCTCACCTGGGAGCGGCCATCTGCTATCCGCCTGTTAGCCTACCTGGAGGCTCAGCCATCACTTGCTGTGACCACCTGTCTGTCCAGAGACTCTTGCCCGCTCACCTGGGAGTGTCCACCTGCTACCTGCCTGCTAGCCTACCTGGAGGTTTAGCCGTCACTTGCCGTGACCACCCGTCTGTCAAGAGACTGTCCCCGTATCTTGCCGTGACCACCCGCCTGTCGAGAGACTGTCCCCGTCACTTGCTGTGACCTCCTGCCCTCTTACCCAGAGACTGTCCCCGTCACTAGCCGTGACTGCCTGCCCGCCTTCCCTGGGAGTCACCTGCTTCCTTACAAGGACTGCCCCTTTGTATAGTTGCTCAGAGGTTCCACCTCCCAGACCCGTTACAATGTGGTCATGTTTCACAAGATTTTGGCCAACAACCTCCTTCCCTCAGTAAGAGCGTTGAAGATGGGTGGTGGCTGGGTCTTCCAGCATCACAATGAACAGAAACGCACAACCAGGGCAACTAAGGAGTGGCTCCTTAAGAAGCATTTCAAGGTCCTGGAGTACCCTAGCCAGTCTCTAGTCCTGAACCCAATAGAAAATTTTTGGAGGGAGCTGAAACTCAATGATGCCCAGCTACAGCCTCGAAACCTAAAAGATCTGGAGAAGATCTGTATGGAGGAGTGGGCCTTGCTGCAGTGTGTGCAAACTTAATCAATAACTACAGGAAAGGTCTGACCTCTGTAATTGCAAACAAAGGTTTCTTTACCAAATATTAAGTTCTGTTTTTCTATTGTATCAAATACTTATTTCATGCAATAAAATGCAAATTAATTATGTAAATATCATACAATGTGACTTTCTGGATATTTTTTAAGATTCTGTCTCTCACAGTTGAAGTGTACCTACGATAAAAATTACAGACCTCTCCATTCTTTTTAGGTGGGAAAACATGCAAAATCGTCAGTGTATCAAATACTTATTTTCCCCACTGTGCATAATATTAGATCTTTAGCAGAAGTGCAGCATATAATACAATCATATCTGTATAGAGGTTATAGTACCTTATTTAAGTGGAGCAAGCTGTTTTTACAATGGTACATCAGGTCCTGTGTCTGTCCATGCTGACGTACGTTTCGCTTAGCTTCTTCGAGGGGACAAAGGAATATCAGAACAATGCCCTATTTAGTGTTTTTGTATTTTTGACTTACACCCTTTTACTATTACAATACATAAATACATTTTTGTTTCTTCATCTTACCAACTATATATAGTAATGTGACCAAACACAGCACAGTATAGAGTAAAACCTCTACAGAAGACCACCTGCTTCGACAGACCACCATTTTGACCAGACCAGATTTCCTTAGACAGATTAGCAGTTTTATCACATAATATGCATACTGGATATCATCTTTAATAGGAAACTTTTATAGAAGATAATTTTTAATGCAATGTTGGATTGTTGCCTCTAAAGGGCTTTCTTGTGTATCCTAAAAAGCCTGCAGTCTAAAGTAAAGCATGTTCTTTTAAAGGTTGACATCACCGTGGTCAAGGATGATATATGTTATTATAATATATTGACTATGGAGACACGCTAGTGAGGGGTAAAGCTAAATAACATAATTCCTTTTATCTTTTCTTCTTTCTGTTGGCTAATGTTTTCCTTAAGCAATAATTATTATTACATGTTAATATTATTTAAAGTGCCTCGTACTGCAGTGGTACATACACTTATATAATGAAATGCACAAATTACAGTTTGATGGCGTAGATGCATGTAGTTGTATACAAAGAGAAGATACTAAGCTACGCTCTCGTTCAAGAGCACAGTGTTTTTCTAGTGTAAGGCATGCACTAGACTAGCTGAAAGCATGTAAATTGATGAGAACTCTGGTTTACAGTGAGGGACTTGGGCAAGAAATTAAAAATTGATCTCCTACCTAAGAGAAGCATTTGAAGCTTCAGCATGACTTATGCTATTTTATTTTAGCTTAAAACTATTTTTATTGAGAAAATCATTTAGAAATCAGTATATCAGAATGAGTTTGGTAATGCAGAAATGAGGGGTCAATGCACAGACAGCTGCGAGTGGTGGGCTGATTTTAAATGTAACTTGGTGGAAATTATAACTTTTTTTTATGAGGTTAGTAACCTGACGTAGAACATTAGTACTCATCCTAGCACATTAAAGGGGCTTCAAACTCAATCTGTCCTGTTATCCTCCCCTTCCAGGAGAAATATGGCTGCACATTTACAGTCACTCATCATTACATCCATATGGGAACTGCTAATTAAGCAATTTAGCGGTTTTGTTGTCCCCCTTTGGTATATTAAAGATGGTGACTGTGCTTGTGTAGTCATCTTTCCTGGAACCAGGGTTGAAAACTTGACTTTTTAATTTTTCTGGACAGCTTATCAAAAAATCACTAACAGACAATATTTTTATGGACACATTGGAAAACCATAAGAAATCATTATGATTATAAGTGATACAAATCTACAGCCCATAATTCTGATATGAAGACATCAGCTGCATTCACTGTAAACTGTAAAATGATGATAATTACAGTCAAATACAAGTTTCTTCAGCTTCAAAAAAATTTACGGACAGGTCAAAAAAGTGGTTTCTTTTCACGGACTGTCCTGGTATTTCTGGACTGTTGGGAACCCTTCCCTGCACTGCCAGCTGTTCACCACTGACTTAGGGTGAGATATCAGGAACCTGTCATGTTGAACATACAGTTCAATCTGTGGCCAGCAGAAGCTGAGCAGATTAATATAGGGGTTTGTTAAACTAATAATTAGTGATGAGCGAGTATGTTTTCTTAACCCTTTTGCCGAGTATGCTCGGCCGAGCACCGAGTATTTATAGCGTGCTCGGGCTTTACGTTTTCGTTGCTCCGTGAATATGATTTGCGACTGTTTGACAGATTTAATACTTGTGAGGAATGCCTGTTTTTCCAGCATTCCTCACCTGTATTAAATCTGTCAAACAGTTGCAAATCATGCTCACGGAGCAACGAAAACGTAAAGCCCGAGCACGCTATAAATACTCGGTGCTCGGCCGAGCATACTCGGCAAAAGGGTTAAGAAAACATACTCGCTCATCACTACTAATAATCTATTCATTTAGACTTCAACTCATTCTGGGTTTAGGAGTCCAGTGGGCAGCTCTAGGCAGTAAGTGACGGCCTTTATAAATGTGGAGATGTATATAACTGTCAATCAGTAGATCCGCCCACTGGACTCCTAAACTCAGAAATCATGCTGAAATAATAAAAAAGTCACACTGATTTTTTTTTTCTGGACTATACATCAATCTGCTCTGCTCTATATACCTTTCTGCCTACAGACTGGACTGCATGTTCATATCGTAACATGTTGACCAGAACCAGGACATTAGTTGGCTTCATAGCTGCAGAACTATACAGGTCTGATTTTAAGAGTCAACGGCAGGAGGCTGTATTATCAACAGTTATAGCAAACCAAGGGATGAGCAGAAAGTGAAGTAAAGTATTTACTAACTAGTTAAAAAAGAACATTGAAATGTATGTCATGATATGAGAAAGTCTATACTGGGCAGGTAGTAACTAAATAAGACCCCGAATGCCCATAGAACATGAACATTGACAAATACATTTTAGTATTTTGGTGGTGATTAGTGTTGGGCATTTCAAATTCAGATGTTATCTGCATGACAAGGGGGCAAATCAGGGATGTTCGTGGGCGGAGCCGATTTTTTGGCGCGAACAAGCCGGAACTCCGAACACAAATTTGAAATGGCGAACAAATTCGCTCAACACTAGTGGTGATGTCTTAACTTATTTTTTGTGTTTTTTTTTTTTTTTTTTTTTACAGGAGACTAAAATCAGCTGTGTCCGGCTGGCCTCAAAAGGTGAATATTTTTTATTAAATAGAAATTATTGGTTAATAAAATACGCAATATTATTAAAACTGGGGTAAAAATGTATAAAAACAAGGGCAATGTGATTGGTTGTTTCTTTAGTCTTCCCCTGCACTAGTTCTTATAAATAACTCCCTATAGACCTTTATCATAATATATTACAGAAACCTGCCAAGAAATGGCCCCTAACAGGAGGCTCGGCATTTGGTATTCGGATTTAGCATGGGTTTACATAGCACAGAGGCAGTTTATGTTCCCCCATATGTTGAGACTCATCCAGCGTATGTTTTATCATAAGTTTAAAATGTTTTAGAGAATTTTCACACTAATTTTACAGATAAAATACATCAATGTCACGGTATGCATTTGGGGGTGAAGATTTATTCTCACTTTACAGCCATTATCTGTACATTTGCTTAGGAGATCCACTTGTAGCAATCAATAAGGTACAAAACAACACAAACAAATTCAAAAATATAAGAAAAAAAACAGCAGCAAAAACATTTTTTACTCTTTTACCGGACAAGGGATTGTTAGATGGCCTCTAACCCTGTATTTTATGTTTTCTTGTATTTGTATTTAAGCTGAAGGTTCACAGCAGTTTACAACAATTTCCTAAAATTACCGTTATCCAATCACTCTCTTTACAATCAAGAGTAATTGGTGAACGTAGGTGTGGAAAATACAGGGGCTTTTTATGCTTCCTGAATTGTTCATCTGTACAGAGGTTGTAGTATGTTATGTTGCAATCACATAGAATAATGTTAGTTCTGTAGACATCAATGATCTTTTTCCCTGCACTATTTTTATGCACACCTAACAGTAGCGTGGGCAGGTACATTAACAGCAAGGCATCCTATTCATTTCATTTACATTCTTTTCATTGGAGATATGGTTACACATGTGTTGTCATATCTTCTTTAAAAAAAATATGGAGATTGCCCTTTCAGCTTCGATATGCTAATACAATTTCATTTCAGCTGAAATACCACTTTCAAATCTAAAAATGTCAACATTTTTGCACTGGTAAATTACATTAATACATTTTCATAATGTTTGGAGCTTTTTTTATACAGAGCTCTAAATACTAAATAAACGGAATAGATATCGAGATAAACGTTAACAGCTCATCATTCTGCAGCCACCACTAGGGGGAGCTTAGTACTATGATACTGATGACCTACAGATAGTATAGGTCATATGTGTCACACTCTAGCCCGTGGGACAAATCTGGCCCGCAGGGTGGTTATATTTGGCCCACGACACCAAATCCGCCATGTGGGGCCATTATTGTGTATGGAGGACTATGTGGGGCCATTATTCTGTATGGAAGACTAAGTGGGGCCCATTATTCTGCATGGAGGACTATGTGGGGCCAGGAGATGATCTGTAGTATTCATAACTGGCCACTAAATAGTAAGATAAAGTCGTGGTGTTCCGCTCTGTACATAGTTTATTGGGCTGCTGCTGGAGCTATTAAGAGCTGAAAAGTGATGATGTCGGGTGTCAGAAACTTTTTCTGCGGCTAGGTCATCAATTTCAAAGTAGTGGGAAACACCATTAAAAATTTACATCAAATTGTGCACTGAACTCAAAAATAAGGAGAGCTCCTAAGCTCCCTCTAGTGGTGGCTTCAGTTAGCCAGAATTTTATTTTATCAGTTCTCTATGTAGAAGATTTAGAGCTTAATATTAGAAACATAAAGCCCCAACTACTATATTAATATATTAAAAAATTAATCAACACATATTAAAATGTAAAATTACATTGTGTTAAAGGCTGGACAGTAACATTATAAGGAACCTGTCAAGTCGGATAACACTATGAACTTGCAGATATAGGATTGATCTACAGGTTAATAGTGTTACTAAGATGCTTGGCTGCTGTACTGAAAGTGCGACACCTTGGAGAAAATGAACTTTATTCCTCCCGGGAACTGCCGACTTTCAGTCATACTGGCCTGCTGTTGGGTTCCTTTTAAAGGGGAATCTGTCAGCAGGACTTCACCCCCAAAACTGTTTATATGCTAATGTAGCTCTTACAAAGACAAGTCCATCCATACATTTAGCTAACTAGTCTATTTCTCTATTACTGAGAAATCACAATTTGAATCCATATGCATATGATAGGGAAGTGCTTTTGATGCGTGAAAGCACTTTGTAAGCCTCCCCAGCTCTATTCCCTGCCCAGGACCTCCTTTTGCTGCTTGACTGACAGTTCTTTTGCTTGAAGTCAAACAGCATAGAAGCTGTCAGTCAAGCAGAAGGCTAGTTAAAATTATGGATAGATTTGTCTTTGCGAGAGCTAGATACGCAGATAAACAGTTTGGGCAGTGTCGTCCAGCTGACAGATTCCTATTAAGCATTGTTTTTTAGCAGTAGATATAGCTGTATGGTTTAGTAAAGACTTGGTTGTTTAACTTGTTTATACATGGTGCTGAATACATAGAAAACGAAATGTATAGATGGATTACACAAATAATCTCAAATATTCTGTCCAAGTAAGCATTTTATAAAAGGAAATAATTGGAGTCCATGCACAAAGGTTTTTGTTATATAGTTAAATGGGATATCCGGGACTTTAAAAAAAGTGCTTAAGAACTAACAGGCCAGTAGTTGCTAACAGAGGCAACTACCTGTCTGTTGTACCCGGCGCCGGTCACTGATCGCTCCTGCCAGAGTTTCAGCTGCTCCCTGGCAACAGAGCAGCGGTTTCTTTTCCTGTTGACAGGGCAGGGCTACTGGTATCACACTGATTGACAGCTGGCTTCCTTTAATTAGGCAGTGGGGAGCGGCTGTCAATCATCATGACAGCAGTAGTCCCGCCCTGTCAACAAGAAGGCAAACAGCCGCTCTGTTGACGTGACATCAGCGGACGTCTGTGACCACTCTGTGCCGGTGGAAAACGGCTCCGGGCACAACAGGCAGGTAGGCAGTAACTAACTGCCTGTTAGTCCTTAGGCATTTTTTTTTTTAAGTCTTCTATACCCCCTTTAATATCAATTCTTTCATAGCAGGACTCCTCTCAAATTAATACAACATATAGATTGTCATGTCCAAGAGCTTGTTTGAATATATGTATATTTCCCATACAGACTTTCTCACATTGTAATGAAATACTACAGCCATAGGGAACATCCCTCCCCTGACAGGTCCCCCTTCCCATCCGCATATTAGCCACCATTAAATCTCAACACTAAAATTCAGAACAGGCACTTAAGCCTTGACGATGTCACCAGTTCTTAGTGAATTAAAAGGCTGCACTCTCATGAATAAAGCATTCCGATAATAATACTAAGAAAAAATATAGTTATAATAATTTGGAATCAGTCTACAAAATGACTGCCTTGTGTGAAGGTCAAGTATACTTTAACTATGCTTTTCACAAGTTTTTCTTAAATACAGCATAAAATATGAACCGTCAGGAAGAGAAATGTATTCAATTAATACACAGTAATTGCAATTTATTTATATGAAATTAGTTTCAGACTAAAGCCATTGAAGAAGCATTTTATACAGTAGCGGCTTTATATTGTTTTCTTATTATGAATTCTAGATCTGCCATAAATTAATAAATGCAGCTCGGTACTTTCTTCCATATTAAATTTACTAAAGTATATTTCCAATTCTAACACATTTTGGAAAAACATTAATAGAATTGCTCTCAAAAAGCTGCTTCTCCGGTCTATGATAAAGTATTTTTTTTTAATTAAAGCACTACTCCTGCATTGTTGTTATTTTTCAGCACTGGAATGGTGCTTCTAATCTAAGGTCCCTGCCCACAGTATTATACTTACTCACAGCCATCTTCACCTTTTATCAGCCCTGCTCCGGTCCCGCGCCGCCATATTGTGGCCACAGCTTCAGACTGGCCAGAAATCAGAGGTAACGGTCAAAGGTCTCGATGTAAGTCTATGGGCCCCAGAACAAGGCAGTCATAGACTTGCATTAAAAAGTGATCTCCGCCTCGCTCCAGCAAACACTAGAGTGATCCGGCAGCTCACAAACTGAAGAAGAAAATGGAGGCTGCTAAGTATAAGACTGGGTGCAGGGACCTTAGATTAAAGCTTAGTTAAAATTAGACTGTATTGGGCTCTTGCACTGGTGTACATAAAATAGATATAAACCATGTGGTACCTATGAAGACCTTGGAGTGAGGCATTCCAACTCTGGTTAGTCCCAGCCATCTCTCCCAGAAAGGTGTCGGCCAAGAAATATTTGGTTAACAGCTATCTAATGTGTATGGCGGCTTATATAATAATTGTTCCAATGATAATGAAAATGACAGGGAGGGAAACGCCTGAGTTTTCTGTCCTTTCTAGGATAACCTACCATCATTATAGTCCCCCACTCTTTTATGTCTGCCACAAAGGAATATAAATGATCAAAGTCTCTGTTATTAAGATTTACCTGTTCGGTCACCAAAGGCAGCACTCACAGTCTGGAGCTGAGGAAGTGCAGATTACAGCAGACTGCATGGTTGACTAGAGTGGGATCACCACCCAGCCACCATGTGAGGACAAGCCAATGGTTGGGCCAATGACATGCATATTTGGGCATCCACTTCAAAATATAAGGAAATGCTATATATGTATTACTTGTGGGGAAGAGCTTTTAAAATGAATGTTTGACTCTGATGGAAAAAAGCTTCATCCCTGAGCATATTCATTGGTGGGCCCAATTTCAAAAATGTATGAGTGACTCAATCTTTCCTGAACATTTTCATAGTTCTCCATATTTAAAAATGGCCTTTAAAATGCCCCCACCCCCTGCCACTAAGCTAGCTAAACTGGAATGGATTCCTTCACTGCAGCTGACAACATGAGGGGTCTGGTTTTGCACTGTTTTCCCTATTACTAAATCCACCCCTGTTCTTGATGCAATGAATCTCCACCATGGATATTATGGAGGCAAGAGCGAAATTGATTCTGACTGAACTTAGAACCTGAAATGCTACAGTATGAGTTAACAATGGACATTGAAGAAGTATTACATGAGCGTAGATGAAAACTAATGGTTTTATTGATTACCTTTGAATATTTAACATTAGCTCTTGATGATCTGGAAACAGATTTGGTTTCATAAGAGACATTAACATATTATAAATTGCGATCTTTGCAGGATCCACCTAATGTCAAACATTTCAACCTTGCCATTACTATAGTTTATAAAACAGAAAAGTTTGGAATTCTGCATTTAAGACCAGTCATGAAGTCTAATATGAGATACACCATCATTTCAGGTCAAGAAATTTGCTGATAACTAACTAGGACCGGACTCGGTTTTTCGCACTTTTCTTTGTTTTCATACACCTAACGGCAGCTCTGTATAATCACATCAATATGCAGTTGAGGCACTTACATCATGATCATGATCACATTTTTAGTAAAGCAATTGTTTTTAATCACCCAATTCAAAAATGATTGATTGCTCCAGTACTTAGCCAATTCCACGATGTAGCAGACATATCTAAGAATAGCATTGTAGAAACTTTTGGAATTGATTTTATGTAAAAAAAAAAATAGAACACTTTTTAAGTTTACAGACCTGATTTGTGTGCATTCCAAATCTCAAAAATGTTATTAAATCTTGAAAAGCAAATCTTGTATAAACTAAGGTTGTAACTATTAATAGTAACTAGTTGCAGTGGAATGTTTGAGAAGTGGTCCTCAAGTTGGGTGAAACTAAAAAACCACTTGTACCTAAGTTGAGCTTCCCTGAAGGTGTGGGCTTATCAGCCCTCTTGGGCATTTCAATTCTGTGAAATATCAGAAAAATCAACTTGGCCATTGACGTTTATTATTTGGGCAACTGCTCTTGGATTAAGCTAATCGTGGTAGACATCAATCTGCTCTAAGCTAAAAATTCTGTATCAGACCAGTTAACTTTTTTTTTTTTAATTCCCCCAAATTAACCGAGATTCTGTCCAAATCCCATCAGATGATATCAAAATTCCTTTCACTTTAGGAGGGATTTTATAAAGTGGCCAATGTCTCCCTCCTGCGTTCTCACTATCTTTTCCTCTCCTGCATGCCTACTGACGGGATCCCTCCCTCTTCTTAGCGATTACCTCCAGCCTTCCTCCCATCACTCGCCTCCCCCCAAGCCAGCCAATTACAGGTGACTATATGCCCTTTCCAGGCAACATCTGACTCATCTTATCAGCAAATATCCAGTCATTGCCACCACTACAAAATTCCTAAAGGCAAAAAAAACTTTAACCTCTTCGCTGCCAGAGCCAATTTTGCATGCCATAATGACAATACAACGTAAGCCTTATATACAATCTAAGGCATTGCTTCCCCTTTTCTTTTTAAAGGGGCTTCCACGCAGAATACCAACACCGTGGAGCCGGAGAAGCCAGCTGACAGTACGGTGCAGACCGCCGGTGTGATTGCAGGGATGCTGATGTTCATTATTATACTCCTTGGGGCCATGATGACCATCAAGAGAAGGTTAGATAGAGAATGATAGGTGAACTTTGTGTTAATTGTACGTAAATCTCTGGCAGAGAACAGGTTAAAATTGTTATTTGATAACATTATTTAAAAGTAATTAAGTAATTAAGCCTTCTAAAGAAAAGTGTGGATGTGAACTTCTGCCATATAACAATGCTTTCTCCATACTTTTTATCTATACATCTCTGATTCTTCTGAACTTTGTCTACTTCTCATCTTGTCTTCTCACTTCTTGGTCAATCTTTTTACACGTGTGAGTTTCTCTACCCTGAGAATGTACATATAATGTTGAACTTTCATCAATGTGCTCATGGTCTTTGTACTGTCAATGTAAAATATCTGTTGTCTTATTGTGTATCAGTGGAGTGCTGCCACAAGTACAAATACATTAATCAGACAGTGCATCCCAGCAATGAACTCAAACCTTCGAGGCTTCACACAAAGTAATGACTATGGATTTGAATGTGAATCCAAGTACAGTGGGGAAAATAAGTATTTGATACACTGCCAATTTTGAAAGTTTTCTCACCTACAAAGAATGGAGAGGTCTGTAATTTTTATCGTAGGTACACTTCAACTGTGAGAAACAGAATCTAAAAATAAAATCCAGAAAATCACATTGTATGATTTTTAAATAATTAAATTGCATTTTATTGCATGAAATAAGTATTTGATCACCTACCAATCAGCAAGAATTCTGGCTCTCACAGACTTGTTAGTTTTTCTTTAAGAAGCCCTCCTATTCTGCACTCATTACCTGCATTAATTGCACCTGTTTGAACTTGTTACCTGTATAAAAGACCCCTGTCCACACACTCAATCAATCACACTACAACCCCTCCACCATGGCCAAGACCAAAGAGTGTCTAAGGACACCAGAGACAAAACTGCAGACCTGTACAAGGCTGCAATGGGCTACAGGACAATAGGCAAGTAGCTTGGTGAGAAGGCAAAAACAATTATTAGAAAATGGAAAAAACACAAGCTGAGTGTCAATCTTCCTCTGGTGCTCCATGCAGGATCTCGCCTCGTGGGGTAAGGATGATTCTGAGAAAGGTCAGAATCAGCCCAGAACTACATGGGAGGACCTGGTCAATGACCTGAAGAGAGCTGGGACCACAGTCTCAAACATTACCATTAGTAACACATTACGCAATCGTGGATTAAAATAAAAATTGTAGGTGGGAAAACTTGCAAAATCGGCAGTGTATCAAATACTTATTTTCCCCACTATATATTATATCATAATCCAAAATCTAACTAACCTGAAAGAATTCAGAGTACAGGAAATGATCAAATTAGAAGAAAAAGACCCATTTACAGGGGCTGATAATTGGCCAAATGAGTGTACGTAAGAATAGTCATTTCTGACCGAGATTTGTAAGCTGCATTTGTAAATGCAGCTTAAGTGTCTGAGTACTTCAAGCCAGGCTGTCCAGATTGTCATGATAAATAATGTATGTTTCTGAATGTGTAGGTAAGCACATGTAAAAAAATGCATACACGTCAGATGGGCTTCGGATTGGAGAAACATAACACTAAACCAATGCCTTACGCACAATATGCTGCAATAAGCATTGGTGTATATGGATCCATAACTTGATACTCATAGCTTATTGGGCTCATACTGCACTTCTAAATGTATGCACAGGCTAATGGAGACATCCCCTCTATAATGCATATGTGCAGTGTGAAAAGTCTTTATTTAAGGTTTTGTAGTATGCATAAACCATAAAGCTCACTCACACACGATTAATGAGTTAACTGGTTTGGATAACAATATTTCAGATTGGGGGTTGCCTTGCCAGGGGGTCATTTATGTTAGGGTCTCATCATTGCACAATTCTCTATTCGTTTGGTTACAACAGAAGAGCATTAATATCAGTGATATCTATGGTTGTCAATTTCATTGCCTTTATTCTTTATTAATAAGCCATGTCTGGGGCCCTTACAAGCCAAGACTCATTCTAGACATGGTTATATGAGGTATTGTGGATTTTATAAATCTGGAAAACTTCCAAAGAAAGCAAATAAAACAGGTTACTATATCAGTATCCGATTAAAGACTTTGCCTATACACATCAGTGCTCCATACTGTACAAAATCTGGGTACAAGATTAGCCAATGAATCCATATTTTTCATCAAATGGTTAAAATCAGACGTTATTTGGAAGTGATGTAGAAATGTATAGCTTTTGGATGGTAGGTGTAGGTTAGCCACAATTGTACGTCACAGCATTATCTCGCAGTCCTTGGCTTCTTCCCGGCGCCTACATTTCCATCCTGTAATCTGTGCATTTATCATCCTATGCATGAGTTCAATTTAAAGCATTTCCGCACCCATTTATTAGCCCTGAGCATTAGCATACATATCTGTGTCTGTCAGCATATCCCTATGTATATCATCCCATATTTATTTATCACTGTCACTTTGTGTTGTAGATATTAAAATGCGTCTATGGATCAGCTAGCGTAATACAGTTAGAGATGTACGGTGAGGGACAGCTCTACATCTTCTTCAGGGCTGCGCAGAATTACGGGGGATGCAGTTCAGTGCAGACGCGGCAGAGCTCAGTTTCTTCTTTAGCATTACTTACCATGAAATAGTGAAATATTCTATAGTTCTAGTTCACTATAAACAGGTGTCTCTACAGACAGAGAATTTGAGTTAGCAGATGGGCTTCCATATTGTCAAATAGGATTATAAAGGTAAAGATCTATAACACAGGGATTGGGAGTTGTATCTTGAGAGTCCCAAGTCCTACAAGGGCCCACTAGTAATTCTAATAAATGTTATCATACTATATATGATACTGAATAGCATCAACAAACATAAAATTATATAAAATATTCTTTATATATTAAAAAAGCAAGGTGGAATTACTATATCATAATGACATAAGAAATATACATTTACTTGTAGATCTCTACACCAGTTGACTTTTAGTGGTGACACATGGTCTGATAGGCACTCATCTATAGCATAGTCTATCACGTGCTTTAGAACTGTAAGTCACAGTCTTATATACAGTGGTGTGAAAAAGTGTTTTCCCCATTCCTGATTTCTTATTATTTTCTTATTTTCCATGTTTGTCACACTTAAATGTTTCAGATCACAAAACAAATTTAAATATTAGACAAAGATAACACAAGTAAACACAAAATTTAGTTTTCAAATGAAGGTCTTTATTATTAAGGAAAAAAAGAAATCCAAACCTACAGGGCCCAGTGTGAAAAAGTAATTGCTCCCTAAACCTAATAACTGGTTGGGCCACCCTTAGCAACAACTGCAATCAAGCATTTGTGATAACTGGCAATGAGTCTTTTACAATGCTTTGGAGGAATTTGGGCCCACTCATCTTTGCAAAATTGTTGTAATTCAGCCACATTGGAGGTTTTCCGAGCATGAACCGCCTTTTTAAAACAGCATCTCAATCGGATTAAGTTCAGTACTTTGACTTGGCCACTCCAAAGTCTTAATTTTGTTTTTCTTAAGCCATTCAGAAGTGGATTTACTGGTGTGTTTTGGATCATTGTCCTGCTGCATAACCCAAGTGCGCTTCAGCTTGAGGTCGCGGACAGATGGCCAGACATTCTCCTTCAGGATGTTTTGGTAGACAGCAGAATTCATGGCTCAATTTACCACAGCAAGTCTTTGAGGTCCTGAAGCAGCAAAAAAGCCCCAGACCATCAAACTACCACCATCATATTTTACTGTTGGTATGATGTTCCTTTTTTGAAATGCTGTATTACTTCTATGCCAGATGTAATGGGATATACACTTTCTAAAAAGTTCAACTTTTGTCTCGTCAGTCTACAGAGTATTCTCCCAAAAGTCTTGGCGATCAACAAGATGTTTTCTGGCAAAACTGAGACGAGCCTTTATGTTCTTTTTGCTCAGCAGTGGTCTTGGAACTCTGCCATGCATGCCATTTTTGCCCAGTCCCTTTCTTATGGTGGAGTCATGAACGCTGACCTTTGCTGAGGCAAGTGAGGCCTGCAGTTCTTTGGATGTTGTTGTGGGGTCCTTTTTGACCTCTTGGAATAGTCGTCGCTGCGATCTTGGGGTAATTTTGGCCGGCCAACTATTCCTGGGAAGGTGTACCACTGTTCCATGTTTTCGCCAATTTCACCATGATTCGTTAGATTCCCAAAGCTTTAGAAATAGCTTTATAACCTTTTCCAGACTGATAGATCTCAATTACTTTGTTTTTAATTTGCTCCTGAATTTCTTTGGATTGCAGCATGATGGCTAGCTTTTGAGAACCTTTCTGTCTACTTCTCTTTGTCAGGCAGGTCCTATTTAACTGATTCCTTGATTGAGAACAGGTGTGCAAGTAATCGGGCCTATGTGTGGCTAGGGGAATTGGGAAAAGAAAAAAGAAAAAGAAAAGGAGGTTTGGAAGGAGTGCCAAATAGCTAGGATGAGGCAAATAAGTGGAATTAAATTTTTTTTATTTATTAATCACAACGCATTTCGGTGGAAAAAAAGTGCCTCATCTTAGCTATTTGGCGCTCCTTCCAAACCACCTTTTCTTTTTCTTTTTTCTTTTTCCTTGTTGCCTACTTCCCTCATTGAGGATTGCGGTGGAGCTGCCTATTGCTTGGAGATTTTCTAGGACCTTGCCTTTACCCCTTGTTTCTCCAGGACCTTGCTGATGCTTGGTCACATGACCGCTGGAATCCAACCCTCCAGTGGTGCGTGAGCTGGCAGCGGCATGCGATCGTTTCAGGACCTGTGTTGACGCAGGGACACGTGACTGCCGGTCTACAGCCCTCCTGCGGCATGCGAGCTGTGTCAGCATCTCCCTCTTGTCTTGTCCGAGGTTGTGCAGGGGTGCACAACCTAGTAAGGTGAGCCCCACCAGTTTCTTTTAACCCCTTCACATCCAGGTTTCACCCATTTGTGCCCCTTTGTCCTTTCTTCTTTTCTGGCTAGGGGAATTGAACTCAGCTTCCCAAAGATGTGATAAACCACAGTTAATTTATGTTTTGGGGGGCAATCACTTTTTCACACAGGACCCTGTGGGTCTGGATTTCTATTTCCACTAATAATAAAGACCTTCATTTAAAAACTACATTTTGTGTTTTCTTGTGTTATCTTTGTCAAATATTTAAATTTGTTTTGTGATCTGAAACATTTAAGTGTGACAAACATGCAAAAGAATAAGAAATCAGGAAGGGCGAAAACACTTTTTCACATCGCTGTATATCGCTAAGTATGTGATAACAAAAAAGTTAATTCACTCATACACCTTTGAGAGATATCAATCAAAATTCAACACACTCAACCCTCTTTACCAGGGCTGTGGAGTTGGCAAGCCAAAGTCCCTCTATTTTTCCAGACTCTGATTCTAGCTAATTAGAACTGGCCAATAATTATCAATAACTAATCTGCTGTAATAAAATGGTAAGTTCAGGCTTTTTCCTCCCCATCATGTAAATAATCAGGCTACTAAGATAGAACATAAAACATATTTATTTCAATTATTTCAATACAGTTTCTGAACAAATAACTTTTCTAAATTCTTATGAGAATTAATAAATTAATTCTACAATATTATTAACAGGTAATACATTTTAAAGTTGGAGTCGGAACATTTTTACTAACTCAAACCAAAGCTAGGTCCAACTCCACAACTCTGATTCCAAAGCGCCAGTTCCGCCAAAATTGTCAAGCTTACAAATTATTCAAATTCAACCTGCGTAATGTGCATCATCACCTTGCAAGTGATAAAGAGGTCAGAACTTGGATGCAAGTATCCTCTAAGATGCAATTTTGTCTTTAGCAGTTTAAATACCTATGTATAACTTGCAGCATGATATTAGTAAATGCATGTTATGAAAGCACTTTCATTTATAATATTTTGTATTAAATTTGTGTATATGTGCATGTAATGTAGTGTCGGTGTATTAATATACTCATCTACCGCTGCTCTCTCCAGGATCCAGCATCTTTCGGCTTCTCTTCTCAGTGATGTCACTGCTCTTCAGACTCTCCGGCTCACTCTGTGCTCTATGCCCAAGCCGGAAGTCTCTTTTACAATGTACCATAAGTCTATAGAGCCTCGTTCTGACCCTTGTTCTGATGCTCCATAGACTTACAATGTAAAAGTCACTTCTCAGTCACACAGAGTGCAGCGTGACCAAGAAAGTCTGCAGAGCGGTGACGTCACTGAGAAGAGGCGAAGAACAGCACTGGACACTGGAGGAACAGAGGCAGATGAGTATATTAATACACTCACACTACATTACTTGCACATATACACACATTTAATACAAAAAATACAGAGATGGGAGTGCTTCTTTAATAGTAAAAGGCATCAAGAAATATAATTCCTATTTAGGACCATCTGTAATAGGGCACACAACTATCTTGCATTATTTGTTGGATTGGTGTCCTCATAAATTGCCCCTCAGGCTTCCGGGACTATGTGTAACAGTAACCTAAGCACCCCTATTACAATGCCCCTGGTTGGCACTTGACATCACAACTTGCAATTATTCAATGTATCCTTAAAGAGGTTGTCTAATTATCATTCATGGGAAAATTGCAAATTTCTTAAAAAAAGATTAACTTTGCTCTTTTCATTTTTAATAATGGAGGGATTTTTAATTTTGTTGTTCACTACTAATTGCCTAGGTCACCGATCTGCAGGGTATCAGAGGAGGCTTAGGCAAGGAGCGCAGCACTTACAAGTTCTTTCCAATAGAGATTGTAAGTGCTAGTCTGAAGATTTCTGGATCAGGCAAGCTTCCAAGTATCTGGGTGTATTGTTTTCAAGACTGTTAGAAAATGTGCAGTGTTAGGATGGTTCATTGGCTTTATGTGTTTCAGAATTGTGCTATCTTAACATTTATTTTATTTAGGTAATTTCAGTAGCATTTAACCAGATGGTGCAAAGTCTTTTTTATTATATAGTTGATCCATCTCCTGTTACAAAGCAGTGCTGCTTACAACAAGCTATACAAAGGTTGGGAACCTCTATTATAGAGAAGAAAAGTAGTCAATGAAAGACAGGAAAGTTTTACACAATACAAATGAAAAGGAATCTATCACCAGGTTTGGCTAATATGAGATACGGCAAGCACCTTTCAGCCCTCATATACAGCATTCTATAATGCTGTATAGAAGCCCCCGATCCGACCAGCAAGACAAGAAAAAGAACTTTTATTATACTCACCTCAGGGGGCAGTCCGGTCTGAGGGGCGTTGCTGGTCCTGGTCTGGCGCCTCTCTTCTTGCGATGCCATCCTCCTTGCTTCTTGTGGATGATGCATCCCATACATCATCCACACTAAGGCAGAGTACAGTACTGCAGTGAGCATGTGCCAGGGCTCTTTGACCTTTCAGAGAAGTGCACCTGCGCAGGAGCGCGATGCCGGGGAGACTGTGTGGATGACGTAGGGATACGTCATCCACATGAAGCAAGAAGGAGGATGGCATTGCAAGAAGAAAGGAGGTGCTGGATCAAGATGAGCCACACCCCTCGGACTGGACCACCCCCCAGGTGAGTATAATAAAAGCTCTTTTTCTTGTCTTGGAGGTCAGATTGGGGGCATATATACAGCATTATAGAATGCTGTATATCAGGCCTGAAAGGTGGTAGCCGTGTCTCATATTGGTCAAACCTGGTGACAGGTTCCTTTTAAAGATGTTATCGAGAATGAGAAAGCAACTTAAGGTCTGTTATTTTTCACAGAAACAGTGCCACACTGATCCATGGGTTGTGTCTGGTATTGCAGCTTAGCAGTTTGGCTCCATTCATTTGAATGAGGATGAGCTGGAATAACAGACAAAGCACATGGAAAAAGGGTCCACAAACCAGGACTTACTTATTCCAAATATACTCCTGGGTAAAATGGGAAAAGGAAACATTTATCTGACTCAGATTTTCAGAAAAACAGCTATGTCTATACACCCTTAAGTTATACATTTTTGTGCTTTGCTTCTTCACTTCCATACACCTCTCTAATGTCACTCTGTCATCCTGGTGAGGTCATGCTGTCGCATCTAATTATTCCTCTTTTTCTTTTTATTTCTCGCTTTTCGGTCCCCCCCATGTGACCGCTCTCCATCCTCTAGAAGAAATGTGTACTCCTATTCATACTATCTGTAAGTACCTGCAGAAATCACCCTCCCCCCATTAACACATACCCTCACCCATACCCATTTACTTATTCCATGGCTTACTCATATGTTACATACTGAGCTGCATGAAGGAAATCAATAGTTTAGTAATGGACCACATTGGGGCAGGTTGAGGATCATGGACAAAATGTTTAGTAAGGTTCCCTCCCCTGTTTATTGGCGCAGTATAAGGTGTAGGTGTAGGTAAAACACCCCATGAGTACCAGTCACTCCAAACTCATCTCCATTTCCTTGTGAAGAGTTGTCCTCTCCTGGTGAACACCTGAACTTGGATGCTCATCTTTAGGCAGTAGAGGAGCACCTGCCTTTGCAGAACCCCGCACAGGCAGGTGTTGCTGTTCATTATTCTTGAAATATTTAGAACTTTTATGTCTGGAAAGTGTGGTGTTGACCCCTAAGTGGAAGCAATTGACCCCCTCCCATCTCATCCCCACCCCTTTTACAATCTGTTCCTCTTCATATGTATGATAAAAGAAGTAGGTAGATGTTGGTTCCTAATTCTGCTCATCATTTTGGATATTAGAACATGCCAAACTCTAGCTCTGAAATTTCTATGGGAGCATTGAAGTAGATCCAGGTGCCATATTCTCCTAGTTTGCTCTAATTTTCTTACCAGCTGTTTGCAGAGTACAGGGTATCATAGCCTTAAATACAAGTTAGCTTTTACAAAATATCTATATCTAACACTTCATATATTGCTTTATAAATGCAAATAAATCCCTTTATATCCTCCAGCATCCTGTCTACATATTAAAGACTGCCGTATGACAGCCTGTATCCTGCATCCTGTAGGAAGGTTGCAGACTGCTATGGCACACTATGGACCCCTTTTTAATGGCATGTGAAGTAAACCATAAAAAAGTTAAATTTGCTGATGGATCCTGTTGTCCTGATTTAGGTTCACAGTGCTCCTAAATACCATATTGATTTGTAATATGTAGCATTTGCCCCCCTATATTTAAATACTAGAACGTGGTCTCTATAAAAAATATTCCCGGCCCTAATATTGAATGGACATAGATGGTTTTAAGCTTGTATATCATTAAACTATAGAAAAATAAATAATGATTTTTTTTTGTCTGTATGAACATGCTGCAACATTGCACATATGGAGATGCTACAGTTTTCCCTAGTTCTTCTTCCCAAGTTCTGCCAAGTGGGATGGAGGGCCAAAAGCCAACAGCTGTTTTGACATCAAACCACTAAATTGGTGGCTTAAAGGGAATCTGTCATCAGGTTTTTGCTAACTCATATGACAGCAGCATAATGTAGGAAAAGAGACCCTGATTCCAGTGATGTGTCACATAGTTTACTGGGTGCAGCAGTTGTGATACAATTAGAGTTTTAAGATATATAATGCAACAGAGCTGAGAAAGCTAACCCCGCCCACAACAGGCTCTCTGTGTACATTGTCTGTCTACATTGACAGTAATCTGCTTATTAAAGCAGGAGGCATGATTGGATGACTTGGCAAGAGGCAGCTAGTCTCAACAATGATAATGTCCTAGTGATAAAACCTTCATTGTAAACAAACAACAGCGCACAGCTTTGTAAGTGACACATCATTGGATTCAGTGTTTTAACCCCAACCTCATGCTGTCCTCAGATTACATAGTGAAATCTGCTGACACATTCCCTTTAATTCGCCCATTCCTATGTATATTTCTCTCATTAGACCATAAAACTACTTTTTATATGTAAGGGTTTTTATAATTGCCTGTGTCATGTCCCCTGACTGTTACTCCTCATTGATCTTGACGTAGAGTTCTTTAGCTGTGCTCACCTCCTCAGCATCATTCCTACCAGATTCATGTGTACTTGTAGTAAAGTAACTTGACTCGTCCTGAGTGATCTCCATTTAACTATTTATTGCACTACTAAAACCAATTACTGTTTT
The DNA here is from genome assembly GCF_046119375.1 of Phyllobates terribilis. Taxonomy (NCBI): domain Eukaryota; kingdom Metazoa; phylum Chordata; class Amphibia; order Anura; family Dendrobatidae; genus Phyllobates; species Phyllobates terribilis. The sequence continues at coordinate 218,994,064 of NW_027362765.1, forward strand.
CATTGATGTTTTACACATGCCATACATGTAATTAATGTTGAACATGTTGTAAAGATTTGTTCCCACTGTGACTTTAATTCTGCTGATCAGTGTCTAGAAAGTTAGTAAAGTCCACTGTGAAACAATGTTTTTACACAATAAAACACAAAAAATGGTCAAATCACTAGATTTGGGATGGATCTCGACACCGGACACCCGCATGCTGCAAAGACTATGGGGCGTTTCATCAAAGCTTTTTCACCAGATTTCTGGAGGAAAAAAATCGCAACATTTTTGAGCGAAGTGAGGTTGCACAAAAAAATTGGACTTTGTGCATTTTCACTCCATTCTTGCTCCAGCTTCGACAAAGTTGGTGGAGTTGGGTCGGTAGGGGGGTATGACAGGGGCGTGGCGACCCTCACTTGTCAAATTCATGACGAGCGGCGGCATTCGCTCCACCACAAATCTCACACAAGTAGATGCTGGAGTAAGATTTGTGGTGAGGTGCACAAAGTGGCGCAAGTCACTACGTGACTAAACTAATTCATTAAGAGAAGTGTGCCTCTTAAAGAATCAGGAGTGTCTGCTCCAAAACCCCCCCTCTCGCCAGTCCTGATGAAACACTCCCTAGGTCTAAATGTGGTGGCCAGTGTCCACACAATTTTAAAGGTAGCATCAAAATTTGATGCCACCGTGTGTGGGCATGGTTTTAGGAATATATGGATGCTGCAGAGGAGTCAAAACCCGACCTCACAGTCTCATAAACATGTTTCTTATAAATCATAGACTTTCCAAAACACCAGGTGTGATGAAATATAATTAGGTTGTGCTTCCTTTTTCAGTGGCTTCTTTTGCTCTTCTTTGTACCAAAAAGAAATGTATTTATTTTATTTATTTAAAAAAAAAATTCTGGCCAAACCATTTAAAACACAATGCAGTTGTAAGTAAAGTAGCTATCAGCTCACCTTCTTCGTGCAGGTCAGTTTCACTCTGTGGGTAGTACAATGATTTAAAATTCAAGCCAACACTCATTTTCTTCCATAAAAGTCAATATACTTTATTTAACCCTTATAAAACCATCCAAACTTCAGTGGCTGTGTACAAGAACAGCTTATAAAAAATACACTGCTCAAAAAAATAAAGGGAACACTTAAACAACAGAATATAACTCCAAGTAAATCAAACTTCTGTGAAATCAAACTGTCTTGGCAATTATCAAGACACCCTCAATAAAGGAATGGTTCGGCAGGTGGGGACCACAGACCACATCTCAGTACCAATGCTTTCTGGCTGATGTTTTGGTCACTTTTGAATGTTGGTTGTGCTTTCACACTCGTGGTAGCATGAGATGGGCTCTACAACCCACAGAAGTTGCTCAGGTAGTGCTGCTCATCCAGGATGGCACATCAATGCGAGCTGTGGCAAGAAGGTTTGCTGTGTCTGTCAGCGTAGTGTCCAGAGGCTGGAGGCGCTACCAGGAGACAGGCCAGTACACCAGGAGACATGGAGGGGGCCATAGGAGGGCAACAACCCAGCAGCAGGACCGCTACCTCCGCCTTTGTGCTAGAAGGAACAGGAAGAGCACTGCGAGAGCCCTGCAAAATGACCTCCAGCTGGCCACAAATGTGCATGTGTCTGCACAAACGGTTAGAAACCGACTCCATGAGGGTGGTATGAGGGCCCGACGTCCACAGATGGGGGTTGTGCTCATAGCCCAACACCGTGCAGGACGCTTGGCATTTGTCACAGAACACCAGGATTGGCAGAGTCACCACTGGCGCCCTGTGCTCTTGATGGATGAAAGCAGGTTCACACTGAGCACATGTGACAGACATGACAGAGTTTGATGACGCCGTGCAGAGCGATCTGCTGCCTGCAACATCCTTCAGCATGACCGGTTTGGCAGTGGGTCAGTAATGGTGTGGGGTGGCATTTCTTTGGAGGGCCACACAGCCCTCCATGTGCTCCCCAGAGGTAGCCTGACTGCCATTAGGTACCCAGATGAGATCCTCAGACCCCTTGTGAGACCAAATGCTAGTGCGGTTGGCCCTGGGTTCCTTCTAATGCAGGACAATGCCAGACCTCATGTGGCTCGAGTGTGTCAGCAGTTCCTGCAAGATGAAGGCATTGAAGCTATGGAATGGCCCGTCCGTTCCCCAGACCTGAATCCGATTGAGCACATCTGGGACATCATGTCTCGCTCCATCCACCAACGTCACGTTGCACCACAGACTGTCCAGGAGTTGGCGGATGCTTTAGTCCAGGTCTGGGAGGAGATCCCACAGGAGACCATCCGCAACCTCATCAGGAGCATGCCCAGGCGTTGTAGGGAGGTCATACAGGCACGTGGAGGCCACACACAATACTGAGCCTCATTTTGACTTCTTTTAAGGACATTACATCAAAGTTGGATCAGCCTGTAGTGCGTTTTTCCACTTTAATTTTGGGGGTGACTCCAAATCCAGGCCTCCATTGGTTAATAAATTTGATTTCCATTGATGATTTTTGTGTGATTTTGTTGTCAGCACATTCAACTTTGTATAGAACAAAGTATTCAATGAGAATATTTCATTCATTCAGATCTAGGATGTGTTATTTGAGTGTTCCCTTTATTTTTTTGAGCAGTGTATATAGATATCAGCAGCAAAACACAATGTGTTTCTGTTCTCTTGGGTCTGCATATTTTGCTACCGACATCTATATAATTTTTTAGATGCTTTGGTTTTTGCCACTGAAGATTGGTTGGTTTTACAAGGATTAAATAAAATACTTACTTTTATGGAAGAAAACGAGTGCTGGCTAGCATTTTGGATCATGAAAAATACAATGCATGTGAAACCTTAGTGCTGATGCTGGAAATTAGCACAATCATATAAGTGGAAATTATAAAGTATTAAAGGGGTTTTAATTAGAAATGAGTGGATTGATCCATGGAGGATCGAGTTTACAGTTATATGAAAAAGTTTGGGCACCCCTATTAATCTTAAGCTTAATGTTTTATAAAAATTGGTGTTTTTGCAACAGCTATTTCAGTTTGATATATGTAATAACTGTTGGACACAGTAATGTTTCTGCCTTGAAATGAGGTTTATTGTACTAACAGAAAATGTGCAATCTGCATTCAAACAAAATTTGACAGGTGCATAAGTATGGGCACCTCACCAGAAAAGTGACATTAATATTTAGTAGATCCTCCTTTTGCAAAAATAACAGCCTCTAGTCGCTTCCTGTAGCTTTTAATGAGTTCCTGGATCCTGGATGAAGGTATTTTAGACCATTCCTCTTTACAAAACAATTCCAGATCAGTAAAGTTTGATGGTCGCCGAGCATAGACAGCCCTCTTCAAATGATCCCACAGATGTTTAATGATATTCAGGTCTGGGGACTGGGATGGCCATTCCAGAACATTGTAATTGTTCCTCTGCATGAATGCCTGAGTAGATTTGGAGCGGTGTTTTGGATCATTGTCTTGCTGAAAGATCCATCCCCTGCGTAACTTCAACTTTATCACTGATTCTTGAACATTATTGTCAAGAATCTGCTGATACTGAGTGGAATCCATGCGTCCCTCAACTTTAACAAGATTCCCGGTGCCGGCATTGGCCACACAGCCCCAAAGCATGATGGAACCTCCACCAAATTTTACTGTGGGTAGCAAGTGTTTTTCTTGGAATGCTGTGTTTTTTTGCCACCATGCATAAAGCCTTTTTGTATGACCAAACAACTCAATCTTGGTTTCATCAGTCCACAGGACCTTCTTCCAAAAAGAAATTGGCTTCTCCAAATGTGCTTTTGCATACCTCAGCCGACTCTGTTTGTGGCGTGCTTGCAGAAACGGCTTCTTTCGCATCACTCTCCCATACAGCTTCTCCTTGTGCAAAGTGCGTTGTATAGTTGACCGATGCACAGTGACACCATCTGCAGCAAGTTGATGCTGCAGCTCTCTGGAGGTGGTCTGAGGATTGTCCTTGACTGATCTCATCATTCTTCTTCTCTGCCTTTCTGATGTTTTTCTTGGCCTGCCACTTCTGGCCTTAACAAGAACTGTCCTGTGTTCTTCCATTTCCTTACTATGTTCCTCACAGTGGAAACTGACAGGTTAAATCTCTGAGACAGCTTTTTGTATCCTTCCCCTGAACAACTATGTTGAATAATCTTTGTTTTTGGATCATTTGACAGTTGTTTTGAGGAGCCCATGATGCCACTCTTCAGAGGAGATTCAAACAGGAGAACAACTTGCAAGTGGCCACTTTAAGTAGCTTTTCTCATGATTGCATACACCTGGCTATGAAGTTCAAAGCTCAATGAGGTTACAAAACCAAAAAAAGTGCTTTAGTAAGTCAGTAAAAAGTAGGTAGGAGTATTTAAAACAAGAAAATGATAAGGGTGCCCATACTTATGCACCTGACAAATTTTGTTTGAATGCAGATTGCACATTTTCTGTTAGTACAATAAACCTCATTTCAAGGCAGAAACATTACTGTGTCCAACAGTTATTACATATATCAAACTGAAATAACTGTTGCAAAAACACCAATTTTTATAAAACATTAAGTTTAAGATTAATAGGGGTGCCCAAACTTTTTCATATAACTGTAAGTTGAATTTGCTGAAATTCCCAGTTTCACGTGAATTCGAACATTTTGAGATTCGATTTATGGTTCTCAAAAAAAAAACCTTCCCCATCACCATTTCCCACACTGCTGAAGCATCATAGAGTGGGCATTTTGCATTGCTTAGCGGGTTTCCCCATTATGCCCTGCAGCTATGACATTTCACGGATTATCATACCTTATACAGTGGTCAGTACCTGGCCTAGCAGAGATCAGCGGTTCCCAATGGATCACAGTTTGTACAGCAGAGTCGTTTTCCATCTTCAGAGACTCTCTCCTGTGGAGTGTAAGCTCTTATGGTCAGCGGGGTCATCTCTCTTTCTCCTGTAGAGTGTAAGCTCTTATGGTGAGCAGTGTTTTCTCTCTCCTGTTTCCCACATGTATTTTCTAGGCAAGTACAAGCTTTCCAGCATTGTGATTCACTCAAATTTATTTGCCACAAATCGAATTTTGGGGGAAAATTTGGCAAAGTCAGCAAATTCGAATTTCAAAAGATCCGCTTATCTGTACTTTTAATAATATAAGCCATCGTGTATACAGCCATATTATGTACAACGTTATAGTAAGATACCTAAAAAGACGCATGGGGTCTTGCTGTATCAACATGTACTTTTAATTTCATAAGGAGAGGGATTTTCTTCTGTCAGGATTCCATAAGATTCTGACAAAAGAATCTTCGTTGCCCTTTCTATACCAATTGGAAGGGAATCTGTCAGCAGGTTTTTGCTATGTAATCTGAGAGTACCTCTTCATCAGGACAAACCACAATGAACTGGTTTGTGGTTGTGGTTTGTCCTGATGAAGAGGTATGAATACCTCGAAACGCGTTGAGAAATAAAAACCGCATCCAAACAATTTTTGGTCTCTCACAATACATTGGATCTCTGGCAGCGCAGATTTATATCCACTTTTCCTCCAAGTTTGCATCTACCTCATGCTGCTGTCAGATTACATAGCAGAAACCTGCTGACAGATTCCCTTTAAGGCTGTGTGCACATGCTGAATTTTTGCAATAGATTTTTCTGCAGCTAAAACCTGAGTGTTGGTAGAAAAAACACTGCATAAATACGTGCATTTTTTACGTGTACTGATACATTTTTATGTGCGTTTTTACTTCCTTTTTTTGCATTAATTTCAATAGGTGAAAAACACTGCAAAAAAAAAAAACACTCAAAGAACTGACATGTTGTAGATTTGAAAAAAAAACGATTTTGCTTTTCAAATCCGCAAGGAAAAAATAAGCAGCATGTGCATGAGATTTCAGCAACCTCAGAGACATATGGAAAAAAAAACACGGCAAAAAATGCAGCGTGTGAACAAGCCTTTAACAGAGATATTCTTCCTTGAAAACATTGCTGTTAGAGGCATACACCACCTGACAGAGCATCATGGAGGCACATGGAGTTTCCTGCATGTAGTTCAAAACTGTAAGGGAATGGTTGTGACGCCATTCATCGTCCTGCACATGGCATTGCCTTGTGCATTAGACCTTTGAGATAAATACTGAAGAAATAATGAAATGACTGATTCCGATCTGTTTAAATGTGTCATTCACCTGTATAGATGTGTATTTAAAATCCTCTGCATAATCTAAAGCCGGAGCGCTGCTTCCCTTCTAATGAGAATGACTGTGATTGTTCTGCAAGCATCCGATCCCCTACCTAGCTCCTTAAATAGAAAAATATCATCACAAGTAATTCACTTCCCATTATTAACAACAGATGACTCCAACTCATTAGTGATCTGTGGATAAATCTCTTCTTGTAGAGGAAATGGAAGGTGTTAATTACCAAGGGCTATAAGGAAGCAGTGCCCAAGTGTCATAACATTACATAACATTACGACTGTGGGTAACCTAATGCCTGCCAAGCATCCCTGAGCACCCAATTACACCATGAAAAGTAGTAATATTACTTGGCTTGCTCAAAAGAGATATGTGAGGCTGATCTAGATGTGTTAGCCAGTTGTGTCACATCTATAGCTGATTATTCAATCATCCGCCAATTATGATGCCTTAGCTTAAATAGACAAAGCCATGCTGCGTAGCCCTGGATGTGTCACTCAATGGGTGCAGAGAAATTTGCTTTAATAAATATCTCACCGAGCAGTAGCCTGTGTCAGGAAGAGACACAATCTGAAAAAAAAGTCATTTTTGACTATATCACCTCCCATGGGAACCTTGAGCTTGTCAGACACTGTTCTTTTTTCCTCCAGGAAACTGGCCAAGAAACAGAAAGAAACCCAAAGTGGCTCTCAGAGGGAAATGGGTTTGGTGGCTTCGGATAAAAGCTCCAGCAAACTGAGTTCCACCCGCAATGAAGACACTTTCTCCAGCTGTCAGGACGTCAATGGATTTAGTAAGAACATCACGGTTATTGGGAGGGAGATACTGTATCATTAGAGCAATTATCATGTATGAAATATAAGATCTATTGTACAGCTGAAAGCATTTACACAATCGGGAAGACTTATTAATTCCCACTGGGAAAAGTATAACTGTCTTTCCCGTAGTCAGTCCCAGTTTCCTCAGATGCTCCTTCCTCTATAAACTGATAGACGACAGGCTATTAAAGCTTTAATGGAATAAATCTCGATCTGAATACTCGCTCCGAGATCCTGCTATGAACTTAAGCTGGTAAAATAGACATTTCCTCAAAAGTTCTGTATCATATAAGAGCATACATTGATCCCCATGCCCGCATTTGTTTATCCCCAAAGCTGATTATTATAAAGCTTCTCATTTGGCAAATTGCTGCTACTCACAAATAAAGGTCAATTGTATAGTCACATTTTCTGATATTTATCCTTGATAATTTAGTAATAGAAAGAGTGGTACTCAGCATATGCCAAATTGTATCATGGCACGTTTATTTGTGAGTCAGATCATGCCATATTAATGAATGGCACTGCTGTCTAATGATGGTGAACCATCACCCCCCCTGTAGTTACAGTTAAACGGTTTCCAATACATTGCACTGAGTACAGTTAAAGGGTGGTCCGATATACACATTAATTTTCATCCTAAATCCTTATCTATTTAATGCCATAATCTAATGTATATTTTAATATACTTGAATTAAAAATGTCCTATCCTTCCCTAGCTACACTATTTCATGTATTTTCTTTCTTTTTTTTTCAACTTTCTTTTTCTTTTTCTTCCCAGAACATATTGGGATACTCAAAGGAACCGTTATCAAGGGGCAGAGGCGGCGGTCACTTCTGCTGCCTCTGTCCCCTCCCTGAAATGAAGAGTCGTCAGTGACCTTTGTTTCAGGAGCTGGGCTAGTTCCTGCTTGATGTGCATTGTGCGTTATGCACAATGACAGTGCGCTCTCTCGCTGTCTCAGATCAGCAGTAATGAGCCAGCAACAGAGCGCACTGTCCGTGTGCATTGTCCGAATACTCAGCTTGCAAAGGCCATTTGCGAGGGCAGCGCTGGTCTTTGTGCGCCAGATATTCTGACAACACACACTGACATTGTGCACCATTGCCAACTCATTACTACTGATCTGAGCGTGCTGTCATTATGCACATCATATAGTGCACAGCACGTAGGGACTGGCCCAGCCCCTGAAACCAAAGTAACTGATGACATTTTGTTTCAGGCAGGGGGCAGGGTCTGCTGCAGTGACCGCAGCCTCAGCCCCCTGATGATGCTTCGTTTGAGTATCTCAGCATTCACTGGGATTCTCAAATGAAGAGTCATCTAAAAGAAGTAGGAAAAAAGAAATGCAGTTAGATAGTGTAGTTGAGGAAGGATAGGAAATTTTTTATTCAAGTACATTAGAAAATAGTTTTAGATTTTGGCATTAAATAGATCGGGAATTATGATGAAAATTAATTTGCATTTCAGACCACCCCTTTAGTGTACTTCAGCCCATAATCACATCAACCATGAAAAGGAACCCTAATTGTGACTGCTATGGGATGGTTAAGAAGGTTAAAAGTTAAAGAAGGCCTCCTACCTTCCCAATGAAGGTTTATACTCTGAAACAACCTTTTTTATAAAAGGTATAAAGAACGGAGGAGCAGTCTAATTATAAATGTTATAAACTTATAGTGTGCAATCCGGGCAGGCCCTGTCCCAGTTTCCAGAAACCTCAGGTATACTTAGTTGAGATGATTGAATTTATGTTAATTAAATTGAATTGTACTTGAAATTTTTCAAAAATCCATATTCTCCGGAATACAGTTTTTCCCATCAGGTCCTCCGTGTCTCTTCTTTTGTCCTTCCCTCATCACACACATTCTCTTTGGCCTCTTCTATTTTTTTTACATCCTATGTTTATTATACTCTTTAGTCATTCAATTTGTAGGGAATAACTTCACTAAAAATTGAATTTCCTTATAAAATCCACATGATTTGTTGAATTCAAATCTTGCCAGATCCACTCATTTCAACTTAACAGACTATCATGTCTGATGAAAAAGTTGGGTTTTTGCTGCACTGTGAAATGTGATAAATTATAACGTTGCATTACTTTTTAGCATAGGCAAGTGCCAATTTATTGCCTCATGACCATGTATAAATTGGCTAAAGTCAATGGACTCATTATACAACGGACAAACTTCCACAATATGAGTATGAAACCCGTAGCCTATTATACCAATACAAAGACAAGTTACTTTTTAATGCCCTCTCTTTGCCCCAGCATATGTAGCATCTTAGTGCTACTATTGCAAACAGTAGATCCCACATGTGCTAATTCTTACAGGTGAGTCCATTGTGTACAAGGTCCAAGTCTCAGTCCATTCTGCTGATAGACACAGGATTTTTTACATCCTATGAAACATAAGGGCCCATTAAAAAGAGCAATGCCCTGTCAAAATAAATAACATTGCATGCAACATGAGTTAAGGGAATATACCATCAGTAAAGGATGTATCATTTTTATATTTCTAAAAAATAATACACAATTTTTATTTTATTTTCCATATTGCTATGTACAGTATTTAAAAAAAAATTGTGTTTCTTCGCACCGACCACTACTGCACATCATAGGCTGACAATTTCCAGTAGTTATCTTCTTTTGATCACAAACAAGGTTAAAATGAAGGCTAACAGATATATACGTAGATAATAGAGGACCCCAGCACTCACAACACGTGTTGGTCACAGCTCACCTCCTCCTTCTCCCTGCACACTGACCTCTGCACAGGTCACACAACTTGCAATTGCTGGTAATAAACATATCCACTCCTATGGTCTATGTGACTTATATAAAACATATATATTTGGGTGCTGTTAATGGCAGCTCAGGGAAGATGGCTGACCCACAATCAAGTACATTAAAAGGAATAAAGATATCCACTATCAGACAAGCAAATTGGAAAAAAGAATCTGGTTTTAGTTATTAAAATACTACAGGTAATACATTCTCTTTAAGTAAATATGGAACCTACTGAATGGGTTCAAACTTCAGTAGAGCCCTTGCAAACCATTGAAAAGACAGTGGGCTTCCATGGTCCCTTTTCCCCGCGACAGTACAGATGTACAGTAGATATAAAAAGTCTACACACCCCTGTTAAAATACCAAGTTTTTGTTATGTAAAAAATGATACCAATAAAGATCATTTCACAACTTTTTGACCTCTAATGTGACCCATAATCTGGACAATTCCATTTAAAAATAATCTAAAATCTTTTCGGTTGGAAATTAAAAAAAAAACCTAATATATTGTGGCTGCATAAATATGCACACCCTTAAACTAATATTTTATGGTTGCACATTCTGAATTTATTGACAGCATTCAGTCTTTATGGATAGGAGTCTATCAGCATGGCACATCTAGAATTGGCAATCTTTGCCCACTCTTCCTTCCAGAAGCACTCCAAATATGTCAGATTGCAAGGGCATCTCTTGTGTAGAGTGCCCTCTTCAGGTCAACCGACAGATTTTTTTCAATTGGAGTCAGGTCTGGACTCTGGCTGGGCGATTCCAAAGCTGTGATTTGCTTCTGGGGAAGCCATTCTTTTGTTGATTTGGAGGTATGCATAGGTTATTGTACTGAAAGGTGAAATTCCTCTACATCTTCAGATTTTTAGCAGAGGCATGAAGGTTTTGATGCAAAATTGACTGATCTTTGGAACCGTTTATAATTCCCTCTATCTTGACTGAAGCCCTACTCCCAGCTGCCGAAAAACAGCACCAAAGCATAATGCTGTCTCCAGTATACTTCACTGTGGGCATGGTGTTCTTTTGGTGATACACAGTGTTGGCTTTGCACCAAACATACCTTTCGATATTATGGCCAAAAAGTTCAACCCTTGGTCTCATAAGACCATACCATGTTTTCTCACATGATTTTGACAGACTTGATGTAGGTTTTGGCAAAACATAGTCGGGCTTGGATGTTTTCCTTTGTAAGAAAAGGCTTCCGTTTTGCCGTCCTACCCCACAGACCAGACATATGAAGAACATGGGATATTGTTGTCACATTCAGTACACAACCAGTACTTGCCAGAATTCCTGCAACTCCTTTAATGTTGCTTTAAGCTTCTTGGTAGCCTCTTTGACGAATTTCCTTCTTGTCATTTCATCAATTTTTGAGGGACATCCAGTTTTGGGTAATGTCATTGTGTCAAATTTAAGCCACTTCTTGATGACTGTTTTCTCAGTGTTCCATGGTATATCTAATGCCTTGGAAATTTTTGTACCCTTTTCCTGACTGATAACTTTCAACAATGAGATTCCCTTGCTGCGTTGAAAGCAGTTTACGGACCATGGCTTTTTCTGTAAAATGGAACTAAGAAAATGTCAGGAAAATCCTACTAGAATAGCTAAACTTTATATGAGGCTAATCAGAATCGCTGTAAATGATGGCAGCTGTGTACTGACTACTTCAATATGAATTTAATTGTGATTGTCTATTTCTGAACACAACCACAACCCCAATTATAAGAGAATGTTCACATTTATGCAACAACATTACTTTTGTTTTGTTATTTTGATTTTCACTTTAAACTGATTTCACTTTGTATCTCAAAGGATTTGTATAGATTATGGGTGACATTAAAGGTGGAAAATGTTCTGACATCATTCTGCTTGGTATGATGTTTTTACATAACAAAAACCTGGCATTTTAGCAGGGATGTGTAGACTTTTTGTATCCACTGTATTTGTACTTCTTGTAGACATAGAGTTGCTTTACATTGTCCACCCTGTAGTGGTTAGTGTAGAAGACCTCTTTTGTAAAGATTATGATGGGTGTTCCATAGCTAGACTGATATGTAACCTGTCTTCCTGCAGGCACTTCCTCTCCCTGCTCCTTCTCTATACAAAGCAAAAACCTGCAGGGAAAATCCTTACTCAATTCCTGCTACTCAGGTAGGGCTTTACAATGAACAAGCCTATCCTGTGAGAATGCTATCGCAAGCCAGTGAGTTTGTCATTACGAGGAGTGCGACTGCCAAGCTAAGGTGTATGAGCAAAATTATAAATATGTGAGATTGTCCTTAAAAAAGTTTTTTGTAGGAATGTGGTGAGAATGGCATTAACAATGAGGGGCTTATAGTTTAGGTGCAATAGTTGTATTATTTAATGCTCCCTTTAGAAAAACCTGTCTGGACAATCTGGTCCTGATTCTATGTTTTCTCTCCTTTCCTTCCACATCCACCCTGCTTCCTCGGTCTTCATTCACCTACCAGTTTCCTCAGACACCGTCCCATCTTCAACACTTCTAGGTAACAAAGCTTGTCGCAAGACTTAGTCTTTATTAGTAGTCTACGTACTTTAATATCAATGGTTCTCAAAAGTATGCATGAACAACAAGTAATCTTCACCAAAATTTTAAGGTCAAGCTTTTCTGTTATGAACCCCCAATTTTACTGTCTCCTACTCATTAAGCTGAGATCGGTGGTGCTGTTTGATAGGACCATTTACAACAAATAGCAAGGTGATTGTGTAGAATTAAGAGTCATACAATTGAATGTCTTGAGAAAGAAATTCATTGGTCAATTGTATGTCCAATGCCATGACTAAGTAAGTAAAATCAGTTCAATACATCTAGACAGGCCTAAAAACTGTTCAATACATGCTTTCCAATACCCAGTCTGATTTCCAGCCCAAATCTGGCTATCTTACAGACAGCAGCCACGTAGAGTTGAATCAACCCACATTGACCATACAGACCCACCCATACCGGACATGTGAACCACTGGAGATGGCATATCCCCGTGGACAACTCCAGCCAGCCATCCGTGTTGCAGATCTCCTACAGCACATTACCCAGATGAAGAGAGGGCAAGGGTATGGATTTAAAGAAGAATATGAGGTGAGTTCTTCTATGTCTTTGACTGAATTATATACGTTTTGATGGATATTCTCCAAAATTATTATCAAGTTTTCCATTTTGAATTACAAGCAATTATTCACAGGCATGAAGCTTAATCTTTTTCTATGTTTCCAAACTATTATAAAGGTTTTTATGTTCTCTAAATACTGGCATTGCATAACCTTGGTGACTTCTCTCAGTTATGTTCTGGTTAATAAAAATAAAAAGATAGCATTTTTAGAAATATTCGAATCCCAACACAAAATATCCCTGTTGCTCTTCAAGGATTTTACAAAGAGGAGTCCTTGTAAAAATCTTTGCAAAAAAAGACCTTCTTAATTGATAGGCTACTTTTTTAAAGGTTTACCTTTGTGTATCGCATAACTCAATTTCAGCTATACCTTTTAGTATTTCATATAGTCTACAGTATGTTGTATTTCTTCACCCACCATAAAATATTTCCATTCAGCCTCTGTTTCCTCATAGGAAACAAGGCAAAAAAATGACATTATTATTTGCAATTTTTATGTGTCTAACTTTGATTCAAAAAATAACTTTAGGTAGTTGCTAAGATTAGACATATATAACTTCAAATCACCTTTTGTTCCTCAAATCTTTTTTGTGTAATTAGTTTCTGATTGAATATTTTCAACAAAATATTTTAATCTTGTTTGTGGTTGAGCATAATTATGTTGAGAGAGACAATGAGAAAATGGTGGCCCCATGACCCCTATTTCACATAGCAAGGCAGCTTGAAAATAGAAGTTGCTTTGTTCTTTCAGTCTACATCTGGATTTGATAGCTTCACCTGCTATGTCTTCTGTGGTCGAGATGGGGTTAGAGAATCCCTGTTCTTTCGATAGATGGTTGTCCCAAGTGGGTATATCCTATGTCTATTCCACAAATGTCCAAAATGTGAAAACAGATTTAAGTTCTATGATTGGTCTGCACTTAGTTCCATCACTTCTATGTCATCTATAGTTTGCTCATATAGAAGCTTCATTTCCGAAGGTTCCAATACTGCACCATTTTACCTTTCCCTAATTTCACTATTCAAAAGTTATTCTCTGATATCCAAAAGCATTTTTCTCTATGGACTCGGTAATTATTATGCCAGTAACACAGCTGGGAGCAGAGACTGTCCCTTTCCAGCTTAATAAGAGGCCATCTCTTCTCCATTAGGACTATCGAGGGCGATTAGCATCTGCCCCAGGGAGGAAACCATTAAAACAGTCGCAGACAGGCTTAGTCTACAGATTAACCTACGAAAGGCTGCACAGGCTAAAGCTATGTTATATCCGTTAGCCTTCCCCTATTTAGTCCTGGCTGTCCTTTTAATAGATCAATGCTCTTTTCAAATTCCACCGTTAAGCACTATAAATATATTTGCTAAATCCCTCAGTGCCATGTTAAATCTATCCTATTTTGTGTCTCTGTGTTTTTTCTTCTTTCGATTTTTTTTTTATTTTGTCCTAAATACGATATGAGTCATGTTTGTTTCTGCCATATCCAGTATTTAAATCCAATGAGGATATTCCTATTTTTACAGGATTTTTTGCATCTACTCACAAGAAAAAAAATATGGAAATACTATACTAATATTTATAGGTCATTCTCAATTAATGTTAACGGTTTTGTTGAAAATTCTACATAGGTTTCAAAGAGATGTTGTATATGTCACTGAACTTAGAAAACTAGTAGTCACTATAAAATTGCTTTGTTTACTAAAATAGTGATTGTGATAAATTAAAAAAATGTATTATTTTTTTACTCCTGGGCCATAAAGACATAACTATTTAGTAAAATAAAATTCACTGGTGGAAATAGTATTTGCTTTATGTTAGCTTCATAGACACAGGTAGATGAAAGCAGCTCTCCAGTATGACTACTCCCAATGAAACTGCTCCAAAATCAGCTACAAGAAGTAGCAAATAAAAAGACAATATGATATGGAGGAGAGCGTGCCACTCCTACAAGTGCTCCAAAAGTGGCCCCTAAGACTGAAGTGCTCTCTGAATTAAGGACTCTAGCACCCAACCCTCTGTTCTTAAGTAAAAGCTGTAGTTGGCTCCTGGTTGGATGCTATTGCCTTCACTCAAGAGCAGAATGTGGGTTGCGCAGCCCTTAATGTTGAGAGCTCTTCAGCCTCAAGGCCAATCTAGAAGAGCCCATAATCAGTAGACCTCTCATTCTCTGATTATCGGCTTGTGTAAACATGACAGCATTCCCCTGATAAATGAGCAAAACGCTTGTTTGTCAAGTGATTGGATCATTCATACCTGCCTTAAAGAACCTTTTAAATGAGCCGATTACAACCATTAAATGACCACCAATTGGCTATATATAAGCATAGGCGGATTATAATGAGGGCAATCTGGGCTACCGCCCGGGGCCTCGGGCCTCCAGGTGTCTATGGCCAGATTGCCCTCATTTTATGCGCGGCGCCGCAGCACATACTGGCAGACAGTGGTGGGGGGGCCCCCGGACCGCTCCCCCAGCAGCGGCGCACGGACGCTGCTTTTTCTCCGGCCGGGCCAGCACTGCAGCTGTTAACTTCCCTGTGCTGGCCCGGCCGCGTCATTGCTAGGAGACATGACCCTGTGCACGGCTGTGTCTCCTAACTGTGACGGCACGCAGTGCGCGCCCGGCCTGCAGTGCTGCACCGGAAAGGAGCAGGAGGACTGGAGCCGAGCCGGGGGATGGTGAGTCTGTGTGTGTCTGTGTGTGTCTGTGTGTGTCTGTGTCTGTGTGAGAGAGTGTGTGTGTGTGAGAGAGTGTGTATATGTGAGAGTGTGAGAGTGAGTGTGTGTATGTGTGATTGAGTGTGTGTGTGTGTGTGTGTGCAGGCAGATATCATTGTGTGATGTCTGTTTATATGTATTTTTATGTTTCAAATGTGTTTATGCATGTATGTATATGTCTGTATATGTTTGTGTGTGCGTGACTGCGTGCGGCCTCCCGCTGTGTATAGATGGCGCTGTGCGGCCTCCCGCTGTGTATAGATGGCTACGTGCGGCCTCCCTCTATGTATAGATGGCTACATGTGGCCTCCTGCTGTGTGTAGATGGCGCCGTGCGACCTCCCGCTGTATATAGATGGCTACATGCAGCCTCCCGCTGCGTATAGATGGCACCGTGCGACCTCCTGCTGTGTATAGATGGCTACGTGCGGCCTCCTGCTGTGTATAGATGGCTATGTACGGCCTCCTGCTGTGTATAGATGGCTACGTGCGGCCTCCCCCTGTGTATAGATGGCTACGTGCGGCCTCCCACTGTGTATAGATGGCGCTGTGCGGCCTCACGCTGTGTATAGATGGCTACGTGCGGCCTCCTGCTGTGTATAGATGGCTACGTGTGCTCCATATTGAGTCATACAATTAATGTAAGCCTATGTGCCCACGAAATGCTCCGGATTTTTTTGGAGCGTTTCTGCATCTCCCTGGCAGAAAAAACGCATGCGGATTGTACATGCAGATTGTACATGCGTTTTTCCTGCCAGGGACATGCGGATGTGAAGCATTCTTCACATGCATTTCTGCATGCGGGTTGACAAGCGCTTTCCAAGCGATTTTAGCATCACTTGGAAAGTGCTTGACAACTTGGTCACACTATATAAATCCATGCAACCAGCATGGATTTATATAGTGTGACCGTAAAAGAATGGTAAAAAATAAAAAATATACAGTACAGACCAAAAGTTTGGACACATCTTCTCATTTAAAGATTTTTCTGTATTTTCATGACTATGAAAATTGTACATTCACACCAAAAGCATCAAAACTATGAATTAACACATGTGGAATTATATACATAACAAAAAAGTGTGAAACAACTGAAAATATGTCTTATGTTCTAGGTACTTCAAAGTAGCCACCTTCTGCTTTGATGACTGCTTTGCACACTCTTGGCATTCTCTTGATGAGCTTCAAGAGGTAGTCACCAGAAATGGTCTTCCAACAATCTTGAAGGAGTCCCAGAGATGCTTAGCACTTGTTGGCCCTTTTGCTTTCACTCTGCTGTCCAGCTCACCACAAACTATCTCGATTGGGTTCAGGTCTGGTGACTGTGGAGGCCAGGTCATCTGGCGTAGCAACCCATCACTCTCCTTCTTGGTCAAATAGCCCTTACATAGCCTGGAGGTGTGTTTGGGGTCATTGTCCTGTTGAAAAATAAATGATGGTCCAACTAAACACAAACCGGATGGAAGAGCATGCCGTTTCAAGATGCTGTGGTAGCCATGCTGGTTCAGTATGCCTTCAATTTTGAACAAATCCCCAACAGTGTCACCAGCAAAGCACCCCCACACCATCACACCTCCTCCTCCATGCTTCACGGTGGGAACCAGGCATGTAGAGTCCATCCATTCACCTTTTCTGCATCGCACAAAGACACGGTGGTTGGAACCAAAGATCTCAAATTTGGACTCATCAGACCAAAGCACAGATTTCCACTGGTCTAATGTCCATTCCTTGTGTTCTTTAGCCCAAATAAGTCTCTTCTGCTTGTTGCCTGTCCTTAGCAGTGGTTTCCTAGCAGCTATTTTACCATGAAGGCCTGCTGCACAAAGTCTCCTCTTAACAATTGTTGAAGAGATGTGTCTGCTGCTAGAACTCTGTGTGGCCTTGACCAGGTCTCTAATCTGAGCTGCTGTTAACCTGCGATTTCTGAGGCTGGTGACTCTGATAAACTTATCCTCAGAAGCAGAGGTGACTCTTGGTCTTCCTTTCCTGGGGCGGTCCTCATGTGAGCCAGTTTCTTTGTAGCGCTTGATGGTTTTAGCAACTGCACATGGGGACACTTTCAAAGTTTTCCCAATTTTTCGCACTGACTGACCTTCATTTCTTAAAATAATGATGGCCACTCGTTTTTCTTTACTTAGCTGCTTTTTTCTTGCCATAATACAAATTTTAACAGTCTATTCAGTAGGACTATCAGCTGTGTATCCACCTGACTTCTGCACAACACAACTGATGGTCCCAACCCCATTTATAAGGCTAGAAATCCCACTTATTAAACCTGACAGGGCACACCTGTGAAGTGAAAACCATTTCCGGTGACTACCTCTTGAAGCTCATCAAGAGAATGCCAAGAGTGTGCAAAGCAGTCATCAAAGCAAAAGGTGGCTACTTTGAAGAATCTAGAATATAAGACATATTTTCAGTTGTTTCACACTTTTTTGTTAAGTATATAATTCCACATGTGTTAATTCAAAATTTTGATGTCTTCAGAGTGAATGTACAATTTTCATAGTCATGAAAATACAGAAAAATCTTTAAATGAGAAGGTGTGTCCAAACTTTTGGTCTGTACTGTATACTTACTTTTTGATGGCCTGCCGACGTCAGCTGTCGCGTGACCCGTCACATGACTAAATGACGTCACGGCAGGTCCTTTTCAGACCATCGCAAGCTGCCGGCAAGCCAGGACGCATCGGATAAGTATAATATTTATTTTTTATTTTATTCTTTTTTTACAGGTTCTATGGTACCCGGGTCCAGAGGAAAGTCTCCTGTCCTCCACACTCGGGTACCATCCGCACATTGAAACGCATGGATTCTGCATGTACAGATGCAGTGATGCGTAATCCATGCGTTCCAATGCAAGTCAATGGCGGCCAAAACTCTGCGTTTCCGCAAAATAATTGGTAATGCTGCGGATTTTTCCGCAATGATAATCAGCAGCGGAAATTTCTGCAGCATGTGCACAGCACATGCGGATTATCATTGGGGAACATGGCAGACCTTCTACCAAGCTTTTTTTAAGTGTTTCTGCAGCGGAATTGCCGCTGCTGAAACGCTTAAAAAACGCATAGTGGGCATACAGCGTAAAAAAATATATTATAATTAATATTGTGCCAAATTAATTTCACGTGAACTATCACATGATCTATCACAGGGGATCATGTGATATGTGATACATCAGGTGTGTGTGTGTGTGTTGGGGGGGGGCCCATGCCTTCTAAACTGCCCAGGGCCCTTGGTACTCTTAATCCACCCCTGTATATAAGCCAATCGGAGGCCTTGTAGAGGGCTGTTTAGGCTAGCTGACTCATTTTGTTTGCACAGAACGATTGTTAATACTGTAAATAATAATGTAAATTTAAAATGTAATAAGTGGTGATCAAAACATAGTATGAACCCCAAAATGGTATCAGTAGAAACGTCTGCTCAGTGTGCAAAAAATAAGCCCTCAAACAGCCCCATATCTCAAAAAATGAAAACGTTCCACGACTCAGAAAATGGCAACACAAGCAAAGAAAAACATTTTTCTTACAAATGTTGGTCAGAAGTATGGGCCCTTGTAGTGTTCTAAATCCCATAAGGACATATGTGTTGACCCCCTCCTCATTTATGTATTAATGTCAACCATCTTGTACTAATGTTCTTCATCCTGGGCCTCTTCCTGGTAATGTATGTCCACCATCCTGTTATATATGTAGTTCATCCTGGTATATATATCCCCTTCCTGTTTTTTTTCCTCCTTCCTGGTTTATATTTCCCCCATCCAGGTATATATATCCCCCATCTTGGGCCTCTTCTTGGTATATATGTCCCCCATCCTGGTATATATGTCCTCCATCATGGGCCCATCCTGGTATATATGTCTCCTGCCTTGGGCCTATCCTAGTATATATGTCCCCCATCCTGGGTCCATCCTGATATATATGTCCACAATCCTGGTATATATGTCTCCCATCCTGATCCAATCCTGGTATATATGTCTCCCATCCTGGGCCCATCCTGATATATATGTCCCCCATCTTGGTATATATGTCCCCCATTCTTGGTCCATCCTGGTATATATGTTTGCCATCCTGGGGCCATACTGGTATATATGTACCTCGATCTGGCGCTGTTTTTTACCGCATAAAAAAATTAACAATTTTACTCACCATCCTCCGTTCCCACGCTGCACAGTGTCCTCTTCTGTAGCAGGCATCGAAGTCAGCATGCAAGTAAATTGCAGCACATGATATCACTGCCATGCACTGCTAGTGACTTGCATGCCGACGTCAGCAACCGGCCTCTGACTGGCCAACAGCTTGTATTGCGGTGCAGGGACCTGGGGGGTCTCTGCGCCACAATGCATTTCAGCTGAATGTGTATCCTCAAATGCACATCTAGCTGGAATATGTGCTAGCGTCGGAGGGCACCCCTCCTGCACTGGCTCGGTCTTGGTCGCACTCTCTGCGACCACGATCACTACGTCCCTGGCTGCAGATAACATGATATTCTATGGTGCACGTACAATTTTGGTCAGTCTGTAAGAGGGATGAATATGGGTGAATGGAGTATGTTGTGGATGCAATTGTTATTTCATATTAATTTTTTTCTAATATTTCCTGTCAGTTGTTTGTATACCTTGTGTCGGTGTCCACATTTGCTGTGTATGAGGCTTCCATCCAATTTGATTGGATGAAGTGTTCCAACTGTCAGAGGTCAGTTGGTGCCACGGAAAAACAGAGGAGAGAACATGCTGGCAAAGTATTGGCCAAAAGTAAGCCCCCAGATTTACCTGTAGCAATGAATTATAGTGATATCAAATAGGATAAGTGAAAATTGTAAGTGCTGTTGAAAGAAATGTCAGCCTATAGAAGAAGCCACATGGGAGAAACTGATGGTGACAATGTGACAAGCGTTACATCACTTGCTGGATGTTGTAGGAATCTCAGTGTCTGAGTCGGACTGGGGTGTCAAGGGACCACCTGTAACCAACTCTAGGGCCCTATTTTTCAACTACATGCAAATGTGACATTATCCTCAATCACAAATTTATATAACAATGGACTGGGTAGATTGTTAAATGAATATGAAGCTGCCTTAGTCTGTACATAGTGATTCAGGTATATTGCAGCAGGTACTGCTCATTTAAGAGGGTGGTGGCCCACTCCTGCACAGGGGCCCACCGCAGGATTCTCCTGTTCTCCCATGGGCAAGTCCAAGCCTGAGTAGGATTGTATAAAACCTATTGTAATGGAGCGGCTTGCGGCATTACTGTACTGGTACTGGTCCAGGGTGTGTTTGGCTGACCATCTACCTCCCCCTCAGATGACTGATCGCATGACTGTGACATCAGCACAGGTCCTGTGCACACAGAAGGTCTGATCACATGACTGTGACATCAGAACAGGTCCTGTGTGCACTGGAAGATATATAAACCCTGGTAGTTTTGAAACAGGGGGGGTGAAAGGTGTGAGGCCTGTTCCCTGTGTGGGACACCATTAGAGTGTGAGGCCTAGTGAGGCCTGGTGAAGCCTGGTGAAGCCTGAAAGGCAGAGGCTGGATCATTATGTAAGCGATGGCAGTAGCCTTTGAAGGTACGAGGGCTGGAGACCCCCATTTGGGAAGCCGTAAAGCCACAGCTGTGGCAGAACAAATCTGAAGCAGCTAAAACCCGGCAAAGGTAAAACACTACTTGATGTGGACATTTATATAAGTGACTTTGCTGAAGGCTGTAACTGGAGCCAAGTGGGCCTGTCTGTCACTTGAAAGGCTCCTGGACATTATATGTGTAATATGTCGACGAGCCACTGAGTTGGACTCGGTTATAAGCAGTTATGAAGTGTAATAAACTGCCGGATTGTGAAATACTGGACAACGTGGCTGGTGTGCTTTAATTGACCCGGTGCAGCGAGTGTCCCCCAGCATGATGTTGAGCGCTGCCTTACACTACAAAGAACTGAATGTGGCTGTAAAGGATCATAACCAACGTGACTGAATCGTCTGTGGATTACAAGCTCATATGCAATAAAGTGTTTTACTGTGAGGCGTTTGACCAGAAGATATATTTTGTACGTCACCTCTACAGGCCTCTCTAAACAGACCATTACACGACCCCCCGATCGACTTGTACGTAGCCGATCACTGGTCATTGAACGGCTGCAGTCGGCCTTCAAAGAGTCTATTATATTAATGAAAATAAAGAAATCTGTGTACAGAGCAGTTTTGGTACATTTACAGAATAACTGCCAGGGGTTTCTTCAAAACTTGCAAGGAAAATGGTTATTGCCTTGATATGTTGATATGAAATGAAACACGATGCAGACAGTATTTGTATAGGGTCAGAGTGTTAAATGCTGAACCACAGAGAGAAATCTTGGTTTTAGTATCTATCCTGAAGACATATGGTATGAATTAGCCCTATAGCATATGTTGTGACCAACTGAGGCTAAAAACTGTATATATTGGAGATCAATGGAAATGGGCCTACCGTAATAATAGCAAAGCCAGGAAGCTTAGAGATTCACTGTGTAATCTCAGCTCCAGTCTCATCACCCCCATTGTTTGTGATTTTTCTCTTATTACATCTCTATTTCTGCATTCATTCCTCCGTCTCCAATTTCAATTCCCCATTCCACTTCTGTTGTGCTGCCTCTCACCACTGTTCTTCAGTCGAGTAATATCAAAGGCAAAGAGTTCTAGTTGTGCCGCATTTGCCTGTGTGTTTGCATTAACACTATTTCTCAAAGGACATTCTCTTGTAAGTGCACAAGAAATAATACCAGGGAAAAAAACAGGGCCTTAGGAGATGCAAACAAAGCCTGTGTTTTATTGTAGAACATGAAATGCTTGACTGAGCAATGTCTCTTTAAAAAAAAAAAATGACAAAAAAAATGGAAATTTTGAGCAGTGAGAAGAATGGAAAATCTGAAAATCATCTGCTAACCATTATTGAAAAATGGTTTATTTGTTTTATTATGTATCACAAGGCTACGCGAGGAGGGGAGTAACCCACCCACTGCACTTATGCTTCATGGGGTATACACCAAACAATGCATATCATCCACAAAACTCCCTTCCTAATTATTTTCTGCCAGAATGTCTCCAAGAAGCCTGTCATAATTTTTTCTTTTGCTCTTTTGTTTTATTCCTTCATTGCAATTTGGCTTTGTGTTTTTCCTACTATTTGTGATGCCGTTCCTCCATTGAAACTAACTAAATTTCACATAGAGACTTTATTCCCATGTCCCCCTCTTCCCGCAGTTTATGATTGGCGTCTTGTGCGAATGCTCGGCTCCCCTCTTCCTGCATCAATGATTCCCTGCGCCTCTCACTCATCAGCCCCTCTCTCCTCTTACCTGTCTTCCTCTTCTCCACCGTCCCTTTCATTCGTCCTGCTCATCCCCCCTTCATTCCTGCTTTCTGCATTGTTCTTCCCTCGGTAACTCAGTATTACAGAATAACTTTATAAATATGTATCAGTTGGTCCTCTCAGCAGAGCTTCTATTTGGAGATATTGAGGGAATTAATGGGGGGGAAATTTCAGCACAAACCGCGCGTTTCTTTGCTTACAATCAGAGACGATTCACAGGCTTCAGCTGCATTTATTCGCTGCCCGAATTCTATTTGTTGTCAAGGAAACCGGGCTTAGAAAACCATGATTGCTTATGCTGTGTTTGTGGCGTTCACACAGCGTGCAGACATCTTTATTACCAGGCCTTAAATATGTGTCATGGATTCTGTGCGGCCAGTGCAGCATGAGGAACGGTGACATTGTATTCCTGTGTCAGAAATCATGAAAGCAATAAATAGTTATGTGCGGCAAGTGCGGGTCCCTATTAGGGACATTTGGGCTCCTATCATGTGACATGTTGGAAACGACGCTTGCTGCATTATTAAAGGGCCCTGTGTATTACTAGACTCTTTCCGTGGCCCTCTTCAGTGCACATTTTTCTCTCTAAAATCCAAGAGCCATAAAATAAATAAAATAAACGCATTGTATCTGAGAGACCCAGATAAGACTCGGTTTCATTAATGTAGGTCAGATTAATGTGATTTTCAATAAAACAAGTGCAGATTAGTTCAAGTGTCAATGAACCGGTACTAAACGGAGTGTTTACCCTAATAAAAGAGCGGAGATAAGTAGAAATCAATAATGTAAATAAATGGCAATTTCTAAGATGGTGAGCACTAATTTCAATGGAGCGGTACAGATAAACAGGCCATTGGTTAAACAAATGAGAAGAGTTTGAGGCCACATAGAGAATTAACAAGCAGATGCATGAAGAAAAGCAGCCTGTACCGTGAATGGTGATTGTGCTCACAATTATACTGCTTTCTGCACCTTGGATGATTTCTATTTGTTACAGTAGGTTCACACAGGAGTATTTTTGGTACGTGAAATAAGGGCCGCACACGGACAGCAGTAGGACCGCACACGGACAGCAATAGGACCGGACACAGACAGCAATAGGACCGCACACGGACAGCAGTAGGACCGCACACGGACAGCAATAGGACCGCACACGGACAGCAGTAGGACCGCACACGGACAGCAATAGGACCGCACACGGACAGCAATAGGACCGCACACGGACAGCAGTAGGACCGCACACGCAGAGCAATAGGACCGGACACAGACAGCAATAGGACCGCACACGGACAGCAGTAGGACCGCACACGGACAGCAATAGGACCGCACACGGACAGCAATAGGACCGGACACAGACAGCAATAGGACCGCACACGGACAGCAGTAGGACCGCACACGGACAGCAATAGGACCGGACACAGACAGCAATAGGACCGCACACGGACAGCAGTAGGACCGCACACGGACAGCAATAGGACCGCACACGGACAGCAGTAGGACCGGACACAGCAATAGGACGGCACACGGACAGCAATAGGACCGCACACAGACAGCAATAGGACGGCACACAGACAGCAATAGGACCGCACACAGACAGCAATAGGACCGCACACGGACAGCAATAGGACCGCACATGGACAGCAATAGGACCGCACACGGACAGCAATAGGACCGGACACAGACAGCAATAGGACGGCACACAGACAGCAATAGGACGGCACACAGACAGCAATAGGACCGCACACGGACAGCAATAGGACCGCACACGGACAGCAATAGGACCGGACACAGACAGCAATAGGACCGCACACGGACAGCAATAGGACCGCACATGGACAGCAGTAGGACCGGACACAGCAATAGGACCGCACACGGACAGCAATAGGACCGCACACGGACAGCAATAGGACCGGACACAGACAGCAATAGGACCGCACACGGACAGCAATAGGACCGCACACGGACAGCAGTAGGACCGGACACAGCAATAGGACCGCACACGGACAGCAATAGGATGGCACACAGACAGCAATAGGACCGGACACAGCAATAGGACCGCACACGGACAGCAATAGGACCGCACACAGACAGCAATAGGACGGCACACAGACAGCAATAGGACGGCACACAGACAGCAATAGGACCGCACACGGACAGCAATAGGACCGGACACAGACAGCAATAGGACCGCACACGGACAGCAATAGGACCGCACACGGACAGCAGTAGGACCGCACACGGACAGCAATAGGATCGGACACAGACAGCAATAGGACCGCACACGGACAGCAGTAGGACCGCACACGGACAGCAATAGGAACGGACACAGCAATAGGACCGCACACGGACAGCAATAGGACTAACGTTATTCAGTTGGGCTATTTAGATGAATGTTTTCTTTCCACTGACCGAATTTGCACTTGCAAGAAAATCGCTGGATACACTGGTTTCTTCTGTACGTCGGGTCAGACTTATCCATTCAAGTCTATGGGTGTACAGAAATAAAAAGGATCCCAATCAGAACAATTGTCTTTTTATGCATACATTGCAGTTGTTTAACATTAGAAACCATACATGGTCTCGTAAATTATTAATAGCTGCTGTAAAAAAAAAAAAGAAGGATCAAAATTGAAAAAAAAAATTGTCCGAGTTTTCTGGATGAAATTGGTGATTTTCGTATACGCTCGTGTGAACCTGGCCTTAGAAGAAGGAGTTCCAACCATCATCGGATAATGAGGTGCCGCTGTACTGGATCAACTGTGAACGGGGATTTTATGGCAAGTTTTTAATTTTCAAGCTGCGCCACCACAAGGAAGGTGTAGTATTAGGCCTCCTTCACAGGTCCGTATAAAAGATGTACATGAGAAAACGGTACCAGTGTCATCAGTGTTTTCCATCAGTGTGTCCGTTTTTACCATTCGTGTGTCATCAGTGTTTTTCCATCATGGATGAAGAAAGAAATGACAACGTTTCTCCTATACTTTACAGTGTTATAAACACGGATGCCATCCATGTGTTGTACGTGTTTTTCACGGACCCATAGACTTGTATTGGTCATTGTCATCCATGCTGCCGGAAAAAACAAACATGTTTCCATGTGTTTCCCAGAACACACAGTCCATGTAAAAACAAAGGAATGGGTATTGCAGCATAGGATATAATTAGGGATGAGCGGACCCGCGGAAGTTCGGGTTCGTCAGGTTCGGGTACCTGAATCCCATAGAAGTCAATGGTGACCCGAAGTTTGGAGCTGAAAAATCTCTCTGTCTTCCAGAAAAGAGTGGGACAATTTTTTTTTTACTTGTCCATATGAAATATGTGTGCAGTCCGTTTACAGCCTGTTTTCTAAAGCACCATTTATTAATCATTTATAAAACCATTTACAGTTTCCTATGTTACAGAATTGCAATGCAGTGTGTCTGTAAAAATCAGATACTATACTGTTTCTCCGTTTGGCATCCATTTTTTTTTCTCTCACCAATAGACTTGAATTGGGTGAGTGTCATCCAATTTCCGGAGGAAAATCATGCACGCTGCGATTTTCTTCACACCCCGATTTGGTCAGTGAAAAAAATTGCACTGTCCCTTTGAATAACATTGGTCTGAGTGTGATCCGTTTTTTAACAGATAGCACTTAGATCCAAAATACGGTCGTGTGCACAAGCCCTAAAACATGAGAATCCTACTCTCCAATATTCAACCAGAATTCTCTAATAGTGCAGTAGAAAATTTATTTTTCTTCTATGAACCGTGGATGAGATTTTAACAAATCTCATCGACACGCTTGGGAAAAAGATCAGCGTGAAAATGCTGCACAGAGTTTACATCAGCAGCATGTCATTTATTTTCTGCAGATTTTCACAGCAGATTTCGCCCTTTGTAATGCATCTGATGAAATCCACAACAAAGTGCGCAGGTAAAACATACAGATTTTGCAGCAGATTTGCAGCTAAATCTGCCCCTTGTGCACATTCCCTAATCAAAACTGTTGCACAGCATTGAAGGAAACCAAATTGAGTCCTGTAGAAAATTATTTGATAAGCACCTTTTCAGTCTTTCAAGTAATGGTCATTGCAAGAATAATTTGCAATAATCTGAAAAGATTCAACCGTTAGCTCTTTCACATACCACGTGCCTAAGCGCTATGTCAAGGCAATGTGGGAGCAGAATAAATTTATAGAGGTTATTTCCAGTTACAAGAAGAAAGCGCACACCTTAAGATGAGTTTGTGGAACAACCCAGCACTGTGACAAAATAATAAAGTAGTGAATGGCTTTATTATGGGTGAATTAGGAAGGAACTACTAAGCAGCCCACTCAAGAGTATCATGTTTTTATGGATATTTTTCCATACATTTTGTATCTAATTCATAATGGCAGTGTTAGAACATCAGTTATGCATCGTCAGTGCCATAGCTATTTGTAACCCATGTCCTTAGATGCCCTAAGACTGAGCTCTATGGATGATTTTCACAACGACTTCAAGAAAACAAATAAACCAAGGAAAACTTTCAATCAACTTAATCCGAATGTTGCATGATGATAAAATTGTAAAGTACCACTTCAGCCTTACTGGCACCTCTGTTCACCATTAGTACTGTCTGTGCTGTGTGTGCATTAAAATACTTACCCATTGTTATCTTCTGCCGTTTCCAGCGATGCTCCGGTCCTCTCCTGTGACCACAATCGTAACTAGCTACCTCACGCAGCGTCTTCTATGTAGACCAGAATTCACTTTCTCAATGTAAGGCTTCATTTTTCTTTTATGAGTATTGTCCGTGTCTTTCACAGATAGCACTCATAGCTATGATAGTCAATGAGGTATTTCACATGTCTGATTTTTTTTCCTTGGACCGAGTAGTCTATGCAAAATTGCGGTGACATGTCAAATATGGATCTGAGTGTCGAATGAAAATCGGCAATGCTAGTCTATCGGTCAGTGAAAAAAATCAGATGCCATCTTTGTCCTGCACATTTTTCAGGACTGATAGATTTGCAAAGTTGAAGATACTTTTTTTTTCCCATCAGAGAAAAACTGATGAAACTCTGAACAAAATCTGATGAAACTTTGACCAAACTCTGATGACAATCACTGATGAAAATCACTGATGAAACTTTGTCCGTTTTTCTAATGTGTGACAAAATTTGACATCTGAATGAGGCCTAAGTCAATGAGATGCAGAGTGAGGCTCTCAAGAAGACAGTAACTAATAGTCTGCGGTGTGAGCCGGTAAGTCATAGCCGTGGTGGCATGATGCAGGAGAAGGACCTGAGCGCTGGAAATGGCAAAAGACAGTTTTGGGTAAGTATGGTGGTGCAATTAAAAAAACACTGCAGTGATACTTTAAAAACATCTAAAAGAACCTAACAGAATTCTACCATTGGCTATCAACACTTTTTAGACAGTTATTACTTATGAGTTCTGTTCAAAGCAATAAAATAATAGAATATAAGGAATAACTGGGGCATGTGTACACAACTATCAGTAGTATGCATTGGTATTGCTTGGTAATAAGGTATTATTTTGCATTATTATGAAGTCATAATTTTGTGGCAGTCAGGGCCTGACAGACCCTTGAAGAATTAGGAAAATGCCTTAAAAAGCATTGTGTTCACAGTCCAATCGTGGTAAGATTTCATTATCTTTCTGCTGGAATAATGCATACTGTACCATATTGAACCCATGCGCTCCTCTTATCTTCTGAAAAGCTGTTATACCAATCTATAGCTACAGCTGTTATGCAAGGCAAGGTTCAGCCGGCTAAGTATCACGTCCATTTTTTTTCTAGTGGGCTTCCTTAGATTAAGACGCCATTTTTAGTTGTTGACATCTTCTTTGGAAGCTTAGATGCATGCTGTATTCCACTGAGGATTTATGCGTTCACATCTCTTTGAAATAGCTGCAGCCTCCAGCTAATCGCAGATAAAGTGATTTGCATAATTTTAGAACTATTTGAAGCCATCATACATGCTAAATAACTCAGAATATCCCCCTTATCTGATTGGACACA
This sequence comes from Phyllobates terribilis, assembly GCF_046119375.1. NCBI lineage: Eukaryota > Metazoa > Chordata > Amphibia > Anura > Dendrobatidae > Phyllobates > Phyllobates terribilis. The sequence goes on from NW_027362765.1 coordinate 219,023,030, forward strand.
CTTTACAAGTATTAGATTTCAAACCACAGCTTCTTTACATTATTCATAAGCTGTAGGGAAAATTTTCAGTGCTATCCTGTTATATGGTGCATAGAATATCTTCTTCACAGCGGACCAGAGGCGGACATATTTAACGTGCAGCCTATACAGCTACATTGGGACCCTTTAAGCAAGGCAGTACCATCACCATGAAAAAATGTCTCCAGTTTGCCAGAAAAAGAACTGTGTTTATTACTCGCTTGGTTTACAATTACTGATATATATGAATATAATATGGTAGTATCAGAAAAGGATTTGCTAGAGAGTCATCAGAAAAGAAGTATAAAGGAGACAAAGGCCAAAATTTCACATGATCTTCTTCTATCTATGTCCACCTCTGAACAGGACCACAGTTGAAAGGTATCCTAGATAGCTAGTAGCCAAATAATTCCCCCTATATACGGTTGGCTCAACTCGACTCCCATACAGCTTAGATTATAATCTGCCAAACCCACCAGTTTTGGCTGGACTGACCTGTCATCTATTGTGTATGTGGCCTCCCAACTCTTTCCAATCAGATGATGTCAGAGGAGATAAAGATGGGGCTATCAGGTGAACCTTTATTCTCAGGAGAGATAAATTACTGGGACTATCAGGTGAACCTTTATTCTCAGGAGAGATAAATTACTGCCATACTAGATAGCTAGTTGTCGGCCGAACAATGGTTCTGCCAATCATTCAGCCAATAGCTATCTTTTCTGACTCCCCAATATACTGGTGCTCATCTCTCAACCAAACATTCCGGTGTTCTCTATGAGAGAGCCACTGACAGACACTTATGGGGATGGTTTTTCTTTTGGAGAAGAATAGGCAGTCCAAATTTGGACATGCTGAATACTTCTCTCCCCCGACATCATCGGTTGGGGGAAAGTCAGGAGGCCTCCATACACATTTGACCTCAGGAGAGATAAACTACTGCCATACACAATAGCTAGTTGTCGGCCGAACAATGGTTATGCCAATCCTTCAGTCAACAGCTAACTTCACTGACTCCCCAATACACAGGAGCTCATGTCTCAACCAAACATTCCTGTGTTCTCTATGAGAGAGCCACTACCAGACACCTATGGTGATGGCTTATCTTTTGGAGAAGAACAGCCTGTCCGAATTTGGACATGCTGGATCCCTCTCTCCCCTGACAATTGACCTCAGCCGATCCCACTGATATTAGTTGGTTCCTTCATCATTAGTCAAATGTGCATTGGGGTTTTACTCTGCTCTCACCATAGCACATGAATACTTGGTCAAGCTGAGTAGTCGTGTGTGGGGAGGTCAGAAGCGATAGTTATTAGCCAAATAAGAGCAATCTAAGGTGTTTTGGCACATTAAATGTGTCAATTTGTGGAACATTAGGTTTGCTAACACTGGAATCTGATTTCCTCTTCAGAAGGTACTAAGTGATATTTTGCTAAAAATGAACCCAAAGTAAAGTGTGGAATAAAACAAAATAAAAAAACAGACCTCAGACATGAAAAAACTCCAATGACATATTTATAAAGTACGAGATGACAAAAGCCCCCCTCTAAGACCCTGCTGTTTGATAATACTGTCTGTTTTCCCCTTGGCTGCTTTGAAGTGGGATGGAAATGAGCTGTAACTGCTCACGGCGTCTCTGCTGGGAGATTAACTGCTATTAGGATGCTGGATCCTTTAAAGGCAAATAGACCTCTGATCAAAGCGGTGTTCAAAGCGGTGTTCCCAATTAACCGCTCATTACCTGTCTATCCCTATATAAAAGATTCAGCTTCAATAAACACCAAACGTTCAGCAAGGCCTCGTTGTCTCTGCTAGTCTATGGTACCTGTTAACTACTTTGCAGCCAGCCAGGCTGGAAATGAAAAGGCGACATGAAAAATTATATCAAAGAGGAGAAGAGAGAGAAAGAAGAAAAGAAGGCGGTAATGGTAGGTTAAAAAAATAATGGCATAATTGCCAGTGGATAGAGGACGATTGCAAAAAAGAATATCCAACAGATCTGTATGCAGACAACTAGTTATAGGATCATGGTGCTCAGTGAGCATCATTACCTTTCCGAATGGTGGTGGCTAAGTGCACAATACATCCTGGTTTATAAAAAAAATATAGAGACCAACTTTAACGATCCTTCCTCTGATAGTTTTTATATAGTTTTATGGAAAAGATAAAAGAGAGGTGGTAAAAATAACAAAGATGCTTCATAAAGGCCAAGGGTGCATGTGCAATGGAAATTTGACTGCAAACTAGATTGATAAAATTTAAGAATATCACTTCAATATACTGAAAAGTAGGTTGATAGTATAGTTATTGGACAAAAGAAATTACATTTTAGTTGAAAATTAAGGCCATTTTTCTAAAAGAAACAGAATTCCAAAAATGAGGGCATACCAAGTCAATCTCAAAGTAGGGCTTTAAACAGAACACCGAATTATGGCTCTTTACAACCTCTGACTTATATTCAGCTGGAATGCATCATCCGTATTGGTGCTCAATTTAATGTTATGTTATTATATTACAGTTATTCCTCTACTAAACATGGTGCTGTACAGGGGCACATATGGAATTAACTCAGCTCTGTATTACAGAGCCACAGAAACTGCATAGGAAGATTTTATAAAAAGGAGTGTGGATTAGCAACAGGGATGCCCGAAACACTGAATATTTATTAGTAGAGATGAGAGGAACAGTATGCGGAAGATACAGTTCAAGTCGAATTTCCTGAAATTTTTGAAGATTTTAAGATTCGATTCGCGATTTGCAAAAAAAACTGGCTTGCATATTTCGCCACACTACTGGAGCATCAAAGAGCAGGCTAATTTCATTTTGTGTTGCCACGCAGGCTTTCTCATAATGCCCAGCAGTTATGACATCTAGCAGATTATCATGCCTTGTACAATGGTGGTCAGTACCTCCACCATCACAAATCAGCGGTTCCCAGTGACGCATATGTGTCACCCTGGCCTGGATGCCACAAAATATAATAAAGCTGTGTCTGAGAGCAAGGGGGAGGTTCTCTAGTCAGGGGAACATTAGCATGCAATACCTCCTGTCTCAGGCCAGTAGGGGGAGCAGGCTGCCCCTATAAAAGCTGGAACTGGGGGCAGGGTTAGGGAGAACTGGATAACCTGTCTCAGTACTGAGACTTGTTCCGGAGCAGAGCAGGGACAGAAAGTTGTATTGCACCTAAGAGGAAGTGTGGCAGGAGGAGAGCCACAAGCCAGAGACAAGAGGCGAAGTGAGCCTGTCTTAGCAGATAAAGGACTTAATTTACCAGACTTTGGTGTCTGAGGCTGGGTGGATTCCACATCCCACAGCAGATAACCAGTCCGCAGGGGACTGTATGTTCCTTGGCCTAAGAAACCTGGAGGCTCTGCCACAACAGAAGGGACCAGCAAAGCCGTACCAGGCCGGGAGCAGAAAGGAACCACGTCGCAGGCCATACAGGCGAGAGTACACGGAAAGCTCGGAAACGTGGGCTGTTACCCTAAAAGGAGGAGATAGCCAGAAGGAGCATAGAAAGCACGGTAGGCCTACACCCTCACCCTGACCAGGGCCAATTTCCCCATTGCTCTCAGACATCCAGGTCCCCTCCTAGCCGGGACTGTTTATGGGTCAGTTTACCTGTTTTAGTAAAGGCCCTGGACTGCAACCTGTTGTCTGTGTGCTCCTTCGCGCCTCCAGCACTACCGGTACTGGGACTCTCACCACCATCACTCCCACCATCCATTATACTGCCCTGGGGCCGCACTCTTCCCGTGGGGAGTCACACTACCCTAGCTGCACACCTCATCAGCCCCAGCGGTCTGCATGCAGCGACGGTTCCTAATAACCACAATCCATGGGTGGCGTAGTCGGACATAATCATCAGCGCATAACGGACTACCACTGGCCTGACCACCCTGAGCCACGGAACCGGGTTGCCACTACTACTCCCATCGTTCCCCTACTGCCCGGATCCGAGTGCCCCACGGCCCAGGGGGCGAGTCACATAGTTTATACAACATAGTCGTTTCCATTTCCAGAGTCACTGGGTAAGTCTCTTTCTCCAGTAGTGTGTAAGCTCTTATAGTCAGCAGCATCCTCTCTTTCTTACTCTACTGTAGAGTATAAAGTGCCCAAAAGGAATAAGTGGATTCTCTGCATTGCTGATAAAAATCCAATGGAAGATTCCAGGAGACAGGATTGGTAATAATACAGTTTATTATCGACAACTTTCAAAGTCATCTGACTCCTTCATCAGATTAAAACGTGTGGGTTTTTCTGGATGAAGAAGTTGGATGACTTCAAAATGAGTCGATTTCTTCTTGATAAAGAAGTCAGATGACTTTGAAACACCTTGGTTTCTACCTGATGAAGAAGTCGGATGACTTCGAAATGCGTTGATAAGAAACCGCATCACTACCAATCCTGTCTCCTGGAATCTTCCTATAGATTTTTATCAACATTCAGAGGATCCAGTTATTCCTTTTGGGCACTTTACACTCTACAGGAGAGAGAGAGATAGAGAGGAATCTGCTGACCATGAGAGCTTACACACTACAGAAGAGAGAAGGAGAAGACTTTACTGCAGCAGCTGACAATTTTGAATCCCATCTATTGTGTATTACACAACTATACCAGGTGAGCACCATCTTTACCATACTGTCTTTAATCATTGAATAAGATCCTAAGGCGCTTTTTTGTTCCCCAGTCTTCACTACATATCCTGTAGAGTGTAAGCTCTTATGATCAGTAGGGTCCTCTCTATTTCTCTATCTCCTGTAGAGTGTAAGCTCTTATGGTCAGCAGGGTCATCTCTCTCTCTTATAGATGCAATAGTGAGGAAGGGTGTAACCTTCCCCTGGGACTGAAGTAGTTAGAATTACATATCCCCATAGTTAGGCACTCTCTGAACTGCTATTAGGTCAAGTTATGGGGTTAATTTCAGTGGCGCAGTCAGTGTAGTAAGGGGGAAGCAAATTGACAGGGATAGACATTGGGCATGTCTAGAGGTTAGATATAATTCCTTGTGGGGCTGTTGTACTTTTTATCAGCCACAAGATGCCACTGCTGGGCACAGTTGTCAGTGAGAGGCAAGGCAGTTGCTAAGCAGACGGCTTAGTGGGTGGAGCCTCTGGTGTGCTAAAAGTAGCTGCAGCCGTTATTTTTGAGTCAGTTGAAGCCCTGTCAGGGACGTGACAGGAACTCTTACTTACGGACAGTCAGGGAAATTGGCTGCTAGCCTAGACGGGTAGACGGGGGCTCTCTACCCTCAGACAGTGAATCCGTAGTGTGAATATCTCCTCACACAGGAGTCCCATTAGCCAGCCGGAGAAACTCAATGGAGGTATTGGGCACTTCTAGTCTGCAGGTAGCAGAGGAAAATAGGACTCCAGGATAAGCCATGAGGGAGATAAAGGATCTGGGCACACTGTTGCTGGTGAGGAATCAGCTAAGGAATAGAAACAGAGAGATGCTTCACCTAAAGAGGGCACCAGGGCTGAAGATGATTTTAGCACCTGTATGGGAGACAGGAACCTGTTGGGCCTTATCCAATCTACCAGACTGTAAATATTGTAATTACTCCTTTCCCCCAAGTAAAACCCCAGCTATGGTTAATAACTTTGTGTCCTCTGAAATTATTACTGCCCTGGTCCCAAAAGAGAAATATCTGGAGACAGCTGCGACTGGAAGGTGTGAAGTAAGTGAAGAATGTCACATGCACAGCCACACATCAGAGGGAGAACACAAATTGTCTGTAGGGTGCCAAAGCGAGCAGAGGCCACAACTCGCCCACGACTACCTCGCTGGGGCACCTTACATAGAGTGTAAGCTCTTATGGTCATCAGGGTTCTTTCTCTATCCTCTGCCCCGTGTGTATTTTCCAAGCAATTACAAGCTTTTCAGTATTGATATTTTTGGGGAAAATTCATGTAAGTCAACAATTTGAATTTCAAAAGATCCGCTCATGTCTATTAGCATTTATGGCTTGAGGAAGACATCATTTCAATGTAGAAATGTGTTACCTTATTTTCCATACCATTTATTGTTTCAATGCTAAGAAATATTAATTGTTTCTGACACTTCAGCTGTGCCTGTTGTTATTCAGCAGGCAGCACTATTCCCTTCTTTTTTTTTTTTTTTTCACTTTGTCTTCTGGAAATGATGGTGTAAGAGTCCTCTGCACCAAGGCCTCTTACACCTGTTTCTTTTTTTCTGTTTTACTTTGCCACAAGGACTATGGAGGCCAGGGTACATATGGTTATGCCATATGCATGACATCATACCATTATCCCCCAAAAAAATTTCTTTCAGATGTGAAGGCAAAACTGGGGCAAGCTAATTATGGACAACTACCGGTACATGTCTGAGACAAGTACAGCAGATCCAATTGCCCCCTTACTTTTAGGATGACATTGACGTGGTAATAAATTTAGTTTTGCCAAATGCTATAATCAGAAAGGCTGGTTAAAAAATTGAAGAAAAAAGTAAAATATCTTGAAAGAAACAATAGGCCATAAATTAGGTAACAAAAAGAATTGACATAAATTATAGTGAATCTACAGATACCTTTGAGTTATAGGGCTACTGTATAAAGTATCCCAGCATTGTACCTGATAACAATAGTTAAAGGACACATTTAGCTTTACTCAGTTTAGTTTCTAACGTAAAAGAGAAGGTAACCACTTCAAATAATATTCCATGCAGGAAGATGGTGTAAGATAAGAAGAAACTTCCAAAAGCTTGATATAGATATTGAGGTCCTCCTGGATAAATTAAAAGAATGAGATCCATCTATTAATACATTGTATGTATCTGGGATAATTGTCCTAATTTTCCAGGCCTTACCTTATAAATTATGTTTTCCAGGCCTTACCTGAGGGTCAAACAGCATCCTGGGATACGGCAAAAGAGGATGAAAACCGTAACAAGAACAGATATGGGAACATTATCTCATGTAAGTTTGACTTTAGCTAGGGAACATGGATTAGGTTGGAGACGAGTCCCGGAGAGTCCAAAATATCATCCACTTTTTAACCTATATTTAAATGTTTAGGTGAACACTGTAGGTAAAATTGGCAAACTTTTAAACTAAAAATGTGGACCATCATTTTAAAGAACTACATTATGGCATTTCTCTGTTACTTCTGGAAATTAAGGAATAAATTCACAATTTGGCACTGAGTGCGCTAAAGTATGTGTGAGCATTGAATATAGGAATTTTGAACTGTACTAATCAAACTCAGACTTACCTCTCCATGGCCCAGACCTATAAAGTTAAAGCACAGGTAAGGCCTTTCTCAGAAACTATTGATTTGTTTGGTACGCAAAGAGCGGTCTGAGTTTCATCAGTATTTTAGATGTAAATTGCATCAGTGTTTGGTCAATTTTTACCATCAGTGTTTAATCGGTGATTTACACATATGAAAAAAAATAAAATGACAAAGCTTTTCCTATACATCACAATGTTAATCACAGACAGTACACACATTATATACTGATGCCATCCGTGTGTTGTTCTGTGATTTTCAAGGACCCATAGACTTGTATGGGTAATTTTGTTTTGTGACTCTGAATGATCCAGCTCTAATTAATAACAACCTTAGATTGGGTTCACAAAGCATTTGCCAGTACGTCCAAGTAGCTCCATCGGGACTTATGTCCAAACCTGCAAAAACTGGATTCGGGTATATGATCCGATCGGGCCATTAACTATGATAATGAAGACGGAGTCACAGTGTGCATCATTTTCAGCCATATACGCCTATTGGAGGAGAATAGAAAGACGTAGTCAACTAGGCGTATGCCAACTGTGAATCCATCTGCGTCATTATAGTCAATGGTCCCATCGGCACATACACCCAAATCCTGTTTTGTGGGGGTTCGGACATAAGTTCTAACAGAATCGCTAAACGTATTGGCAAACGCTGTGTGAACACAGCCTTAGGCCACGGCCCCACTATCAGTATTTGGTCAGTATTCGTTCAGTATTTTTTCTCAGGAGTGGGAGACAAAACCAGGAGTGGGTGATAAATGCAGAATTGGTGATTTGTTTCTATTATACCTTTTCTCTGATTGTCCCTCACCTGATTTTGGCTCCCACTCCTGAGAAAAAATACTGACCGAATACTGACCAAATACTGATAGTGGGGCCGTGGCCTTACTCAGATGATTGCTCAGCCAAATATAGAGGCAGTCATCACCCTCAAATATGTGCTACAAAAAAACTGACCAGCACCTAAACGCAAAATGAGTCAAATGTGAACAGGTGCAAGCCGCTGTGACCGTAATAATACAAACAAGTACAGCAGCATGCTGAGTTCACCAAGGTATATATTATAGATAAATATATGATTTATAAAATACAAGTCTATGGACTATACTTATAGAATTGAGGTACTTAGTGCACAAATTGGCCAATTTGCGTGAGCCTATCTGTGACGACAAGGCGTTCCCCGTAGATGGAAACCTACACTATCAAACTTAGACTTACCTCTCCTGGCCTGCCAATTGGTAATTCTTCCACAATATGTATTCCCAGTAATCTCTTCTACGTGGGTCTTTTGACTTAATATGAACCTCTGGTATTTAAAAACTTGTCCTTGTCAATAGCGGTGATTGTGACTTTGTCACTGACTTCATGAGTAACTTTGCCAGCGGAGACATGTGTCATTGTCAGTGAACCGTACATTATGGAGTCAGTGATTCCTGCCTGTCACTTTGCAGCTGACCTTCATGTGACATCTCAGTGTCTCTTTCTCTCAGATGACCACTCACGGGTGCGGCTACAGCTGATAGATGGAGACCCTCATTCAGATTACATTAATGCCAACTATGTGGATGTAAGTTACACATTCCCACTCCTTATGCTTTGCAAAATGATATAATATCACTGTCAATCGGGCTAAATCAATCTGTGGGCTTTTCTCTTACAGGGTTATCATCGACCTCGCCATTACATTGCCACCCAAGGTAATGACTTAAAAAATAAATGTACATTTCAAGCTTTAGGAAGAATAATGGGACCAGGACCCTACTTTATACTGTCAGGACAGAATGTTATTTTCCTGTTGGGTATCCTGGATTTGGCCTTCTAGGCAATGCATACTTGCTACCTATCCGGCACATTGTAGACACTGCCAAGGCCTTCATCATCCTTAATTAAAATTAGACTCCCTGGTATGGAATAATTCCAGATTGGTTTATTACAGCATCTTGTAAACCCGTGCATCAAATAAAAGTCATCATAATGATTTTTATGGTCACTCCCCAACAGGGTTGCCAACCTACTCTTCCATATTTTCTGGACAACTGAACCAAACATCACAGACGGAGCCCAATACATTAGATAGCAAGTCTATAGTGTCAGGACGATACATTCACTGTGAGGTATACTGAGAAGTTGTATATACACATTGTCACTGCAGGTCTGGATGTGACTGGAGTATAAAACATGGTGTAACAGCAGAATACTGGCTGCGGCTCTGGATGTGACTGGAGTATAAGACATGGTGTAACAGCAAAATACTGACTGCAGCTCTGGATGTGACTGGAGAATAAGACATGGTGTAACAGCAGTATACTGTCTGGCTCTCTGGACCTGACTGGAGTATAAGACATGGTGTAACAGCAGAATACTGGCTGCAGCTCTGGACATGACTGGAGTATAAGACATGGTGTAACAGCAAAATACTGACTGCAGCTCTGGATGTGACTGGAGTATAAGACATGGTGTAACAGCAAAATACTGGCTGCTGCTCTGGATGTGACTGGAGTATAAGACATGGTATAACAGCAGAATACTGACTGCAGCTCTGGATGTGACTGGAGTATAAGACCTGATGTAACAGCAGAATACTGACTGCAGCTCCCAAGTCCCAGCCTCTCAGTCTGAATCCGTATGATAGGTTATGTGCCCACGATGCAGAAATGCTCCGGATTTTTCTGAGCGTTTCTGCATCTCCCTGGCAGAAAAAATGCATGCGGATTGTACATGCGGATTGTACATGCGGATTGTACATGCGTTTTCCTGCCAGGGACAAGCGGATGTGAAGCGTTCTTCACTTGCATTTCCGCATGCGGGTTGACAAGCTCTTTCCAAGCGATTTTAGCATCACTTGGAAAGTGCTTGTCAACTTGGTCACACTATATAAATCCATGCAACCGGCATGAATTTATATACTGTGACCGAAAAAATGGTAAAAAATAAATATTATACTTACTTTATGATGGCCCCCGGTGTCCTTGTCTTGGCTTGCCGGTAGCTCGCGGTACACTGAAGGACCTGCCGACGTCAGCGGTCGCGTAACCCGTCACATGACTAAATGACGTCAGCGCAGGTCCTTCAGTCCACCGCGAGCTGCCGGCAAGCCGATACAAGGAGACCGGGGGCCATCAGAAGGTAAGTATAATATTTATTTTTTATTTTATTCTTTTTTTTACAGGTTCTATGGTACCCGAGTCCAGAGGAGAGTCTCCTGTCCTCCACACTCAGGTACCATCCGCACATTGAAACGCATTGAATCCGCATGTACAGATGCAGTGATGCTTATTCCATGCGTTCCAATGCAAGTCAATGGCAGCGAAAATACTGCGCTTCCGCAAAATAATTGGTAATGCTGCGTTTTTTTCCGCAATGATAATCCGCAGCGGAAATTTCCACAGCATGTGCACAGCACATGCGGATTATCATTGAGGAACATGGCAAACCTTCTACCATGCGTTTTTTAAGCATTTCTGCAGCGGAGTTGCCACTGCGGAAACGCTTCAAAACCGCATAGTGGGCACACAGCCTTAGTGTGTTTGTTATCCACATGTTATAGGGCATGCATCTCTGGTGATCTTTGGTGATGAAAAAAAATCACGGATGGTTCTCTCTCTGCCACACACTACAGACAGCAGAAAAAAGCACCTGTTTTTTGTGGACTGTCCATGAATTTATGGATGGTTGGTAAATATATAGCAACTATGAGGGATTTATACCGATTTATAAATGAGGGATTTATACCGATTTATAAATGAGGGATATATACTGATTTATAAATGAGGAATTTATACCGATTTAACTCATAGATGTATTTCTAGTTGATTTACGCATTATATAAATGTGCCATTTACTTGGTAGTTGAAAGGAAACCATGTGACATATTGCATTATATCATATGTTCACCCCCTAGGCCCTATGCAAGAGACAGTAAAGGATTTTTGGCGGATGATCTGGCAGGAAAATTCAGTCAGCGTGGTGATGGTGACAAATCTGGTGGAAGTCGGAAGGGTACGAGACCTAAACTTGATAAAAGAATACTGCTAATCATTGTAACGCGTTAGGGGTGAGGAATGGGTTAGGGCTAAAAAGCTTGTGTAGTACAAAAAGTCTGGAGAAATCGTAAATCTGATAAAAGACAGGAAAACACTACCAGAAATCACAAAAAGCAATTGGGATAAAAAGTTGAAAGCAAAAATCTCTCTCTGTTAGGTAAAAGCCTGCACTCCGTGCCTAGTGTTCAATCTTGCTAGATGAATCATCTAGTTATATCTAGCCTTAGATGTCTTCTATTTCCAGTCTTCCATATGAAATGTAAAAATAAGTCATTATTATGTTTATCAGAAGGTGACTCAAGCACATGAATATGAAATGTTAACAATCTAGTTCTTCATTCATTTCACTATAAACAACCAGGAGCTGTAAGCCTCGAAATACAATGACCTCATCTTCTAGATGTACAGTATAAGGAAGGTAGAGGGGGATATATCAATAAGCGTTGTGTGATCTATTAATATGCCAAGTGGTTTTCCATTTTCCCCTATTATGACCCACGGAACAAAACTCTGCTTGCTAACAATGAAGTTCCTTGTGAGATTAAGCACTGAAGAACTTGGCACTCGTGGAAAGTTGGAAATTACTGTTTCATTTACATGTGCAATCCACAGTGTAATGCATAACGTTTTGGTCAGACCCCTGACCTTCATCAGATTCACGGATTGCTTTTAGACAGGGGTTTAGAAAATGTAAACCATGTGCTCAGAGAATAGCGTGTCACTGCTGGAGAAATAGTGCTATTATATGGGATAGGACCCTACTTGAGCACTAGCCAATAATACAAGTGCCATGTTTCTGTGAGATTGAGTCCTTCACTAATTTTTTGCTACCTAATAGGAAGAAGATTAGGACCGACAAAGACAGAGTCGCCACTCCACAAGAGCCCTCTATTGCATGTATACAGTACAGATGAAAAGTTTGGACACACCTTCTCATTTAAAGATTTTTCTGTATTTTCATGACTATGAAAATTGTACATTCACACTGAAGGCATCAAAACTATGAATTAACACATGTGAAATTATATACTTAACAAAAAAGTGTGAAACAACTGAAAATATGTCTTATATTCTAGGTTCTTCAAAGTAGCCACCTTTTTGCTTTGATGACTGCTTTGCACACTCTTGGCATTCTCTTGATGAGCTTCAAGAGGTAGTCACCGGAAATGGTTTTCACTTCACAGGTGTGCCCTGTCAGGTTTAATAAATGGGATTTCTTGCCTTATAAATGGGGTTGGGACCATCAGTTGTGTTGAAGTCTGGTGGATACACAGCTGATAGTCCTACTGAATAGACTGTTAGAATTTGTATTATGGCAAGAAAAAAGCAGCTAAGTAAAGAAAAACGAGTGGCCATCATTACTTTAAGAAATGAAGGTCAGTTAGTGCGAAAAATTGGGAAAACTTTGAAAGTGTCCCCAAGTGCAGTTGCAAAAACCAAGTGCTACAAAGAAACTGGCTTATATGAGGACCGCCCCAGGAAAGGAAGACCAAGAGTCACCTCTGCCTCTGAGGATAAGTTTATCCGAGTCACCAGCCTCAGAAATCGCAGGTTAACAGCAGCTCAGATTAGAGACCAGGTCAATGCCACACAGAGTTCTAGCAGCAGACACATCTCTTCAACAACTGTTAAGAGGAGACTTTGTGCAGCAGGCCTTCATGGTAAAATAGCTGCTAGGAAACCACTGCTAAGGACAGGCAACAAGCAAAAGAGACTTGTTTGGGCTAAACAACACAAGGAATGGACATTAGACCAGTGAAAATCTGTGCTTTGGTCTGATAAGTCCAAATTTGAGATCTTTGGTTCCAACCACCTTGTCTTTGTGCAACGCAGAAAAGGTGAACGGATGGACTCTACATGCCTGGTTCCCACCGTGAAGCATGGAGGAGGAGGTGTGATGGTGTGGGGGTGCTTTGCTGGTGACACTGTTGGGGATTTATTCAAAATTGAAGGCATACTGAACCAGCATGGCTACCACAGCATCTTGCAGCGGCATGCTATTCCATCCGGTTTGCGTTTAGTTGGACCATCATTTATTTTTCAACAGGACAATGACCCCAAACACACCTCCAGGCTGTGTAAGGGCTATTTGACCAAGATGGAGAGTGATGGGGTGCTACGCCAGATGATCTGGCCTCCACAGTCACCAGACCTGAACCCAATCGAGATGGTTTGGGGTGAGCTGGACCGCAGAGTGAAGGCAAAAGGGCCAACAAGTGCTAAGCATCTCTGGGAACTCCTTCAAGATTGTTGGAAGACCATTTCCGGTGACTACCTTTTGAAGCTCATCAAGAGAATGCCAAGAGTGTGCAAAGCAGTCATCAAAGCAAAAGGTGGCTACTTTGAAGAACCTAGAATATAAGACATATTTTCAGTTGTTTCACACTTTTTTGTTAAGTATTGTAATGCAGTGACTTGCTGGCATTACGGTAATGGTCCAGCATGTGTTTTACCTGACCATGTACCTTCCCCCTCAGGTGATTGGTCACATGACTGTGACATAGCACAGGTCCTGCGCGCACAGAATGTCTGTCTGATCACATGACTGTGACATCAGCAAGGTCCTTCCTGTCTGTGTGTGTGTGTGTGTGTGTGTGTGCACGGGATGGATATATAAACCTTGTTTGATGGGAGACAGGTGTGTTCTGTGAGAGAGGCGTAAGGCCTGTTCCCGTGTGTGTGGGACACCGACCGTGTGAGGCCTAGCGAGGCCGAGTGAAACCTGGCAGCCCGAAAGGCCGAGACTGGATCCTGTGAGTGGATGCTAGTGGCCTTGGAAGGCAGAGGCTTGATGAAGAGTCCTGAAAGGCAAAGCCTGGATCCTGTGTGGATGTCAGTGGCCTTTGAGGGAACGACGGCTAGAGACCCCCACCTGGGAAGCCGCAAAGCCTCAGTGGTGGCGGATTAAAAGGACTGCAGCAGCTAAACCCGGCAAAGGTAATACCCTGTGTTATATGGACATTAATATGGACATTGCTATGTTATTACCTTGCTGAAGGCTGTACCTGGAGCAAGTGGGCCGGTCTGCCACTTGGCTCGTGAACATTATATATATATGTGTGTCGGCGTGCCACTGAGTTGGACCCGGTGAACTGTGGTTTATGAAGTGCAATAAACTGCCTCATTGTGAAATACCGGAAGGACATTGCTGGTGTTCTTTGATTTACCCGATGCAGCGAGTATCCCCCATTATGATGACTAGTGCTGCCTTACAGTATATAATTCCACATGTGTTAATTCATAGTTTTGATGCCTTCAGTGTGAATGTACAATTTTCATAGTCATGAAAATACAGAAAAATCTTTAAATGAGATGGTGTGTCCAAACTTTTGGTCTGTACTGTATATATGTTCTCCATTCACATTTTAATAAAAAATAAACCTTCTGTTTTTAATTAAATTCTAGGTCAAGTGTGTCAGGTACTGGCCTGACGATACTGAAGTCTACAGTGACATTAAGGTATCCCTTATAGAAACAGAACCATTGGCAGAGTATGTCATCAGGACGTTTACAGTGCAAAAGGTAAATCATATAATTAGGCCAACCATATCAGAGATTTATTAAGTGATTCGTTTCTGATATTAGGATGTTCATGCATCTTGTTTGTTCTTCTAGAAAGGATCTCATGACATTCGGGAGATTCGGCAATTTCACTTCACCAGCTGGCCAGATCACGGTGTACCATGTTATGCCACTGGTCTTTTGGGCTTTGTCAGACAGGTGAAGTTCCTTAACCCACCAGATGCGGGACCTATCACTGTGCATTGCAGGTAACAATATGTTTCACAATAGCAAGAAAGAAAAAATCTTCTTCACTATTACTGATTCATACTGTATGGTTTTGTTTGGCCAAGTGTGATTTGGAAACCCTGAACAGCATTGAAATACATGATATAGTGACAATATCTTCCCTCACACTAACGGTACTGTTCCCTTGGCGGCCTGCAATGTAGTGTAGTGGAGAGGCCATTATAGTTAACAACAGAAAGTATTTTACTGAAGTAGAAGTTGAAAAGATATAACATATAACGCATCAGACTGGATGGTGTTCACACTTGGATTTGACAGATTTGATAGTAGAGATGGTTGGTTATACATGGCAGTACTTTCTATTTCATCTTCAACATGATCACACAATCATACAGTTCCATATTAGCAGAATCCTTCTGTGCTGCTTCCTACCCAACAGCTACTGCAGCTACATTTCCAGATGCTCCCATCACGCAAGAAATGGAATTCCTTCTCGAAATCTTACACACTATGTTGGCAACTTGTAATCCACCACTTTATTAGGGCGACCTTGTCGAGCCCAGAACAGTCTTAGGACTACTAATAGTTCTGCTCCACCGTTGTTCCCAACTATACTCCCATTTGGTCCTCTCCCAGCTTTCCACTAAGCTGTACCCACTTCAAGGATAATGCTTCTGCCACTTTTACTGGATTCCTCTTCTGATAGAATCTGCTTTCTGTCTGGCTGATGCTCTTTGTGCTGTAACTACAGGCACTCTGATGTACAAGGTCTCAAGAGCCCCTTATATAGCTGAAGCCTCTCCCTGAGATTCCCACTAATTGCTAACCCATTCTTTACCAAAACTCCCGCAGCTAGCAATAGTTTTCACAGTACACTTATAAACCAATGCAGCAGCTGAGAAATGCATTAATATAACACAATGCAATTATTATATGATCTTCAGGGGATGCTGATCATTTCTCCACTCTCTTACAATACTACACACAAACCATTAATGTCCACCATGGGCATTAAGTTCCCTTTGCTTTGTCTGCCCTTCTCTTTGCCCTAGTATTGGATAAAAAATTATATGACCCTTAGTTATTTCTTCTGTCTTGTTGCCGATAGAGAGGACATATATATTTTGCATTTTGTATGTTCCATTGGAATGTAGAAAGCCACCAATATGAGTATGTCATCCTTTGCAATGGGTCAAATTGTAGCTGCTTGGGCTGACTCCTAAGTAATTACACACTTTTGTGTTGCACATGAAAACCTTCTGCACACATGTACTCTTTAGTATTAAGATACAATTTTATTATAGTACTTTTTTTCTTTTATCGTAATAACAATTCCAAATTAATTTGCCCACTTGAGTCAAACTCTTCATCCGCCACAAGTCATGATAGTGCCCTGGGAGTTGTACCAGATGGGTGTACGTAGTAATGAGAACAGAACTACCATCAATATATTTAGGTCTCTTCCTTAGAATTCATTCTAGTTTTATTCCAAATTGAAAGCTGCAAATCTTTTACCAGTTTTAGGGTATTTGGAAGAAATAATAATAATGGTTTTAAATTATTTTTTTTCTAATGACCTGTAATCAACTGAAATGAGCTTGTAATAGTATACTCCTAATTTGGATTTTCATGCTATTATCTACAGTAATGTTAGGAAATAATACTTATAGAACCTTTCACTATTAATAATGACTTTACTCCATAGCGCTGGAGCTGGGAGAACTGGCTGTTTTATAGCCATCGATATTATGCTGGACATGGCGGAGAATGAAGGAGTGGTGGACATATTCAACTGCGTGCGGGAGCTGAGAGCTCAGAGAGTCAACATGGTGCAGACCGAGGTAAGATGAATTTATCCAAAGAGCATTGGATGAGGTTATAGCTGTAATGTTCAAAAGGTAATTACTGGCCTACGCTACAACATCGAAAATGAAACACCTAAAGGAATATTACACCTGGTCAGCAGCAAAACGAATTGGTGGCCTGTGGGCTGTGTAACCTTCCATGTGATTCTAATACACTCCTCGTACATAATTCAAGAGATTTCTTATCTATCTATCTATATAGACACACACATACAGTGGGTACGGAAAGTATTCAGACCCCTTTAATTTTTTCACTCTTTGTTTCACTGCAGCCATTTGGTAAATTCTAAAAACTTCATTTTTCTTCTCATTAAAGTACACTCTGCACCCCATTTTGACTGAAAAAAACAGAAATGTAGAAATTTTTGCAAATTTATTAAAAATGAAAAACTGAAATATCACATAGTCATATGTATTCAGACCCTTTGCTGAGACACTCAAATTTAAGTCACATGCTGTCCATTTCCTTGTGATCCTCCTTGAGATGGTTCTACTCCTTCATTGGAGTCCAGCTGTGTTTAATTAAACTGATACGACTTGATTTGGCACACACCTGTCTGTATAAGACCTCACAACTCACAGTGCATGTCAGACCAAATGAGAATCATGAGCTCAAAGGAACTGCCCAAGGAGCTCAGAGACAGAATTGTTACAAGGCACAGATCTGGCCATGGTTACAAAAGAACTTCTGCATTACTCAAGGTTCCTAAGAGCACAGTGGCCTCCATAATCCTTAAATGGAAGAAGTTTAGGACCACCAGAAGTCTTCCTAGACCTGGCCGTCCAACCAAACTGAGCAATCGTGGGAGAAGAGCCTTGGTGAGAGAGGTAAAGAAGAACCCCAAGATCACTGTGGCCGAGCTCCAGAGATGCAGTAGGGAGATGGGAGAAAGTTCCACAAAGTCAACTATCACTGCAGCCCTCCACTAGAGATGAGCGTTGTTCTACTCGAACTGTTCGCCAATCTCAAATTCGAGCTGTTTTGGGCGGTGTTCGAGCCGTTCGGCGAACACGAACAATTTGAGAAAAATTCGGCTGTTCGAGATTATGTTCGATAACTGTTCGTGCACCAAAATCATAACTGGATTTTTTCTCAGTAATGATGAAAATTAATGTTAATACGCAGTTTGAGTGTACAGCGGGGTTGGGGGGAGGGGCAGGGGATGGATCTCTGCAGGAACAATGAAGATCTCCATTTTTTTTTCTCTTTCCCGCATTTGCAGTGGGGAGGTGCAATCTGTCAGCCTATCAGCAGCGCACACACGGAGCGAAGTGCTTTTTTTCACACAAGCAAGGGCATGTGTCATTGGCAGTGTATGTCACATGTCCTTGCCCTATAAGACCAAGCCATTTTCCCCGTCGCCACCATTTTCTCACTGCTGCAGCTGCGTGTTAGACGGCACCGCTGTTGCTGTGTGAGCTATACCTTGTTAATTTCAAGCCAATTTTCGCACAAATATACAGATAGCTTGGGAGTAGGGAATAGTTGTGATTGCAGTCCTTTTAAGGACTAGGTTACAGCATTTCCTACGACTTTTATCAGGGAGGTCTGTGCTCTTAAATAGATAGAATGTGGGAGTAAAGACTAATTGTAATTGGAGTCCTTTTCAGGACTAGGTTACATCAGTTCCTATCAGTTTTTGCCAGGCAGGTCTGTGCCAGTGCTGTGCAAGTTTTTTTCACAGCATTTGGCTGAATCTACCAAAGCTAATCCTTTTTGGCCTATTGCAGAGTGTGTTAGTCAGTGGAGTAGCCTATCTGTGTTGCAAGATATACCACCTGTGTATAGAATACCAATTTTTTTACTGCACCTAGTGAAGTAAAATCTTTTGGGCATAGCATCATTCTATTAGTCCATCTATACTGACCTCCATCAGGTTGCAAACTGAATATAATTTTTTTCTGCATCTAGCTCTAAAAAAATATTTGGCCTTCTAGCAGTGTGTCGGACTTTCTCTATTAGTCCATCTATACTGACCTCCATCAGGTTGCAAATTAAAAATAATTTTTATCTGCATCTACAGTACCTCTGAAAAAATATTTGGGCTTCTAGCTGTGTGTGGGACTTGTTGTATTAGTCCATCTATACTGACCTCCATCAGGTTGCAAACTGAATATATTTTTTTCTGCATCTACCTCTGAAAAAATATTGGGCTTCTAGCTGTGTGTGGGACTTGTTGTATTAGTCCATCTATACTGACCTCCATCAGGTTGCAAACTGAATATATTTTTTTCTGCATCTACCTCTGAAAAAATATTTGGGCTTCTAGCTGTGTGTGGGACTTGTTGTATTAGTCCATCTATACTGACCTCCATCAGGTTGCAAACTGAATATATTTTTTTCTGCATCTACCTCTGAAAAAATATTGGGCTTCTAGCTGTGTGTGGGACTTGTTGTATTAGTCCATCTATACTGACCTCCATCAGGTTGCAAACTGAATATATTTTTTTCTGCATCTACCTCTGAAAAAATATTGGGCTTCTAGCTGTGTGTGGGACTTGTTGTATTAGTCCATCTATACTGACCTCCATCAGGTTGCAAACTGAATATATTTTTTTCTGCATCTACCTCTGAAAAAATATTGGGCTTCTAGCTGTGTGTGGGACTTGTTGTATTAGTCCATCTATACTGACCTCCATCAGGTTGCAAACTGAATATATTTTTTTCTGCATCTACCTCTGAAAAAATATTGGGCTTCTAGCTGTGTGTGGGTCTTGTTCTATTAATCCATCTATACAGACCTCCATCAGGTTGCAAACTGAATATAATTTTTTTCTGCATCTAGCTCTGAAAAAATATTTGGCCTTCTAGCAGTATGTGGGACTTTCTCTGTTAGTCCATCTCTACTGACCTCCATCAGGTTGCAAACTGAATATAATTTTTTTCTGCATCTAGCTCTGAAAAAATATTTGGCCTTCTAGCAGTGTGTCGGACTTTCTCTATTAGTCCATCTATACTGACCTCCATCAGGTTGCAAATTAAAAATAATATTTATCTGCATCTACAGTACCTCTGAAAAAATATTTGGGCTTCTAGCTGTGTGTGGGACTTGTTGTATTAGTCCATCTATACTGACCTCCATCAGGTTGCAAACTGAATATATTTTTTTCTGCATCTACCTCTGAAAAAATATTGGGCTTCTAGCTGTGTGTGGGACTTGTTGTATTAGTCCATCTATACTGACCTCCATCAGGTTGCAAACTGAATATATTTTTTTCTGCATCTACCGCTGAAAAAATATTGGGCTTCTAGCTGTGTGTGGGACTTGTTGTATTAGTCCATCTATACTGACCTCCATCAGGTTGCAAACTGAATATATTTTTTTCTGCATCTACCTCTGAAAAAATATTGGGCTTCTAGCTGTGTGTGGGTCTTGTTCGATTAATCCATCTATACAGACCTCCATCAGGTTGCAAACTGAATATAATTTTTTTCTGCATCTAGCTCTGAAAAAATATTTGGCCTTCTAGCAGTGTGTGGGACTTTCTCTGTTAGTCCATCTATACTGACCTCCATCAGGTTGCAAACTGAATATAATTTTTTTCTGCATCTAGCTCTGAAAAAATATTTGGCCTTCTAGCAGTGTGTCGGACTTTCTCTATTAGTCCATCTATACTGACCTCCATCAGGTTGCAAATTAAAAATAATATTTATCTGCATCTACAGTACCTCTGAAAAAATATTTGGGCTTCTAGCTGTGTGTGGGACTTGTTGTATTAGTCCATCTATACTGACCTCCATCAGGTTGCAAACTGAATATATTTTTTTCTGCATCTACCTCTGAAAAAATATTGGGCTTCTAGCTGTGTGTGGGACTTGTTGTATTAGTCCATCTATACTGACCTCCATCAGGTTGCAAACTGAATATATTTTTTTCTGCATCTACCTCTGAAAAAATATTGGGCTTCTAGCTGTGTGTGGGACTTGTTGTATTAGTCCATCTATACTGACCTCCATCAGGTTGCAAACTGAATATATTTTTTTCTGCATCTACCTCTGAAAAAATATTGGTCTTCTAGCTGTGTGTGGGTCTTGTTCGATTAATCCATCTATACAGACCTCCATCAGGTTGCAAACTGAATATAATTTTTTTCTGCATCTAGCTCTGAAAAAATATTTGGCCTTCTAGCAGTGTGTGGGACTTTCTCTGTTAGTCCATCTATACTGACCTCCATCAGGTTGCAAACTGAATATAATTTTTTTCTGCATCTAGCTCTGAAAAAATATTTGGCCTTCTAGCAGTGTGTCGGACTTTCTCTATTAGTCCATCTATACTGACCTCCATCAGGTTGCAAATTAAAAATAATTTTTATCTGCATCTACAGTACCTCTGAAAAAATATTTGGGCTTCTAGCTGTGTGTGGGACTTGTTGTATTAGTCCATCTATACTGACCTCCATCAGGTTGCAAACTGAATATATTTTTTTCTGCATCTACCTCTGAAAAAATATTGGGCTTCTAGCTGTGTGTGGGACTTGTTGTATTAGTCCATCTATACTGACCTCCATCAGGTTGCAAACTGAATATATTTTTTTCTGCATCTACCTCTGAAAAAATATTGGGCTTCTAGCTGTGTGTGGGACTTGTTGTATTAGTCCATCTATACTGACCTCCATCAGGTTGCAAACTGAATATATTTTTTTCTGCATCTACCTCTGAAAAAATATTGGGCTTCTAGCTGTGTGTGGGTCTTGTTCTATTAATCCATCTATACAGACCTCCATCAGGTTGCAAACTGAATATAATTTTTTTCTGCATCTAGCTCTGAAAAAATATTTGGCCTTCTAGCAGTGTGTGGGACTTTCTCTGTTAGTCCATCTATACTGACCTCCATCAGGTTGCAAACTGAATATAATTTTTTTCTGCATCTACCTCTGAAAAAATATTTGGCCTTCTAGCAGTGTGTCGGACTTTCTCTATTAGTCCATCTATACTGACCTCCATCAGGTTGCAAATTAAAAATAATTTTTATCTGCATCTACAGTACCTCTGAAAAAATATTTGGGCTTCTAGCTGTGTGTGGGACTTGTTGTATTAGTCCATCTATACTGACCTCCATCAGGTTGCAAACTGAATATATTTTTTTCTGCATCTACCTCTGAAAAAATATTGGGCTTCTAGCTGTGTGTGGGACTTGTTGTATTAGTCCATCTATACTGACCTCCATCAGGTTGCAAACTGAATATATTTTTTTCTGCATCTACCTCTGAAAAAATATTGGGCTTCTAGCTGTGTGTGGGACTTGTTGTATTAGTCCATCTATACTGACCTCCATCAGGTTGCAAACTGAATATATTTTTTCTGCATCTACCTCTGAAAAAATATTGGGCTTCTAGCTGTGTGTGGGACTTGTTGTATTAGTCCATCTATACTGACCTCCATCAGGTTGCAAACTGAATATATTTTTTTCTGCATCTACCTCTGAAAAAATATTGTGCTTCTAGCTGTGTGTGGGTCTTGTTCTATTAATCCATCTATACAGACCTCCATCAGGTTGCAAACTGAATATAATTTTTTTCTGCATCTAGCTCTGAAAAAATATTTGGCCTTCTAGCAGTGTGTGGGACTTTCTCTGTTAGTCCATCTATACTGACCTCCATCAGGTTGCAAACTGAATATAATTTTTTTCTGCATCTAGCTCTGAAAAAATATTTGGCCTTCTAGCAGTGTGTCGGACTTTCTCTATTAGTCCATCTATACTGACCTCCATCAGGTTGCAAATTAAAAATAATTTTTATCTGCATCTACAGTACCTCTGAAAAAATATTTGGGCTTCTAGCTGTGTGTGGGACTTGTTGAATTAGTCCATCTATACTGACCTCCATCAGGTTGCAAACTGAATATATTTTTTTCTGCATCTACCTCTGAAAAAATATTGGGCTTCTAGCTGTGTGTGGGACTTGTTGTATTAGTCCATCTATACTGACCTCCATCAGGTTGCAAACTGAATATATTTTTTTCTGCATCTACCTCTGAAAAAATATTGGGCTTCTAGCTGTGTGTGGGACTTGTTGTATTAGTCCATCTATACTGACCTCCATCAGGTTGCAAATTGAATATAATTTTTTTCTGCATCTAACCCAGCCAATAGTTTTGGTCTAATACCACAGTTTGGCCACTCAGCTCTGCTCGGTTACCATCCATTGTTTTTTTGTGCAAACAACTCCAAAGTTGTGAATTAGTTAACCACCAAAATGAGTGGAAAAAGGCCTGCTGCTGGTGGAAAGGGGAATAGGCATGTTGGGAAGGGGAAAAAAGGTTGTGTCCGTGGGGTAGGTGTTAAAGCAACAGTAACATCTGCAGAAGAAAGACCATCTTCCAGCCAAACTAAAATGTCTACTTCTTTTAGCGGACAATGTGATAAGATCCCTTTCTTACGGCCACGCCAATCGCTACAAATTCCAGATGAGGCACAAAAACAGCAGGTGCTTCAACGGATATCAAGTGCTCCTTTAAGTGGGCTCTCCTCCACATCAACTTCAACATCACAAATACTCCAGTCCTCAAAGGTGTCACCCCAATCGCACTTGCTTCCTCACAGCTCCCAAATCTCCAGCTGCCCGTCTGAGTATGAGGTAGAACAGATGATTGAGTCTGCAGAGCTGTTTACTCATACTATAGCCTGGGAATCAGAGGTCGACTCCTGCGCTTCTGTGAATCCAGACGAGGAAATGATCTGCACTGATGCCCAGAATCTTTATGAGTCGGATCCAGGACCAGACGCAGAAGGTTCTGACCATAATGTAGACCCTCATTCCCAAACTGTAACTCCTGTTGGTGGAGACAATGAGGAAGACGATGATAAGACTCAAATACCTGATTGGAGCGACAACTTTAGTTTTTTGTCAGGGCAGGAACAGGTTGGCTCTGAGGACGACGGGTGTGATAACGCACAGGGTGATGATGATGAGGTTGGAGATCCCACTTACTGTCAACCCACAGTCAGCCAAGAGATGAGGTCAGCAGAGGAGGTGGAGGAAGATGCTAGTGACGACGAGGTCAGGTTGCGCCTTCCTGGACAGAGACGTAGTACTGGAAGCACGTCAACAACTGCATCCTCAAACACAACTCTGCCTCTCACCACAAGTCATGGTGGCTCTTCAGGTCGCATGGGTGCTAAGCCTTGCATAGCCTGGGCATTTTTTCAGATCGATAAAGATGACCCAACTCGTGTTATCTGTAACATTTGTCAGCAAAAGCTAAGTAGAGGCCAAAAAATACATAGTTTGAGTACTTCATGCATGAACCGGCACATGGACATGAAGCATAAGTTGCAGTGGGAAGCTCGCTCAGTGTGCTACAATGCGGCCTAGCCGGCCGGGCCAACCACCGTCTGCCATATCTTGTGCATCCGCGGCCTCTTCATCCTCTGTGACTGGGGGGACAGCAGTCACACCTGTTTTGGGGCGCAGACCTGCCACCTCTTTACCCGCAACAGCCAGCGTGATTGGCAGGTCATCATTTTCTTTGGAGGTGGAAACACCAGCTGGTGTTGAGCGCTGTCCGACATCGATAGCACCACCTTTGGATCAAGGCAACCTAACATGTCCGCCTGCATCTTCCTCACAGACCGGCAGTTTGCCGGGGACACCCTTATCAACCCCGTCTAAGCACAATAGCCAGCCCTCGGTCCCTCAGATGTGGACAAGTAAAAGACCATTTCCTCCTAGCCATGAGAAAGCTAAGAGGTTGAATTTCACCATCTGCAAGCTCTTGGCTACAGAAATGCTGCCTTTCCGCCTGGTGGACACAGAGGATTTTCGAGACCTTATGTCCGTCGCAGTGCCCCAGTACCAGATGCCCAGTCGGCACTACTTCTCAAAGAAAGGTGTGCCTGCGCTCCACCAGCATGTCGCACACAACATCACCGCTTCTTTGAGAAACTCTGTGTATGACAGGGTGCATTTCACCACAGACACTTGGACGAGTAGGCATGGACAGGGGCGTTACATGTCGCTGACTGGGCACTGGGTAACTATGGTGACAGCAGGACAAGGGGCTGCTGTCCAAGTCTTGCCGTCCCCACGAGTTGTGCGTCAATCCTCTTTATGTCAAAGTTCCTCCACTGCTTCTGCCTCCTCAACCTCCTCTCGGTCTTCCACCTGCACCCAAAGCCTGTCTGGTCATGCCACAAGCTTTCTAACTGCGCAGAAGGGATCCTGCACACCTCCTTACTATGCTGGCAGTAGGGCTCAACGTCATCAGGCGGTTTTTACATTGAAATGTCTGGGAAATGTGAGTCACACAGCTGAGGAGTTGTGGTCAGCTCTGGAGAACCAATTTCATGAATGGTTGTCTCCACTGGACCTGAAACCAGGGAAGGCCGTGTGCGACAATGCTGCAAACCTGGGTGCGGCCCCTCGCCGGGGCAATGTCACACACGTGCCTTGTATGGCTCACGTGTTGAACCTGGTTGTCCTGCAATTTTTAGCCCACTATCCCAGACTAGATGGCCTTCTGCAGAGGGCACGGTCGCTGTGTGCTCACTTCCGCCGTTCGCATCCCGCAGCTCAGCGACTTACATCTCTACAGAAGTCGTTGGGCCTGCCACTTCACCGGCTAAAATGCGATGTGCCTACCCGGTGGAATTCAACTCTGCACATGTTACAGCGACTGTGGCAGCACCGATAAGCCCTGGTGCAATACATTCTGACGTATAGCCTGGGCCAACGAGATTCAGAGGTGGGGCAAATCACGCTGGAGGAGTGGTCTCAGATCAGGGACCTATGCACCCTTCTGCACAGTTTTGAAATGGCGACGAAGATGTTTAGTGCTGACGATGCCATTATCAGCATGACTATTCCGGTGATTTACATGCTGGAGCACATGTTAAACAGAATTCGGAGTCAGGTGGTGGCACAAGAGGAGGTGGAGGAAGTAGAGGAGGAGGAGTTGTATGCGGAAGGGCTAACATCTGCAAGGTCCAGACGGTCGGCAGCACCAAGGCGGCAGGCATGTGAGGGTGGGGGAGATGGTTTTACCAGGGCGCATGGTAGCAGCCAAACTAGTGAGGAAGGTGCAGGAGCCCAGGAAGAAGTGGAGGACGAACTGATGGAAGACTCATCAGATGAGGGAGACCTTGATCACATTTCTGTTGTGCGAGGTTGGGGGGAGAGGACAGAGGAAGGAAGCATGATTGTTACCTCGCCACCAACACAACAGGGACTTGGTGCTCCTGGATGCGCAACACACATGAGTGCCTTCTTGCTGCACTACCTGCAACATGACCCTCGAATTGTGAGAATTAGAAATAATCCTGACTACTGGGTTGCCACACTGTTAGATCCCCGGTACAAAAGTAAATTTGCAGAAATTATTCCTGCCATAGAAAGGGATGCACGCATCCAGGAGTATCAGCAGAGACTGTTGCAGAATCTTACATGTGCTTTTCCACAAAATACCAGTGGTGCACGTAGTGAATCTCACAGTTCCAACTTGCCAACCGTGGGACCGTCAAGTGTTCAGCACTCAAACCGTAACAGAACCACAGTATCTGCTGGTAACATCAATTTTGCGGAATCATTTCACCACTTTTTTAGCCCATCCTTTGCAAGGCCACAGGAGACAAGAAGTCTGACACATAGTCAATGCCTAGAGACGATGGTACAGGAGTATCTCCAAGTAAACATTGAAGCCACGACTGTGTCACTGGACCCTTGCTCTTTTTGGGCTTCCAATCTGGATAAATGGCCGGAGCTAGCCACTTACTCCTTGGAGATCTTGTCATGCCCCGCAGCCAGCGTTCTGTCTGAACGTGTGTTCAGCGCTGCTGGTGGTTTGCTGACAGATAAGCGCACGCGGCTCTCCACTGATAATGTAGACAGACTCACGTTCATAAAGATGAACAAATCATGGATCCAAAACGACTTTTCTACCCCTGTGTCATCCTGGGGAGAGTAAAAGCTTGATGATTGGTTAAAATCACCCTACCAACCGTTTTAAGCTTTCAAATTACTGATCATGTTTATCTGTATCTTGACTGGAAAATAATTTGGGCTTTGTAGCAGTGTGCAGCACTGATCCTATTAGGCCATCTATACTAAAGCTTCACCAGATTTAAAATTAAAAATAATTTTTAGCTGCATCTAGCCCGGAAAATAATTTTGGGGCTCCGAGATGCGCAAGACACATAAGTGCCTTCTTGCTGCACTACCTGCAGCATGACCCTCATATTGTCAGAATTCGAAGTAATCATGACTTCTGGGTTGCCACACTCTTAGATCCCCCAAACTTTTCGATCAACCTTTTCATTTTAATAAAGACCAAAAAAATGGTCATTTTTGAAATTATAAGCATTAGCAGGTTGTTAGAAACTGAAATCAAACAGTTTTCAACTCAAAACTTTATTCTAGGTGATGTTACATTTTCACATAGGACCCCTTGTTCGAAAGGAGCTTCTGAACTCTCTCATCCATTGAATTTGTCAGGTTTTGGATGGTTTCTGCTTCAATTGTTTTGCATGAGGACAGAATACCCTCCCAGAGCTGTTGCTTAGATGTGAACTGCCTCCCGCCATCATAGACACTCCTTTTAATGATGCTCCAAAGGTTCTGAATGGGGTAGAGGTCAGGGGAGCATGGGGGTCACACCATAAGTTTGTCCCCTTTTATGCCCATATCAGCCAGAGATGCAGATGTTTTATGTGCAGCATGAGATGGTGCATTATCATGCAGAAAAATGATCTTGCTGTGAAATACACAGTTCTTCTTCTTGAACCATGGCAGGAAGTACTGTTTGAGAAAATCCACATACATTATGGAGTTCATCTTTAGCGCCTTCAGGGATCCTAAAGGGGCCGACAATCTCTCTCCCCATGATTCCAGCCCAAAACATTACTCCACCTCCTCCTTGTTGGCGCTGTAGCCGTGTTTGCGTGGGGTGTCCATCAACCAGCCATCCTCCACTCCATCCATCTGGACCATCGAGCGCTGCACGGCACTCATCCGTGAACAAAACTGTTTTGAAATCAGTCTTCATGTAATGTTTGGCCCACTGGAGCCGTTTCTGCTTGTGTGAAGTGGATAGAGGAGGTCGACAGGATGGCGTATGCACAGCTGCAAACCTCTGAAGGACCCTGCATCTTGTTGTTTGGGGGACGTTGGAGGCACAAGCAGCTTCAAAAACTTGTCTGCTGCTATGACAAGGCTTTTTTGCCGCTGCTCTTTCAACCTGACGTAATTGCCTGTAGGAAAGAGTCCTCAATTTGCCCTTATCAGCACGCACACGTGTGTACTGTGAATCAGCTACATACTTCTTGATTGCCAAGACACTTCATCCTGATCATCGCACAATGTTGATTGTAGTCATGCCTTGACCTAAACACTCCACAATTTGTTGCTTCTCAGCAGCCGACACATCCTTTTTCTTTCCCATTTTGGCAGAAAATGTAGGCTGCTTAATAATGTGAGCGAGCCTTCTTAAGTAGTCTTGCCTTTCATTGGACACACCTGCCAAACTAATTAGCACAGGTGTCTGCAATTGCTTACAGTGATATAAAGAGCCCTGACACACATCACCATCAATGAGTTTAACTGACAAACAAACAAATTCTTCCCTTATCACTCCTAAACACTTTTTGCATAATAATTTGGAACGCAGTGTACATGTGCTTTTCCACAAAACACCAGCGGTTCACGTAGTGAATCTTACAGTTCTAACTTGCCAACCGTGGTCTGTATGGAGTTGTTCAATAAAGGGCCCAAAATTAAGATAACATAGATGGGAGAGGTCTCTATGAATAGGAATTCCTAAGTATTTGATACCCTGTGAGGGCCAGGCAAAGGGAAAGTTGGACTGGATGGAATCCTATATGGATTTGGGGAGGGAGACATCGAGGGCCTCAGACTTCGCTGCATTGATTTTAAAATTTGACCATGTAACAAAGTGATCTATTTCAGCCATAACAGCATGGATGGATATATGTGATTGAGTGATATATACTAGGACATCATCAGCAAATAGAGAGCACTTGTACTCGGTGCCTCCCACCTCAATCCACCTAATATTGGGGTTATGGCGAATTGATGAGAGCAGGTGCTCCGTCACTAGGATGTATAAGAGAGAGGACAGAGGACATCCCTGCCTTGTCCCATTGGTGATTGTGAAAGGTGATGAAAATGTTCTGACGCACCCCCTGGGCCTTGGGACACCCGGAGCCGGACCCTTTTTGGTGGATGCTGGTGGTTGTAGTCTTCGTGGCGGCGACCCGGTTTCGTGGCTCAGGGCGGTCAAACCAGTGGCGGAACTATTTATGTGGTTTTGATGTTTAAATGTCCGACTACGCCACCCGTGGATTGCGGTTAGAGTGAACCGCTGCTACAGGGCAGACCGCTGAGGCTGGTGTTGTGGGTGCAGCAGAGCGTAGCATAACTCCCCACGGGAGGAGTATAGCCTCAGGGCAGTGTATGCGGAGGATGGGGGTGATGGTGCAGGGCAGCAGCAGTAACGACACGGAGTCAGTGATGCAGTTCAGGGCCTTTACTCACAGTTCTTATTATCCAGACCACGTCTGCAGGTAACGGCTGCCCACGTCGTACTGTGCTCACCAGGTGAGGGGCTCAGACAACTCCCAGATAACTTTGGAGCACTTCACAGGACCCCCTTTGTGTGTCCTTTGTCTGGCCTTTCTTACCAACACTTCTGTCCGGCTGCCTCGGGCCTCCTCTTGGTAAACTTGGCGCCAGTTTCCCTGACCCTATGTGGTGCCTTCCGAGCGGGTGTAGCGAGGGGCTGCGCCACATAAAATGTCAGAGCCTCCGGTTTCTAGCTGAGGGTCGTTTCCTGCCTCCACTAGTTCGGGGACCGGTCTCCCCCTTTGGCCTGACCCCTCTACGCAGGTGGATTCGGGCGTGCGGTGGCGACTCGCCCGTCCGCACCCCTGGGATCCCTTCATTCCTCGTTCCTGGAGCCTTCTCCGCTCCTCTTCCTTCCTTCTCCCTCTTCCAGGCCTGGGCCTCTGTTACTAGGCCCGCCTCCGGAGCAGAGCTCATGCAGAGCCCCTGCTCCCTGCCACTTCTGCTCAGACTTCTCTGCACTGAACTAAGATGGTGCCCACCTTTTATACTCCCTTCTCAATGCACCCAGGAACTGCTTCCTCCCTGCTCCTGCACTACAGGGTTCCCCTTCCTCAGTGTTCCCTCCCCCCACTCCAGCCAGGGACAGGGACTGTCGTGCCCATCTCAGGGGCATATTGGTCGCCCTGCCCCACGGCAATGTGGTGTAATGCATGCAGGTGTCGGGTCCTGATCCACACTAGATCCTTACCTGAGAGTGAGATATCACACCTCTGGGTGAGGTGCAATACGTCTGTAGCAACCGAGCCCTCAGGGTGCTACAGTTCCATTTATCTTCAGCCTAGGTGACGTATTGTGATACAGGGCCGTGATTTTGGCTATAAAAGGGTCCCCTAGACCCCTACCCCAAGCTTTTTAAGAGAATCATATATGGCGTGCCAGGAGACTCTATGGAATGCTTTCTCAGCATCCAACGAGAGTATCTAATTACAAATTTTTAACTGCATCTAGCCCAGGAAATACTTTGTGCCTAGTAGCAGTGTCTGCTAGTCAGCGGATTATCCCAGCTGTTAAGCAAGCTACACCACCTGTAGTTTAGACACTTAATTTTTTCAAAGGAAATGCTTCGGGACCATGGGATACTTAGTGAAGAGCATCAGGAGGCACCCCAAGGCATAGGGGCTGGGACTGGCAGTAGGATGCCTTGCGGTGGACAGCCGAGCTCGATCCTTATAAAAGCTTTTTAACTGCAGCAGCTTTAGTGGACGCTACTGGAGCTGGAATTACGCGGCTGCTGGCATGAGACTTGCCCTCCAATAGATCCTTGTAAATGGATTTAAAGTGTATTCATTCAAATTAGAGAGACAATTTAAATTAAAAAGCTTAGAGCTGCCTCCACCACAGGGGGGCTCGCTCGACCCACCAGCGGACAGGCACCAGTATTGGGAGAGGGGGGCTGGCCATCAGGGTTCACTGCGGCTCTGGCACAAACCCGGCGACAGTGTGTGGCACGGGCAGGAGCGGACTGGCCGTGTCGGCTTCTCACTTTTTGGATTTTAGAAGGGCATGACATGCCTATATCTGTGTCTCCCCCTCCTTTTACTCCTCCACCTCTTTTTTTTTCACATGACTATATGTACTTGTCACTTTTCCATGTGTTAGTTATGTCTTCTGAGCAGTTTGTCAGCTTTTGGACACCTTTGAAGGTGTTTTCTATGTGTTTCTATGTGTTTTTGTTTGCCTGCCATTGGTTTTAACGGTGTTCGAAGGTGTTCGACGAACCGAACCGAACTCGAACACTACGGGGGTGTCTCAACACTACCCTCCACCAGTCAGGCCTTTATGGCAGAGTGGACCGACAGAAGGCTCTCCTCAGTGCAAGACATATGAAAGCCGACATAGAGTTTGCCGAAAAACACATGAAGGTCTCCCAGACTATCAGAAATAAGATTCTCTAGTCTGATGAGACGACGATAGAACTTTTTGCTGATAATTCTAAGCGGTATGTGTGGAGAAAACCAGGCACTGCTCATCACCTGCCCAATACAATCTCAACAGTGAAACATGGTAGTGGCAGCATCATGCTATGGGGGTGTTTTTCACCTGCAGGGACAGGACAATTGGTTGCAATTGAAGGAAACATGAATGCGGCCAAGTACAGAGATATCCTGGATGAAAACCTCTTCAAGAGTGCTCTGGACCTCAGACTTGGCTGAAGGTTTACCTTCCAACAAGAGAATGATCCTAAGCACACAGCTAAAATAACAAAGGAGTGGCTTCAGAACAATTCTGTGACCATTCTTGACTGGCCCAGCCAGAGCCCTGACCTAAACCCAATTGAGCATCTCTGGAGAGACCTGAAAATGGCTGTCCACCAACGCTCACCATCCAACCTGAGGGAACTGGAGAGGATCTGCAAGGAAGAATGGCAGAGGATCCCCAAATCCAGGTGTGAAAAACTTGTTTTATCATTCCCAAGAAGACTCATGGCTGTACTAGCTCAAAAGAGTGCTTCTACTCAATACTGAGCAAAGGGTCTGAATACTTATGACCATGTGATATTTAAGTTTTTCTTTTTTTAATAAATTTGCAAAAATTTCTACATTTCTGTTTTTTTTCAGTCAAGATGGGGTGCAGAGTGTGCTTTAATGAGAAAAAAAGAACTTTTTAGAGTTTACCAAATGGCTGTAATGAAACAAACAGTGAAAAATTTAAAGGGGTCTGAATACTTTTTGTACCCACTGTATATAAATATATATACATACTGTTCAAAAGTTGTAGGCAGGTGTGGAAAAATGTTGCAAAGTAGGAATACTCTCAAAAGCATATGGACTGTGTATATGTACGCGTATATATATCTATATGGTCTCTCTCTCTCTATATATATAGTCCATACGCATATATATATGCATATGGACTATATATATATATATTCAGTATATATATGAATTGTATATATAAATATATATACTGTATATACATATATAGCGCAGTGGGTGAAATAAGTATTGAACACGTCACCAATTTTGTAAGTAAAATTGACCCCAACTGTGCTCACTGGAACCTTCAGTAGTTTAGAAATTCTTCTGTAACCAATGCCATCAGTATGTTTTATAACAATGAGGTTGCGAAGGTCTTAAGACAGCTCACTGGTGGCAGGGTTGTTTTCTAATTACTGATAGATTTTAGCTGGTGCCCTCACTCTCCATGGCTTTTTGCTCTTTCTTCATGTGTTCAATGCTTTTTCCCTGTGTAGTTTCTCATTATTAAACATAACTTAATGTACCGACAACTAGTGAGAATTTCATGTCAATAGCACTTTTAGAAATATATTTAATATATTTAAATTGGTGAGGTGTTCAATACCTATTTCACCCGCTGTGTGTGTATATACAGTACAGACCAAAAGTTTGGACACACCTTCTCATTTAAAGATTTTTCTGTATTTCTATGACTTTGAAAATTGTACATTCACACTGAAGGTATCAAAACTATGAATGAACACATGTGGAATTATATACTTAACAAAAAAGTGTGAAACAACTGGAAATATGTCTTATATTCTAGGTTCTTCAAAGTAGCCACCTTTTGCTTTGATGACTGCTTTGCACACTCTTGGCATTCTCTAGATGAGTTTCAAGAGGTAGTCACCGGAAATGGTTTTCACTTCACAGGTGTGCCCTGTCAGGTTTAATAAGTGGGATTTCTTGCATTATAAATGGGGTTGGGACCATCAGTTGTGTTGTGCAGAATTATGGTGGATACACAGCTGATAGTCCTACTGAATAGACTGTTAGCTGCTTTTTTCTTGCCATAATACAAATTCTAAGTAAAGAAAAACGAGTTGCTATCATTACATTAAGAAATGAAGGTCAGTCAGTCCGAAAGATTGGGCAAACTTTGAATGTGTCCCCAAGTGCAGTTGCAAAAACCATCAAGCTAGCGCTCACTCAAAGAAACTGGCTCACATGAGGACCGCCCCAGGAAAGGAAGACCAAGAGTCACCTCGGCTTCTGAGGATAAGTTTATCTGAGTCACCAGCCTCAGAAATCGCAGGTTAACAGCAGCTCAGATTAGAGACCAGGTCAATGCCACACAGAGTTCTAGCAGCAGACACAGCTCTACAGCACCTGTTAAGAAGAGACTTCGTGCAGCAGGCCTTCATGGTAAAATAGCTGCTAGGAAACCACTGCTAAGGACAGGCAACAAGCAGAAGAGACTTGTTTGGGCTAAAGAACACAAGGAATGGACATTAGACCAGTGGAAATCTGTGCTTTGGTCTGATGAGTCCAAATTTGAGATCTTTGGTTCCAACCACCGTGTCTTTGTGCGACGCAGAAAAGGTGAACGGATGGATTCTACATGCCTGGTTCCCACCGTGAAGCATGGAGGAGGAGGTATGATGGTGTGGGGGGTGCTTTGCTGGTGACACTGTTGGGGATTTATTCAAAATTGAAGGCATACTGAACCAGCATGGCTACCACAGCATCTTGCAGCGGCATGCTATTCCATCCGGTTTGCGTTTAGTTGGACCATCATTTATTTTACAACAGGACAATGACCCCAAACACACCTCGAGGCTGTGTAAGGGCTATTTGACCAAGAAGCAGAGTGATGGGGTGTTACGCCAGATGACTTGGCCTACACAATCACCAGACCTGAACCCAATCGAGATGGTTTGGGGTGAGCTGGACCGCAGAGTGAAGGCAAAAGGGCCAATAAGTGCTAAGCATCTCTGGGAACTCCTTCAAGATTGTTAGAAGACCATTTCCGGTGACTACCTCTTGAAGCTCATCAAGAGAATGCCAAGAGTGTGCAAAGCAGTCATCAAAGCAAAAGGTGGCTACTTTGAAGAACCTAGAATATAAGACATATTTTCAGTTGTTTCACACTTTTTTGTTAAGTATATAATTCCACATGTGTTCATTCATAGTTTTGATGCCTTCAGTGTGAATGTACAATATTCATAGTCATGAAAATACAGAAAAATCTTTAAATGAGAAGGTGTGTCCAAACTTTTGGTCTGTACTGTATATATATATATATATGTGTGTGTATTGACTGTATAGCAGATATACATGTGTATATAAATTATATACAGTTGAAAGCAGAAGTTTATGTACACTTTATAAAAAGACAGATATGCATGTTTTTCTCAATATCTGACATGAAATCAGAATAAACCTTTCCCGTTTTAGGTCAATTAGGATTGCCATCATTTTTGATATTTGCCAAATGCCAGAATAATGAGCGAAAGAGAGAGACTGTTTTAAGGCATTTTATTACTTACTGCTAAATCAAAAGTTTACATACATTTCATTAGTATTTGGTACCATTGCCCTTAAACTGAATGACTTAGGTCAAACATTTGGGATATCCTGCCACAAGTTTCTCACAATAAATGGTCGGAATTTGGGCCCATTCCCCCTGACAAAACTGGTGTAACTGATCCAGGTTTGCAGATCGCCTTGCTCGCACCTGCCTTTTTAGCTTTTCCCATAAATGTTTAATAGGATTGAGATCAGGACTTTGTGATGGTCACTCCAAAACATTGACTTTGTTATCCTTAAGCCACTTTGTTACCATTTTTGCAGTATGCTGTGGGTCATTGTCCATTTGGAAAACCATTTCCGCCTCAAGCTTTAACTTCCTGGCTGATGTCTTGAGAAGTTGCTTCAGTATTGTCACATAATCTTCTTTTCTCATGATGCCATCTATTTTGCAAAGTGCACCAGTCCCTCCTGCAGCAAAACAACCCCACAACATGATGCTGCCACCCCTGTGTTTCACAGTTGGGATGGTGTTCTAAGGCTTCCAAGCTTCTCCCTTTTTCCTCCAAATGTAACATTGGTCATTATGCTCAAAAAGTTCAATTTTAGTTTCATCAGGCCACAGGACATGTCTCCAAAAATTAAGGTCTCTGCTCCTGTGTGCATTTGCAAACATTAATCTGGCTTTTTTATGTTTCTTTTGGAGTAATGGCTTCTTCCTGGCAGAGTCGCCTTTCAGTCCATGTTGATACAGTACTCGTTTCACTGTGGATATTGACACAATCTTACCAGCTTCCGCCATCATCTTCACAAGGTCTTTTGCTTTTGTCCTTGGGTTGATATGCATATGTCGGACCAAAGCGCGTTCATCTCTAGGACACAGAACCCGTCTCCTTCCTGAGTGGTATGATGGCTGTTTGTACTTGCGTTTATTTGTTTGTACAGATGAATGAGGCACCTTCAGGTATCTTGAAATTGTACCCAAGGATGAGCCGTACTTGTGCAAGTCCACAATTCTCTTCCTGATATCTTGGCTGATTTCTTTAGACTTTCCAATGATGCGCCACAAAGAAGCAGTGTTTTTAGGTGTGCATTAAAATACATCCACAGGTGTGTCTCTAATTAACTCAAATGTTGCCAAAAAACTATCAGAAGCTTCCAAGCACATGACATCATCATATGGGCAGTCCAGAATTGTTTAAAGGCATAGTAATCTTAGTGTATGTAAACTTTGCAGTAAGTAATAAAAATGCCTTAAAACATTCTCTCTCTCTCATTATTCAGGCATCTGGCAAATATTAAAAATTATGGTAATCCTAATTGACCTAAAACTGGAAAGACTTATTCTGATTTCATGTCAGATATTGAGAAAAACATGCATATGTGTCTTTTTATATAGTGTATGTAAACTTCTGGCTTAAACTATATATATACAGTCATATGAAAAAGTTTGGGCACCCCTATTAATCTTAAGCTTAATGTTTTATAAAAATTGGTGTTTTTGCAACAGCTATTTCAGTTTGATATATGTAATAACTGTTGGACACAGTAATGTTTCTGCCTTGAAATGAGGTTTATTGTACTAACAGAAAATGTGCAATCTGAATTCAAACAAAATTTGACAGGTGCATAAGTATGGGCACCTCACCAGAAAAGTGACATTAATATTTAGTAGATCCTCCTATTGCAAAAATAACAGCCTCTAGTCGATTCCTGTAGCTTTTAATGAGTTCCTGGATCCTGGATGAAGGTATTTTTGTCCATTCCTCTTTACAAAACAATTCCAGTTCAGTTAAGTTTGATGGTCGCCGAGCATGGACAGCCCTCTTCAAATGATCCCACAGATATTCAATGGTATTCAGGTCTGGGGACTGGGATGGCCATTCCAGAACATTGTAATTGTTCCTCTGCATGAATGCCTGAGTAGATTTGGAGCGGTGTTTTGGATCATTGTCTTGCTGAAAGATCCATCCCCTGCGTAACTTCAACTTTATCACTGATTCTTGAACATTATTGTCAAGAATCTGCTGATACTGAGTGGAATCCATGCGTCCCTCAACTTTAACAAGATTCCCAGTGCCGGCATTAGCCACACAGCCCCAAAGCATGATGGAACCTCCACCAAATTTTACTGTGGGTAGCAAGTGTTTTTCTTGGAATGCTGTGTTTTTTTGCCGCCATGCATAACGCCTTTTTGTATGACCAAACAACTCAATCTTGGTTTCATCAGTCCACAGGACCTTCTTCCAAAAAGAAATTGGCTTCTCCAAATGTGCTTTTGCATACCTCAGCCGACTCTGTTTGTGGCGTGCTTGCAGAAACGGCTTCTTTCGCATCACTCTCCCATACAGCTTCCCCTTGTGCAAAGTGCGTTGTATAGTTGACCGATGCACAGTGACATCATCTGCAGCAAGTTGATGCTGCAGCTCTCTGGAGGTGGTCTGAGGATTGTCCTTGACTGATCTCACCATTCTTCTTCTCTGCCTTTCTGATGTTTTTCTTGGCCTGCCACTTCTGGCCTTAACAAGAACTGTCCCTGTGTTCTTCCATTTCCTTACTATGTTCCTCACAGTGGATACTGACAGGTTAAATCTCTGAGACAGCTTTTTGTATCCTTCCCCTGAACAACTATGTTGAATAATCTTTGTTTTCAGATCATTTGACAGTTGTTTTGAGGAGCCCATGATGCCACTCTTCAGAGGAGATTCAAACAGGAGAACAACTTGCAAGTAGCCACTTTAAGTAGCTTTTCTCATGATTGCATACACCTGGCTATGAAGTTCAAAGCTCAATGAGGTTACAAAACCAACAAAAGTGCTTTAGTAAGTCAGTAAAAAGTAGGTAGGAGTATTTAAAACAAGAAAATGATAAGGGTGCCCATACTTATGCACCTGTCAAATTTTGTTTGAATGCAGATTGCACATTTTCTGTTAGTACAATAAACCTCATTTCAAGGCAGAAACATTACGGTGTCCAACAGTTATTACATATATCAAACTGAAATAGCTGTTGCAAAAACACCAATTTTTATAAAACAATAAGCTTAAGATTAATAGGGGTGCCCAAACTTTTTCATATGACTGTATATATATATATATATATATATATATATATTCATATATATATATATATATATATATATATATATTCATATATATATATATATATATATATATATATATATATATATACAGTACAGACCAAACGTTTGGACACACCTTCTCATTTAAAGATTTTTCTGTATTTTCATGACTATGAAAATTGTACATTCACACTGAAGGCATCAAAACTATGAATTAACACATGTGGAATTATATACTTAACAAAAAAGTGTGAAACAACTGAAAATATGTCTTATATTCTAGGTTCTTCAAACTTTGCACACTCTTGGCATTCTCTTGATGAGCTTCTAGAGGTAGTCACCGGAAATTGTCTTCAAACAATCTTGAAGGAGTTCCCAGAGATGCTTATCACTTGTTGGCCCTTTTGCCTTCCAGCTCACCCCAAACCATCTCGATTGGGTTCAGGTCTGGTGACTGTGGAGGCCAGGTCATCTGGCGTAGCACCCCATCACTCTCCTTCTTGGTCTGGAGGTGTGTTTTGGGTCATTGTCCTGTTGAAAACTAAATGATGGTCCAACTAAACGCAAACCGGATGGAATAGCATGCCGCTGCAAGATGCTGTAGTAGCCATGCTGGTTCAGTATGCCTTCAATTTTGAATAAATCCCTAACAGTGTCACCAGCAAAGCACCCCCACACCATCACACCTCCTCCTCCATGCTTCACGGTGGGAACCAGGCATGTAGAGTCCATCCGTTCACCTTTTCTGCGTCGCACAAAGACACGGTGGTTGGAACCAAAGATCTCAAATTTGGACTCATCAGACCAAAGCACAGATTTCCACTGGTCTAATGTCCATTCCTTGTGTTCTTTAGCCCAAAGAAGTCTCTTCTGCTTGTTGCCTGTCCTTAGCAGTGGTTTCCTAGCAGCTATTTTACCATGAAGGCCTGCTGCACAAAGTCTCCTCTTAACAGTTGTTGTAGAGATGTGTCTACTGCAAGAACTCTGTGTGGCATTGACCTGGTCTCTAATCTGAGCTGCTGTTAACCTGCGATTTCTGAGGCTGGTGACTCGGATAAACTTATCCTCAGAAGCAGAGGTGACTCTTGGTCTTCCTTTCCTGGGGCGGTCCTCATGTGAGCCAGTTTCTTTGTAGCGCTTGATGGTTTTTGCAACTACACTTGGGGACACTTTCAAAGTATGCCCAATTTTTCGCACTGACTGACCTTCATTTCTTAAAGTAATGATGGCCGCTCGTTTTTCTTTACTTAGCTGCTTTTTTCTTGCCATAATACAAATTCTAACAGTCTATTCAGTAGGACTATCAGCTGTGTATCCACCAGACTTCTGCACAACACAACTGATGGTCCCAACCCCATTTATAAGGCAAGAAATCCCACTTATTAAACCTGACAGGGCACACTGTGAAGTGAAAACCATTTCCGGTGACTACCTCTTGAAGCTCATCAAGAGAATGCCAAGAGTGTGCAAAGCAGTCATCAAAGCAAAAGGTGGCTACTTTGAAGAACCTAGAATATAAGACATATTTTCAGTTGCTTCACACTTTTTTGTTAAGTATATAATTCCACATGTGTTAATTATATATATATATATATAAAAGTACTGTGTATATATAGTGTGTGTATATATGTATATATATATATATTATATATATATATATATATATATTTACAATTCACATGCTTTTGGAAGAATTCCTATTTTTGCAGCATTTTTCCACGCCTGACTAACACAATACAGTATATATAAAATATATATATTTATATATACTATATGTGATACCTTGTCATACAGTGAATAGCAAGGCCAGTAGCTAAAATGAAATTTTAGTCCCCATAGAGTTGCTTATTTTTTCAAAATAGGACCCTAGCGCCTGATGGTTGTTGACTACCTATAGATTTTTTGTGGCCACTGGGCCAATTTGCCATTACTTTTCTCACTAGCAGGGCAATTCCTCTCTAAAGAAGACTCCTACACAGTTTCTCCTGCACAGAAATAGACCAACCAAGTCTGGTGCATGTTTCTCCATAGCTGCCTTTTTTACATAAGCCACTGATACTACATTCACAAATTTATTTAGTGAATATAGTTAAATAATATGGACAGAAAAGAGTCAACTTTTTTTCATGCATATAATTTGAAAACTAAAAAAAGCATACAGCATAAAGTAATAACCCCGGGCTGCAGGTATAAAATAGAGAAAACGTAGAAAAGACAAAAAAGCCAAATGGTCAAAATAACAGGAGAGCGTTAATAGAGAATTTAATTAAAGTTGACTTTAAGAAGCAAGAAAACCTATTAATTAATTTATTGAGACAACATTATAACTTACTGTTCCAATTAATTAATTTGCTCTTTTTCTCTAGGAGCAGTATGTTTTTGTTCATGATGCCATCCTTGAAGCTTGTTTGTGTGGCAACACTGCCATCCCAGTATGTGAATTCCGTTCTGTCTATTACAACATCAGTCGCATAGATCCACAGACGAACTGCAGCCAAATCAAAGATGAGTTTCAGGTTAGTAATCTCACAAATACTAAGGCTCTGGTCACATTAACAGTTTTTCGGTTTCTTTCCATGCTTTATGTATTTTAAAGGGAAGAGTAGCATATTCTGCAATACAATTTTGTCCATCACAAATACAGGGATCCTTCCAGAAATCTTACACACCGCTTAATAAGTTATCCTGAATGTGACTTAGCTGTCATGGCTCCCATGTGAACAGATGTCACTGCACTAATGTGAACATTTAATAAATGTTGTCTAAACCTTTATCTGATTATTTTTGGCACATTGGTATGACTTGCCAATGTGTATCTCCCAGCTAAGATCTGAAGGCAGATAATGGGAGACAAAGGGATAGGGCATGTTGCAGCTCAACATGCTTGGTTCTTTGTTCCCACTGGAAACTACCAAAGGTGCATGATTGTATTGGAATTTAGAAGGGTAGCTGTGAGCCGAAAAAGCTGGGATCCACATCCTCTAGACAACAGGACCTGCATCCATTTTAAGAATGGGGCCCCATTGTATATTATTGTTAGTGGAGCAACAGGTGTGCAAGTGTAGGTCACTTCACTTATTTTTTGGAGAGTTATGAAAATTACAGAGTAGATGGAGTGCAGCTGAACCTGTTTATCAAAATATATGCAGGTCCAAGCAGTAGAACCACCAACTTTTGGAAATGTATAGCATTTCCTGTGGATATGCCATAGATTATGCATGGGTCGGGTCCATTTACACTGCATGATATGCAGTGTTAAACAAGTAGCAACATGTTTGCTGGAAGGCTGTCATTTCATATACTGTTCATACAGGCCGACCCAACGTCAGATATAATCTGAACAATCTCTAATAAATCTAGGGTCAGAGGTTAATTGGTTGGCTATGAGAATGACTCTGGTATTTGAGGCAAAATTAGGGAAATTCAATTGTGAACCCCAAATAAAATCAGCTGTGATCCCTGCTGTAATGTCTGTATACTCTTTTGCTTCCTCCCCTGCCCAGGAGCTGTGATATGATCAGACCATGTTCCTGCATGGTCAGACACGGCCATTACACAGTACACAGCAGGGGCACATTTATAAGATTATCTCAGCACAGGAACATTTTATTTACACACATCCAATTGTGGAATTTATTATTATTCCAAGATTTATTGATTATAATGTACTTTATATGTGGGAAAAACCTCTTTAAATAAAAACCACCAGTATTTAGCGTCTGGAATCAGAGTGCTGGATCTTGTCTTCTACTATATGACTATTCTGTACATTTAGCGGCAGCTGATAATAAAATGTTTTGTCTGAAATTTCCCCATCTTTAGACCTTGAACATTGTGACTCCTCGAGCGAGGCCAGAAGACTGCAGCATAGGACTTTTACCCCGAAACCATGACAAAAATCGGGCTTTAGATGTCCTACCCCTGGACCGGTGCCTTCCCTTCCTCATCTCACTGGATGGAGAGACTAGCAACTACATCAACGCCACACTCATGGATGTGCGTATATGCAAGCAATTAGCTTATAGCCAGACCTATATCCGTACAGATGCAGGTATCCATTATAAGCAGCGTCGCTATCTGTCACGCGGAGCTGTGAGTCTGATCTGTCACAGGAAGCGTACTGATTGTCACACACCAGGGGGTGGCCTGATCTCGCAGCTTGTGTCGGAGATCTGACAGCTCCTTGCTGCAAAGGGAATATTTCCAGGATAATCCTGTCTCGCACCCAAGACTGACAGATTATGTGATCAGATACTGCTGAATAAACTGTGTATTAGCCAGTCTGCCGTGCACACTCCCTTCTGTCACTGCCTGTCAGCATCTTTATGGTGATACATAAACAATCCGATTTCTGCCATCTAGTACTGATGGCTAAGCTGAAAAAGGGGAGGAAAACCTTCATTTTACCACATTTTATCTTCAATCACATCATTTATTGTTTTGTCTTCTAGAGCCATAAAAAGCCAGCAGCGTTTTTGGTTACTCAGCACCCTTTACCCAATACTGTACCCGATTTCTGGAGGTTGGTGTTTGACTACAACTGCTCCTCCATTGTTATGCTCAATGAAATG
This sequence comes from Phyllobates terribilis, assembly GCF_046119375.1. Classification (NCBI taxonomy): domain Eukaryota; kingdom Metazoa; phylum Chordata; class Amphibia; order Anura; family Dendrobatidae; genus Phyllobates; species Phyllobates terribilis. The sequence goes on from NW_027362765.1 coordinate 219,065,394, forward strand.
GATGCAGCTCAGGTACAGTCACTATAACAATACAGCCTTTAACTCAGTTTAAATCTTTTCATCAGTTACTACCTGTTCTTCATTTCAAAGGGAATGTATCATCAGAAATATTAAATATTAATATAACAGGTTTTTATTACTTTATTTTTTTTATTCTTCCTACTGTTTTATTTCTTTTTGTTGCCACACAATTTTTTTTTTAAATTTTAGCTTTCACACTGGTCCCTAGTACAGATATATTAGACTGAAGCTTCACGTTTTCTGGAGCTTTGTTGTGTAAATTCTATATTAGTCAAGGAGGTTTCCCTTAAAGTTATAACAAAGTAACTAAATAATTTTACTTAACACAAAAGTGAAGGGAAAGGGCAGAGGAGGAGGGAAGGGAAAGAAATAAAGCGGAAAAAAAGATGTGGAGGTAAAGGAGTCAATTAAAATGAAAGAACAAAAGCATCGGATTGCCACTAAAAGCCCATAGTTCCCGGCTTGAATAACCAGACAGGTTGGTCTTACCTGAAAAGACAATCATCAGTGGACCAGCTTATCCATCTATAAGCTGGACATGGGTGACCTGGAAGTATAAACTGCATGGTACCACCATTGATTGGTTGGTTCACCAAATGGAAGGGTCTAATGAAAAGGTCATGCTCTCCAGTGGTCAAGATTCTTGCCCTCAGGCCACATACAGTGCCAGAAAAGTCCAAATTCCATAGCCTAGGTTTCCCTCAATGGTTGACCTCTGTGAAGTTCAAACTTGTTTTACCCAGCATGAAACAGTGGGAGAAGTCTAGGCAGAATATCATCTGGATAACTACTCTTCACAGTTAAGTACTAAGTAAAATGTTTAGGATGCTCTCACCTCAAAGGAGGTTCCTGGTCCAGATGACAACAGGAGTCTAGAGCTTTCCGCTCAGAAAAATTGGAAAAGAGATTGTATCAAGAGACCCAAGTTGCCAAAAATTTTATTAGGTACCTTTGTAAGAAGCCTAGAAAGAGCGGAGTATCAATATCATAAAAATACACATAATTATTACCCAATTATGAAAATATAATAAAACATCTCCTTATTTGGTATCTCTGTAACCATAATGATCATAAAATTACACAAAAAACATGACAAAGATATTATCTGAACTGTCCAGGATTAGAAAAGAATGGCAGCTGTCTGTCAGACACAGCACCATACTCATCCACAGGTTGTGTCTAGTATTGCCGTTTAGCAAATTAGACTGAACCTAAATACACACACTTTAGGAATAAGTGCAGTACTATTTTTTAAATAAAGGTTTTAATCCTTTACCACCCCTTTAATAAATAACTTTTTCTTTTTAAATCTATTGAGATTACCAGAGATGCTTGTAGAGAAGAATAAAACTGTGATCCTTAAGTAGTCCACGAAGTGAAAAACGTTATCAATATAGTATATACTGGATTGTATTTTATAAGCCCTAATGTATCACACAAGAAAACTGGACATTTTTATAACATTTGATATTAAATGTTTACTGTCACCTACACATTCTTCTTGTACTTAATCCGTAAAACTAAAGTTATTTAGTGGCTACACACCAGTCAACCAAGCAATCACAGTTAGAGTCTACAACATCTAGTACTAATCCAAGCCTTTTTTATTTGACCTAACAGCATTTCTATATTTGAATTATTCAAAAGCAGAAATATTGTTCTATACCAGAAGGCTGGACATATAAATACATTTCTTGGTTAATACAAAAAACCAACAGATATTTGATAGTGGCAATTTAAAGGGAGATGTGAACACAAATATTTGCAGAGTTACTTGTAGAAAAGGTCATGTCTGTTTGTCCATTCCTAACAAAACTGAACTCCAGGCTGAAGGCTCTTTAATAAATCCACCGCAGCTGTAGCACTAGGTCAGGATGGACTTTCAGTCACTTAATGAAGGCTATGATTGCACTCATTCAATGACATCAAGCAACAAGATTTTATAGAGACTACACTACCCAATTTTTGGCGCAATCCTCAGTTGCATTAGATAACTCTGTGTAAATCTAGCTTAAAAGGATATTTCCATTGTGTGATGTTGCGGCTTAGAGCTAGCATATGTCGTATGGTTAATGGAGGTCCAACCTTTGGTAGGACTCTCATCAATCCTGAAGACAATAGGTCAGAAAGCCCTTTGGTTTTTTTCCTGCAGAGTGATACAGCCCACCATCTTCTATAAGCTGAACTGTATGCCACCTCCATATACAGTATATGTAAATGGAGCTGTACTGCAGTTTCCTGCCCAGTGAGTGGCAAGTAGCTTCATCGTGTAGGAGAAAGACTTTCTTGGAGCTCCTTCATTCTGAAGATCATTGGGGTGCCAGCAGGAAGATGCCTATCAATCAATGGAATATCCTAAAATTTGACAGCAGGATAGGTTGTTATCATTGGGGAAAGCATCCCTTTAATATTATACTGCATCCATAGAAATGGATGCCCATGTAATACATGGTCGCGGTGAGTCTATCAGAGTGGGACATGCTCTTTACAAAAGCTCTCTGTCCTAGCTTATAGAAAGGTAAGAACCCCACTTAATGATGTTCATATGCCACACTAGATGAGACCAATAATGGCTGGCACACAGTAAAACTGCTGCCACAGAGTGGGCCCCATATCTATTTCTTTTTTATAAGACACATAGCGGTAAAACATTTGTAATCCAATCATACTCTGATTTTCTATTGAGACTTCATCATGACAAGGAACACAAAGCTGAATGAAAATTTCAATGACATTTGAAGATTGACAGGTTTTTGTTTCACGTACATATTCTGTTTTAGTTAAAACTTGTTTTCTTTTCTTTTTTTAAGTCTAGCTTTTCTACTTCAGTACCTGCGGGGGACATATTTCCCCTCTCATTGAACAGCTGCCCATCCCACATCTATGCATGTCATTTCATCTCACTGTTATTTCTCTCCCTGTGTGATTATACTGCTCTGCATGTTGGTCTGATTCTATGATTGCTGATTATAGCCCTGAATCGTATTATTTTTCAATTCTTTTGTTATTGTATCAGTGTTTTTGTTTCACCCAGCGTGTTTCTATATAACGCTGCATGCTCACGCTTTGCTATGTATTCATATGAACAATGTCTAAGTGTCAGTTCCCTCTACTAGCTGTGTCTCCAGTACTGGCCAGAGAAGACGTCCTGTTGCTATGGTCCTGTGCAGGTGGAGTTTGTATCAGCAGATATTGATGAGGACACCATTAGTCGGATATTCCGGATCTGTAATATGGCACGGGTAAGACAATTAGATACAATTAGACTATTCCAGTAAGTAACAGAAAACTGACCTTATTTGCTTGTATTGCAGCCTCAAGACGGGTATCGCATTGTACAGCATCTCCAGTACATTGGGTGGCCAGCATACCGGGATACCCCTCCATCCAAGCGCTCTATACTGAAGGTTGTACAAAGATTGGAAAAGTGGCAAGAACAGTATGATGGCAGGGAAGGCAGGACAGTTGTGCACTGCCTGTAAGTACAGGACCGACTCTAATTTTTGTAGTTTTATGGAGCTAAACTAAATCTGATGACAAAATAGACAATTTTCCAATATACTTTTTGTATCAATTTTTCCATTTTCAAGAACCCTATTTGAAGCCATTGAGTAGAAACCTTCATTTCCAATTTTTATATGTTGGAAGTAAATAATAAAAGGTTTCATTGAATATCTGCCAGCAGAGATCTTGAAGATCATGAGCAATGATTTGGAAAGAATTGGATTTTTTATTTTATAAATAATAACCTTTATTAGATGAAAATCTGCTACCTCTTTGGTTTCACCCTTGTAAGCAGTGGTCACATCTTCAAAATTACCCTTGACTAAATACACTATCTACAAACCAGGATTGTCTTAAGGCTTGCAATGCTTACTCTCAGGGTATTCAAATCAAAATTAATAATCAGTGAGTGAAATTAGGAGCCCGAATAAAATTGTAAATGTCCAGAAAACACTTCTAGTGTTGATAGTTATAGTATTCCATAAATATAGAGACCACAAAAGAGATAGATTGCTAGATAGATAGATAGAAAGACAGATAGATACATACATACATAGATTGTCTATCTATTATTGTTAATTGGGTTGGTACAAATCTGGTATCCCATTAATTTGTAGAATAAAAAAGCCTTCCCGTAAGCGCGATGCAACTCAGCACCATTTACTGGATCATGTCATGAGTGGTGGTACCTAGTGGTCCCTATTGATGTAGAATTAATTCCTTAGTGTAGAAAATGATTTAATAAACTCCATAATGGAGGGTACCAATACAAATTGCTAAAATAAATACATTGGAGAGACTTATTAAAGTGGTTGCCAACTTTAGGTGATATTTTACTTAATTTTTAGCGCAAAGTACATATATTTATTTTTGCTATTGGATTTCATTCAAAATTTTGCACCATTTGCTTTCTATAGACCCTGTGTTACACCTATTTCAAAAAAGATTTTTCTTTAACACCAAAATTAGCATTTCATTTAAAAAAATGTTCCCAACAGTGGAAAATCCCTTTAATACTAGTACGAGTCAAATAATATTACACTAATTATTCCATTTTGTATTTCCAAATTTCTTAGGGTTACATAATATTTCTATAAAAATAGTTTAAAGAGATTTTCCCTCAATTGAATCTGAATTTACACGTTTACTGAAGCTCTGGATGTGAGCAATTGAGAAGTCCTTCAACACTTTATTTCACAAACTCTTCCATTCATTTCTAGAAACACCCAAAACTGTATGTGTTACACTATGTTCTTACTGAAAGACATAAATTTGTCATGAATTGCTCAAGAGAAGTGCCCACCACAGAAAATGAAATATTGTACTGTCCTTTCATCATTCTTCATCATTACACATTTCTGTCCCTTAACAGTAGTGTTGAGCCACCCCCGTAGTGTTCGGGTTCGGTTCGGTTCGTCGAACACCGGGATGTTCGAGGAACTGTTCGTCGAACTGTTCGTCGAACACCTTAGAACACCGTCGAACACCGTTAAAACCAATGGCAGGCAAACAAAAACACATAGAAACACATAGAAAACACCTGCAAAGGTGTCCAAAAGCTGACAAACTGCTCAGAAGACACTCTCTTTAAAAAAGCCGTCCGGCAAATTCAGCAGCGGCATACACCGGTACCCGACAATTTAGACAAGAAGGAATAGAGCATCACACATAGATTAGATAGATAGAAACATGTCAGTCACACATATAAGAAGCACAGTGACAGTGTTGGTTACTGCACTTGTCATTTAGTGTAAAGGATTTATTAAAAAAAATATTAGTGTTTTCATGCACCGTCTCTTTAAAAAAGCTGGCCGGCAATTCAGCATCTGTACCCGACAATTTAGAACAGAAAGAATAGAGCTTCACACATAGATTAGATAGATAGAAACATGTCAGTCACATATATAATAAGTACAGTGATAGTGTTGCTTACTGTACTTGTCATTTAGTGTAAAGGATTTATTTAAAAAAATAATAGTGTTTTCATGCACTGTCTCTTTAAAAAAGCCGGCCGGCAATTCAGCAGCGGTACCCGACAATTTAGAACAGAAAGATAGAGCATCACACATAGATTAGATAGATAGAAACATGTCAGTCACATATATATGAAGTACAGTGATAGTGTTGGTTACTGTACTTGTCATTTAGTATTAAAATAAAGGATTTATTATTAAAAAAATTGGTGTGGGGTTCCCCTTAATTTTAGGCTCTAGCGGAGGTTAAGCAGACGGCTGGGGCAGATGTTTGAAGCCTGGGAAGGGGGTAATACCCACGGAGCTTCCCAGGCTACTAATATCAGCCCCCAGCTGAATACATAGCCTTTACTAGCTATTAAAATGGGGGACCCCCCCAAAAAAATGACGTGGGGTCCCCCCTAATTTAATAGCTAGCAAAGGCTAGGCAGACAGCTGGGGGCTGATATTAATAGCCCAGGAAGGGAGCCATGAATATTGGCCCCCTCCCAGGCTAGAAACACCAGCCGTCAGCCGCCCCAGAAATGGCGCATTCATAGGATGCGCCAATTCTGGCACTTAGCCTCGCTCTTCCACGCTGCCCTGGTGCGGTGGCAGGGGGTAATAGGGTTGGGGTTGATGTCAGCTTATAATGCCAGCTGACATCAAGCCCAGGTTAGTAATGGAGAGGCGTCTATAAGACACCCCCATTACTAACCCCATAGTCAAAGTTAAAAAAAACACAAACACCCAGAATAAAGTCCTTTAATTGAAATAAAGACACAATCCTTTATTGTTCTAAATTAAACCATACTTACCATCATGCCCATTCCAGCTGAAGCCAACGATCTCCTGCAATAAAAGAAAAATAATAAAGCAACCTCATCCTTACCTTTCCATGGTTCCCACGACAGCTTCAGCTCTGCTACATCGAGATGACAGGCTGGACCGCAGCAGAACGCTGCCATCCAGCCTGTCATCCCGCAGACACTGAGAAGCGCAGGCTTGCTTGCGCTGCTCAGCGTCTCTCTGTGACGACATCCAGATGAGCCGAGTTCATGTCCAATGAACTCGGCTCACCTCATGCACGTCACTGACAGCGTGGGAAAATTCTCACGCTGAAGCGCTGATTGCAGGAGAATTTTCCCACGCTGTCAGTGACGTGCAGGAGGTGAGCTGAGTTCATTGGACATGAGCTCACCTCATGCACATCACTGACAGCGTGGGAGAATTCTCCTGCACTCAGCACTTCAGCGTGAGAATTTTCCCACGCTGTCAGTGACGTGCATGAGGTGAGCCGAGTTCATTGGACATGACCTCGGCTCATCTGGATGCCGTCACAGCGAGACAGTGAGGAGCGCAAGCATGCCTGCGCTTCTCAGTGTCTGCGGGATGACAGACTGGATGGCAGCGTTCTGCTGCGGTCCAGCCAGTCATCTCGATGTAGCAGAGCTGAAGCTGTCGTGGGAACCATGGAAAGGTAAGGATGAGGTTGGTTTATTATTTTTCTTTTATTGCAGGAGATCGTTGGCTTCAGCTGGAATGGGTGTGATGGTAAGTATGGTTTAATTTAGAACAATAAAGAATTGTGTCTTTATTTCAATTAAAGGACTTTATTCTGGGTGTTGTGTTTTTTTTAAATACTTTACTAGAAATTCATGGCGGTCATGTCTAATACTGGCGTGACCCCATGAATTTTGGGCTTGGGGCCAGCTGATAATACCAAGCTGGTCCTAACCCCTTTATTACCCAGTGAGCCACCGCACCAGGGCCCTGGATGAGTTGGGTACAGCGCCAGAAGATGGCGCTTCTATGAACGCGCCATTTTCCGGGGTGGCTGCGGACTGCAATTTGTAGCGGGGGGGGGCCCAGAAAGCTTGGGCCTCCCTGCGCTGCAGATTCCAGCCCCCAGCTGCCTAGTTGTACCTGGCTGGACACAAAAATAGGGCGAAGCCCCACGTACTTTTTTTTAAATTATTTCATGAAATTCATGAAATAATTAGAAAAAAAGGCCTTCCCTATATTGTTGTGTCCGGCCAGGTACAAATAGGCAGCTGGTGGTTGGGGGCAGCCCGTTCCTGCCTGCTGTACCTGGCTGGACACAAATATAGTGCGAAGCCCCACTTCAATTTTTTTTAATTATTTCATGAAATTCATGAAATAATTAAGAAAAAAAGGGCTTCCCTATATTGTTGTGTCCGGCCAGGTACAAATAGGCAGCTGGTGGATGGGGGCAGCCCGTTCCTGCCTGCTGTACCTGGCTGGACACAAATATAGTGCGAAGCCCCACTTCAATTTTTTTAAATTATTTCAGGAAATTCATGAAATAATTTAAAAAAAATTGACATGGGGCTTCGCACTATATTTGTGTCCAGCCAGGTACAGCAGGCAGGAACGGGCTGCCCCCAACCACCAGCTGCCTATTTGTACCTGGCCGGACACAACAATATAGGGAAGCCCTTTTTTTCTTAATTATTTCATGAAATAATTTAAAGAAAATTGACGTGGGGCTTCGCCCTGTTTTTATGTCCAGCCAGGTACAACTAGGCAGCTGGGGGCTGGAATCCGCAGCGCAGGGAGGCCCAAGCTTTCTGGGCCACCCCCGCTGCAAATTGCAGTCCGCAGCCACCCCGGAAAATGGCGCGTTCATAGAAGCGCCATCTTCTGGCGCTGTACCCAACTCATCCAGGGCCCTGATGCGGTGGCTCACTGGGTAATAAAGGGGTTAGGGCCAGCTTGGCATTATCAGCTGGCCCTAAGCCCGAAATTCATGGGGTCACGCCAATATTAGACATGACCACCATGAATTTCTAGTAAAGTATTTAAAAAAAACACAACACCCAGAAAAAAGTCCTTTAATTGAAATAAACACCCAATTCTTTATTGTTCTAAATTAAACCATACTTACCGTCACGCCCATTCCAGCTGAAGCCAACGATCTCCTGAAATAAAAGAAAAATAATAAAGCAACATCATCCTTACCTTTCCATGGTTCCCATGACAGCTTCAGCTCTGCTACATCGAGATGACAGGCTGGACCGCAGCAGAACGCTGCCATCCAGCCTGTCATCCCGCAGACACTGAGAAGCGCAGGCTTGCTTGCGCTCCACAGTGTCTCTCTGTGAGGGCATCCAGATGAGCCGAGTTAATGTCCAATGAACTCGGCTCACCTCATGCACGTCACTGACAGCGTGGGAAAATTCTCCTGCACTCAGCGCTTCAGCGTGGGAGAATTCTCACACTTAAGCGCTGAGTGCAGGAGAATTCTCCCACGCTGTCAGTGACGTGCAGGAGGTGAGCTGAGTTCATTGGACATGAGCTCACCTTATGCACGTCACTGACAGCGTGGGAAAATTCTCCTGCACTCAGCGCTTCAGCGGGAGAATTCTCACGCTGAAGCGCTGAGTGCAGGAGAATTCTCCCACGATGTCAGTGACGTGCATAAGGTGAGCTCATGTCCAATGAACTCAGCTCACCTCCTGCACGTCACTGACAGCGTGGGAGAATTCTCCTGCACTCACCGCTTCAGCTTGAGAATTTTCCCACGCTGTCAGTGACGTGCATGAGGTGAGCCGAGTTCATTGGACATGAACTCGGCTCATCTGGATGTCGTCACAGAGAGACGCTGAGCAGCGCAAGCAAGCCTGCGCTTCTCAGTGTCTGCGGGATGAGAGGCTGGATGGCAGCGTTCTGCTGCGGTCCAGCCTGTCATCTCGATGTAGCAGAGCTGAAGCTGTCGTGGGAACCATGGAAAGGTAAGGATGAGGTTGCTTTATTATTTTTCTTTTATTGCAGGAGATCGTTGGCTTCAGCTGGAATGAGCGTGACGGTAAGTATGGTTTAATTTAGAACAATAAAGGATTGTGTCTTTATTTCAATTAAAGCACTTTATTCTGGGTGTTTGTGTTTTTTTTAACTTTGACTATGGGGTTAGTAATGGGGGTGTCTTATAGACGCCTCTCCATTACTTAGCTGGGCTTGATGTCAGCTGGCATTATAAGCTGACATCAACCCCAACCCTATTACCCCCTGCCACCGCACCAGGGCAGCGTGGAAGAGCGAGGCTAAGTGCCAGAATTGGCGCATCCTATGAATGCGCCATTTCTGGGGCGGCTGATGGCTGGTGTTTCTAGCCTGGGAGGGGGCCAATATTCATGGCTCCCTTCCTGGGCTATTAATATCAGCCCCCAGCTGTCTGCCTAGCCTTTGCTAGCTATTAAATTAGGGGGGACCCCACGTCATTTCTTTTGGGGGGTCCCCCATTTTAATAGCTAGTAAAGGCTATGTATTCAGCTGGGGGCTGATATTAGTAGCCTGGGAAGCTCCGTGGGTATTACCCCCTTCCCAGGCTTCAAACATCTGCCCCAGCCGTCTGCTTAACCTCCGCTAGAGCCTAAAATTAAGGGGAACCCCACGCCAATTTTTTTAATAATAAATCCTTTATTTTAATACTAAATGACAAGTACAGTAACCAACACTATCACTGTACTTCATATATATGTGACTGACATGTTTCTATCTATCTAATCTATGTGTGAAGCTCTATTCTGTCTGTTATAAATTGTCGGGTACAGATGCTGAATTGCCGGCCGGCTTTTTTAAAGAGACGGTGCATGAAAACACTATTATTTTTTTTGATAAATCCTTTACGCTAAATGACAAGTACAGTAAGCAACACTGTCACTGTACTTCGTATATATGTGGCTGACATGTTTCTATCTATCTAATCTATGTATGATGCTCTATTCTGTCTGTTATAAATTGTCGGGTACCGCTGCTGAATTGCCGGCCGGCTTTTTTAAAGAGACAGTGCATGAAAACACTATTATTTTTTTAAATAAATCCTTTACACTAAATGACAAGTACAGTAATCAACACTGTCACTGCACTTCTTATATATGTGACTGACATGTTTCTATCTATCTAATCTATGTGTGATTCTCTATTCCTTCTATTCTAAATTGTCGGGTACCGCTGCTGAATTGCCGGCCGGCTTTTTTAAAGAGACGGTGCATGAAAACACTATTATTTTTTTTGATAAATCCTTTACGCTAAATGACAAGTACAGTAAGCAGCACTTTCACTGTACTTCGTATATATGTGGCTGACATGTTTATATCTATCTAATCTATGTGTGAAGCTCTATTCTTTCGGTTCTAAATTGTCGGGTACAGGTGTATGCCGCTGCTGAATTGCCGGCTTTTCATGTTTCACTGTTGGCACTGTTCCCATCGATTTGGGCAATCACTGTAATGCCACAACCACCATGGCTGTGGCATTACAGTGAGTGGCAGACAATCCCTGCATGATTGGTGCTCTAAATAGCGCCAGACATGCAGGACACGCTTTTGGTGCACGAACAGTTATGGAACATAACCTCGAACAGCCGAATTTTTTGCAAATCGTTCGGGTTCGTCGAACAACTCGAACACCGCCCAAAACAGCTCGAATTTGAGATTGGCGAACAGTTCAAGTCGAACACCGCTCATCTCTACTTAACAGCACTCATCGACATTTGATGAGTGCTGTCCTTGGTGCTGAAACAGTTCTGCATTTACATAGTGGAATTTGGTTTTGGTTTTCTAATCCTTTTTTTTAATAAAGTGTCTCAATGGATTCTGCCATGTCAAGATTTGCACCTATAAATATTGTGTTCACTAAAAACATACTTTTACTGCTTAGATTTTAATTCAACATAAATATATTCTCCACTTTTAACTTATTCCATAATATATCTTATACTGGTCCTGAGACTGTATTAGGTTTTGATGATCTCTATTAGAAGCAGTGGACAAGTAAAATGAGATAGCAATGAATATTGAGAAAATTGTGAACACACATCTAGACTATAATACAGGCTTGCAATTCTGTCAAAGATAAGTAATGCAATTTGTTTATAATATTTCTCAACTTTGTAACTGGATTTATTCTATGTATAAATTGTAAAATGGTCTTCAAGGATGAACATTAGATATAATCAAAATAATTTGATGCAAATCGTATCTGAGTACATTTTATGAAATTTTCATTCGAACAACTTGGATTTCAGTTGGCACAAATCACAAAAAAAATACCTGTCACCATTTTACACATTGCAGAAGATTGCATAAATCCCAGGAGGAAGACATGACCTCAGGTGTGAAGGTGCAGACCTCCCCATAATGCCTTCCCGCTATCACATCATATGGTATAGAAAATCTGATCAGGTGGGACTATTTTAGACTGTATGACAGCCTGAACAAGTAATGTAGCAGCCATTTTAAAGTGGATTTAAGACAGTTAGAGGACATTAGAGCTCATAGCCCAGGACAGGAAGAGAAAGAGCTAAAACATTAGACAAATACTGTCTTTTTCAGACTATAAGACGCACCGGACCATAAGACGCACCTAGGTTTTAGAGGAGGAAAATAGAAAAACAATTTAAGCAAAAAATGTCATCACGATGCACTGTTAAGGGGGAGCGGGTCTGCTGCTGACACTGGTATAGGGATAATGTCCCCCAATTCTGATAATATCCCCCATCCTGGTCGATATACCCCCCCCTCCCTATTATACGTGGCCCCCATCCCCATCCTGGTATGCATGGCACCCCTCCATCCTGATATGCATGGCACCCCTCCATCCTTATCCTGGTATGCATAGCACCCCTCATCCCTATCCTGGTATGCATGGCACCCCTCATCCCTATCTTGGTATGCATGGCACCCCTCATCCCTATCCTGGTATGCATGGCCCCCTCATCCCTATACTGGTATGCATGGCCCCCTCATCCTTATACTGATTGTATGATCCTCCTCATCCTTACCTGATATGTATGTTCCCCCCATCCTTATCCTGGTATGTATGGCCCCCTCATCCTTACCCTGGTATGTATGGCCCCCTCATCCTTACCCTGGTATGTATGGCCCCTTCATCCTTACCTTGTTATGTATGGCCCCCTCATCCTTACCCTGGTATGTATGGCCCCCTCATCCTTATCCTAGTATGCATGGTCCCCCTTATCCCCATCACGCTGCACATAAAAAAATAAACACTCTTACTCAACTCTCTTCTCTCTCCTTCAGCGTTGCGTCCTGTCTGTCCACACTGATCTCGCCATGTGAGCCGTGCATGGCGTTACTGCCATGCGAGGCTTACTTGGAGAGATCAGCTGCTGGAAATCACTGCTCCCCATGCTAGAACTGTGTGCATGGGGAGCAGTGACTTCATGCTCCTTAATGGCCGGCACACAGCGTAGCCGCAGCTTGGCTCCTGCCGCTGCCGGGCGATAGCTTGTGCCAGCTATTAAAGGGCATGAATATTCACACCCTCCCCCACGTGAATATTCATGCCCTTTAATAGTGGGCACACGCAATCGCCCGGCAGTAGCAGGAGCCGCACTATGGATACACTGTGTGCCGCTATTAAGGAGCATGAATATACAGTGCTCCCAACGCCTATGGGCATTGGGAGCAGTGAATATTCATTTTCTTTAGCAGCGGGGACAGTGTAGGCTCCGCCGCAACCGCTCCCACCACACCCCACACAGATATATATATATGTATATATATAAATATATACAGTATATATATATATATATATATATATATACACACACCCCTAACGTTCGGACTATAAGGCACATCCCACATTTTCCTCCAAAAAGATTTTGGAGGAAAAAGGTGCGTCTTATAGTCCGAAAAATACGGTTCATAGGGAGAGAGATAGCAGACTTGGCAGCAGCTGTGCCAAGCTCAATGTGATTGATCAGTGATATAGTGTAGCTGGCTTCTATCGTGCTAAATTTGAAATACAACTACACATTTTTTCTTCATTATTGATGTACTAAAGAGCAAACGCAAGGCAGCACAATAGCTTTTACAGGAACAAAAATCTGAAGTCAGTGTTACAATTCCTCCATTCAGTGTGGTGAGCTGTCCAATCTGGGTCAGGGGTGTGCAGAGCTATTAGTATTGTGATAGTGTTGAATGACAGTACAGACGCCAATCAGCGCCGGTGTCTGCTAGGTTTCCTATGAGTGTCCCTGTTCTGAGTGATTACTGGGCTATTTAGCTGGCTGCCTGCCCCTGTTTACTGCCAGTTGTAGCCTTTGCTCATTGGTACATTTTTGCCCTGTTCTTCAGCATTTTGTCTCTGATCTATTTCTACCTGACCTTGGATCTTGTCTCTGACTATCCGTTTGCCTAGCCCCTTTGTCTTGATCTGCTACCTTTCTGGAATTCTGACCTGAGTATGCCTTTTTCTTACCCCTTTTGTTTGTGATGAGCCCTCTTCGTATCTAACCCCAGACATCTTAACTACCCGGCTTGTCCATGAGTAGTAACTAGCGTCACAGTCAGACTGTGCACTTGCATGTCATAAGAGACTATACTAAGTTTTTGGATTTCTTGTACAAAGGGGGAATAGTAGTTTTTGAAAAAGGCAAAAGAAAATTCCGCAAAACCCAGACATTTAACTGAAGTGGTTTACCTCACAAACTATCTGTGTTGCAAACTTTTTTTTTTTATGCACATCTGTTGTACTAGTCAAATTTTACATCCATACATGCCACAGTTAACACAGTGCCCTATTGCAGGTGCAGGTGTTGTCCGTGACCTAGCATTTCTTATTTTGTCATTTTTGGGAAAGTTTTAATTTTGTTAAAAAATATATATTTTTTTAAATGGAGAAATTTAGCTCTGCATGTCTGATTTTGCACACCTGTTTTACCAATTTGACAACTGTTCATGCCACACTTATTCTGTGACCTGCTGCCACATTTTGCTCTTGGGCATCTTTTATTACATCCTTCTTGGTAAGGGATGAACAATTTAGGTTGAAAAGAATGTCAAAACTTAATTATAGTTTTGTACAAAATGTAAAAGAAAGTGTTGCTGATGATGGACAAGGTAGTGTAAAAGAAAAAGAAACACATACGATGGCTAAGAATGGGGGAGCCACTAACAGCAGCAGAAGCACCACCTCCGCTGGCACCAACTATCTTGGCAGTAGTACTACCAAATACAGGACACAATTTGCCTACTTTGCCTCCAGCAAGGGTATCAGTGGGGAAGAAACAGAGAGCATTATAAAATATATGGCACATCATGTGTCTTAGTCAGAGCAGGATGATGTTACCTCTGACAGCGACATCTTATGTATGAGTCAGTGTTCTGCACAGAATGGTCTGACAGATCCCAAATAAATAAGAGGGACAATTTTTGAACAGCTTTTTTTTAATATTAACAAATATGAAAAATGTGTCAGTGCACTATGTTATTAAATGAGTTGTTGATCACTACCAGTTTACAATGTGTTTTTATGGTAAAGTCACCTTGCAATTACTAAGGATGTGCATGCGTAAGGACATTGACTGGGGTTGGATACAGTACTAGGAGTCATCAGAGTTATACACATATTTTCAGGGTTCTTGGAGTTCCTGCAGTTCGTGGAAATTTTTGGAAAAAATTCACTGAACCTGGCAAATTAAAACTTCAAAAGATTCAATCATCTTAAAAAACAAGTAATCAATAAAAGTAAAAAATATTTTATAGAGAAAATTATTTACCTAGATTTTTTAATAACATTTACTAGGGAACATCCTTTCTATTGTTTATACAGACACCATAAATATAAATGTGGATGAGCCTAATACAGTAATTAAAGAGGTTGTCCACTACTTTTCCGCTGATGCCCTATCCAGAGGAAAGGGCAGTGGATGTGCAGTACCCCGCAGCGACCACTACAGCTAGACTGCTAAGCAACGCAGGTGAGTACCTACAGCCGGCAGCACCGGTAACAGCTGATCGGCAGGGGTGCATAGGGCATCAATGGAAAAGTAGTGGACAGCTTCTTAAAGTATGCGTTAAATAAGATAAATAATCATCTTTATTTTACAACTATTTTTTATCAGTCTTTGTTTTCATCTAAACACTATCATTAAATAAAGCAATTAGTGATGAGCAAGTATGTTCTGTTAACCCTTTTGGTGAGTATGCTGGGGCCGAGCACCGAGTAGTTACTAGAGATGAGCGTTGTTCTACTCGAACTGTTCGCCAATCTCAAATTCGAGCTGTTTTGGACGGTGTTCGAGCCGTTCGGCGAACACGAACGATTTGAGAAAAATTCGGCTGTTCGAGGTTATGTTCGATAGTTGTTCGTGCACCAAAATCATAACTGGATTTTTTCTCAGTAATGATGAAAATTAATGTTAATACGCAGTTTGAGTGTACAGCGGGGTGGGGGGAGGGGCAGGGGATGGATCTCTGCAGGAACAATGAAGATCTCCATTTTTTTTTCTCTTTCCCGCATTTGCAGTGGGGAGGTGCAATCTGTCAGCCTATCAGCAGCGCACACACGGAGAGAAGTGATTTTTTTCACACAAGCAAGGGCATGTGTCATTGGCAGTGTATGTCACATGTCCTTGCCCTATAAGACCAAGCCATTTTCCCCGTCGCCACCATTTTCTCACTGCTGCAGCTGCGTGTTAGACGGCACCGCTGTTGCTGTGTGCGCTATACCTTGTTAATTTCAAGCCAATTTTCGCACAAATCTACAGATAGCTTGGGAGTAGGGAATAGTTGTGATTGCAGTCCTTTTAAGGACTAGGTTACAGCATTTCCTACGACTTTTATCAGGCAGGTCTGTGCTCTTAAATAGATAGATTGTGGGAGTAAAGACTAATTGTAATTGCAGTCCTTTTCAGGACTAGGTTACATCAGTTCCTATCAGTTTTTGCCAGGCAGGTCTGTGCCAGTGCTGTGCAAGTTTTTTTCACAACATTTGGCTGAATCTAGCAAAGCTAATCCTTTTTGGCCTATTGCAGAGTGTGTTAGTCAGTGGAGTAGCCTATCTGTGTTGCAAGATATACCACCTGTGTATAGAATACCAATTTTTTTACTGCACCTAGTGAAGTAAAATCTTTTGGGCATAGCATCATTCTATTAGTCCATCTATACTGACCTCCATCAGGTTGCAAATTGAATATAATTTTTTTCTGCAACTAGCTCTGAAAAAATATTTGGGCTTCTAGCAGTGTGTGGGACTTGTTCTATTAGTCCATCTATACTGACCTCCATCAGATTGCAAACTGAATATAATTTTTTTCTGCATCTAGCTCTGAAAAAATATTTGGCCTTCTAGCAGTGTGTGGGACTTTCTCTATTAGTCCATCTATACTGACCTCCATCAGGTTGCAAATTCAAAATAATTTTTTGTCTTCATCTAGCTCTGAAAAAATATTTGGCCTTCTAGCAGTGTGTGGGACTTTCTCTATTAGTCCATCTATACTGACCTCCATCAGGCTGCAAATTAAAAATAATTTTTATCTGCATCTACCTCTGAAAAAATATTTGGCCTTCTAGCAGTGTGTGGGACTTTCTCTATTAGTCCATCTATACTGACATCCATCAGGTTGCAAACTGAATATATTTTTTTTCTGCATCTACCTCTGAAAAAATATTGGGCTTCTAGCTGTGTGTGGGACTTGTTCTATTAATCCATCTATACAGACCTCCATCAGGTTGCAAACTGAATATAATTTTTTTCTGCATCTACCTCTGAAAAAATATTTGGGCTTCTAGCTGTGTGTGGTACTTGTTCTATTAGTCCATCTATACAGACCTCCATCAGGTTGCAAACTGAATATAATTTTTTTCTGCATCTAGCTCTGAAAAAATATTTGGCCTTCTAGCAGTGTGTGGGACTTTCTCTATTAGTCCATCTATACTGACCTCCATCAGGTTGCAAATTCAAAATAATTTTTATCTGCATCTACCTCTGAAAAAATATTTGGCCTTCTAGCAGTGTGTGGGACTTTCTCTATTAGTACATCTATACTGACCTCCATCAGGTTGCAAACTGAATATATTTTTTTTCTGCATCTACCTCTGAAAAAATATTGGGCTTCTAGCTGTGTGTGGGACTTGATCTATTAATCCATCTATACAGACCTCCATCAGGTTGCAAACTGAATATAATTTTTTTCTGCATCTACCTCTGAAAAAATATTTGGGCTTCTAGCTGTGTGTGGGACTTGTTCTATTAGTCCATCTATACTGACCTCCATCAGGTTGCAAACTGAATATAATTTTTTTCTGCATCTAGCTCTGAAAAAATATTTGGCCTTCTAGCAGTGTGTGGGACTTTCTCTATTAGTCCATCTATACTGACCTCCATCAGGTTGCAAATTCAAAATAATTTTTATCTGCATCTACCTCTGAAAAAATATTTGGCCTTCTAGCAGTGTGTGGGACTTTCTCTATTAGTCCATCTATACTGACCTCCATCAGGTTGCAAACTGAATATATTTTTTTTCTGAATCTACCTCGGAAAAAATATTTGGCCTTCTAGCAGTGTGTGGGACTTTCTCTATTAGTCCATCTATACTGACCTCCATCAGGTTGCAAACTGAATATAATTTTTTTCTGCATCTAGCTCTGAAAAAATATTTGGGCTTCTAGCAGTGTGTGGGACTTGTTCTATTAGTCCATCTATACTGACCTCCATCAGGTTGCAAACTGAATATAATTTTTTTCTGCATCTAGCTCTGAAAAAATATTTGGCCTTCTAGCAGTGTGTGGGACTTTCTCTATTAGTCCATCTATACTGACCTCCATCAGGTTGCAAATTCAAAATAATTTTTTGTCTGCATCTCGCTCTGAAAAAATATTTGGCCTTCTAGCAGTGTGTGGGACTTTCTCTATTAGTCCATCTATACTGACCTCCATCAGGTTGCAAATTCAAAATAATTTTTTGTCTGCATCTAGCTCTGAAAAAATATTTGGCCTTCTAGCAGTGTGTGGGACTTTCTCTATTAGTCCATCTATACTGACCTCCATCAGGCTGCAAATTAAAAATAATTTTTATCTGCATCTACCTCTGAAAAAATATTTGGCCTTCTAGCAGTGTGTGGGACTTTCTCTATTAGTCCATCTATACTGACCTCCATCAGGTTGCAAACTGAATATATTTTTTTTCTGCATCTACCTCTGAAAAAATATTGGGCTTCTAGCTGTGTGTGGGACTTGTTCTATTAATCCATCTATACAGACCTCCATCAGGTTGCAAACTGAATATAATTTTTTTCTGCATCTACCTCTGAAAAAATATTTGGGCTTCTAGCTCTGTGTGGGACTTGTTCTATTAGTCCATCTATACTGACCTCCATCAGGTTGCAAACTGAATATAATTTTTTTCTGCATCTAGCTCTGAAAAAATATTTGGCCTTCTAGCAGTGTGTGGGACTTTCTCTATTAGTCCATCTATACTGACCTCCATCAGGTTGCAAATTCAAAATAATTTTTATCTGCATCTACCTCTGAAAAAATATTTGGCCTTCTAGCAGTGTGTGGGACTTTCTCTATTAGTCCATCTATACTGACCTCCATCAGGTTGCAAACTGAATATATTTTTTTTCTGCATCTACCTCTGAAAAAATATTGGGCTTCTAGCTGTGTGTGGGACTTGTTCTATTAATCCATCTATACAGACCTCCATCAGGTTGCAAACTGAATATAATTTTTTTCTGCATCTACCTCTGAAAAAATATGTGGGCTTCTAGCTGTGTGTGGGACTTGTTCTATTAGTCCATCTATACTGACCTCCATCAGGTTGCAAACTGAATATAATTTTTTTCTGCATCTAGCTCTGAAAAAATATTTGGCCTTCTAGCAGTGTGTGGGACTTTCTCTATTAGTCCATCTATACTGACCTCCATCAGGTGGCAAATTCAAAATAATTTTTATCTGCATCTACCTCTGAAAAAATATTTGGCCTTCTAGCAGTGTGTGGGAGTTTCTCTATTAGTCCATCTATACTGACCTCCATCAGGTTGCAAACTGAATATATTTTTTTTCTGCATCTACCTCTGAAAAAATATTTGGCCTTCTAGCAGTGTGTGGGACTTTCTCTATTAGTCCATCTATACTGACCTCCATCAGGTTGCAAACTGAATATTTTTTTTTTCTGCATCTACCTCTGAAAAAATATTGGGCTTCAAGCTGTGTGTGGGACTTGTTCTATTAATCCATCTATACAGACCTCCATCAGGTTGCAAACTGAATATAATTTTTTTCTGCATCTACCTCTGAAAAAATATTTGGGCATCTAGCTGTGTGTGGGATTTTCTCTATTAGTCCATCTATACTGACCTCCATCAGGTTGCAAATTCAAAATAATTTTTTGTCTGCATCTAGCTCTGAAAAAATATTTGGCCTTCTAGCAGTGTGTGGGACTTTCTCTATTAGTCCATCTATACTGACCTGCATCAGGTTGCAAATTAAAAATAATTTTTATCTGCATCTAGCTCTGAAAAAATATTTGGCCTTCTAGCAGTGTGTGGGACTTTCTCTATTAGTCCATCTATACTGACCTCCATCAGGCTGCAAATTAAAAATAATTTTTATCTGCATCTACCTCTGAAAAAATATTTGGCCTTCTAGCAGTGTGTGTGACTTTCTCTATTAGTCCATCTATACTGACCTCCATCAGGTTGCAAATTCAAAATAATTTTTTGTCTGCATCTAGCTCTGAAAAAATATTTGGCCTTCTAGCAGTGTGTGGGACTTTCTCTATTAGTCCATCTATACTGACCTCCATCAGGTTGCAAACTAAATATATTTTTTTTTTGCATCTACCTCTGAAAAAATATTGGGCTTCTAGCTGTGTGTGGGACTTGTTCTATTAGTCCATCTATACAGACCTCCATCAGGTTGCAAACTGAATATAATTTTTTTCTGCATCTAGCTCTGAAAAAATATTTGGCCTTCTAGCAGTGTGTGGGACTTTCTCTATTAGTCCATCTATACTGACCTCCATCAGGTTGCAAATTCAAAATAATTTTTATCTGCATCTACCTCTGAAAAAATATTTGGCCTTCTAGCAGTGTGTGGGACTTTCTCTATTAGTCCATCTATACTGACCTCCATCAGGTTGCAAACTGAATATATTTTTTTTCTGCATCTACCTCTGAAAAAATATTGGGCTTCTAGCTGTGTGTGGGACTTGTTCTATTAATCCATCTATACAGACCTCCATCAGGTTGCAAACTGAATATAATTTTTTTCTCCATCTAGCTCTGAAAAAATATTTGGCCTTCTAGCAGTGTGTGGGACTTTCTCTATTAGTCCATCTATACTGACCTCCATCAGGTTGCAAATTAAAAATAATTTTTATCTGCATCTAGCTCTGAAAAAATATTTGGCCTTCTAGCAGTGTGTGGGACTTTCTCTATTAGTCCATCTATACTGACCTCCATCAGGCTGCAAATTAAAAATAATTTTTATCTGCATCTACCTCTGAAAAAATATTTGGCCTTCTAGCAGTGTGTGGGACTTTCTCTATTAGTCCATCTATACTGACCTCCATCAGGTTGCAAACTGAATATATTTTTTTCTGCATCTACCTCTGAAAAAATATTGGGCTTCTAGCTGTGTGTGGGACTTGTTCTATTAATCCATCTATACAGACCTCCATCAGGTTGCAAACTGAATATAATTTTTTTCTGCAACTAGCTCTGAAAAAATATTTGGCCTTCTAGCTGTGTGTGGGACTTGTTCTATTAGTCCATCTATACTGACCTCCATCAGTTTGCAAATTGAATAGAATTTTTTTCTGCATCTAACCCAGCCAATAGTTTTGGCCTAATACCACAGTTTGGTTACTCAGCTCTGCTCGGTTCCCATCCATTGTTTTTTTGTGCAAACAACTCCAGAGTTGTGAATTAGTTAGCCACCAAAATGAGTGGAAAAAGGCCTGCTGCTGGTGGAAAGGGGAATAGGCGTGTTGGGAAGGGGAAAAAAGGTTGTGTCCGTGGGGTAGGTGTTAAAGCAACAGTAACATCTGCAGAAGAAAGACCATCTTCCAGCCAATCTAAAATGTCTACTTCTTTTAGCGGACAATGTGATAAGATCCCTTTCTTACGGCCACGCCAATCGCTACAAATTCCAGATGAGGCACAAAAACAGCAGGTGCTTTAACGGATATCAAGTGCTCCTTTAAGTGGGCTCTCCTCCACATCAACTTCAACATCACAAATACTCCAGTCCTCAAAGGTGTCACCCCAATCGCACTTGCTTCCTCACAGCTCCCAAATCTCCAACTGCCCGTCTGAGTATGAGGTAGAACAGATGGTTGAGTCTGCAGAGCTGTTTACTCATACTATAGCCTGGGAATCAGAGGTCGACTCCAGCGCTTCTGTGAATCCAGACGAGGAAATGATCTGCACTGATGCCCAGAATCTTTATGAGTCGGATCCAGGACCAGACGCAGAAGGTTCTGACCATAATGTAGACCCTCATTCCCAAACTGTAACTCCTGTTGGTGGAGACAATGAGGAAGACGATGATGAGACTCAAATACCTGATTGGAGCGACAACTTTAGTTTTTTGTCAGGGCAGGAACAGGTTGGCTCTGAGGACGACGGGTGTGATAACGCACAGGGTGATGATGATGAGGTTGGAGATCCCACTTACTGTCAACCCACAGTCAGCCAAGAGATGAGGTCAGCAGAGGAGGTGGAGGAAGATGCTAGTGACGACGAGGTCAGGTTGCGCCTTCCTGGACAGAGACGTAGTACTGGAAGCACGTCAACAACTGCATCCTCAAACACAACTCTGCCTCTCACCACAAGTCGTGGTGGCTCTTCAGGTCGCATGGGTGCTAAGCCTTGCATAGCCTGGGCATTTTTTCAGATCGATAAAGATGACCCAACTCGTGTTATCTGTAACATTTGTCAGCAAAAGCTAAGTAGAGGCCAAAAAATACATAGTTTGAGTACTTCATGCATGAACCGGCACATGGACATCAAGCATAAGTTGCAGTGGGAAGCTCACTGTGTTACAATGCGGCCTAGCCGGCTGGGCCAACCACCGTCTGTCATATCTTGTGCATGCGCGGCCTCTTCATCCTCTGTGACTGGGGGGACAGCAGTCACACCTGTTTTGGGGCGCAGACCTGCCACCTCTTTACCCGCAACAGCCAGCGTGATTGGCAGGTCATCATTTTCTTTGGAGGTGGTAAAACCAGCTGGTGTTGAGCGCTGTCCGACATCGATAGCACCACCTTTGGATCAAGGCAACCTAACATGTCCGCCTGCATCTTCCTCACAGACCGGCAGTTTGCCGGGGACACCCTTATCAACCCCGTCTAAGCACAATAGCCAGCCCTCGGTCCCTCAGATGTGGACAAGTAAAAGACCATTTCCTCCTAGCCATGAGAAAGCTAAGAGGTTGAATTTCACCATCTGCAAGCTCTTGGCTACAGAAATGCTGCCTTTCCGCCTGGTGGACACAGAGGATTTTCGAGACCTTATGTCCGTCGCAGTGCCCCAGTACCAGATGCCCAGTCGGCACTACTTCTCAAAGAAAGGTGTGCCTGCGCTCCACCAGCATGTCGCACACAACATCACCGCTTCTTTGAGAAACTCTGTGTGTGACAGGGTGCATTTCACCACAGACACTTGGACGAGTAGGCATGGACAGGGGCGTTACATGTCGCTGACTGGGCACTGGGTAACTATGGTGACAGCAGGACAAGGGGCTGCTGTCCAAGTCTTGCCGTCCCCACGAGTTGTGCGTCAATCCTCTTTATGTCAAAGTTCCTCCACTGCTTCTGCCTCCTCAACCTCCTCTCGGTCTTCCACCTGCACCCAAAGCCTGTCTGGTCATGCCACAAGCTTTCTAACTGCGCAGAAGGGATCCTGCACACCTCCTTACTATGCTGGCAGTAGGGCTCAACGTCATCAGGCGGTTTTTACTTTGAAATGTCTGGGAAATGTGAGTCACACAGCTGAGGAGTTGTGGTCAGCTCTGGAGAACCAATTTCATGAATGGTTGTCTCCACTGGACCTGAAACCAGGGAAGTCCGTGTGTGACAATGCTGCAAACCTGGGTGCGGCCCTTCGCCGGGGCAATGTCACACACGTGCCTTGTATGGCTCACGTGTTGAACCTGGTTGTCCAGCAATTTTTAGCCCACTATCCCAGACTAGATGGCCTTCTGCAGAGGGCATGGTCGCTGTGTGCTCACTTCCGCCGTTCGCATCCCGCAGCTCAGCGACTTACATCTCTACAGAAGTCGTTGGGCCTGCCACTTCACCGGCTAAAATGCGATGTGCCTACCCGGTGGAATTCAACTCTGCACATGTTGCAGCGACTGTGGCAGCACCGACAAGCCCTGGTGCAATACGTTCTGACGTATAGCCTGGGCCAACGAGATCCAGAGGTGGGGCAAATCACGCTGGAGGAGTGCTCTCAGATCAGGGACCTATGCACCCTTCTGCACAGTTTTGAAATGGCGACGAAGATGTTTAGTGCTGACGATGCCATTATCAGCATGACTATTCCGGTGATTTACATGCTGGAGCACATGTTAAACAGAATTCGGAGTCAGGTGGTGGCACAAGAGGATGTGGAAGAAGTAGAGGAGGAGGAGTTGTATGCGGAAGGGCTAACATCTGCAAGGTCCAGACGGTCGGCAGCACCAAGGCGGCAGGCATGTGAGGGTGGGGGAGATGGTTTTACCAGGGCGCATGGTAGCAGCCAAACTAGTGAGGAAGGTGCAGGAGCCCAGGAAGAAGTGGAGGACGAACTGATGGAAGACTCATCAGATGAGGGAGACCTTGATCACATTTCTGTTGTGCGAGGTTGGGGGGAGAGGACAGAGGAAGGAAGCATGATTGTTACCTCGCCACCAACACAACAGGGACTTGGTGCTCCTGGATGCGCAACACACATGAGTGCCTTCTTGCTGCACTACTTGCAACATGACCCTCGAATTGTGAGAATTAGAAATAATCCTGACTACTGGGTTGCCACACTGTTAGATCCCCGGTACAAAAGTAAATTTGCAGAAATTATTCCTGCCATAGAAAGGGATGCACGCATGCAGGAGTATCAGCAGAGACTGTTGCAGAATCTTACATGTGCTTTTCCACAAAACACCAGTGGTGCACGTAGTGAATCTCACAGTTCCACCTTGCCAACCGTGGGACCGTCAAGTGTTCAGCACTCAAACCGTAACAGAAACACAGTATCTGCTGGTAACATCAATTTTGCGGAATCATTTCACCACTTTTTTAGCCCATCCTTTGCAAGGCCACAGGAGACAAGAAGTCTGACACATAGTCAACGCCTAGAGACGATGGTACAGGAGTATCTCCAAGTAAACATTGAAGCCATGACTGTGTCACTGGACCCTTGCTCTTTTTGGGCTTCCAATCTGGATAAATGGCCGGAGCTAGCCACTTACGCCTTGGAGATCTTGTCATGCCCCGCAGCCAGCGTTCTGTCTGAACGTGTCTTCAGCGCTGCTGGTGGTGTGCTGACAGATAAGCGCACGCGGCTCTCCACTGATAATGTAGACAGACTCACGTTCATAAAGATGAACAAATCATGGATCCGAAATGACTTTTCTACCCCTGTGTCATCCTGGGGAGAGTAAAAGCTTGATGATTGGTTAAAATCACCCTACCAACCGTTTTAAGCTTTCAAATTACTAATCATGTTTATCTGTATCTTGGCTGGAAAATAATTTGGGCTTTGTAGCAGTGTGCAGCACTGATTCTATTAGGCCATCTATAATAAGCTCCACCAGATTTAAAATTACTAATCATGTTTATCTGTATCTTGACTGGAAAATAATTTGGGCTTTGTAGCAGTGTGCAGCACTGATCCTATTAGGCCATCTATACTAAGCTCCACCAGATTTAAAATTAATGATAATTTTTAGCTGCATCTAGCCCGGAAAATAATTTTGGGGCTCCGAGATGCGCAAGACACATAAGTGCCTTCTTGCTGCACTACCTGCAACATGACCCTCATATTGTCAGAATTCAAAGTAATCATGACTACTGGGTTGCCACACTCTTAGATTCCCCAAACTTTTCGATCAACCTTTTCATTTTAATAAAGACCAAAAAAATGGTCATTTTTGAAATTATAAGCATTAGCAGTTTATTAGAAACTGAAATCAAACAGTTTTCAACTCAAAACTTTATTCTAGGTGATGTTACATTTTCACATAGGACCCCTTGTTCGAAAGGAGCTTCTGAACTCTCTCGTCCATTGAATTTGTCAGGTTTTGGATGGTTTCTGCTTTAATTGTTTTGCATGAGGACAGAATACCCTCCCAGAGCTGTTGCTTAGATGTGAACTGCCTCCCGCCATCATAGACACTCCTTTTGATGATGCTCCAGAGGTTCTGAATGGGGTAGAGGTCAGGGAAGCATGGGGGTCACACCATAAGTTTGTCCCCTTTTATGCCCATATCAGCCAGAGATGCAGATGTTTTATGTGCAGCATGAGATGGTGCATTATCATGCAAAAAAATGATCTTGCTGTGAAATACACGGTTCTTCTTCTTGAACCATGGCAGGAAGTGCTGTTTGAGAAAATCCACATACATTATGGAGTTCATCTTTAGCGCCTTCAGGGATCCTAAAGGGGCCGACAATCTCTCTCCCCATGATTCCAGCCCAAAACATTACTCCACCTCCTCCTTGTTGGCGCTCTAGCCGTGTTTGCGTGGGGTGTCCATCAACCAGCCATCCTCCACTCCATCCATCTGGACCATCGAGCGCTGCACGGCACTCATCCGTGAACAAAACAGTTTTGAAATCAGTCTTCATGTAATGTTTGGCCCACTGGAGCCGTTTCTGCTTGTGTGAAGTGGATAGAGGAGGTCGACAGGATGGCGTATGCACAGCTGCAAACCTCTGAAGGACCCTGCATCTTGTTGTTCGGGGGACGTTGGAGGCACCAGCAGCTTCAAAAACTTGTCTGCTGCTATGACAAGGCTTTTTTGCCGCTGCTCTTTTAACCTGACGTAATTGCCTGTAGGAAAGAGTCCTCAATTTGCCCTTATCAGCACGCACACATGTGTACTGTGAATCAGCTACATACTTCTTGATTGCCAAGACACTTCATCCTGATCATCGCACAATGTTGATTGTAGTCATGCCTTGACCTAAACACTCCACAATTTGTTGCTTCTCAGCAGCCGACACATCCTTTTTCTTTCCCATTTTGGCAGAAAATGTAGGCTGCTTAATAATGTGAGACAGCCTTCTTAAGTAGTCTTGCCTTTCATTGGACACACCTGCCAAACTAATTAGCACAGGTGTCTGCAATTGCTTACAGTGATATAAAGAGCCCTGACACACATCACCATCAATGAGTTTAACTGACAAACAAACAAATTCTTCCCTTATCACTCCTAAACACTTTTTGCATAATAATTTGGAACACAGTGTACATGTGCTTTTCCACAAAACACCAGTGGTTCACGTAGTGAATCTTACAGTTCTAACTTGCCAACCGTGGTCTGTATGGAGTTGTTCAATAAAGGGCCCAAAATTAAGATAACATAGATGGGAGAGGTCTCTATGAATAGGAATTCCTAAGTATTTGATACCCTGTGAGGGCCAGGCAAAGGGAAAGTTGGACTGGATGGAATCCTATATGGATTTGGGGAGGGAGACATCGAGGGCCTCAGACTTCGCTGCATTGATTTTAAAATTTGACCATGTAACAAAGTGATCTATTTCAGCCATAACAGCATGGATGGATATATGTGATTGAGTGATATATACTAGGACATCATCAGCAAATAGAGAGCACTTATACTCGGTGCCTCCCACCTCAATCCACCTAATATTGGGGTTATGGCGAATTGATGAGAGCAGGTGCTCCGTCACTAGGATGTATAAGAGAGGGGACAGAGGACATCCCTGCCTTGTCCCATTGGTGATTGTGAAAGGTGATGAAAATGTTCTGATGCACCCCCTGGGCCTTGGGACACCCGGAGCCGGACCCTTTTTGGTGGATGCTGGTGGTTGTAGTCTTCGTGGCGGCGACCCGGTTCCGTGGCTCAGGGTGGTCAAACCAGTGGCGGAACTATTTATGTGGTTTTGATGTTTAAATGTCCGACTACGCCACCCGTGGATTGCGGTCAGAGTGAACCGCCGCTGCAGGGCAGACCGCTGAGGCTGGTGTTGTGGGTGCAGCAGAGCGTAGCATAACTCCCCACGGGAGGAGTATAGCCTCAGGGCAGTGTATGCGGAGGATGGGGGTGATGGTGCAGGGCAGCAGCAGTAATGACACGGAGTCAGTGATGCAGTCCAGGGCCTTTACTCACAGTTCTTATTATCCAGACCACGTCTGCAGGTAACGGCTGCCCACGTCGTACTGTGCTCACCAGGTGAGGGGCTCAGACAACTCCCAGATAACTTTGGAGCGCTTCACAGGACCCCCTTTGTGTGTCCTTTGTCTGGCCTTTCTTAGCAACCCTTCTGTCCGGCTGCCTCGGGCCTCCTCTTGGTAAACTTGGCGCCAGTTTCCCTGACCCTATGTGCTGCCCTCCTAGAGGGTGTAGCGAGGGGCTGCGCCACATAAAATGTCACAGCCTCCGGTTTCTAGCTGAGGGTCGTTTCCTGCCTCCACTAGTTTCGGGGACCGGTCTCCCCCTTTGGCCTGACCCCTCCACGCAGGTGGATTCGGGCGTGCGGTGGCGACTCGCCCGTCCGCACCCCTGGGATCCCTTCGTTCCTCGTTCCTGGAGCCTTCTCCGCTCCTCTTCCTTCCTTCTCCCTCTTCCAGGCCTGGGCCTCTGTTACTAGGCCCACCTCCGGAGCAGAGCCCCTGCTCCCTGCCACTTCTGCTCAGACTTCTCTGCACTGAACTAAGATGGTGCCCACCTTTTATACTCCCTTCTCAATGCACCCAGGAACTGCTTCCTCCCTGCTCCTGCACTACAGGGTTCCCCTTCCTCAGTGCTCCCTCCCCCCACTCCAGCCAGGGACAGGGACTCTCGTGCCCATCTCAGGGGCATATTGGTCGCCCTGCCCCACGGCAATGTGGTGTAATGCATGCAGGTGTCGGGTCCTGATCCACACTCCATCCTTACCTGAGAGTGAGATATCACACCTCTGGGTGAGGTGCAATACCTCTGTAGCAACCGAGCCCTCAGGGTGCTACAGTTCCATGTATCTTCAGCCTAGGTGACGTATTGTGATACAGGGCCGTGATTTTGGCTATAAAAGGGTCCCCTAGACCCCTACCCCAAGCTTTTTAAGAGAATCATATATGGCGTGCCAGGAGACTCTATGGAATGCTTTCTCAGCATCCAACGAGAGTATCTAATTACAAAGTTTTAACTGCATCTAGCCCAGGAAATACTTTGTGCCTAGTAGCAGTGTCTGCTAGTCAGCGGATTATCCCGGCTGTTAAGCAAGCTACACCACCTGTAGTTTGGACACTTAATTTTTTCAAAGGAAATGCTTCGGGACCACGGGATACTCAGTGAAGAGCATCAGGAGGCACCCCAAGGCATAGGGGCTGGGACTGGCAGTAGGATGCCTTGCGGTGGACAGCCGAGCTCGATCCTTATAAAAGCTTTTTAACTGCAGCAGCTTTAGTGGACGCTACTGGAGCTGGAATTACGCGGCTGCTGGCATGAGACTTGCCCTCCAATAGATCCTTGTAAATGGATTTAAAGTGTATTCATTCAAATTAGAGAGACAATTTAAATTAAAAAGCTTAGAGCTGCCTCCACCACAGGGGGGCTCGCTCGACCCACCAGCGGACAGGCACCAGTATTGGGAGAGGGGGGCCGGCCGTCAGGGTTCACCGCGGCTCTGGCACAAACCCGGCGACACGGGCAGGAGCGGACGGAACGTGTCGGCTTCTCACTTTTTGGATTTTAGAAGGGCATGACATGCCTATATCTGTGTCTCCCCCTCCTTTTACTCCTCCACCTCTTTTCTTTTCGCATGACTATATGTACTTGTCACTTTTCCATGTGTTAGTTGTGTCTTCTGAGCAGTTTGTCAGCTTTTGGACACCTTTAAAGGTGTTTTCTATGTGTTTCTATGTGTTTTTGTTTGCCTGCCATTGGTTTTAACGGTGTTCGAAGGTGTTCGACGAACAGTTCGACGAACAGTTCGGCAAACACACGGGTGTTCGACGAACAGTTCGGCGAACACACGGGTGTTCGACGAACCGAACCGAACTCGAACACTACGGGGGTGGCTCAACACTAGTAGTTACAGCTGCTCGGTGTTATGTTTGAATCACTCCCATGTGCATGATTTGCGACTGTTTGACAACTTTAATACATGTGAGGAATGTGTAAGAAATAGACATTCCTCACATGTAATAAAGCTGTCAAATAGTTGCAAATCATGCACACGGGAGCGATTCAAACATAACACCGAGCAGCTATAACTACTCGGTGCTCGGCCCGAGCATACTCGCTGAAAGGGTTAACAGAACTAGAGATGAGCGGTGTTCGACTAGAACTGTTCGCCAATCTCAAAATCGAGCTGTTTTGGGCGGTGTTCGAGTCGTTCGACGAACGCGAACGATTTGCAAAAAATTCGGCTGTTCGAGGTTATGTTCGATAACTGTTCGTGCACCAAAAGCGTGTCCTGCATGTCTGGCACTATTTAGAGCACCAATCATGCAGGGATTGTCTGCCACTCACTGTAATGCCACAGCCATGGTGATTGTGGCATTACAGTGGTTGCCCAAATCGATGGGAACAGTGCTCACAGTGAAACATGAAAAGCCGGCAATTCAGCAGCGGTAAACACCGGTACCCGACAGTTTAGAACCGAAAGAATAGAGTATCACACATAGATTAGATAGATAGAAACATGTCAGTCACATATATAAGAAGTACAGGGACAGTGTTGGTTACTGTACTTGTCATTTAGTGTTAAAGGATTTATTTAAAAAAATATTAGTATTTTCATGCACCGTCTCTTTAAAAAAGCCGGCCGGCAATTCAGCATCGGTACCCGACAATTTATAACAGAAAGAATAGAGCATCACACATAGATTAGATAGATAGAAACATGTCAGTCACATATATAAGAAGTACAGTGATAGTGTTGATTACTGTACTTGTCATTTAGTGTTAAAATAAAGGATTTATTAAAAAAAAATTGGCGTGGGGTTCCCCGTAATTTTAGTCTCTAGCGGAGGTTAAGCAGACGGCTGGGGCAGATGTTTGAAGCCTGGGAAGGGGGTAATACCCACGGAGCTTCCCAGGCTACTAATATCAGCCCCCAGCTGAATACCAAGCCTTTACTAGCTATTAAAATGGGGGCCCCAAAAAATATGACATGGGGTCCCCCCTATTTTAATAGCTAGCAAAGGCTAGGCAGACAGCTGGGGGCTGATATTAATAGCCCAGGAAAGGTGCCAGGAATATTGGCCCCCTCCCAGGCTAGAAACACCAGCCGTCAGCCGCCCCAGAAATGGCGCATCCATAGGATGAGCCAATTCTGGCACTTAGCCTCGCTATTCCCACTGCCCTGTAGTGGTGGCAGTGGGGTAATAGGGCTGGGGTTGATGTCAGCTTATAATGCCAGCTGACATCAAGCCCAGGTTAGTAATGGAGAGGCGTCTATAAGACACCCCCATTACTAACCCCATAGTCAAAGTTAAAAAAAAAACACAAAAATAGGGGGGACCCCACGTCATTTTTTGGGGGGTCCCCCATTTTAATAGCTAGTAAAGGCTAGGTATTCAGCTGGGGGCTGATATTAGTAGCCTTGGAAGCTCCCAGGCTTCAAACATCTGCCCCAGCCGTCTGCTTAACCTCTGCTAGAGACTAAAATTACGGGGAACCCCACGCCAATTTTTTTTTAATAAATCCTTTATTTTAACACTAAATGACAAGTACAGTAATCAACACTATCACTGTACTTCTTATATATGTGACTGACATGTTTCTATCTATCTAATCTATGTGTGATACTCTATTCTTTCTGTTAGAAATTGTCGGGTACAGATGCTAAATTGCCGGCCGGCTTTTTTAAAGAGACGGTGCATGAAAACGCTAATATTTTTTTTAATAAATCCTTTAACACTAAATGACAAGTACAGTAACCAACACTGTCACTGTACTTCTTATATATGTGACTGACGTTTCTATCTATCTAATCTATGTGTGATGCTCTATTCCTTCTTGTCTAAATTGTCGGGTACCGGTGTATGCCGCTGCTGAATTGCCGGCCGGCTTTTTTAAAGAGAGTGTCTTCTGAGCAGTTTGTCAGCTTTTGGACACCTTTGAAGGTGTTTTCTATGTGTTTCTATGTGTTTTTGTTTGCCTGCCATTGGTTTTAACAGTGTTCGACGGTGTTCGACGGTGTTCTAAGGTGTTCGACGAACAGTTCCACGAACATTCCGGTGTTCAACGACCCGAACCGAACCCGAACACTACGGGGGTGGCTCAACACTAAACAGAACATACTCGCTCATGACAAAAAACAATAAAATAGGATACAAATATGCAAGTGTTATGCTGGGTTTACACATGTTGACCACAGCCGTTAAGTGACTGCCATTCATCTACATGCACAATAATCAGTGGTTATTTACTCGCCTGTTTAAACTGGACAACCACAATTCAATGCAGAATTACCATAAATATGATCATTTTGTGAGCATAGAATATCTTGTTACCACCAGAACATGTTCTTGTTCTGCTTACACAGAACGATAAGAATAATTTTTGAGCTGGCATAAAAATCATCGCACCTGACGAATGAGAATTTTGACAGTTTGTTGGGTGTTTGACAGCCTGCTTAGATTGCTCATTCCAGATTATCGGACTTTGAATTATCTGGCTGCCTACACTGGGTCCGGAAAAGTATTCAGACCCCTTTAAAATGTTCACTCTTTGTTTCATTGCAGCCATTTGGTAAATTCTAAAAAGTTAATTTTTTCTTCTCATTAAAGTATACTCTGAACCCCATCTTGAATGACAAAAACAGAAATGTAGACATTTTTGCAAATTTACTAAAAAATAAAAATTTAAATATCACATGGTCGTAAGTATTCGGACCCTTAGCTCAGACACTCATATTTAAGTCACATCCTGTCCATTTCCTTGTGATCCACCTTGAGATGGTTCTACTCCTTCATTAGAGTCCAGCTGTGTTTAATTAAACTGATAGGACTTGATTTGGAAACGCACACACCTGTCTATATAAGACCTCACAGCTCACAGTACATGTCAGACCAAATGAGAATCATGAGCTCAAAGGAACTGCCCAAGGATCTCAGAGACAGAATTGTGGCATGGCACAGATTTGGCCAAGGTTACAAAAGAATTTCTGCATTACTCAAGGTTCCCAAGAGCACAGTGGCCTCCATAATCCTGAAATGGAAGAAGTTTGGGACCACCAGAAGTCTTCCTAGACCTGGCCGTCCAGCCAAACTGGGTTTTCTGGGTTTTTTCAGTCAAGATGGGGTTCAGAGTGTACTTTAATGAGAAAAAAATGAACTTTTTAGAATTTTCCAAATGGCTGCAATGAAACAAAGAGTGAAAAATTTAAAGGGGTCTGAATACTTTCCGTACCCACTGTAAATGCACCATTGAACTCAGGGTTGGAAAAACAAAATCAAAATAACATCAAAGTAAGCCATTCACTATTTCTAAGAACAGAAAAATTAAAGGTCTTTCAGGACTGCATACTTCCTTAGATACAAATCTTTTTTGTCAACAGAGTTACATAATAACCCTGAAAGCTTTTATAACAGTACAAAGAAAGCACTTTTCTTAACTTGGATGGGACTGAGATGTGAGTAGCTTGAGCTTTACAACCCTTCATTCTCATTATCAATGGCGGTCCAGGGTTATACACACAATGATTAAACAGTGATTAGGTCCTCTTCAGGATGCTTTGCCCCTAGTAACCCACAAGACTTCAGTCCCATTAAGCTGACTAGGACTGAACTGTGGTACCAGGTTCAACCTCCAATATTGCAAAGTGGCTTGAGTTTCACAGCCCTTCATCCTGATTATCAAAAGAGGTCCAGGTTCATAAACACAATGATCAAACATTGATTACATCCTCTTCTGGGCTGCTTTGTCTCTGGCAATCTACAGCAGTTTAGTTTCAATAATCTGACTCAGACTGAGCTGCAGTATCAGATACAGCCTTCAATATGGGTAAATGGCATGAGCATTGTGGCTCTTTGTGGTCAGACTCCAACTGATAAAACATTGATGGTTTGAGTGTATATGTAAACAGCCTGCTCTTACAGATATTGACATTTGTCTCATTGGTCAGAATTCAGCTTCCCTAAAGAAAAATTATATTGTTAGATTTCGTAATAAGGTAACCAGTAAGTGGATGACATCACCAAATCTCTATAATCTTAAGATTTGTTGTAGTTACGTCTGCTAGAGCGGTTGGTACTTAGCTACCATTTAGAGTAAGTTGGTGATGGGGACCAATCTTAAGGTCATGAATTTCTAGGTAAGTGCCTCTATTTAGGTTTTTTTTTCAATACAGTGTATTGCAAGCGGGGCTATGTCTTGCTGGCAAACTTTTCTATAAACATCTAAAAATATCTAACTGAATAGGACAACTCAATCACGTATATTTAGATGGGTTCTCCAAGAATCTAATAAAATCCCCCCCATCACATCATTCAGCTACTTGTCAGGATGGTCTGCAGTCTGAAGAAACACAGCTGCTGAGACCTGTGTCTCAACTGACAGAGGAATTGTATCATAAGCACACATTCCTCCGTGACCTGTGTTTCAACTGAAAGAAGAAACCTCCTCTGTGAGTCGAGGGAAAGGGTTGTAACATCAGAGGAAATATAAAAGAAAAATAGGGCCACACAATTTTAAAGGTGTGCGGGCTCTATTTTTCTTTTTTGTAGTACATATCGGGGAGTGTGGCCCCCTTCAGCCCTCAGCACCCTTATCCACCCATCTTTCCCACACAAGGTTTTAATTGCGAGCTACACCTGGTTTCCTTTTCACTTCCCATTCACATGAGGCTGGTTTGGCACTTAGAGTGGTAAGACATTTAGTGGCTACGGACCATCCATATGAAAAGGTATACCTTCATGTGGTTGGACGGCTTTTGCGCTCTTTAATCAAAAAATGCAAACTAAGTACCATACGTTCTTAACGTCTGCAGCAATATTGGAGTTCATGTATTCATTAGTCGCAGTGTGCTGATGCATTGTGTATGTATCAGAAGAAATAAATATTCTCCTCAGCTGAATGAGCACAAAATATTTTTTCTTTCCAGCCTCAGTCCTCAATGTGCAGAAGATTTATTTCCTCTCCTCTCACAGCCCTTCTGCAGCCACTCACGGGTAGATATTGAGGTCTTCAGATTTCAGCTCGTCATAACATGTGACTAGGACAGTCTACAGTTTGAATTACCTGATGGGGGTCATTTTATTGTATTCTTTGAGAACCCATTTAGTGTTGATCTTTTACATTCCAATTGGAACTCCTGAAGTGATGAATAACATTCAAATGAGATTTTTATAGGACTATTGATGGTTAACCGAAACCCTTTTTGTCCTTATGTAACAATTCTGTTTATTCAACCAAAAGTACAATATGTTCAATGCAAAAACAAAAAATAATAGCCACATTTCAAGAATGCAATTTCTCTTTTTTTGCCATCATCTATACTTAACTGGGTTAAATGGACTGGAAAAAAGACATAAGCACTTGTATACTGTTTATTTTACAAACTGCAATGTGCAATGTTAGAACGATTTTGATGCTGAAATAAGACAGCTGTACAGTAGATTTATCTTCATTCCTGAAAGGAGAGTAAAATATATCTACGACATTACATTAACTCCCTCCACAGCTTGGTTCTAATTCAGGAATAGAAGAGTTTCCTTTGTGTCACCTTAATCACCTGGCATGTTAAACTTGAGAGAAGCCTCAGTTAGAGTGAATGACAAGCATAAATGTGAGTGGGCAGTGAATGTACAAAGCAATGTTTGTTATATGCAATCTTACAAGAACTGTTATTAGATTTCCAAAATCCCCAAAATTATATTCTTCCACTGAATAAAATAAAAAAACACATTTTTGTTAGCAGATATTAACCCAGTCTTTAAAGAGGTTGTCCACCACTTTTTCATTGATGACTTATCCTTAGGTCATCAATATCTGATTCGTCAAGGTCTGACACCCCGCATCCCCATCTGTTACCGGTGTTGGCGGCTGCAGGTCGGAAATGCTCACTTGCGGAGTTGGCCATTTTCTGATAGTGGCTGTCACATGGTACTACATATCCACCTCCTATTGATTTGAATAGCAGGCTGATGCGCAGTACCAAATCTCGCCCAGTGACCAGAAGACGGCCAGTTCCACAAGTGAGTACTCTCGGCTGGCAGAAGCTGCTACCGCCAGCACTGATAACAGCTGATCGGCGGGGGTGCCATGTGTAGGACCTCGCCCTATCAGATATTGATGACCTATTCTAAAGACAGGTTATCAATAGTGTTGAGCGAATTTGTTCAGCATTTCAAATTTGTGTTCGTGTTCGGGGTCCCGGCTTGTTCACGCCAAAAAATCGGCTCTGCCCATGAACATCCCTGATGTGCCACGCTGTCACGCAGATGTTATCTGCGTGACAGCGTGGCAAATCAGGGATGTTCGTGTGCGGAGCCGATTTTTTGGCGCGAACAAGCCGGGACCCCGAACACGAACACAAATTTGAAATGCCAAATAAATTCGCTCAACACTAGTCATCAATGATAGTAGACAAGTAGTGGACAAGCTATTAGTACGCATATTTGCGTACCCCCCGTTCAGTGAGGGCTGCTGCGCTGAGCCCTCACTGAACGGAGCACATGTCAGCTGATTCTTACAGCTGACATGTGCCCGCAACAGCCGCGGGTGGAATCGCGATCCACCCGCGGTTGTTAACCAGTTAAATGCTGCTGTCAATCTCCGACAGCAGCATTTAACGCGCGCTTCCGGGTAGCGCGTCATAAGCCCCGCCCACCGGCGACCCCGTCACGTGATCGCGGGTCGCCGATGGGCGTGCATGACAACCCAGGGTCTGCAGCAGACGCCTGTGGTTGTCATGATCTTGTCGCTATGAGCGCCACCTAGTGGTTGGCGCTCATAGCACAGGACCATTTTTGCTGCATGCAGGGGACCTGCTCGTCCCCTGTATGTAGCAGAGGCGATCGGATAGTTGCTGCTTCTAGTCTCCTATGGAGACTATAGAAGCATGCAAAAAGTAAAAAAAAAAAGTTTTTAAAAATATAAAAAAAAAATATATATATAAAAATTTAAATCACCCCCCTTTCGCCCCATTAAAAATAAAATATATAAAAAAAAAACCCACATACACATATTTGGTATCGCCGCGTTCAGAATCGCCCGATCTATCAATATAAAAAAAGAATTATTCCGATCGGTAAACGGCGTAGCAAGAAAAAAATTCTAAACGCCAGAATTACGTTTTTTGGTCGCCGCAAAATTGCAATAAAATGCAATAACGGGCGATCAAAACATCGGATCTACCCCAAATGTTATAAATAAAAACGTCAGCCTGGCACGCAAAAAATAAGCCATCAACAAGCCCCAGATCACGAAAAATGGAGACGCTACGGGTCTTAGAAAATGGCGCTATTTTTTTATTTTTTTTTTTAAAAAATTTTGGAATTTTTTTTCACCACTTAAATACTAAAGAACCTATACATGTTTGGTGTCTATGAACTCGTAATGACCCGTAGAATAAGAAGGGCAGGTCAGTTTTAGCATTCAGTGAACATGGTAAAAAAAATAAATAAAAAACAACTGTAGTATTGCACTTTTTTTGCAATTTTACCGCACTTGGAATTTTTTTCCCGTTTTCCCGTACAGGATATGATAAAACTAGTAATGGCATTGAAAAGTACAACTCGTCCCGCAAAAAATAAGCCCTCACATGGCCATATTGACCAAAAAATAAAAACGCTATGGCTCTGGGAACAAGGGGAGCAAAAACGAAAATGCTAAAACGAAAAATGCTCCTGGGCTTAAGGGGTTAAGGGAAGGTCCATCATTGCAGCCTAATTTTTATTATTGGCCTAATGTATCTAAAATAGAAAATTAAGCAATTAAGCAAATAAACTGAATTAAAGAAAAACTCTATAATTGTGTCAGAAACTGACCTGTGCAGACTAGAGATGAGCGTTGTTCTACTCGAACTGTTCGCCAATCTCAAATTCGAGCTGTTTTGGGCGGTGTTCGAGCCGGTCGGCGAACACGAACAATTTGAGAAAAATTCGGCTGTTCGAGGTTATGTTCGATAACTGTTCGTGCACCAAAATCATAACTGGATTTTTTCTCAGTAATGATGAAAATTAATGTTAATACGCAGTTTGAGTGTACAGCGGGGCGGGGGGAGGGGCAGGGGATGGATCTCTGCAGGAACAATGAAGATCTCCATTTTTTTTTCTCTTTCCCGCATTTGCAGTGGGGAGGTGCAATCTGTCAGCCTATCAGCAGCGCACACACGGAGCGAAGTGCTTTTTTTCACACAAGCAAGGGCATGTGTGATTGGCAGTGTATGTCACATGTCCTTGCCCTATAAGACCAAGCCATTTTCCCCGTCGCCACCATTTTCTCACTGCTGCAGCTGCGTGTTAGACGGCACCGCTGTTGCTGTGTGCGCTATACCTTGTTAATTTCAAGCCAATTTTCGCACAAATCTACAGATAGCTTGGGAGTAGGGAATAGTTGTGATTGCAGTCCTTTTAAGGACTAGGTTACAGCATTTCCTACGACTTTTATCAGGCAGGTCTGTGCTCTTAAATAGATAGATTGTGGGAGTAAAGACTAATTGTAATTGGAGTCCTTTTCAGGACTAGGTTACATCAGTTCCTATCAGTTTTTGCCAGGCAGGTCTGTGCCAGTGCTGTGCAAGTTTTTTTCACAGCATTTGGCTGAATCTAGCAAAGCTAATCCTTTTTGGCCTATTGCAGAGTGTGTTAGTCAGTGGAGTAGCCTATCTGTGTTGCAAGATATACCACCTGTGTATAGAATACCAATTTTTTTACTGCACCTAGTGAAGTAAAATCTTTTGGGCATAGCATCATTCTATTAGTCCATCTATACTGACCTCCATCAGGTTGCAAACTGAATATAATTTTTTTCTGCATCTAGCTCTGAAAAAATATTTGGGCTTCTAGCAGTGTGTGGGACTTGGTCTATTAGTCCATCTATACTGACCTCCATCAGGTTGCAAATTAAAAATAATTTTTTTCTTCATTTAGCTCTGAAAAAATATTTGGGCTTCTAGCAGTGTGTGGGACTTGTTCTATTAGTCCTTCTATACTGACCTCCAGCAGGTTGCAAATTGAATATAATTTTTTTCTGCATCTAGCTCTGAAAAAATATTTGGGCTTCTAGCGGTGTGTGGGACTTGGTCTATTAGTCCATCTATACTGACCTCCATCAGGTTGCAAATTAAAAATAATTTTTTTCTGCATCTAGCTCTGAAAAAATATTTGGGCTTCTAGCAGTGTGTGGGACTTGGTCTATTAGTCCATCTATACTGACCTCCATCAGGTTGCAAATTAAAAATAATTTTTTTCTGCATCTAGCTCTGAAAAAATATTTGGGCTTCTAGCAGTGTGTGGGACTTGGTCTATTAGTCCATCTATACTGACCTCCATCAGGTTGCAAATTAAAAATAATTTTTTTCTGCATCTAGCTCTGAAAAAATATTTGGGCTTCTAGCGGTGTGTGGGACTTGGTCTATTAGTCCATCTATACTGACCTCCATCAGGTTGCAAATTAAAAATAATTTTTTTCTGCATCTAGCTCTGAAAAAATATTTGGGCTTCTAGCAGTGTGTGGGACTTGGTCTATTAGTCCATCTATACTGACCTCCATCAGGTTGCAAATTGAATAAAAAAAATTTCTGCATCTAGCTCTGAAAAAATATTTGGGCTTCTAGCGGTGTGTGGGACTTGGTCTATTAGTCCATCTATACTGACCTCCATCAGGTTGCAAATTAAAAATAATTTTTTTCTGCATCTAGCTCTGAAAAAATATTTGGGCTTCTAGCAGTGTGTGGGACTTGGTCTATTAGTCCATCTATACTGACCTCCATCAGGTTGCAAATTGAATAAAAAAATTTTCTGCATCTAGCTCTGAAAAAATATTTGGGCTTCTAGCGGTGTGTGGGACTTGGTCTATTAGTCCATCTATACTGACCTCCATCAGGTTGCAAATTAAAAATATTTTTTTTCTGCATCTAACCCAGCCAATAGTTTTGGCCTAATACCACAGTTTGGCCACTCAGCTCTGCTCGGTTACCATCCATTGTTTTTTTGTGCAAACAACTCCAGAGTTGTGAATTAGTTAACCACCAAAATGAGTGGAAAAAGGCCTGCTGCTGGTGGAAAGGGGAATAGGCGTGTTGGGAAGGGGAAAAAAGGTTGTGTCCGTGGGGTAGGTGCAGAAGAAAGACCATCTTCCAGCCAAACTAAAATGTCTACTTCTTTTAGCGGACAATGTGATAAGATCCCTTTCTTACGGCCACGCCAATCGCTACAAATTCCAGATGAGGCACAAAAACAGCAGGTGCTTCAACGGATATCAAGTGCTCCTTTAAGTGGGCTCTCCTCCACATCAACTTCAACATCACAAATACTCCAGTCCTCAAAGGTGTCACCCAAATCGCACTTGCTTCCTCACAGCTCCCAAATCTCCAGCTGCCCGTCTGAGTATGAGGTAGAACAGATGGTTGAGTCTGCAGAGCTGTTTACTCATACTATAGCCTGGGAATCAGAGGTCGACTCCAGCGCTTCTGTGAATCCAGACGAGGAAATGATCTGCACTGATGCCCAGAATCTTTATGAGTCGGATCCAGGACCAGACGCAGAAGGTTCTGACCATAATGTAGACCCTCATTCCCAAACTGTAACTCCTGTTGGTGGAGACAATGAGGAAGACGATGATAAGACTCAAATACCTGATTGGAGCGACAACTTTAGTTTTTTGTCAGGGCAGGAACAGGTTGGCTCTGAGGACGACGGGTGTGATAACGCACAGGGTGATGATGATGAGGTCGGAGATCCCACTTACTGTCAACCCACAGTCAGCCAAGAGATGAGGTCAGCAGAGGAGGTGGAGGAAGATGCTAGTGACGACGAGGTCAGGTTGCGCCTTCCTGGACAGAGACGTAGTACTGGAAGCACGTCAACAACTGCATCCTCAAACACAACTCTGCCTCTCACCACAAGTCGTGGTGGCTCTTCAGGTCGCATGGGTGCTAAGCCTTGCATAGCCTGGGCATTTTTTCAGATCGATAAAGATGACCCAACTCGTGTTATCTGTAACATTTGTCAGCAAAAGCTAAGTAGAGGCCAAAAAATACATAGTTTGAGTACTTCATGCATGAACCGGCACATGGACATGAAGCATAAGTTGCAGTGGGAAGCTCAGTGTGCTACAATGCGGTCTAGCCGGCCGGGCCAACCACCGTCTGCCATATCTTGTGCATCCGCGGCCTCTTCATCCTCTGTGACTGGGGGACAGCAGTCACACCTGTTTTGGGGCGCAGACCTGCCACCTCTTTACCCGCAACAGCCAGCGTGATTGGCAGGTCATCATTTTCTTTGGAGGTGGTAACACCAGCTGGTCTTGAGCGCTGTCCGACATCGATAGCACCACCTTTGGATCAAGGCAACCTAACATGTCCGCCTGCATCTTCCTCACAGACCGGCAGTTTGCCGGGGACACCCTTATCAACCCCGTCTAAGCACAATAGCCAGCCCTCGGTCCCTCAGATGTGGACAAGTAAAAGACCATTTCCTCCTAGCCATGAGAAAGCTAAGAGGTTGAATTTCACCATCTGCAAGCTCTTGGCTACAGAAATGCTGCCTTTCCGCCTGGTGGACACAGAGGATTTTCGAGACCTTATGTCCGTCGCAGTGCCCCAGTACCAGATACCCAGTCGGCACTACTTCTCAAAGAAAGGTGTGCCTGCGCTCCACCAGCATGTCGCACACAACATCACCGCTTCTTTGAGAAACTCTGTGTGTGACAGGGTGCATTTCACCACAGACACTTGGACGAGTAGGCATGGACAGGGGCGTTACATGTCGCTGACTGGGCACTGGGTAACTATGGTGACAGCAGGACAAGGGGCTGCTGTCCAAGTCTTGCCGTCCCCACGAGTTGTGCGTCAATCCTCTTTATGTCATTTTTCCTCCACTGCTTCTGCCTCCTCAACCTCCTCTCGGTCTTCCACCTGCACCCAAAGCCTGTCTGGTCATGCCACAAGCTTTCTAACTGCGCAGAAGGGATCCTGCACACCTCCTTACTATGCTGGCAGTAGGGCTCAACGTCATCAGGCGGTTTTTACATTGAAATGTCTGGGAAATGTGAGTCACACAGCTGAGGAGTTGTGGTCAGCTCTGGAGAACCAATTTCATGAATGGTTGTCTCCACTGGACCTGAAACCAGGGAAGGCCGTGTGCGACAATGCTGCAAACCTGGGTGCGGCCCTTCGCCGGGGCAATGTCACACACGTGCCTTGTATGGCTCACGTGTTGAACCTGGTTGTCCAGCAATTTTTAGCCCACTATCCCAGACTAGATGGCCTTCTGCAGAGGGCACGGTCGCTGTGTGCTCACTTCCGCCGTTCGCATCCCGCAGCTCAGCGACTTACATCTCTACAGAAGTCGTTGGGCCTGCCACTTCACCGGCTAAAATGCGATGTGCCTACCCGGTGGAATTCAACTCTGCACATGTTGCAGCGACTGTGGCAGCACCGACAAGCCCTGGTGCAATACGTTCTGACGTATAGCCTGGGCCAACGAGATTCAGAGGTGGGGCAAATCACGCTGGAGGAGTGGTCTCAGATCAGGGACCTATGCACCCTTCTGCACAGTTTTGAAATGGCGACGAAGATGTTTAGTGCTGACGATGCCATTATCAGCATGACTATTCCGGTGATTTACATGCTGGAGCACATGTTAAACAGAATTCGGAGTCAGGTGGTGGCACAAGAGGAGGTGGAGGAAGTAGAGGAGGAGGAGTTGTATGCGGAAGGGCTAACATCTGCAAGGTCCAGACGGTCGGCAGCACCAGGGCGGCA
This sequence comes from Phyllobates terribilis, assembly GCF_046119375.1. NCBI lineage: Eukaryota > Metazoa > Chordata > Amphibia > Anura > Dendrobatidae > Phyllobates > Phyllobates terribilis. Next base: position 219,107,735 of record NW_027362765.1, read on the forward strand.
GGCATGTGAGGGTGGGGGAGATGATTTTACCAGGGCGCATGGTAGCAGCCAAACTAGTGAGGAAGGTGCAGGAGCCCAGGAAGAAGTGGAGGACGAACTGATGGAAGACTCATCAGATGAGGGAGACCTTGATCACATTTCTGTTGTGCGAGGTTGGGGGGAGAGGACAGAGGAAGGAAGCATGATTGTTACCTCGCCACCAACACAACAGGGACTTGGTGCTCCTGGATGCGCAACACACATGAGTGCCTTCTTGCTGCACTACCTGCAACATGACCCTCGAATTGTGAGAATTAGAAATAATCCTGACTACTGGGTTGCCACACTGTTAGATCCCCGGTACAAAAGTAAATTTGCAGAAATTATTCCTGCCATAGAAAGGGATGCACGCATGCAGGAGTATCAGCAGAGACTGTTGCAGAATCTTACATGTGCTTTTCCACAAAATACCAGTGGTGCACGTAGTGAATCTCACAGTTCCAACTTGCCAACCGTGGTCTGTATGGAATTGTTCAATAAAGGGCCCAAAATTAAGATAACATAGATGGGAGAGGTCTCTATGAATAGGAATTCCTAAGTATTTGATACCCTGTGAGGGCCAGGCAAAGGGAAAGTTGGACTGGATGGAATCCTATATGGATTTAGGGAGGGAGACATTGAGGGCCTCAGACTTCGCTGCATTGATTTTAAAATTTTACCATGTAACAAAGTGATCTATTTCAGCCATAACAGCAGGGATGGATATATGTGATTGAGTGATATATACTAGGACATCATCAGCAAATAGAGAGCACTTGTACTCGGTGCCTCCCACCTCAATCCACCTAATATTGGGGTTATGGCGAATTGATGAGAGCAGGTGCTCCGTCACTAGGATGTATAAGAGAGGGGACAGAGGACATCCCTGCCTTGTCCCATTGGTGATTGTGAAAGGTGATGAAAATGTTCTGACGCACCCCCTGGGCCTTGGGACACCCGGAGCCGGACCCTTTTTGGTGGATGCTGGTGGTTGTAGTCTTCGTGGCGGCGATCCGGTTCCGTGGCTCAGGGCGGCCAAACCAGTGGCGGAACTATTATTGTGGTTTTGATGTTTAAATGTCCGACTACGCCACCCGTGGATTGCGGTCAGAGTGAACCGCCGCTACAGGGCAGACCGCTAAGGCTGGTGTTGTGGGTGCAGCAGAGCGTAGCATAACTCCCCACGGGAGGAGTATAGCCTCAGGGCAGTGTATGCGGAGGATGGGGGTGATGGTGCAGGGCAGCAGCAGTAACGACACGGAGTCAGTGATGCAGTTCAGGGCCTTTACTCACAGTTCTTATTATCCAGACCACGTCTGCAGGTAACGGCTGCCCACGTCGTACTGTGCTCACCAGGTGAGGGGCTCAGACAACTCCCAGATAACTTTGGAGCGCTTCACAGGACCCCCTTTGTGTGTCCTTTGTCTGGCCTTTCTTACCAACACTTCTGTCCGGCTGCCTCGGGCCTCCTCTTGGTAAACTTGGCGCCAGTTTCCCTGACCCTATGTGGTGCCTTCCTAGCGGGTGGAGCAAGGGGCTGCGCCACATAAAATGTCAGAGCCTCCGGTTTCTAGCTGAGGGTCGTTTCCTGCCTCCACTAGTTCGGGGACCGGTCTCCCCCTTTGGCCTGACCCCTCCACGCAGGTGGATTCGGGCGTGCGGTGGCGACTCGCCCGTCCGCACCCCTGGGATCCCTTCATTCCTCGTTCCTGGAGCCTTCTCCGCTCCTCTTCCTTCCTTCTCCCTCTTGCAGGCCTGGGCCTCTGTTACTAGGCCCGCCTCCGGAGCAGAGCTCATGCAGAGCCCCTGCTCCCTGCCACTTCTGCTCAGACTTCTCTGCACTGAACTAAGATGGTGCCCACCTTTTATACTCCCTTCTCAATGCACCCAGGAACTGCTTCCTCCCTGCTCCTGCACTGCAGGGTTCCCCTTCCTCAGTGTTCCCTCCCCCCACTCCAGCCAGGGACAGGGACTGTTGTGCCCATCTCAGGGGCATATTGGTCGCCCTGCCCCACGGCAATGTGGTGTAATGCATGCAGGTGTCGGGTCCTGATCCACACTCCATCCTTATCTGAGAGTGAGATATCACACCTCTGGGTGAGGTGCAATACGTCTGTAGCAACCGAGCCCTCGGTGCTACAGTTCCATTTATCTTCAGCCTAGGTGACGTATTGTGGTACAGGGCCGTGATTTTGGCTATAAAAGGGTCCCCTAGACCCCTACCCCAAGCTTTTTAAGAGAATCATATATGGCGTGCCAGGAGACTCTATGGAATGCTTTCTCAGCATCCAACGAGAGTATCTACTTACAAATTTTTAACTGCATCTAGCCCAGGAAATACTTTGTGCCTAGTAGCAGTGTCTGCTAGTCAGCGGATTATCCCGGCTGTTAAGCAAGCTACACCACCTGTAGTTTGGACACTTAATTTTTTCAAAGGAAATGCTTCGGGACCACGGGATACTTAGTGAAGAGCATCAGGAGGCACCCCAAGGCATAGGGGCTGGGACTGGCACTAGGATGCCTTGCGGTGGACAGCCGAGCTCGATCCTTATAAAAGCTTTTTAACTGCAGCAGCTTTAGTGGACGCTACTGGAGCTGGAATTACGCGGCTGCTGGCATGAGACTTGCCCTCCAATAGATCCTTGTAAATGGATTTAAAGTGTATTCATTCAAATTAGAGGGACAATTTAAATTAAAAAGCTTAGAGCTGCCTCCACCACAGGGGGGCTCTCTCGACCCACCAGCGGACAGGCACCAGTATTGGGAGAGGGGGGCTGGCCGTCAGGGTTCACCGCGGCTCTGGCACAAACCCGGCGACACGGAGGTGGCACGGGCAGGAGCTGACTGGCCGTGTCGGCTTCTCACTTTTTGGATTTTAGAAGGGCATGACATGCCTATATCTGTGTCTCCCCCTCCTTTTACTCCTCCACCTCTTTTCTTTTCGCATGACTATATGTACTTGTCACTTTTCCATGTGTTAGTTGTGTCTTCTGAGCAGTTTGTCAGCTTTTGGACACCTTTGAAGGTGTTTTCTATGTGTTTCTATGTGTTTTTGTTTGCCTGCCATTGGTTTTAACGGTGTTCGAAGGTGTTCGACGAACAGTTCGACGAACAGTTCGGCGAACACACGGGTGTTCGACGAACCGAACCGAACTCGAACACTACGGGGGTGGCTCAACACTAGTGCAGACCTATGTGTTTCCATGGTGACAGATCCCAAAACAATCCCAAGACTGTGTAGTCTAATTCTACAGTCACGCTCCCTTTTATCTGACCTCTATGTACTAAGACAGATTTGGTAGAATAGCAAGAAGAATGAAATATATGGATTGCAATATGGCACAGGGTCTGTTTGCAGTTTGTTATAGAGACACATAGATCTGCAAACACAAAACAATTTTTGGATGGTTGTGAATATCTACATTACCTTTAATCTCAAAAATATTGTCCCTTCAACCCATAAATATATAGTAAATAGCTGGGCACCAATTTATGGATGGTGGAAGTCAAGCAATAGTTTTTACTAATTTAACTAACAGTTGGAAATTTTGGCCAGATTAATATTATTTTAGCTATATTTCTTTAACTTTAAAAATAACATATTGCTGGGGATCAGTTGGCTTTGAGAAATATTTCTTATTCAACCATTTACAACTTTGATAAGTAAAAGCATATAAATAGGTTAAGGGGACCTTGAAGTAAAAAAGGACCCTTTTCTATTAGTGGTTAAAACCACTATACTTCTAAATCATGTGGGGCAGGAAGATGTACTGTTTGGGTTGTTTTTTTGCACTATCTCCAAGTTTTTGCCACCTAATCTGGGAGCAATATAATGAAGAAACAGAGACCCTTTTTTCAGCAATGTGTCACTTACAGTAGTTTTGATAAAAATTACTGTTGTATCATCAGGAGATTATCACAAGAGAGCTAATTGGCCTGCTGCCATGTAGTCAAACTCCTCCCCCATCACTGATTGACAACTTTCTGCCTATGCACAGTGTACACAGAAAGCTGCCAATCAGTGGGTGGGGTTATACAGAGTTCAGCAGTCAAAGTACTGCTAGATCTGCAGTAGTAGTAGTCTGATTTTATAAAAAAAAATACAACACCCAGCCCAGTAAGTGACACATCACTGGAATCAGCTTTTTTATGTTTCTCTTTATAGGCTCTTTAACAATAGTATGCCTGCCCAGGGTTTAAATCTTCCAAAATAATGGGTGTAGCCAACCTGTGATAACAACAACATCTTCTCTATACTGGTCCAGCAAAGCTGCATGGACTGTGTCATACAAATCAAGATTTTTTTATGATTGTTCTGGGAGACTACCCCTACTAATGGTAATAGTACAAAATATCCACAGAGCTCACACACAAACAGCCATCTGTACATACGGCCTGTAAAATCCACAGCCGTAGACTAGTGCAGTAAACATCATTGGACTTACAAGATCTATGCATGCACAACAGTAAACCGGAATATGCTTTTTTAACTGCACCAGTATGCATAGGGATTGTAATATTGGCTGGAGCATTGCAAACATCTTGTGAAAGACTTTTGAGTCAGATGTATTATTTTCTCTCCCTCAGGAACGGAGGAGGTCGCAGTGGAACATTCTGTGCTATCTGTAGTGTGTGCGAGATGATCCAGCAGCAAAATATTATTGATGTGTTTCACACCGTGAAAACCCTGCGGAATAACAAGGCAAACATGGTCGAAGCACTGGTGAGTGACCGGCCATTGCTGCAGCCAGTGAAAAATATAAAATTGCAATGTCCTATTTTGCAACGAAAAATAAAAGTAAGACTTAATATCCATCCAAATTGAAAACCATCTGAACCTGTAGTCACGCTGTCTTCTGTGTGTGGGAAGGGGGTTAGCAGCTGCTTTCTGCAACCAGATATAAGTTTCCTAAAATGTACAGATTTTCCATAAAATTACATTGTCTGACTGGTCTAGCGATCGCATATCTCCCACACACCTAATTACGTTTGGTCTTTTATATTTAGCCATAGTTTGTCAACTATTGTATATTCTCCCCTCTTTTATGCCCACACATCATGATTAGTGATCAGCGAGCGCGCTCGCTACTACTCGATGCTCGCCCGAGCATCTCACTGCTCGAGATGCACGGCGCTCGCCGAGTATTTCCGTGGTTGCTCAGCGGAAGCTCCGGTCTCCTCCCTGCATGTTTGGAGCTCTTTAGAATGGCAATGAACATGCAGGGATTGTCTGCCACACACTGTAATGCCGCAGCCATGTTGGTTGTGGCTAGTGATAAGTGAACACTAAAATGCTCAGGAACTCGATGCTCGGGTCGAGCACATTGGAATACTTGGGTGCTCGACCCGAGCAACGAGCCCAATGTAAGTCTATGGGAAACTCGAGCATTTTTCAGGCTGCTCCCCCCGGCGGTCGGCAGAGGGCCTAAAAAATGCTCAAATCGGTGGGAACAGTGCTCAAATGACATGGGAACAGCATGGGGAAGACCCCTGGAAGCAACTCTGACTCCCAGATCACTGCTGTCAACAACGTTGTCAGAGTATTACGCCACTTTTACGGACCCACAATTAAACATACAAAAACTAGACCAAAATGGATTTTCCTGGGAAATATGTTAAGGAACATCCTTTCCAGGGTAATGACTTGTATATAAGGCAAAATAAATAACCAAAAACAAAAATACTCCTCCACACCTTGGGCTATGTTCACACGTAGTGTTTTTGATCCGTTTTTGCACTTCTGCATTGTTTTCAACCAAGCATTTCACCAGGAAATGTCATTTTAACATTTTACAACCTTATCTGGCCATGTGGTGTGTGACACATCATCAGATACATGCATACAGTGCTGAAAAGACATGGTAACTGCATGGGGAAGACCTCTGGAAGCATCTCTGACTCCCGGGTCACTGCCTAAAAGTGTGCCCATCATAAGTGATGCGAAGATGCCTCCCGCCATGCACCTGTTGTTGCAAACTTGCAGCAATCACCGTTCACGTCCTTGTCCCAGTGCAGTATTCAGTTGTCCCTACCCCATTCCTTGGAATTCAAGCGCAAGTATGCAGCCAGCCACTCACCAACCCACAGGCTGCAATACTATACTGCCAAATTTTTGACAGCTGCTTGCACTTGAAATGTAGCCTTTTAGGCTCGTGGAGGTGGAAGCTTTTCATAACCTCATGCTAGCGGCGGCCGGGTGTCCATTCTCGGTCCTCAGCCGCCATTGTTTCTCCCGGTGTCGTCTCCGCCTTCCACAAGCACTGGTCCCACAACATTACCTGTGCCCTCCCCAGTGAACTTACTGGGAAGGACCACCTAACCACAAACACGTGGACAGGTGAATGTGGCCAGGGACGGTACGGAGCCAGTCCACAGCTTTTTTTGCTGAGTTGTATTTCACCGCAGCCATATTCTTTAGCTTGGTGAAAGGACTTGGGAAACCATATCTACCCAGCTGTCATTTCTCCCAGGAAGTCCTCTAAAGTTACTTTCACTTGAAATGTGGCCTTTTAGGCTCGTGGAGGTGGAAGCTTTCATAACCTCATGCCGGCGGCGGCCGGGTGTCCATACTCGGTCCCCAGCGGCCACTGTTTCTCCCGGTGTCATCTCTGCCTTCCACAAGCACGGGTCCCACAACATTACCCGTGCCCTCCCCAGTGCACTTACTGGGAAGGACCGCCTAACCACAAACACGTGGATAGGTGAATGTGGCCAGGGACGGTACGGAGCCAGTCCACAGCTTTTTTTGCTGAGTTGTATTTCACCACAGCCATATTCTTTAGCTTGGTGAAAGGACTTGGGAAACAAATCTACCCAGCTGTCATTTCTCCCAGGAAGTCCTCTAAAGCTGCTTTCACTTGAAATGTGGACTTTTAGGCTCGTGGAGGCAGAAACTTTTCATAACCTCATGCCGGCGGCGGCCGGGTATCCATACTCGGTCCCCAGCCGCCACTGTTTCTCTTGGTGTCGTCTCCACCTTCCACAAGCATGGGTCCCACAACATTACCCGTGCCCTCCCCAGTGCACTTACTGGGAAGGACCGCCTAACCACAAACACATGGACAGGTGAATGTGGCCAGGGATGGTATGGAGCCAGTCCACAGCTTTTTTTGCTGAGAGTTGTATTTCACCACAGCCATATTCTTTAGCTCGGTGAAAGGACTGGCATAGAGGAAAACTGTATCTACCCTGGGTGCCATTTCTCCCAGGAAGTCCTCTAAAGTAGCTTTTGCAGAAGCAATGACAGCCCGTCCAACATCAACTCACACTTCTCAGTGGTGCTTTGACACACAAACATCTTTCTTTGCGCATTTAATTTCATGACTACAGAGTTGGGCAATGGCCTGATCTGCAATCTGGTTTGAGGAATAACATGCATAACCTCGTCCGATCCACATTAAAAAACAGCCATAGAGTGTCCGGGAACCTTCCCCCACACTTTTCTTAGCCAGGGCTGCTTCTGCTTGACGGACCCACCAGAAAACCGGAGACCCCTCTGGTGGGCCCTGGCTTCTCTTTCAGGAGAGTTCATAGTGCCGAGGTGAGGCCATACTCACCTTGGAATGCAAGCGCAAGTATGCAGCCAGCCACCCACCCACAGGCTGCAATACTAAACTGCCAGATTTCTGGGCAGCTGCTTGCACATGAAATGTGGCCTTTTAGGCTCATGGAGGCGGAAGCATTTCACAACCTCATGCCTCATGCCTCATGTCCATACTCGGTCCCCAGCCGTCACTATTTCTCCCGGTGTTGTCTCCGCCTTCTACTAGCGTGGGTCCCTGAACATTACTGCTGGTACTTTTCTGTGGGAATTTGCTTGCCTCCTACCAGCCTGGAATATTTAAAGTAAACTATGGTACGACGCCATGGTTTTAGCACTGCCCCCAGTACCAGTAGCGAAGCCATCCCCAATTTCCTTCTCTGGAATTTTATTTGGTAGACTGAGTGGCTGCCCAAATACATTATTTTCTCACAAAGGAGCTGAAGATAGAGTGGCAGTAGGTGCAAGTTTCTCCAGCCTGTTAGATATTAGAGAGTGAACGGCAGCACATTGGATCAGTGATTAGCACTGAAGCCTTGCAGCGCTGGGATCCTGTGTTCAAATCCCAGCAAGGACAACATCTGCAAGGACTTTATACGTTCTCCCCATGTTTGCATGGGTTTCCACCTCAGTAAAAAAGCAGCCATAGAGTGTCCGGGAACCTTCCCACACACTTTTCTTAGCCAGGACTGCTTCTCGGCAGGGTTGGACGGTCCCACCAGAGAATCCTCTGGTATGCCCTGGCTTCTATATCAGGAGAGCTCATGATAGTGCTAACTTTGCAGCTGCTATGGGGCTCTTGAGCGGGGCAGAAAGGTGAGCCCTCAGAATCAAATCCTCTGGTGGGCACAATGTTTTTCAATCTGAAACAGCTTCTCAGTGGGAGTTGCATTTCACCACAGCCATATTCTTTAGCACGGTGAAAGGACTGGCATAGAGGGAAACCGAATGTACTCCGGCTGTCATTTCTCCGTCACCAGGTTCCGCCCATTGTCACACACGACCCTGCCTGGCGGTATGTTCAGCGGTGAGAGCCACAGATCAAGCTGCTGTGTTACAGCTTTCAACAACTCGGCAGCGCTGGGCGGTTTGTCACCTAAGCATTAAGCATGTTAGCTTCAGCACAGCCTGTTGCCTCTTAGCCGAGGCAGTGCAGCAGTGCTTTCAGCTTGTGACTGATGTGGTCATTTCGGAGATGGAGGAGGAGGTGCAGGAGCTGAACAATGTGATTACATTGAGGTTACATTGGCAACTCTGTTTTTATACTAAAGAAAGATCCTACTGGTTTTTTTTTTACGTTATTTTTTAAGGCAAATGCATTCACCAGGAAATGTCATTTTAACATTTTACAACCTTATCTGGCAATGTGGTGTGTGACACATCATCAGACACATCCTGTTTCATTGATGATGGCGGGACTCTGAAAGACACATACAGCAGGGCCACAGTAATGAGTACGACATGTTCCCATTAGAAAGGAGAGAGTCTGCTAAACAGTTATAGGGTATGCAGTGAGTCCAACGGCTGACCAAATTTAGGAAAAACCCCACTAAGAAATTAAAGACACATAGAGCAGGGCCACAGTAATGACAAATTCCCATTAGAAAGGAGAGAGTCTGCTATAGTGTTATAGTGTATGCAGTGAGTCCAACGGCTGACCAAATTTAGGAAAAACCCCACTAAGAAATTAAAGACACATAGAGCTGGGCCACAGAAACGACAAATTCCCATTAGAAAGGAGAGAGTCTGCTATACAGTTATAGGGTTTGCAGTGAGTCTAACGGCTGACCAAATTTAGGAAAAACCCCACTAAGAAATTAAAGACACGTAGAGCAGGGCCCAGTAATGACAAATTCCCATTAGAAAGGAGAGAGTCTGCTATACAGTTATAGGGTATGCAGTGAGTCCAACGGCTGACCAAATTTAGGAAAAACCCCACTAAGAAATTAAAGACACATAGAGCAGGTCCACAGTAACGACAAATTCCCATTAGAAAGGAAAGAGTCTGCTATACAGTTATAGGGTATGCAGTGAGTCCAACGGCTGACCAAATTTAGGAAAAACCCCACTAAGAAATTAAAGACACATAGAGCATGGCCACAGTAACGACAAATTCCCATTAGAAAGGAGAGAGTCTGCTATACAGCTATAGGGTATGCAGTGAGTCTAACGGCTGACCAAATTTAGGAAAACCCCGATAAGAAATTAAAGACACGTAGAGCAGGGCCACAGTAACGACAAATTCCCATTAGAAAGGAGAGAGTCTGCTATACAGTTATAGGGTTTGCAGTGAGTCTAACGGCTGACCAAATTTAGGAAAAACCCCACTAAGAAATTAAAGACACGTAGAGCAGGGCCACAGTAATGACAAATTCCCATTAGAAAGGAGAGAGTCTGCTATACAGTTATAGGGTATGCATTGAGTCCAACGGCTGACCAAATTTAGGAAAAACCCCACTAAGAAATTAAAGACACATAGAGCAGGGCCACAATAATGACAAATTCCCATTAGAAAGGAGAGAATCTGCTATACAGTTATAGGGTATGCAGTGAGTCTAACGGCTGACCAAATTTAGGAAAAACCCCACTAACAATTTAAAGAGACATATAGCAGGGCCACAGTAACGACAAATTCCCATTAGAAAGGAGAAAGTCTCCCATAGTGTTGGCCTATGCAGTGAATGCAAGGGCTGCCAAAAATTTGGAGGCACTTCAATGCCCCTTGGAAGAGACGTGGAGGAGGGCCTCATAAAAAAATGTTCCCATTAGAAAAGAGCGGGCCTCCTATACTTGTAATGCCCATGCACTAAGTGTATGGGCTGACAAACATTTACTCCTGGGGGGTATACATGAACATACTGTATACATTTTTTTTTTACTGGCATCATAAACACCCTTTAAAAAAATGATGTGGGTGTTCACGGACCACAGTCACCCTGGTGATATGCTGGTGAAGAATAAGGAGAAGGAGGAGGACAAGAGCAAATAGCCAAAATCATGAAGCGTATACCCATGTCTGGGTGTGAAAAGGTGCATGGGAATACACCTCCCAAAAAAAGACACTGGATTTGAGTTTATGTTACGCTGCTATCATTCGGTGATGTTGAGAAGTCTGGCCCAATCCAGCCTTTGTTCATTTTCATAAGAGTCATCCTGTCAGCATTTTCAGTTGACAGGCGGATGCGCTTATCAGTTATAATTCCACCAGCAGCACTAAAAACCCGCTCTGATAAAACGCTGGCGGCAGGGCAGGCCAGGACCTCCAAGGCATAGAGAGCCAGTTCATTCCATGTATCCAGCTTTGATATCCAATAATTATAAGGCACAGAGGAATCATGGAGGATGTTGGTACGGTCGGCAAGGTACTCCCTCAGCATCTTCCCAAACTTTGCGCTCCTTGTGAGAGTACCCCGCGCCTCAGGGCCTGTGTGATGGGAGGGGCTGAGAAAACTCTCCCAGAACTTTGACAGTGTTCCCCTGCCTCTTCTGGATTGAAGTTGTGTCTTTCTCGCCTGTACTCCTTGGTTGTCCAATGAAGTGTGCCCTCTGCCGCCAACGTTTTCAGATGGGAATTTTTTTAATAGTTCCACAACAAGGGCCTTCTGGTACAGCCCCATTTTTGTAGACCTGTCCGCCTCAGGAATAAGAGATATAAAGTTCTCCTTGCAGCGTGGGTCTAGAAGTGTCACCAACCAGTAATGACTGTCACTCAAAATTTTGAGAACGCGAGGGTCATGGGAAAGGCAGCGTAACATATACTCAGCCATGCGTGCTAGACTACTAACAGTTAAGACTTCCCTGTCCTCACCAAGAGGATGACTGACCATGCTCTCCTCCTCCTCCTTCTCCTCCTCTCTGTCCTCTGGCCATCCACGCTGAACAGACGGTATGACAGCTGTGCAGGTAGTACCGTCTATAGTGCATGAAACTAGCTCCTGTCATTCCTCCTCCTCCTTTTCCTCATTGTCACCCAATCCACGTTGGGATGAGATGAGGCTGGGCTGTGTGTAATCACCCTGTATGGTTCCTTGCTCCATCACATCGTGCTCCGCCTGCAATGCATCCTCTTTGATTGTGAGCAGAGAGCGTTTCAGAAGACAGAGAAGCGGGATGGTAATGCTAATTATGGCGTCATCGCCGCTCATCTTCTTGGTGGAGTCCTCAAAGTTTTGGAGGATGGTACATATTTTTGACATCCATGTCCACTCCTGAGGTCTTATGTGTGGACTCTGAACTGAATACCGTTGGCCTTGTTGATGCTGGTACTTAACAACTGCCCTCTTCTGCTCACAAATCCTTCCCAACATCTGCAGTGTAGAGTTCCAACGTGTGGGGACATCACACACCAGTCTGTGAGCCGGAATCTGCAAACGCTGCTGAAACACGGCAAGAGCGGCGGAAGCTGTAGCTGACTTTCTAAAATGGGCACACAGGCGGCGTACTGTAACAAGCAGATCTGGCATCTCCGGGTAGGATTTGAGAAACCGCTGAACCACGAGGTTAAGCACATGGGCCAGGCATGGTACGTATGTGAACTCGCCTCGCCTTAGAGCCGCCACCAGGTTCCGACCATTGTCACACACAATCATGCCTGGCTGTAGGTTCAGCGGTGGGAGCCACAGATCTGCCTGCTCTTTCAGAGCTGTCCACAACTCTTCAGCATTGTGCGGTTTGTCACCTAAACATATTAGCTTCAGCACAGCCTGTTGCTGCTTGGCCGAAGCAGTGCTGCAGTGCTTCCAGCTTGTGACTGATGTGGTCATTTTGGAGATGGAGGCTGAAGAGGAGAAGGAGGCTGAGGAGGATGAGGTGCAGGAGCTGTAGACCGTGGGGGCAACCCTGATTGACCTAGGGCCCGCAATCTTTGGCGTCGGGAGGACGTGTTCGGTCCCAAGGTCCGAGTGGGTCCCGGCTTCCACTATGTTAACCCAGTGTGCCGTCAGTGAGATGTACCGTCCTTGCCCACAAGCACTTGCTCACATGTCCGTGGTTAGGTGGACTTTCTCGGTAACTGCGTTGTTGAGGGCGCGGCTAATGTTTTGGGACACGTGCTTGTGTAATGCGGGGACGGCACACTGGGAGAGATAGAGGCGGCTGGGGACCTAGTAACGAGGGACGGCCGCCGCCATCAGGTTGCGGAATGCTTCTGTCTCCACGAGCCTAAAACGCAACATTTTGAGCGCAAGCAGTCGCGAAATGTGTGAATTTAGTAATGAGACCTGTGGGGCGTTGGCTGCATATTTGCACTTGCATTCCAAGGACTGAGGTAGGGACAACTGAACGCTGCGGTGGGGCAAGGACATGGACGTGCTTCCTGATGCTGCTACTTTAGAGTGCGCAACGACAGGTGCAGGGCAGGAGGCATCTTCGCATGCATCATGGACAGGGGATTGGCTTGAATGCACAACAGCGGAAGAAGCAATGGTGCCACCTGCAGACACTGTTCCTGGACCCTGGGGTTCGGCCCACAAAGTCAGGTGCTTTGCTGCCATGTGCCTGATCATGCTGGTGGTGGTCAGGCTGGTCGTTTTGCCACCCCTGCTGATGCTGGCCTGGCAGGTGGTGCAAATGGCCTTTTTGGGGTTATCGGCAGAGTCTTTAAAAAATAACCAGACTCGGGAAAACCTAACAGTTGTACTGGCAACTTCCTTCGTGTTGGTGTTACGGGGAACAGTTGCCTGCCTTCTGTCTGCGGCCATCACACTGCTTCTTCCTGCCTGTTGGGGTGCTCTGCCTCCCTCCCTCTGTGTGCTTCTGTCCTCACTCTGCATGTCCTCCTGCCAGGTTTGGTCAGTTACTATATCATCCACCACCTCATCTTCCACTTCCGCACTCTGGTCTTCCTCCTGATTTTCTGGCAATTGTGTCTCATCATCGTTCACCTCTTGTGACACTTTCCCACCGTCACCTTCGTGTGACCGTGGCTGCTCAAATATTTGGGCATCGCTACACGCGATCGCCTCTTGCCCCACTTCAAGTGGACCGGGCGAGAGGCCCGATTCTATAAATGGAAAAGTGAACAGCTCTTCAGAGTGTCCAAGTGTGGGATCAGTTGTCTCTGGGCACTCGGCATGGTGGGAGGAAGGAGGATCAGGGTGAGGAATATGCGGTCCAGACTCACGGCTACTGAGACTTGACTGTGTGGAAGACAGAGTGGTGGTGGTGGTGGCGGCTAAGTAACTGGAAGCATTAGCCGCTATCCCACCAACAACCATTTGACACTGCTCTGGGTTCGATAGTGGTGTGCTGCGGTCCTCTAGGAATTGTGACAGGAAGGTCGTGCAAGAAGATGTGGGTGTTTGTTGTGGCACAATTTCAGCTTGCCCATGGCCTTGTCCTCGGCCTTTGCATGCACCATCACCATCGCGTCCAGTTCCCCGTCCCTTGCCACGTGCCTTGCCCATTTTAAATGGAGGACAGTATCTTCCATGCTCACTACAAATGACTGAGTTTGGAGTATACTTATATGTGATCCGTGTGACGGAGAAAACAGAGTTTTAAATACCTGGCCTGTAGGTAACTAGTTTGAACAGCAAACTGGTGTGAATTGCTTCACTGACACACTGAAAGAAATTTTTAATGGAGGCTAGAAATGGCAGTATTTCTGACAACGTATATGTGATCCCTGTGACGGAGAAAACAGAGTTTTAAATACCTGGCCTGCAGGTAAGTAGTTTGAACAGCAAACAGCTGTGAATTGCTTCACTGACACACTGAAAGAAATTTTTAATGCAGGCCAGAAATGGCAGTATTTTCTGACAACGTATATGTGATCCGTGTGACGGAGAAAACACAGCTTTAAATAGCTGGATTTCTAGCGCTCTAATATGGAAAGGACCTGGCTGTATTCTGCAGTGCCAACAAGCAAATGGCACAGAAAAACGTTGTTCTCTGGATTGCTTTTTAAGCAAATAATGAGGATTAAGATCCAAAAAAAAGTATTCCTGGCCCCTGAGACCTGGGCCTTTGTATAGAAATATCTAACAGCAGCAGAAGGCAGAATTGGAATGGAGCCTCTTGTGCTATATGCACTGCAGTCTGCTGTATACCCTGCCTGCCTATGTACACTGCCTGCCTGATATCTCTGCAGATGGATTAGTTAGTCCTCAAAAGGACTGTTAGTTAAGATAGATATGTGAAATGTACGGTTTTTCTCCCTACACTACCTAATACACAAGCAAATCTCTCCCTGACGCAGCAGCACCTCTCCCTACTCTGCCTGATTGCGGAGTGACTGTGAGGAGCACAGCGGCGCCAGGTCTGATATAGACCTGATGACACTCTGTGGCCATCCAATCACTGCAATGCCACAACCACCATGGCTGCAGCCAGGGCCGGCTCCAGGTTTTTCTGGGCCCCGGGCGAAAGAGTCTCAGTGGGCCCCTTTAATACATACCACGATTCATGATGCACAGATACCGCAGAGAAATATATATATATATATATATATAGTACAATGCAAAGATTTTGCTTCTTACATTACATGAGTGATATCTATTGTAAATTCCACAATAGCTCAGAAACCAGCGAATCGTTCCACACAGAATACTGGCCCCCATATAAGGCCCCATACGGAATACTGGCCCCCATATAAGGCCCCATACGGAATACTGGCCCCCATATAAGGCCCCATAAGGAATACTGGCCCCCATTTAAGGCCCCATATGGAATACTGGCCCCCATTTAAGGCCCCATACGGAATACTGGCCCCCATATAAGGCCCCATACGGAATACTGGCCCCCATATAAGGCCCCATACGGAATACTGGCCCCCATTTAAGGCCCCATATGGAATACTGGCCCCCACTTAAGGCCCCATACGGAATACTGGCCCCCATATAAGGCCCCATACGGAATACTGGCCCCCATATAAGGCCCCATACTTAATACTGGCCCCCATATAAGGCTCCATACGGAATACTGGCCCTCATATAAGGCTCCATATGGAATACTTGGCCCCCATATAAGGCCCCATACGGAATACTGGCCCCCATATAAGGCCCCATACGGAATACTGGCCCCCATATAAGGCTCCATACGGAATACAGGCAGCCATATAAGGCTCCATACGGAATACTGGCCCCCATATAAGGCTCCATACGGAATACTGGCCCCCATATAAGGCTCCATACGGAATACTGGCCCCCCATATAAGGCTCCATACCGAATACTGGCCCCCATATAAGGCTCCATACAGAATACTGGCCCCCATATAAGGCTCCATATGGAATACTGGCCCCCATATAAGGCTCCATACAGAATACTGGCCCCCATATAAGGCTCCATACGGAATACTGGCCCCCATATAAGGCTCCATACGGAATACTGGCCCCCATATAAGGCTCCATACGGAATACTGGCCCCCCATATAAGGCTCCATACCGAATACTGGCCCCCATATAAGGCTCCATACAGAATACTGGCCCCCATATAAGGCTCCATACAGAATACTGGCCCCCCATATAAGGCTCCATACGGAATACTGGCCCCCCATATAAGGCCCCATACGGAATACTGGCCCCCCATATAGGGCCTCATACGGAATACTGGCCCCCATATAAGGCCCCATACGGAATACTGGCCCCCATATAAGGCCCCATACGGAATACTGGCCCCCATATAAGGCTCCATACGGAATACTGGCCCCCATATAAGGCTCCATACGGAATACTGGCCCCCATATAAGGCTCCATACGGAATACTGGCCCCCCATATAAGGCTCCATACGGAATACTGGCCCCCATATAAGGCTCCATACGGAATACTGGCCTCCATATAAGGCTCCATACGGAATACAGGCAGCCATATAAGGCTCCATACGGAATACTGGCCTCCATATAAGGCTCCATACGGAATACTGGCCCCCATATAAGGCTCCATACGGAATACTGGCCCCCATATAAGGCTCCATACGGAATACTGGCCCCCCATATAAGGCTCCATACCGAATACTGGCCCCCATATAAGGCTCCATACAGAATACTGGCCCCCATATAAGGCTCCATACAGAATACTGGCCCCCATATAAGGCTCCATACAGAATACTGGCCCCCCATATAAGGCTCCATACGGAATACTGGCCCCCCATATAAGGCTCCATACGGAATACTGGCCCCCCATATAGGGCCTCATACGGAATACTGGCCCCCATATAAGGCCCCATACGGAATACTGGCCCCCATATAAGGCCCCATACGGAATACTGGCCCCCATATAAGGCCCCATACGGAATACTGGCCCCCATATAAGGCTCCATACGGAATACTGGCCCCCATATAAGGCTCCATACGGAATACTGGCCCCCATATAAGGCTCCATACGGAATACTGGCCCCCCATATAAGGCTCCATACGGAATACTGGCCCCCATATAAGGCTCCATACGGAATACTGGCCTCCATATAAGGCTCCATACGGAATACAGGCAGCCATATAAGGCTCCATACGGAATACTGGCCCCCATATAAGGCTCCATACAGAATACTGTCCCCCATATAACGCTCCATACAGGATACTGGTCCCCTTATAAAGCTACATACAGGATACTGGCCCCCATATAACGCTCCATGCAGGATACTGGTCCCCTTATAAAGCTCCATACAGGAAACTGGCCCCCATATACTGCTCCATACAGGATACTGGTCCCCTTATAACGCTCCATACAGGATACTGGCCCTCATATAATGCTCCATGCAGGCTGTCACCCCCTCTATTTATAATGCCCCATGCAGGATGTCACCCCCTCTCTCTATAATGCCCCATGCAGGCTGTCACCCCCTCTCTCTATAATGCCCCATGCAGGCTGTCACCCCCTCTCTCTATAATGCCCCAAGCAGGCTGTCACCCCCTCTCTCTATAATGCCCCATGCAGGATGTCACCCCCTCTCTCTATAATGCCCCAGCCATTTGCACAGAACGTGTAAAATATTGTCCTCCATTTAAAATGGACAAGGAGCATGGCAAGGGACGGGGAAGTGGACAAGATGGTGATGATGATGCATGCAGAGGCCGACGCCGTGCGCTAGCTGAAATTGTGCCACAGCAAACACCCACATCTTCTCGCTCGACCTTCCTGTCCCAATTAATAGGGGACTGCAGATCACCACTATTGAACACAGAGCAGTGTGAAAAGTTTATTGGTTGGATAGCAGATAATGCTTCCAGTCACTTAGCCACCACCACCCTGTCTTCCACATGGTCAAGTCTCAGTAGCCGTGAGTCTGGACCACATATTCCTCACCCTGATCCTCCCTCCCACCATGTCGAGTGCCCAGAGACAACTGATCCCACACTTATACACTTCGAAGAGTTGTTCACTTTTCCATTTAGCGATTCGGGCCTCTCGCCCGGTCCACTTCAAGAGGAGCAAGAGGAGATCGCATGTAGCGATGCCCAAATATTTGAGCAGCCACGGTCACATGAAAGCGATGGTGGGAAACTGTCACAAGAGGTGGACGATGATGAGACGCAATTGCCAGAAAATCAGGAGGAGGACCAGGGTGCGGAAGTGGAAGACGAGGTGGTGGATGATATATTAACTGACCCAACCTGACAGAGGGACATACAGAGCGAGGACAGCAGCACACAGGGGGAGGGTGGCATAGCACCACAACAGGCAGGAAAAAGCAGTGTGGTGGCCGGAGGCAACCGTTACCCGTTAAGTCAACATGACGGAAGTTGCCAGTACAACTGTTAGGTCTTCCCGAGTCTGTTTGTTCCTTAAAGCACCCGACTAAGTAGGCTGAACCCCAGAGTCCAGGAACAGTGTTTGAGGGTGGCACCACTGCTTCTTCCGCTGTTGTGCATGCAAGCCAATACTCTGTCCATGGCGCATGGGAAGATGCCTCCCGCCCTGCACCTGTCGTTGCACACTCTCATGTAGCACCATCAGCAAGCGTGGCCACATCTTGTCCCAGCGCAGCGTTCAATTGTACCTACCCCAGTCCTTGGAATGCAAGCGC
Source organism: Phyllobates terribilis (assembly GCF_046119375.1). Lineage (NCBI taxonomy): Eukaryota > Metazoa > Chordata > Amphibia > Anura > Dendrobatidae > Phyllobates > Phyllobates terribilis. Next base: position 219,126,253 of record NW_027362765.1, read on the forward strand.
AAATACGTAGCCAAGGCCCCACATGCCTCACTACTAAATTCACACATTTCGTGACTGATTGTGGGCAGGGACGGTACATCTCGTTGACGGCACACTGGGTTAACATAGTGGAAGCCGGGACCCAGTCGCACTTTGGGATGGAACATGTCCTCCCGACGCTGAGGATTGTGGGCCCTGGGTCAATCAGGGTTGCCCCCACATTCTACAGCTCCTGCATCTCCTCCTCTTCAGCCTCCATCTCTGAAATGACCACATCAGTCGCAAGCTGGAAGCACTGCAGCACTGCCTCGGCAAAGTGGCAACAGGCTGTGCTGAAGCTAATATGCTTAGGTGACAAACCGTACAATGAAAGAGCAGGCAGATCTGTGGCTCACACCGCTGAACCTACAGCCAGGCATGGTCGTGTGTGACAATGGCCGTAACCTGGTGGCATCTCTGAGGCTAGGCAACCTCACACACGTACCATGCCTGGCCCATGTGCTTAACCTTGTGGTTCAGTGGTTTCTCACAACCTACTCAGAGCTGCCCGATCTGCTTGTCAAAGTACGCCGCCTGTGTGCCCATTTTAGAAAGTCACCTACAGCTTCCACCGCCCTTGCTGTGTTTCAGCAGCTTTTGCAGATTCTGTCTACATTGCAGATGTTGGGAAGGATTTGTGAGCAGAAGAGGGCAGTTGTTGAGTACCAGCATCAACAAGGCCATTGGTATTCAGTTCAGAGTCCACACATAAGACCTCAGGAGTGGACATGGATGTCAGACATCTGTACCATCTTCCAAAACTTTGAGGACTCCACCAAGATGGTGAGCGGCGATGATGCCATAATTAGCTTCACCATCCTGCTTTTCTGTTTCCTGAAACGCTCTCTGCTCACAATCAAAGATGATGCATTGCAGGTGGAGCACGATGAGATGGAGTAAGGAACCATACAGGGTGATTACACACAGCCCAGCCTCATCTCATCCCAACGTGGATTGGGTGACAATGAGGAAGAGGAGGAGGAGGAGGAAGAACAGGAGCTAGTTTTATGCACTATAGATGGTACTACCTGCACAACTGTCATACCGTCTGTTCAGTGTGGATGGCCTGAGGACAGGGAGGAGGAGGAGGAGAGCATGGTCACTCGTCCTCTTGGTGAGGACACGGAAGTTTTGTCTGTTAGCAGTCTGGCACGCATGGCTGAGTTTGTTATGCTGCCTTTCCCGTGACTCTCGCTTTCTCCAAATTTTGGGTGACAGTCATTATTGGTTGGTGACACTTCTAGACCCACGCTACAAGGAGAACTTTCTATCTTTTATTCCCGAGGCGGACAGGTCTACTAAAATGGGGCAGTACCAGAAGGCCCTTGTTTCGGAATTATTAAAAAAATTCCGATCTGAAATTTCGATCAGTTCGTTGGACAACCAAGGAGTATAGGTGAGAGAGACACAACTCCAATCCAGCAGAGGCAGGGGAACACTGTCCAAGTTCTGGACAGTTTTCTCAGACCCTCCCATCTTACAGGCCCTGAGGCGCGGGGTACTCTCACAAGGAGTGCAAAGTTTGGGAAGATGCTGAGGGAGTACTTTGCTGACTGCACCAACATCCTCCGTGATTCCTCTGTGCCTTATAATTACTGGGTATCCAAGCTGGACACGTGGAATGAACTGTCTCTTTTACGCCAGATTTTGCATTCACTGCATAGGCAAACACTATTGTAGACCCACTTCCTACTGATGGGAACATTGTTTTTAGGAGGCTCTCCGACCTCTACATCTCTTGCAAGGGGCATTGGAGTTCCTCCAAATTTTTGGCAGCCATTGCTTCACTGCATAGGCAAACACTATGTTAGACCCACTTCCTAATAATGGGAACATAGTTTTTAGTAGGCTCTCTGACCTCTACATCTCTTGCAAGGGGCATTGGAGTGCCTCCAAATTGTTGGCAGCCCTTGCAGTCATTGCGTACGCAATAACAGTATAGGAGACCCACTCGTTAATAATGGGAACAACAAAGCATAGCCGGCTGATGGCTCTCTAGCAATAGCGAGGGCCGACTGCTGGCCCTTTAAGAATAGTAAGGGCCGTCCTATAAAAATAGGCTTTGTAACTTTCAGAGTCCCTCCATCATAAATGAAACAGGATGTGTTTGATGATGTGTCACACACTACATGGCCAGATAAGGTTGTAAAATGTTAAAATGACATTTACCAGTGAATGCATTTGTCTTGGTTGAAAGCAATGCAAAAGTGCAAAAACGCATCAAAAATGCTACGTGTGAACATAGCCCAAGGTGTGGAGGAGCATTTTTGTTTTTGTATATTTATTTTGCCTTATATACAAGTAATTACCCTGGAAAGGATGTTCCTTAACATATTTCCCAGGAAAATCCATTTTGGTTTTGTTTTTGCATGTTTTATTGTGAGTCCGTAAAAGTAGCGTAATACTTCTGACAACATTGTTCACAGCAGTGACCTGGGAGTCAGAGATTTTTCCAGGGGTCTTCCCCATGCTGTTCCCATGTCATTTGTCACTGTTCCCATCGATTTGGGCAATTTTTAGGCCCTCTGCAGACCACCGAGGGGAGAAGCCTGAAAAATGCTCAAGTTTCCCATAGACTTACATTGGGCTCGTTGCTCGGGTCAAGCACCCGAGCATTCTAATTTGCTCAACCCGAGCATCGGGCATCTGAGCATTTTAGTGCTCGCCCATCACGAATCATGATATCTCTTGGATGCAGTTATGATTGAAAACGAATTCCAAAAGAGTTTCACTCAACTTCTTGACACATTATCTCTCTTTACATGTTCATATTGGGATCTTATTATTTGAAGGGTTGGTTACATTACTGGTTCATGGTCAAAGGTAGTGTCGGACTTGAATGCCAAGGGCCCACCAGTAACCAACTTCAGGGCCCCAATTTTCAGCTACCTGAAAATCTGACATTATCCCCAATCACAAATTTATATAACAATGAGCTGGGTAGATTGTTAAATGAATAAGATGCTCCCTTTGTCTGTACATAGTTATTCAAGTATATTGTTGGAAGTACTGCTGATATAAGAGGGTAGTGGCTCTCTCTTGCACAAGGGTCCACCGGAGAATTCTCTGGTTCTCCTGCGGGCCAATCCAAGTCTGGTCACAGGTGACTAGCTACAGTGGTTTTGGAGGTTAAGAGTTGGGACATCCCAATGCATGAAAAGCTGATCCCACTAATATTATTATACTCAGACAACTTCTATATAAAGTGTATGGCCAACGTTAAAGTTTGAAGGAAACCTGTCAATTGATTTTCTTACCCCCACAAAGAACTGGCTTGGAATTTTATTTCCTGGCTTGTGGGACATCGATCAAGCCAGGAAAGCCATGAGATGGACATGATTCCTCACCTGAACAACACTGTTCATATGACTCTTAAAAGGCATTTAACATAGAGCACAAGTATAACTTCATTTTTACATTGCTAAATGCAGTTTATATGTTTATACAGTTTATATCAAGAAAGAGATTGGAAAACCGTAAATGCTATAGTGATTGATGGTAAGAAAATTAAGTGTCTAGTTCCCTTCAAACTTTATAGTTGGCCATACACATTAGATAAAAGTTGTCTGAACACAATATTATCAGCAGAGGATCAGCTTATCATGTGTTGGTATGCCCCAAATATCAACTTCTGAACTCCACTGTAGCTTTCTCATGACTATACTTGCCTATTCGTTGCTCTAAATGTGGCGATGTTGAGTTTTATATTTGTTTTTTTTCCCATTTCAGGAACAATATAAATATGTATATGAAGTTGCCTTGGAATATCTCAGTTCCTTCTGATCCTGCCAGCATGGAGAAAAGGGAGGTGTGAGAAAATGACCTGGTCCTATGCAGCCCCTGTGTGGCTTACAAGACTTGTTAATGGGGTGGGTGGGTGGACAGTGGTTGTTGCTGATCAGGAACAGAAACTTTGCACAGTATGGGATTCCACATTGAGGTGCATATTTGGATAAAGGAAAGTTGAGCAGCAGTATCTTTAAGAGCACATCAAAGAACAATGCCTTTTTTCTGACTATATTTACCACTAATCTACTCTACTCTTTTTCCGGGGCCTCTTTTCATTTCCTCTCTGCTTTCCTGTTCTGTCCCACCACATACACACTATATGCATCCATTTGTGACCAGACAAACTCAGAAAAATCAAAGACAGTAACGTTTTTTCAATTCCTCAAACAGATCTAGAGGATTTCTATATACGCGGATGCAGAACTCCAGCCATTTTCTAGGGACATTTGTGTCTTATCATGCCAGTCACTCATAAACAGCCTCTTAGATGGATGCACTGTCGGAGATGATAAATCTCCGCATTCACATATTACTATAGAATAATGCTCCCTTCTTTAAGCAGTGTTCTGTTGCTCTTTGCAGCAAACTCCAAGGTACAGGTGATGTGGTCTTGTCCTCTTTCTAATGAACCTGTCTTTATTTATTGCTGTAAATGTTCTTGGGGAGGGAGCAAAGCAGTTTGTATTCTGGAGAATTGTCTTGCAATGGAGCGTCCAATAAAATTGTGATGTTTTTTTCTTAGTAATGCTTGTACTGTCATCAATTTTGTGTGTATTCCTCTCCTTATGATGGACTCCTGTTTAGTAAAAGGCTTAGAGATGGGAAAAGGGGGGACTGTTGGATAAAATATATTCAAAAAAATTCTACATGACCAAAAGTAAAAAGATAGTTTGAAAGTTATTGTCCACTTTTCAGGACCTTTTTTAATTTCCTTGTGCACTTTGACAAATGTTTTTTGCGGGTGTATTTGTTACTAGGACCCCACTGGAAGTATGATAAAGTTCTTATAGCAATAAATGACCATAAATATCAGCTGTGGTCCTAAGGTAGCCATAAACATTACATAGATGTTGGTTGATGATTAAAAAAACTGTTAAATGAACGTTCATTGGTCACTGGATTACCATTTCTATACATGTTCTTGTCACGATGACTGTAGGGTAGCAAGGACAGTGTGCTCTAGTTTAGTCCCTCAAGCTAAAGGAACCCTATGCTATCCCTGTCCCCAAGATTACCACTAAAGATGGGGATTAGTGATGAGCGAGTATGTTTTGTTAACTCTTTTGCCGAGTATGCTCGGCCGAGCACCGAGTATTTATAGGGTGCTCGGTGATATGTTTGAATCACTCCCATGTGCATGATTTGCGACGGTTTGACAGCTTTAATACATGTGAGGAATGTGTAAGAAGCAGACATTCCTCACATGTATCAAAGCTGTCAAAAAGTTGCAAATCATGCACACAGGAGTGATTCAAACATATCACCGAGCACGCTATAAGTACTCGGTGATCGCCCGAGTATACTTGGCGAAAGGGTTAACAAAACATATTCACTCATTACTAGTGGGGATGCCTGGGCCTCATACCTCGCTATTCTCCTGAACTAATCGGATCCTCTCCCTCACCCAGGGAAGAAAGGTCAGACCTGAAAGGGTTAACAACAAAAAGACAGACAAGGAAAAACAGAAGCTCAGTTACACAGAACTCACACAGGAATAAACACTAGGGAGCAAGAGTTATAAGTAGTGTTGAGCATTCCGATACTGAAATATCAGGTATCGACCGATATTTACGGTATCGGAATTCCGATACTGAGTTCCGATACTTTTAAAATATCGAATACCAGAATCGGAAGTTCCCATAATGCCTGAGCTCTGCAGTGTCTCTGAAGGATGACAAGCTGGATGGCAGCGCTCAGCTTACTGTACTTGTTATTTAGTGTTAAAGGATTTATTAAAAAAATAATAGTGTTTTCATGCACCGTCTCTTTAAAAAAGCTGGCCAGCAATTCAGCATCGGTAACCGACAATTTAGAATAGAAAGAATAGAGCATCACACATAGATTAGATAGATAGAAACATGTCAGTCACATATATAAGAAGTACAGTGATAGTGTTGATTACTGTACTTGTCATTTAATGTTAAAATAAAGGATTTAATAAAAAAAAAATTGGCGTGGGGTTCCCCGTAATTTTAGTCTCTAGCGGAGGTTAAGCAGACGGCTGGGGCAGATGTTTGAAGCCTGGGAAGGGGGTAATACCCATGGAGCTTCCCAGGCTACTAATATCAGCCCCCAGCTGAATACCTAGCCTTTACTAGCTATTTAAATGGGGGACCCCCAAAAAAATGACGTTGGGTCCCCTCTATTTTAATAGCTAGCAAAGGCTAGGCAGACAACTGGGGGCTGATATTAATAGCCCAGGAAGGGTGCCATGAATATTGGCCCCCTCCCAGGCTAGAAACACCAGCCATCAGCCGCCCCAGAAATGGCGCATCCATAGGATGCGCCAATTCTGGCACTTAGCCTCGCTCTTCCCACTGCCCTGTAGTGGTGGCAGTGGGGTAATAGGGCTGGGGTTGATGTCAGCTTATAATGCCAGCTGACATCAAGCCCAGGTTAGTAATGGAGAGGCGTCTATAAGACACCCCCATTACTAACCCCATAGTCAAAGTTAAAAAAAACACAAACACCCAGAATAAAGTCCTTTAATTGAAATAAACACACAATTCTTTATTGTTCTAAATTAAACCATACTTACCATCACGCCCATTCCAGCTGAAGCCAATGTCTTCTGCAATAAAAGTAAAATAATAAACCAACATCATCCTTACCTTTCCATGGTACCCACGATGGCTCCAGCTCTGCTACATTCACATGACAGGCTGGATCGCAGCCGAAAGCGGCCATCCAGCTTGCCATGCCGCAGACACTGAGAAGCGCAGGCATGCTTGCGCTCCTCAGTGTCTGGCTGTGACGGCATAAAGATGAGCCGAGGTCATGTCCAATGAACTCAGCTCACCTCATGCATGTCACTGACAGCGTGGGAGAATTCTCTTGCGCTTGCAGTGAGCGTGAGAGAATTCTCCTGCTGAAGCGCTGAGCGCAGGAGAATTTTCCCACGCTGTCAGTGACGTGCATGAGGTGAGCTCATGTCCAATGAACTCAGCCCACTTCATGCACGTCACTGACAGCGTGGGAGAATTCTCCTGCGCTCAGCGCTTGAGCAGGAGAATTCTCCCACGCTGGGATGGCATTGAGATGACAGGCTGGATCGCAGCTGGATGCTGCCATCCATCTTGTCATCCTTCAGAGACACTGCAGAGCTCAAGCATGCCTGCGCTCTGCAGTGTCTATGAAGGATGGCATGCTGGATGGCAGCGCTCAGCTGAGATCCAGCCTGTCATCTCAATGCCATCCCAGCGTGGGAGAATTCTCCTGGTCAAGCGCTGAGCGCAGGAGAATTCTCCCACGCTGTCAGTGACGTGCATGAGGTGAGCTGAGTTCATTGGACATGAACTCGGCTCATCTGGATGCCGTCACAGCCAGACACTGAGGAGCGCAAGCATGCCTGCGCTTCTCAGTGTCTGCGGCATGGCAAGCTGGATGGCAGCTTTCGGCTGCGATCCAGCCTGTCATGTGAATGTAGCAGAGCTGGAGCCGTCGTGGGAACCATGGAAAGGTGAGGATGAGGTTGCTTTATTATTTTACTTTTATTGAAGAAGACATTGGCTTCAACTGGAATGGGCGTGATGGTAAGTATGGTTTAATTTAGAACATTAAAGAATTGTGTGTTTATTTCAATTAAAGGACTTTATTCTGGGTGTTGTGTTTTTTTAAATACTTTACTAGAAATTCAAGGCGGTCATGTCTAATATTGGCGTGACCCCATGAATTTCGGGCTTAGTGCCAGCTGATAATGCCAAGCTGGCCCTAACCCCTTTATTACCCAGTGAGCCACCGCACCAGGGTCCTGGATGGGTTGGGTACAGCACCAGAAGATGGCGCTTCTATGAACGTGCCATTTTCTGGGGTGGCTGTGGACTGCAATTTGCAGCGGGTGGGGCCCAGAAAGCTTGGGCCTCCCTGCGCTGCGGATTCCAGCCCCCAGCTGCCTAGATGTACCTGGCTGGACACAAAAATAGGGCGAAGCCCCACGTATTTTTTTTTTTAATTATTTCATGAAATTCATGAAATAATTAAAAAAAATGGGCTTCCCTATATTGTTGTGTCCGGACAGGTACAAATAGGCAGCTGGTGGTTGGGGGCAGCCCGTTCCTGCCTGCTGTACCTGGCTGGACACAAAAATAGGGCGAAGCCTCACGGCAATTTTTTTATTATTATTTCAAGGAGTATATAAGAATGTCATCCAAGTAAATGATTACAAACTTCCCTAAAATATGAGAAAAAACATCATTAATGAAGTGTTGACATACTACAGATGCATTGGAAAGGCATCACAAGGTTTTTGAAAGTGACTCTCCAGCATGTTAAACGTTGTTTTCCACTCATCCCCTTGTTTGACCTAGATCAGATTATAGGCCCCCTATAAGTTTAGAGAACCATTTAGCACTGGCAATCTTATTAAAAAGGTCAGGGATGAGTGGAAGAGGATAAGAAACCCATACCGTTATTTGGTTAAGCTCCCAGAAGTACAGGCACGGCCTTAATCGAACATCCTTCTTTTTGACAAAGAAGAATCCAGCTACTACTGGTGACGAAGATGGCCTAATGTGTCCTTTAACTATACTCTTAGTTATACATTCCTTGAGAGCTAATCTCTCTGGACCAGACAAATTATAGAGTTTGCATTTGGACAATTTTGCCCCCAGAATCAACCTTACATTGCAGTCATAGGGCATATTGGGTGGAAACTCCTGACAACCTTTCTCTGAAAACACATCACTAAAATCAGATAGAGGGCCAGGAAGGCTTGTGGTAACCGCTGAAATATAGGTTCCTAAACAGTGGTCTTTACAATACGTGCTCCATTTAATTATCTCCTTAGTTTGTCAGTGGGGTTATGTAAGGCTAACCAGGGAAGTCCCAATATTTTATGTGCAGGAAGGCACATGACACGGTATCCGCTCAGAAGGAAGTACCCCTAAATGGAGATCTAGCTCCTGTACACACTGAACAAAGCCCCCTTGAGTAAGAGGTGACCAATTCATGGCAAATAATTGAACAGGATTGGATAACCCCTTCAAATACAACCCTGAGGAATGTGAAAACTGGTAATCAATCATGTTTGCCTCTGAACCACTGTCTAGAAAAACAGAAATTGAAATTTCTTGGTCCCCAATCTTGACCCTGGTGAGTATCAAACATTTACACAGCATACAGGAGAATATAGGTAGACCCAGGTTGGGATTTCCCAATGACATAGAAAATATTAAAATCTGTACGCCACAAGGAATTGCAGAGGCAATAATAGCTGACACTGAGACTCAGACCAATACAACCAACACTCACCCCACCCTCCCTCCTCTTTCTGGTGCAGTAGCAAAAAGGGCTTGCAATCCACATATCTCTTTTAGTAATTGAATTACACAGTCTAACATGTAGGAAATTAGAGCTGGAGAGTGAACTATCTTAATTAACATGCAAGAGCTCCTTCTAAGACAAAAAAGACCCATGCAATACTAACGACGATGTCCATTGTGCATAGACAAAGAGTTATTGTTTGGACAGGTAACTGAGCCAGAGGAAGTCTTTTTAAAGGGTTGGACAACAATAGGGACATAGACACAGAAGTGCAAGAAGCCCATTGTCAGGGATTCACAGGGACGACACCGGGGAGATCACACAATATCACAACGCTGCCGTCACTTTGTCAGGATTGAGCAGGGATTCGCGAGCACACATGACCCCGATTACTCACTACATAGGTATCGGCAAGTGCCCAGTGAGCGTATAGCGTACACAACTCCGGATCCCAACACATGGAATATGTTTATATGCCCAGTACGGTCACTACAAGCTTCACGATAACCCACTTATTATTAGTCGCTGCCACCACCGGCCGAGTTTGAAATATAATACAGGCCTGGTCGGACGCCCGCATTCTGGTAGTGTACATGGCTTCAGGGGAGGGAACGATTGCAGGACAAAAGAAACAGGACTATTAAATTCTATATTTAATCCAAAAGGGAGGCAGTGTTAGGAAAAATATACAAGGATTTTACAAAGGGGACATTTACAGTACAGAATATATAGTTATAAAAAATAAACAGGATTAGAGAAGACTTACTATAAAAATCGCTGAGAAGATTCAGTATAGGTGGAGGGGACGCACTCCAATTGGACCGTTATTGAATGTGACCCCTTGCTATATGAAATATATACTCCCGGGAATGAGTACTGATCCATACTCAGTGGGGTCTTTTATGCCAAAGGGGCAGGCCAGCCCACACACCCCCTGTGCTGACTTCATGTGGGCTGGGCTCCAGCCTTCACATTTTTATTAAAATTGCTAACTTCTGGGATAAATTATCGCTCGTTGATCGCAGAAGCTTGCAAACAACGCCATAATTTCCATTATGAATTTGCCTTTCTTTAGAGACCACACATAACATAGCTTCAGTCTGCTATTTTGTTACTTTTGCTTGACCGCTCCCCGGAGGGGCTCACAGCTACGGAAAAATAAGCATATTGTTCCTTGGCTGACCCTGCCAATAAAAATATAGGTCCCGTTATTATCAGACGTATGGAACTTGAGATATTCCATATTCCATATCGGCGTCGGCCCAGCTGCATATTGCATCTGGGAATTGTTCTGGTTATTGCGAGTGTGTTTGAAGCCTAAACAAGCTTTCCTGCTCACCCAGGTGAAAATGATCGCAATCCTGCGTCAGTGGAAACTACCCTCGCATTTTAATTGGGTTGGTAGCACCCTTTGTGCTAGCATTTGCTTACAAGGCACTTCTCATGTGTGTGCTAATTTGCATACAGACAGATGGTGGATTGTCAGCTCTTCTCCTCTTCTCCTCTGACCAATACTATAGGGGAGGGGGGGCGAAGAGTGGTTTCAGGGGGAAAAATAATATTTTTAATATTTCTATGACACCCATAAACATATGAATAATTAACCATTTAAGTCCTTTTGAGATAGCCATTGTCCATGCAGGATGCACATTTTCTTCATAAACACATCTATGTCAGGCTTAATGTCTCCGAAAAAAAAAATTGTATTTCAAAGTTTGTATAAATCCGATATTGATGAGAAATACATTTTCAGCGTCAGAGCTAATCAGGGAAGAAGATGCATATATTCTCATAACTGCAGCCCCCGCCTATAAGCTACAAATCAATAGTGGGCAGACCGCTGACAACAGCCAGATCATGCTTGGTCTCTGGGTAATGGTAAAGTCCCAATAAAAAATATGGCTGCAATCTTGAACTTCTGCCATCATCCGCAGTGATGTTATCGCATAAGTTTGGATTTTCATAAAATCGTGAAAGGCTGAGGACAGCCCACAACCCGGCCCATGTAAGGTCATCATGGGGGTATGTGCGAGTGTAACTCAGGTGCTCATAAAAGTTCAAGACAAATTATGATCTGTGTTCAAAGCTAAGGAAGATACATTTTGGTGTAGGCTTGATCCCGTTAACCAGAAGTTTTCAATGGATTGCTTCCATCCACTAAGTTGACTCATCTCTGTGAGCAGTGTAGTAAGTTATTTTGTTAATTATCCCATTTATTTTCTGTAACTGTATATGCTGTATTGTTTTGTCCCCTTTGTAAAATCTATTGTATATTTTTCATAAACACTGCCTCTTTTTGGATAAAATATAAAATTGAATAGTTCTGTTTTGTAAACCGCACCTCGAAGACATACGCTACCTACCAGGCCTCCAGTCAGCCTGATTAAAACACGACTGGTGGTAGCAGCTAATAATCTTTCTTGGGTTATCATGGAATTCGCAGTAACCGTATAGGAGGTATATACATATATTACATGCGTTGGAATCAAAGGTGTATGTACAGTAGTGTTCAAAATAATAGCAGCGTGTTCAAAAACATGAGTTAAGCACACAATAGTTTTAATTTCCATCATGCATTGGGAACATTGCACACTGTTTTCTAATTCAAAACATGAAGAGAAATGTATATAATTTTGCCATACTTTACAGAAAATGACAAAAAATGACATTGGGCTGTTCAAAAAAATAGCAGTGTCTGCATTTGTCTTTACAAACTCACAATATTTACTCTTTTCTTGATGATTTAGCATTCCTGTGAATCGGTAACTTAATATTTAGCTGTATCCTCACAGTTTTTTAGAACTGCTTCATATCTATTAATTAGTGATGGACGAGCACTAAAATGCTCGGGTGCTCGATGCTCGAGTCGAGCAAATTGGAATGCTCGGGTGCTCGACCCGAGCAACGAGCCCAATGTAAGTCTATGGGAAATGTCCAGCACATAAAAAGAAATAGTGAGGCACCAGCCACAATATGCAGCCTTCAATTGTCAAGCACTAGTCGCTGCACTCTGCATATGAAAGAGTGTTAGCCTGAAAACCATGTAGACAGGGCACTAGCCATGTGCATGCGAGCCAAGTGGTGCAAATTCCATATATAGTGAAACCTGAGTGGTCAAAGCTATAGAAATGGAACAGATAATGCACTCACCAACAGTGTTGCTTGATAACATGCAGTAGTACCAGTAGTGGACCCGTTGAAGTGCAAGACTAGCGCAAAATGGCCGTTGTCCTCTCACCCCCGCACCCCAGAACCTGCACCACCAATCTGCATGTGTAATCCCGAATAAACAGGACTATTATCAAGCAACAATGTTGGTGAGTGCATTATCTATTACATTTCTATAGCTTTGACGGCTCAAGTCTATGGGAAACTCGAGCATTTTTCAGGCGGCTCCCCCCGGCGGTCTGCAGAGGGCCTAAAAATTGCCCAAATCGATGGGAATAGTGCTCAAATGACATGGGAACAGCATGGGGAAGACCCCAGGAAGCATTTCTGACTCCCAGGTCACTGCTGACAACAACGTTGTCAGAGGTATTACGCCACTTTTACGGACTCACAATAAAACATGCAAAAACTAATCCAAAATGGATTTTCCTGGGAAATATGTTAAGCAACATCCTTTTCAGGGTAATTACTTGTATATAAGGCAAAATAATTAACCAAAACCAAAAATACTCCTCCACACCTTGGGCTATGTTCACACGTAACATTTTTGATGTATTTTTGCACTTTTGCATTGCTTTCAACGAAGACAAATGCTTACACTGGGAAATGTCATTTTAACATTTTACAACCTTATTTGGCCATGTGGTGTGTGACACATCATCAGACACATGCATACAGTGCTGAAAAGACATGGGAACAGCTTGGGGAAGACCCCTGGAAGCATCTCTGACTCCCAGGTCACTGCCTAAAAGTGTGCCCATCATAAGTGATCCTTGGCGCATGCGAAGATGTCTCCCGCCATGCACCTGTCATTGCAGACTTGCAACAATCACCGTCCACGTTCTTGTCCCAGTTCAGTTCACTTGTCCCTACCCCATTCTTTGGAATGCAAGCGCAAGTATGCAGCCAGCCACCCACCCACAGGCTGCAATACTATACTGCCAAATTTTTGACAGCTGCTTGCACTTGAAATGTGGCTTTTAAGCTCAAGGAGGTGGAAGCTGTCCACAATCTTAGGGCGGCGGCAACCAGGTATCCATACTCAGTCCCCAGCCGCCACTATTTGTCCCGGTGTCGTCTCCGCCTTCATCAAGCACGGGTCTCACAACATTACCCGTGCCCTCCCCAGTGAACTTACTGGGAAGGAGCGTCTAACCACAAACACGTGGACAGGTGAATGTGGCCAGGGATGGTACGGAGCCAGTCCACAGCTTTTTTTGCTGACAGTTGTATTTCACCACAGCCATATTCTTTAGCTTGGTAAAAGGACTTGGGAAACCATATCTACTTCAGCTGTCATTTCTCCCAGGAAGTCCTCTAAAGCTGCTTGCAATTGAAATGTGGCCTTTTAGGCTCGTGGAGGCGGAAGTGACGCGCCCCCTGGGCCTGTGCTGCAGCTACTGTGCAGGGGGAATACCCGGAGCCGGATCGCTGGGGGTTGTAGTTCTCCATGGCGGTGACCCGGTCCGTGCCCAGGGTGGTCAAACCAGTGGCAGTCTTAATGTTGTAACAAATGTCCGACTACGCCACCCGTGGATTGCGGTCAGTGGGGACCGCCGCTGCGCTGCAGACCGCTGAGGCTGATGTTGTATGCGTAGCCAAGAATGGGATAACTCCCCACGGGAGAAGTATTGCCTCAGGGCAGCTAGTGTGGATGATGGTGGTGATGGTGTGAGCGTCCCAGTACTTATGGTGCTGGTGCGGCGAGGAATCACAGAGACGTGCAGTTGCAGTTTTCAAAGCTTTACTCACGGTTGTTATTCTAGTCACTTGTGCACATGAGGGACCGCCTGAGCCGTGCTGCGTTCACCAGGCAAGGGACTCGGTCAACTCCCAGGAAACTCCAGAGTGTGGTTCAGAACTCCCCTCTCTTCCTTTCTACTGGCCGTCCCCACCAGTGACGCACCTTTGTCCAGCTTCCTCGGGCCTTCTGTTGGCGAAACCTCTCCCGGTTTCCCTGACCCTATGCGGTATGCCTTTCTGGTGGATGTAGTGAGGGGTCGCACCAAGATGTGGTCACAACCTCCGGTTTTGGCTGAGGATTAGTCACCTCCACCAATTTGGGTTCCGGTACCCTGCTCTGCCAACCCTTCACCCAGTATCTCCTCTGGGCATATGGGGTTCCTTCTGCCTTCGTGTCTCTGGGCCTTTCTCTGTGTTCCTTGCTTCCTTTCTCCTCTGTTCCAGTTCCTTTCTTACTTTCCTTTCCGTTCCTTCTCCTCTCTCTCTCTGCTGCTTCTGGCCTCCACTCCAGGCCTGCCTCTGGAGCTGGGCCCAGACTGAGCCACAGCTCCCTGTCAGCCCTCTCTGGCTGAGCTCCTCTCCTCTTCTCCTCCTGCCTGAACTGAACTGGCTGGACTCCCCTGTGTCCTAAGATGGTGCACACCTTATATACCTCCTTCTGACACCCGAGCCCAGGTGACTAGCAACCAATGGGCTCCTACCTATGCCCAGAGACCCACCCCTATCTGCTCCTACACCACTGGGTGTACTTTCCCCTCCCCACTCCAGCCAGGAACAGAAGCTGTCGTGCCTGCACTCTGTCTAGTGGGAGCACCGTTGGTCTGTTCCTCGGAAATGGGGTGTGTGTGGTGCATGCAGCCTACCGAGCCCTAGTCCACACTCCATCCTTACCCGGGAGTGGAATATCACACCTCTGGTTCGAGGTGCAATACCCCTGTAGCAGCCGAGTCCTCGGGGTGCTACAGAAGCATTTCACAACCTCATGCCGGCGGCGGCCGAGTGTCCATACTCGGTCCCTAGCCACCACTATTTCTCCCGGTATCGTCTTCACCTTCTACAAGTGCAGGTTCCTGAACATTACTGCTGGTACTTTTCTGTGGGAAACTGCTTGCCTACCAGCCTGGAATATTTCCAGTAAACTATGGTACGACGCCATGGTATTAGCACTGCCCCCAGTACCAGTAGCGAAACCATCCCCAATTTCCTTCTCAGGAATTTTATTTTGTAGACTGAGTGGCTGCCCAAATACATTAGTTTCTCACAAAGGAGCTGAAGATAGAGTGGCAGTAGGTGCAAGTTTCTCCAACCTGTTAGATATTAGAGGGTGAACGGCAGCACATTGGATCAGTGGTTAGCAGTGAAGCTTTGCAGCGCTGGGATCCTGGGTTCAAATCCCGGCAAGGACAACATCTGCAAGGATTTTGTATGTTCTCCCCATGTTTGCATGGGTTTCCACCTCAGCAAAAAAAGCAGCCATAGAGTGCCCGGGAACCTTCATGATAGCGCTAACTTTGCAGCTGCTATGGGGCTCTTGAGCAGAGAAGAAAGGTGAGCCCTCAGAATCAAATCCTCTGGTGGGCCCAATGTTTTTCAATCTGAAACAGCTTCTCAGTCAGCTTCTCAGTGGAAGTATTTCACCACAGTCATATTCTTTAGCTCGGTGAAAGGACTGGCATAGAGGGAAACTGAATGTACTCCGGCTGTCATTTCTCCATCACCAGGTTCCGCCCCTTGTCACACATGACCATGCCTGGCTGTATGTTCAGCAGTGAGAGCCAGAGATCAGGCTGTTGTGTTACAGCTTTCAGCAACTCTGCAGTGCTGGGCGGTTTGTCACCTAAGCATTGAGCATGTTATATTCAGCACAGCCTGTTGCCGCTTGGCCAAGGCAGTGCTGCAGTGCTTTCAGCTTGTGACTGATGTGGTCATTCCGGAGATGGAGGAGGAGGTGCAGGAGCTGAACAATGTGATTACATTGAGGTTACATTGGCGACTCTGTTTTATATACTAAAGAAAGATCCTACTGTTTTTTTTTTACGTTATTTTTTAAGACAAATGCATTTGTGGCACCCCAGGGGTCTGGTTTTCCACAGTAATGTAATGTTATGTCTGAGAGCAGGTGGGAGGTCCTTTGGTCAGGGACCCTGTGCATGCCACACCTCCTGCCCAGTCTTGGGAGGGGAAGAACTTCCCCTGTATAAAGCCGGGGCTGAAGCAGGGTTAGTCAGTCAAGGAGAGTAGAGACAAGAAACAGTCACAGGAAGAAACAGCAGAAGCTCAGTGGGAGCAATACTACTACAAGTCAGGGGCTGGCAGCTGCAGAGCTCGCCCTGACTGAGAAGATTTCTTACCGGACCCGGCGTCCGAGGCTGTGGGGACTAACTCTTACCCAGCAGCAGAAGCCGATCGGCAGGGGATTTCAGGTCCTCAGGCCCAGAAACCCGAAGGCACGGTCACACGCGTGGGACCAGCACCGCCATCGTGGAGCGGAAGCCATTAGAAGGCCCCGAGTCACCGGCCATACGGGTGAGCACCACACGGTACACTCAGGGACGTGGGCTACTTATATCCGCTTCTAGCAAGGTAGCCAGAAGAGTACAGTCAGTTTGGGAGGCCTACAACTCCGCCTGGCCAGGGGAGATCCCATCTGCTCAAGGACTGACCAGGCCCCGTTCACTAGCAAGTACTCCGGGAGGGTCTATCGTTGTTACCAGTAAAGACCCTGAATTACACCGCACCGTCTCTGAGTGGTTCCTGCTACCCCCATCATCCACATCTGCTGCCCTGAGGCCATACCCCTCCCGTTGGGGGTTATACCATCTACGCTGCACCATCCATCCACCGGCCTCAGCGGACTGTCTTGCAGCGGCAGCTCCATAGCTGCATTCAACGGGTGGCGTAGTCGTCCTACATCTACCGCTGTTACATCGCCGCTCAGTTTGACTCCCTGGGCACGGACCGGGTCACCGCCACGAGACTACAACCCTCAAGAGATCCGGCTCCGGGTAAGCTCCCGCGTGCGCAACGCAGCGCGACACAGGCCCAGGGGCGCGTCACATTCACCAGGAAATGTCATTTTAATATTTTACAACCTTATCTGGCAATGTGGTGTGTGACACATCATCAGACACATCCTGTTTCAATCATGATGGAGGGATTCTGAAAGTCACAAAGCCTATTTTTATAGAGCCATCAGGCGGCCCTTACTATTCTTAAAAGGCCAGCATTCGGCCCTTGCTATTGTTAAAGAGCCATCAGCCGGCTATGCTTTGTTGTTCCCATTATTAACGAGTGGGTCTCCTATACTGTTATTGCGTATGCAGTGACTGCAAGGGCTGCCAAAAATTCGGACACAACCCAATACCCCTTTGAAGAGACATAGAGGAGGGTCTCAGTAAAAAAAGGAGAGGGTCTCCTATAGTTGTAATGCCCATGCTGTGACTGCAAGGGCTGACAAAATTTGGGAAAAACCCACTAACAATTTAAAGACACATAGAGCAGGGCCACAGCAACGAGTACGACATGTTCCCATTAAAATGGAGAGGGTCTGCTATACAGTTATAGAGTATAACCTATAAGAAGCAAAATTAAAATAAACCCTGCTGTAAATAAATAAAAAGCAGGAGCCTTTAAAGAAAATAGGGTTCTTAGTAACACTGTTTTTGATCTGACTGGCGTGTGAGTGATTAGTGATTCCACTGTGCCATGAACCGGAGAGTGCCTGGAGGGGCGTAACTAAGTATCTGCCCGATCTGACCAAGGTCGCACGACGGCATACGACGCAAGTGCACCAGGGAGGAACGAGGTGCCACTCCAGGTCAGACCCCGGACACGGCTGTTGACCCACACCGGGGAATACAGGAACAGGCAGGCTAGAGTGCAGGCTGGGTAAGGTCCAGTACAGACTGGGAGACGAGTTCAGAGCCGCAGATGCGTTAATCAAGCAGAGCAAAGCGAAACAGCAGGTGCAGTAGACAAGGCCGAGCAGAGCAAAATCGCAGATGCGGTAGACAAGGCTGAGCAGAGCGAAACCGCAGACGCGGTAGACAAGGCTGAGCAGAGCGAAACCGCAGACGCAGTAGACAAGGCTGAGCAGAGCGAAACCGCCGCCGCAGTAGACAAGGCTGAGCAGAGCAAAACCGCAGACGTGGTGGACAAGGCTGAGCAGAGCAAAACCGCAGACGCGGTGGACAAGGCTGAGCAGAGCAAAACCGCAGACGCGGTGGACAAGGCTGAGCAGAGCGAAACCGCAGACGCGGTGGACAAGGCTAAGCAGAGCGAAACCGCAGACGCGGTGGACAGGGCTGAGCAGAGCAAAACCGCAGACGCGGTGGACAGGACTGAGCAGAGCGAGACCGCAGACGCGGTAGACAAGGCTGAGCAGAGCGAAACCACAGATACGGTAGACAAGGCTGAGCAGAGCGAAATCGCAGACGCGGTAGACAAGGCTGAGCAGAGCGAAACCGCAGACGCGGTAGACAAAGCTGAGCAGAGCGAAACCGCAGACGCGGTAGACAAGGCTGAGCAGAGCGAAACCACAGACGCGGTAGACAAGGCCGAGCAGAGCAAAACCGCAGACGCGGTGGACAAGGCTGAGCAGAGCAAAACCGCAGACGCGGTGGACAAGGCTGGGCAGAGCAAAACCGCAGACGCGGTGGACAAGGCTGAGCAGAGCAAAACCACAGACGCGGTGGACAAGGCTGAGCAGAGCAAAACCGCAGACACGGTGGACAAGGCTGAGCAGAGCAAAACCGCAGACGCGGTGGACAAGGCTGAGCAGAGCAAAACCGCAGACGCGGTGGACAAGGCTGAGCAGAGCAAAACCGCAGACGCGGTGGACAAGGCTGAGCAGGCAGGAACCGCCGAAGCGGTAAGTAAGACAGGACAGAGATAAATCGCTGAAGTGGTAAATAAAGACAAAGCAAAGGGGACAGGGCTCTGTTCACACAGAACAGACTGGAAAAGAAAGGGAAACCAGATACACACAAGGTACTTGCAAAGAAGTAGCGAAAGGACTCCAACTCACAAACGGAAGTACAATGACAACGAGTAGAAGTTAGGTGCAGGTTCAGATTCTACAGAAAAAGGGAGCAACCGGACATAAAGACAAAACAGGTAAGAAGCTAGGAGACAGTTCAGACAAGAACAGTTACTGCAACAAAATGCAGGAACGAGCCTAGGTAAAGCCAAGTGCTGGTTCAGACACTGCAGAAAAAGGGAGCAAACGGACATAAAGACAAAACAGATAGGAAGCTAGGAGACAGTTAAGACAGGAACTGTACTGCAACAAATACAGGAGCGAGTCTGGGTATGCGGCCCCCAGAGGGCGAGACCAACAGGCAAAGAGCGTGTTCACACGGGCCTGGAAATACAGCCTCCAGGAAAGGCAGAAAGACAGCTGGCTAGAATACACAGACAGGACACAGTTCAGACACGGGAACTGATACCGCAAGGCAGGAAACATAGACAGGACCTGGCACTTCAGTGACAAGAAGCCAACTGACAGAACAAGATGCTCAGGCATGGATTCCAAGGAGGAGCTGGTTAAAATACCAGGTGACAGACAGCAATAGGCTGAGGATGCATTAGGGGTGTGTCTACAGCAGCTACAAGAAACAGGAAGTTCAGCGGGCATCGCCCTAAGCAGCCAGAGCAGAGCAAAGCAGACAGTATGGAAAGAAGCCAAAGTGGCAGTCTGGACTGGAAATCAAGTGCGCGCTCTTGCACAGTGGGAGATGGACCACTATGCAAGGACGCCGCCAGGTATGTTACAAACCCATTCGGGATAGAACCTTATAGAGTATGCAGTGAGTCCAACAGTTGACCAAATTTAGGAAAAACCCCACTAAGAATTTAAAGACACATAGAGCAGGGCCACAGTATCGACAAATTCCCATTAGAAATGAGATGGTCTCACATAGTGTTGGCCTATGCAGTGAATGCAAGGGCTGCCAAAAATTGGGAGGCACTCCAATGCCCCTTTGAAGAGACGTAGAGGGCCTCATGAAAAAATGTTCCCATTATTAGGAAGTGGGTCTCCCATAGTGTTGGCCTTTGCAATGAATGCAAGGGCTGAAAAAAAAATTGTGAGGCACTCCAATGCCCCTTGGAAGAGACTTAGAAGTAGTGTTGAGCCACCCCCGTAGTGTTCGAGTTCGGTTCGGTTCGTCGAACACCCGTGTGTTCGCCGAACTGTTCGTCGAACTGTTCGTCGAACACCTTCGAACACCGTTAAAACCAATGGCAGGCAAACAAAAACACATAGAAACACATAGAAAACACCTTCAAAGGTGTCCAAAAGCTGACAAACTGCTCAGAAGACACAACTAACACATGGAAAAGTGACAAGTACATATAGTCATGCGAAAATAAAAGAGGTGGAGGAGTAAAAGGAGGGGGAGACACAGATATAGGCATGTCATGCCCTTCTAAAATCCCAAAAGTGAGAAGCCGAGACGGCCAGTCCGCTCCTGCCCGTGCCACCTCCGTGTCGCCGAGTTTGTGCCAGAGCCGCGGTGAACCCTGACGACCAGCCCCCCTCTCCCAATACTGGTGCCTGTCCGCTGGTGGGTCGAGAGAGCCCCCCTGTGGTGGAGGCAGCTCTAAGCTTTTTAATTTAAATTGTCCCTCTAATTTGAATGAATACACTTTAAATCCATTTACAAGGATCTATTGGAGGGCAAGTCTCATGCCAGCAGCCGCGTAATTCCAGCTCCAGTAGCGTCCACTAAAGCTGCTGCAGTTAAAAAGCTTTTATAAGGATCGAGCTCGGCTGTCCACCGCAAGGCATCCTAGTGCCAGTCCCAGCCCCTATGCCTTGGGGTGCCTCCTGATGCTCTTCACTAAGTATCCCGTGGTCCCGAAGCATTTCCTTTGAAAAAATTAAGTGTCCAAACTACAGGTGGTGTAGCTTGCTTAACAGCCGGGATAATCCGCTGACTAGCAGACACTGCTACTAGGCACAAAGTATTTCCTGGGCTAGATGCAGTTAAAAATTTGTAAGTAGATACTCTCGTTGGATGCTGAGAAAGCATTCCATAGAGTCTCCTGGCACGCCATATATGATTCTCTTAAAAAGCTTGGGGTAGGGGTCTAGGGGACCCTTTTATAGCCAAAATCACGGCCCTGTATCACAATACGTCACCTAGGCTGAAGATAAATGGAACTGTAGCACCGAGGGCTCGGTTGCTACAGACGTATTGCACCTCACCCAGAGGTGTGATATCTCACTCTCAGATAAGGATGGAGTGTGGATCAGGACCCGACACCTGCATGCATTACACCACATTGCCGTGGGGCAGGGCGACCAATATGCCCCTGAGATGGGCACGACAGTCCCTGTCCCTGGCTGGAGTGGGGGGAGGGAACACTGAGGAAGGGGAACCCTGCAGTGCAGGAGCAGGGAGGAAGCAGTTCCTGGGTGCATTGAGAAGGGAGTATAAAAGGTGGGCACCATCTTAGTTCAGTGCAGAGAAGTCTGAGCAGAAGTGGCAGGGAGCAGGGGCTCTGCATGAGCTCTGCTCCGGAGGCGGGCCTAGTAACAGAGGCCCAGGCCTGCAAGAGGGAGAAGGAAGAAGAGGAGCGGAGAAGGCTCCAGGAACGAGGAATGAAGGGATCCCAGGGGTGCGGACGGGCGAGTCGCCACCGCACGCCCGAATCCACCTGCGTGGAGGGGTCAGGCCAAAGGGGGAGACCGGTCCCCGAACTAGTGGAGGCAGGAAACGACCCTCAGCTAGAAACCGGAGGCTCTGACATTTTATGTGGCGCAGCCCCTTGCTCCACCCGCTAGGAAGGCACCACATAGGGTCAGGGAAACTGGCGCCAAGTTTACCAAGAGGAGGCCCGAGGCAGCCGGACAGAAGTGTTGGTAAGAAAGGCCAGACAAAGGACACACAAAGGGGGTCCTGTGAAGCGCTCCAAAGTTATCTGGGAGTTGTCTGAGCCCCTCACCTGGTGAGCACAGTACGACGTGGGCAGCCGTTACCTGCAGACGTGGTCTGGATAATAAGAACTGTGAGTAAAGGCCCTGAACTGCATCACTGACTCCGTGTCGTTACTGCTGCTGCCCTGCACCATCACCCCCATCCTCCGCATACACTGCCCTGAGGCTATACTCCTCCCGTGGGGAGTTATGCTACGCTCTGCTGCACCCACAACACCAGCCTTAGCGGTCTGCCCTGTAGCGGCGGTTCACTCTGACCGCAATCCACGGGTGGCGTAGTCGGACATTTAAACATCAAAACCACATAAATAGTTCCGCCACTGGTTTGACCGCCCTGAGCCACGGAACCGGATCGCCGCCACGAAGACTACAACCACCAGCATCCACCAAAAAGGGTCCGGCTCCGGGTGTCCCAAGGCCCAGGGGGTGCGTCAGAACATTTTCATCACCTTTCACAATCACCAATGGGACAAGGCAGGGATGTCCTCTGTCCCCTCTCTTATACATCCTAGTGACGGAGCACCTGCTCTCATCAATTCGCCATAACCCCAATATTAGGTGGATTGAGGTGGGAGGCACCGAGTACAAGTGCTCTCTATTTGCTGATGATGTCCTAGTATATATCACTCAATCACATATATCCATCCCTGCTGTTATGGCTGAAATAGATCACTTTGTTACATGGTAAAATTTTAAAATCAATGCAGCGAAGTCTGAGGCCCTCGATGTCTCCCTCCCCAAATCCATATAGGATTCCATCCAGTCCAACTTTCCCTTTGCCTGGCCCTCACAGGGTATCAAATACTTAGGAATTCCTATTCATAGAGACCTCTCCCATCTATGTTATCTTAATTTTGGGCCCTTTATTGAACAATTCCATACAGACCACGGTTGGCAAGTTAGAACTGTAAGATTCACTACGTGAACCACTGGTGTTTTGTGGAAAAGCACATGTACACCGCGTTCCAAATTATTATGCAAAAAGTGTTTAGGAGTGATAAGGGAAGAATTTGTTTGTTTGTCAGTTAAACTCATTGATGGTGATGTGTGTCAGGGCTCTTTATATCACTGTAAGCAATTGCAGACACCTGTGCTAATTAGTTTGGCAGGTGTGTCCAATGAAAGGCAAGACTACTTAAGAAGGCTCTCTCACATTATTAAGCAGCCTACATTTTCTGCCAAAATGGGAAAGAAAAAGGATGTGTCGGCTGCTGAGAAGCAACAAATTGTGGAGTGTTTAGGTCAAGGCATGACTACAATCAACATTGTGCGATGATCAGGATGAAGTGTCTTGGCAATCAAGAAGTATGTAGCTGATTCACAGTACACACGTGTGCGTGCTGATAAGGGCAAATTGAGGACTCTTTCCTACAGGCAATTACGTCAGGTTGAAAGAGCAGCGGCAAAAAAGCCTTGTCATAGCAGCAGACAAGTTTTTGAAGCTGCTTGTGCCTCCAACGTCCCCCGAACAACAAGATGCAGGGTCCTTCAGAGGTTTGCAGCTGTGCATACGCCATCCTGTCGACCTCCTCTATCCACTTCACACAAGCAGAAACGGCTCCAGTGGGCCAAACATTACATGAAGACTGATTTCAAAACTGTTTTGTTCACGGATGAGTGCCGTGCAGCGCTCGATGGTCCAGATGAATGGAGTGGAGGATGGCTGGTTGATGGACACCCCACGCAAACACGGCTACAGCGCCAACAAGGAGGAGGTGGAGTAATGTTTTGGGCTGGAATCATGGGGAGAGAGATTGTCGGCCCCTTTAGGATCCCTGAAGGCGCTAAAGATGAACTCCATAATGTATGTGGATTTTCTCAAACAGCACTTCCTGCCATGGTTCAAGAAGAAGAACCGTGTATTTCACAGCAAGATCATTTTTCTGCATGATAATGCACCATCTCATGCTGCACATAAAACATCTGCATCTCTGGCTGATATGGGCATAAAAGGGGACAAACTTATGGTGTGACCCCCATGCTCCCCTGACCTCTACCCCATTCAGAACCTTTGGAGCATCATTAAAAGGAGTGTCTATGATGGCGGGAGGCAGTTCACATCTAAGCAACAGCTCTGGGAGGGTATTCTGTCCTCATGCAAAACAATTGAAGCAGAAACCATCCAAAACCTGACAAATTCAATGGACGAGAGAGTTCAGAAGCTCCTTTCGAACAAGGGGTCCTATGTGAAAATGTAACATCACCTAGAATAAAGTTTTGAGTTGAAAACTGTTTGATTTCAGTTTCTAACAACCTGCTAATGCTTATAATTTCAAAAATGACCATTTTTTTGGTCTTTATTAAAATGAAAAGGTTGATCGAAAAGTTTTGGGGATCTAAGAGTGTGGCAACCCAGTAGTCATGATTACTTCGAATTCTGACAATATGAGGGTCATGCTGCAGGTAGTGCAGCAAGAAGGCACTTATGTGTCTTGCGCATCTCGGAGCCCCAAAATTATTTTCCGGGCTAGATGCAGCTAAATATTATTTTTAATTTTAAATCTGGTGAAGCTTATTATAGATGGCCTAATAGGATCAGTGCTGCACACTGCTACAAAGCCCAAATTATTTTCCAGTCAAGATACAGATAAACATGATTAGTAATTTGAAAGCTTAAAACGGTTGGTAGGGTGATTTTAACCAATCATCAAGCTTTTACTCTCCCCAGGATGACACAGGGGTAGAAAAGTCGTTTCGGATCCATGATTTGTTCATCTTTATGAACGTGAGTCTGTCTACATTATCAGTGGAGAGCCGCGTGCGCTTATCTGTCAGCACACCACCAGCAGCGCTGAACACACGTTCAGACAGAACGCTGGCTGCGGGGCATGACAAGATCTCCAAGGCGTAAGTGGCTAGCTCCGGCCATTTATCCAGATTGGAAGCCCAAAAAGAGCAAGGGTCCAGTGACACAGTCGTGGCTTCAATGTTTACTTGGAGATACTCCTGTACCATCGTCTCTAGGCGTTGACTATGTGTCAGACTTCTTGTCTCCTGTGGCCTTGCAAAGGATGGGCTAAAAAAGTGGTGAAATGATTCCGCAAAATTGATGTTACCAGCAGATACTGTGGTTCTGTTACGGTTTGAGTGCTGAACACTTGATGGTCCCACGGTTGGCAAGTTGGAACTGTGAGATTCACTACGTGCACCACTGGTATTTTGTGGAAAAGCACATGTAAGATTCTGCAACAGTCTCTGCTGATACTCCTGCATGCGTGCATCCCTTTCTATGGCAGGAATAATTTCTGCAAATTTACTTTTGTACCGGGGATCTAACAGTGTGGCAACCCAGTAGTCAGGATTATTTCTAATTCTCACAATTCGAGGGTCATGTTGCAGGTAGTGCAGCAAGAAGGCACTCATGTGTGTTGCGCATCCAGGAGCACCAAGTCCCTGTTGTGTTGGTGGCGAGGTAACAATCATGCCTCCTTCCTCTGTCCTCTCCCCCCAACCTCGCACAACAGAAATGTGATCAAGGTCTCCCTCATCTGATGAGTCTTCCATCAGTTCGTCCTCCACTTCTTCCTGGGCTCCTGCACCTTCCTCACTAGTTTGGCTGCTACCATGCGCCCTGGTAAAACCATCTCCCCCACCCTCACATGCCTGCCGCCTTGGTGCTGCCGACCGTCTGGACCTTGCAGATGTTAGCCCTTCCGCATACAACTCCTCCTCCTCTACTTCCTCCACCTCCTCTTGTGCCACCACCTGACTCCGAATTCTGTTTAACATGTGCTCCAGCATGTAAATCACCGGAATAGTCATGCTGATAATGGCATCGTCAGCACTAAACATCTTCGTCGCCATTTCAAAACTGTGCAGAAGGGTGCATAGGTCCCTGATCTGAGACCACTCCTCCAGCGTGATTTGCCCCACCTCTGAATCTCGTTGGCCCAGGCTATACGTCAGAACGTATTGCACCAGGGCTTGTCGGTGATGCCACAGTCGCTGCAACATGTGCAGAGTTGAATTCCACCGGGTAGGCACATCGCATTTTAGCCGGTGAAGTGGCAGGCCCAACGACTTCTGTAGAGATGTAAGTCGCTGAGCTGCAGGATGCGAACGGCGGAAGTGAGCACACAGCGACCGTGCCCTCTGCAGAAGGCCATCTAGTCTGGGATAGTGGGCTAAAAATTGCTGGACAACCAGGTTCAACACGTGAGCCATACAAGGCACGTGTGTGACATTGCCCCGGCGAAGGGCCGCACCCAGGTTTGCAGCATTGTCGCACACGGCCTTCCCTGGTTTCAGGTCCAGTGGAGACAACCATTCATGAAATTGGTTCTCCAGAGCTGACCACAACTCCTCAGCTGTGTGACTCACATTTCCCAGACATTTCAATGTAAAAACCGCCTGATGACGTTGAGCCCTACTGCCAGCATAGTAAGGAGGTGTGCAGGATCCCTTCTGCGCAGTTAGAAAGCTTGTGGCATGACCAGACAGGCTTTGGGTGCAGGTGGAAGACCGAAAGGAGGTTGAGGAGGCAGAAGCAGTGGAGGAAAAATGACATAAAGAGGATTGACGCACAACTCGTGGGGACGGCAAGACTTGGACAGCAGCCCCTTGTCCTGCTGTCACCATAGTTACCCAGTGCCCAGTCAGCGACATGTAACGCCGCTGTCCATGCCTACTCGTCCAAGTGTCTGTGGTGAAATGCACCCTCTCACACACAGAGTTTCTCAAAGAAGCGGTGATGTTGTGTGCGACATGCTGGTGGAGCGCAGGCACACCTTTCTTTGAGAAGTAGTGCCGACTGGGCATCTGGTACTGGGGCACTGCGACGGACATAAGGTCTCGAAAATCCTCTGTGTCCACCAGGCGGAAAGGCAGCATTTCTGTAGCCAAGAGCTTGCAGATGGTGAAATTCAACCTCTTAGCTTTCTCATGGCTAGGAGGAAATGGTCTTTTACTTGTCCACATCTGAGGGACCGAGGGCTGGCTATTGTGCTTAGACGGGGTTGATAAGGGTGTCCCCGGCAAACTGCCGGTCTGTGAGGAAGATGCAGGCGGACATGTTAGGTTGCCTTGATCCAAAGGTGGTGCTATCGATGTCGGACAGCGCTCAAGACCAGCTGGTGTTACCACCTCCAAAGAAAATGATGACCTGCCAATCACGCTGGCTGTTGCGGGTAAAGAGGTGGCAGGTCTGCGCCCCAAAACAGGTGTGACTGCTGTCCCCCCAGTCACAGAGGATGAAGAGGCCGCGGATGCACAAGATATGGCAGACGGTGGTTGGCCCGGCCGGCTAGGCCGCATTGTAGCACACTGAGCTTCCCACTGCAACTTATGCTTCATGTCCATGTGCCGGTTCATGCATGAAGTACTCAAACTATGTATTTTTTGGCCTCTACTTAGCTTTTGCTGACAAATGTTACAGATAACATGAGTTGGGTCATCTTTATCGATCTGAAAAAATGCCCAGGCTATGCAAGGCTTAGCACCCATGCGACCTGAAGAGCCACCACGACTTGTGGTGAGAGGCAGAGTTGTGTTTGAGGATGCAGTTGTTGACGTGCTTCCAGTACTACGTCTCTGTCCAGGAAGGCGCAACCTGACCTCGTCGTCACTAGCATCTTCCTCCACCTCCTCTGCTGACCTCATCTCTTGGCTGACTGTGGGTTGACAGTAAGTGGGATCTCCGACCTCATCATCATCACCCTGTGCGTTATCACACCCGTCGTCCTCAGAGCCAACCTGTTCCTGCCCTGACAAAAAACTAAAGTTGTCGCTCCAATCAGGTATTTGAGTCTTATCATCGTCTTCCTCATTGTCTCCACCAACAGGAGTTACAGTTTGGGAATGAGGGTCTACATTATGGTCAGAACCTTCTGCGTCTGGTCCTGGATCCGACTCATAAAGATTCTGGGCATCAGTGCAGATCATTTCCTCGTCTGGATTCACAGAAGCGCTGGAGTCGACCTCTGATTCCCAGGCTATAGTATGAGTAAACAGCTCTGCAGACTCAACCATCTGTTCTACCTCATACTCAGACGGGCAGCTGGAGATTTGGGAGCTGTGAGGAAGCAAGTGCGATTTGGGTGACACCTTTGAGGACTGGAGTATTTGTGATGTTGAAGTTGATGTGGAGGAGAGCCCACTTAAAGGAGCACTTGATATCCGTTGAAGCACCTGCTGTTTTTGTGCCTCATCTGGAATTTGTAGCGATTGGCGTGGCCGTAAGAAAGGGATCTTATCACATTGTCCGCTAAAAGAAGTAGACATTTTAGTTTGGCTGGAAGATGGTCTTTCTTCTGCACCTACCCCACGGACACAACCTTTTTTCCCCTTCCCAACACGCCTATTCCCCTTTCCACCAGCAGCAGGCCTTTTTCCACTCATTTTGGTGGTTAACTAATTCAGAACTCTGGAGTTGTTTGCACAAAAAAACAATGGATGGTAACCGAGCAGAGCTGAGTGGCCAAACTGTGGTATTAGGCCAAAACTATTGGCTGGGTTAGATGCAGAAAAAAATTATTTTTAATTTGCAACCTGATGGAGGTCAGTATAGATGGACTAATAGACCAAGTCCCACACACCGCTAGAAGCCCAAATATTTTTTCAGAGCTAGATGCAGAAAAAATTTTTATTAAATTTGCAACCTGATGGAGGTCAGTATAGATGGACTAATAGACCAAGTCCCACACACTGCTAGAAGCCCAAATATTTTTTCAGAGCTAGATGCAGAAAAAAATTATTTTTAATTTGCAACCTGATGGAGGTCAGTATAGATGGACTAATAGACCAAGTCCCACACACTGCTAGAAGCCCAAATATTTTTTCAGAGCTAGATGCAGAAAAAAATTATTTTTAATTTGCAACCTGATGGAGGTCAGTATAGATGGACTAATAGACCAAGTCCCACACACTGCTAGAAGCCCAAATATTTTTTCAGAGCTAGATGCAGAAAAAAATTATTTTTAATTTGCAACCTGATGGAGGTCAGTATAGATGGACTAATAGAACAAGTCCCACACGCTGCTAGAAGCCCAAATATTTTTTCAGAGATAAATGAAGAAAAAAATTATTTTTAATTTGCAACCTGATGGAGGTCAGTATAGATGGACTAATAGACCAAGTCCCACACACTGCTAGAAGCCCAAATATTTTTTCAGAGCTAGATGCAGAAAAAAATTATTTTTAATTTGCAACCTGATGGAGGTCAGTATAGATGGACTAATAGACCAAGTCCCACACACCGCTAGAAGCCCAAATATTTTTTCAGAGCTAGATGCAGAAAATTTTTTTATTCAATTTGCAACCTGATGGAGGTCAGTATAGATGGACTAATAGACCAAGTCCCACACACTGCTAGAAGCCCAAATATTTTTTCAGAGCTAGATGCAGAAAAAAATTATTTTTAATTTGCAACCTGATGGAGGTCAGTATAGATGGACTAATAGACCAAGTCCCACACACCGCTAGAAGCCCAAATATTTTTTCAGAGCTAGATGCAGAAAATTTTTTTATTCAATTTGCAACCTGATGGAGGTCAGTATAGATGGACTAATAGACCAAGTCCCACACACCGCTAGAAGCCCAAATATTTTTTCAGAGCTAGATGCAGAAAAAAATTATTTTTAATTTGCAACCTGATGGAGGTCAGTATAGATGGACTAATAGACCAAGTCCCACACACTGCTAGAAGCCCAAATATTTTTTCAGAGCTAGATGCAGAAAAAAATTATTTTTAATTTGCAACCTGATGGAGGTCAGTATAGATGGACTAATAGACCAAGTCCCACACACTGCTAGAAGCCCAAATATTTTTTCAGAGCTAAATGAAGAAAAAAATTATTTTTAATTTGCAACCTGATGGAGGTCAGTATAGATGAACTAATAGACCAAGTCCCACACACTGCTAGAAGCCCAAATATTTTTTCAGAGCTAGATGCAGAAAAAAATTATATTCAGTTTGCAACCTGATGGAGGTCAGTATAGATGGACTAATAGAATGATGCTATGCCCAAAAGATTTTACTTCACTAGGTGCAGTAAAAAAATTGGTATTCTATACACAGGTGGTATATCTTGCAACACAGATAGGCTACTCCACTGACTAACACACTCTGCAATAGGCCAAAAAGGATTAGCTTTGCTAGATTCAGCCAAATGCTGTGAAAAAAACTTGCACAGCACTGGCACAGACCTGCCTGGCAAAAACTGATAGGAACTGATGTAACCTAGTCCTGAAAAGGACTCCAATTACAATTAGTCTTTACTCCCACAATCTATCTATTTAAGAGCACAGACCTGCCTGATAAAAGTCGTAGGAAATGCTGTAACCTAGTCCTTAAAAGGACTGCAATCACAACTATTCCCTACTCCCAAGCTATCTGTATATTTGTGCGAAAATTGGCTTGAAATTAACAAGGTATAGCGCACACAGCAACAGCGGTGCCGTCTAACACGCAGCTGCAGCAGTGAGAAAATGGTGGCGACGGGGAAAATGGCTTGGTCTTATAGGGCAAGGACATGTGACATACACTGCCAATCACACATGCCCTTGCTTGTGTGAAAAAAAGCACTTCGCTCCGTGTGTGCGCTGCTGATAGGCTGACAGATTGCACCTCCCCACTGCAAATGCGGGAAAGAGAATAAAAAATGGAGATCTTCATTGTTCCTGCAGAGATCCATCCCCTGCCCCTCCCCCCACCCCGCTGTACACTCAAACTGCGTATTAACATTAATTTTCATCATTACTGAGAAAAAATCCAGTTATGATTTTGGTGCACGAACAGTTATCGAACATAACCTCGAACAGCCGAATTTTTCTCAAATTGTTCGTGTTCGCCGACCGGCTCGAACACCGCCCAAAACAGCTCGAATTTGAGATTGGCGAACAGTTCGAGTAGAACAACGCTCATCTCTACTTAGAAGGCCTCATAAAAAAATTTTCCCACTAGAAAGGAGCGGGTCTCCTATACTTGTAATGCCCGGGCTGACAAACATTTACCCCTGGGGGGTATACATGAATATACTGTATAAAAATTTTTTTATGGGCATCATAAACACCCTTTAGAAAAAATATGTGGGTGTTGTATCACGGACCACGGCCACCCTGGTGATATGGTGGTGGAGGATGAGGATGAGGAGAAGGAGGAGGACAGGAGCAAATAGCTAAAATCAGGAAGCGTATACCCATATGTGGGAGTGAAAAGGTGCATGGCAATACATCTCCCAAAAAAAGGCACTGGATTTGAGTTTATGTTACGCTGCTATCATTCGGTGGTGTTGAGAAGTGTGGCCCAATCCAGCCCTTGTTCATTTTTATAAGAGTCAGCCTGTCAGCAATTTCAGTTGACAGGTGGATGCGCTTATCTGTTATAATTCCACCAGCGGCACTAAAAACCCACTCTGATAAAACGCTAGCGGCAGGGCAGGCCAGGACCTCCAAGGCGTAGAGAGCCAGTTCATTCCACGTATCCAGCTTGGATATCCAATAGTTATAAGGCACAGAGGAATCACGGAGGATGTTGGTACGGTCGGCAAGGTACTCCCTCAGCATCTTTCCAAACTTTGCACTCCTTGTGAGAGTACCCCGCGGCTCAGGGTTTGTGTGATGGGAGGGGCTGAGAAAATTCTCCCAGAACTCTAACAGTATTCCCCTGCCTCTGCTGGATTGGAGTTGTGTCTCTCTCGCCTGTAGTACTTGGTTGTCCAATGAACTATGACCTCTGCCGCCAGCGTTTTCAGATGGGAATTTTTTAATAGTTCCACAACAAGGGCCTTCTGGTACAGCCCCATTTTTGTAGACCTGTCTGCCTCAGGAATAACAGATTTAAAGTTCTCCTTGTAGTGTGGGTCTAGATATGTCACCAACCAGTAATGACTGTCACCCAAACGCGAGGGTCATGGGAAAGGCAGTGTAACATAAACTCAGGCATGCGCTTCCAGACTGCTAACAGACAAGACTTCCATGTCCTCACCAAGAGGACGAGTGACCATGCTCTCCTCCTCCTCCTCTCTGTCCTCAGGCCATCCACGCTGAACAGACGGTATGACAGTTGTGCAGGTAGTACCATCTATAGTGCATGAAACTAGCTCCTGTTCTTCCTCCTCCTCCTCCTCTTCCTCATTGTCACCCAATCCACGTTGGGATGAGATGAGGCTGGGCTGCGTGTAATCACCCTGTATGGTTCTTTGCTCCATCTCATCGTGCTCTGCCTGCAATGCATCCTCTTTGATTATGAGCAGAGAGCATTTCAGAAGACAGAGAAGCGGGATAGTATGCTAATTATGCCGTCATTGCCGCTCACCAACTTGGTGGAGTTCTTAAAGTTTTGGAGCATGGTACATATGTCTGACATCCATGTCGACTCCTGAGGTCTTATGTGTGGAGTCTGAACTGAATATCGACGGCCTTGTTGATGCTGGTACTCAACAACTGCCCTCCTCTGCTCACAAATCCTTCCCAACAGCTGGGGACATCACACACCAGTCTGTGAGCCGGAAGCTGCAAGCGCTGCTGAAACACGGCAAGGGTGGCGGAAGCTTTAGATGACTTTCTAAAATGGGCACACAGGCGTCGTATATTAACAAGCAGATCCGGCAGCTCCAGGTAGGATTTCAGAAATTGCTGAACCACGAGGTTAAGCACATGGGCCAGGCATGGTACGTGTGTGAGCTCGCCTCGCCTCAGAGCCGCCACTAGTTTCCGGCCATAGTCACACGCGACCATGCCTGGCTGTAGGTTCAGCGGTGTGAGCCACAGATCTGCCTGCTCTTTCAGAGCTGTCCACAACTCTTCAGCATTGTGCGGTTTGTCACCTAAACATATTAGCTTTAGCACAGCCTGTTGCCGCTTGACCGAGGCAGTGCTGCAGTGCTTCCAGCTTGTGACTGATGTGGTAATTTCGGAGATGGAGGCTGAAGAGGAGGAGGAGGCTGAGGAGGATGAGGTGCAGGAGCTGTAGTCCGTGGGGGCAACCCTGATTGACCTAGGGCCTGCAATCCTTGGCGACGGGAGGACGAGTTCCGTCCCAAGGTCCGACTGGGTCCCGGCTTCCACTATGTTGACCCAGTGTGCCGTCAGCGAGATGTACTGTCCCTGCCCACAAGCACTTGTCCACATGTTAGTGGTTAGGTGGACTTTCCCGGTAACTGCGTTGTTGAGGGCATGGCTAATGTTTTGGGACACTTGCTTGTCTAATGCGGGGACGGCACACTGGGAGAAATAGTGGCAGCTGGGAACTGAGTACCGAGGAATGGCCGCCGCCATCAGGTTGTGGAATGCTTCCGTCTCCACGAGCTTAAAAGGCAACATTTCAAGCAAGCAGTTGCAAAATGTGGGAATTTAGTAGTGTGGCCTGTGGGGCGTTGGCTGTGTATTTGCGCATTTGTTCCAAGGACTGGGGTATGGACAACTGAACGGTGCGCTGGGACAAGGACGTGGACGTGCTTCCTGATACTGCAACTACAGAGTGTGAAATGACAGGTGCAGGGCAAGAGGCATATTTTCATGCAGCATGGACAGGGGATTGGCTTGCATGCACAACAGCGGAAGAAGTAGTGGTGCCACCCGCAGACACTGTTCCTAGACCCTGGGATTCGGCCCACAAAGTCGGATGCTTTGCTGCCATGTGTCTGATCATGCTGGTGGTGGTCAGGCTGGTCGTTTTGCCACCCCTGCTGATGCTGGCCTGGCAGGTGGTGCAAATGGCCTTTTTGGGTTATCGGCAGAATCTTTAAAAAACAACCAGACTCGGGAAGACCTAGCAGTTGTACTGGCAACTTCCTTCGTGTCGGTGTTACGAGGAACGGTTGCCTGCCTTCTTTCTGCAGCCACCACACTGCTTCTTCCTGCCTGTTGGGGTGCTCTGTCTCCCTCCCCCTGTGTGCTGCTCTCTTCACTCTGCATGTCCTCCTGCCAGGTTGGGTCATTTACTATATCATCCACCACCTCGTCTTCCACTTCCGCACTCTGGTCCTCCTCCTGACTTTCTGGCAATTGTGTCTCATCATCGTCCACCTCTTGTGACACTTTCCCACCATAGTCTGCGTGTGACCGTGGCTGCTCAAATATTTGGGCATCGCTACATGCAATCTCCTCTTGCCCTGCTTCAAGTGGACCGGGTGAGAGGCCCGAATCTATAAATGGAAAAGTGAACAGCTCTTCGGAATGTCCAAGTGTGGGATCAGTTGTCTCCGGGCACTCGGCCTGGTGGGAGGAAGGAGGATCAGGGTGAGGAATATGCGGTTCAGACTCACAGCTACTGAGACTTGACCGTGTGGAAGACAAGGTGGTGGTGGTGGCGGCTAAGTGACTGGTAGCATTATCTGCTATCCAACCAATAACCTTTTCACACTGCTCTGTGTTCAATAGTGGTTTCTGCGGTCCCCTATTAATTGGGACAGGAAGGTCGAGCGAGAAAATTTGGGTGCTTGTTGTGGCACAATTTCAGCTTGGCCACGGCTTCGTCCTCTGCATGCACAATCACCATCACGTCCAATTCCCCGTCCCTTGCCACGTGCCTTACCCATTTTAAATGTAGGTCAATATCTTCCACGCTCACTACTGTAACGGGTCCGGGAGGCGGAACCTCTGAGCTACTATACAAGGGGGCGGCCCTTGTAAGGGAGCGGGTGGCAGTCTCTGGATGAATGGACAGGGAGATACGGCAAGTGATCAGGGCAGTCTCTGGGTGAACGGACAGGGAGATACGGCAAGTGATCAGGGCAGTCTCTGGGTAAGGGGTAGGTACGACCTGTGATGGCAGAGCCTCCGGGTAGGCTAGCAGGCAGATGGTAGATGGGTGCTCCCAGGTGAGCAAGCGAGAGTCTCTGGAATAGCAGGTGGTCACGGCACGTGACGGCGGAGCCTCCGGGCTGGCAGGCAGGCAGGTAACGGAGAAGCGCTCCCAGGTGAGCGGGCAAGAGTCTCTGGAATAGCTGGTGGTCACCGCACGTGACAACGGGACCTCCGGGCTGGCAAGCAGGCAGGTAACGGAGATGCGCTCCCAGGTGAGCGGGCAAGAGTCTCTGAGATAGCTGGTGGTCACAGCACGTGACAACGGAGCCTCCGGGCTGGCAAGCAGGCAGGTAACGGAGAAGCGCTCCCAGGTGAGCGGGCAAGCTGGTCCATAGACAGACTGACCGGAGTAGTAAAGCAGACCGTCGGACCTCAGGCAAGCAGGCAGGTAGCTGATATGCGCTCCCAGGTGAGCGGGCAGGCTGGTCCTTAGACAGACTGACAGGAGTAGTAAGGCAGACCGTCGGACCTCAGACTGGCAGACAGGTAACAAGTATTCAGGCAGGAATCAGGCAGGTAACTGGCAGGAATCAGGCAGGTAACTGGCAGGTAACTGGCAGGTAACTGGCAGGTAACTGGCAACGGGACCTGAGGGCTGAAGCACAGGTGAGACACAGGTGCAAACAACATTGCTCGGGCACCTCCATTTTGGAGGAGGTGCCTTTTATATGATGAAGTCCTCCGGCCATTGGCCGGGGACTCTTTAGGGCGGCGCGCGCGGCCCCTTTAAGAGGAGGGGAGCGCGCGCGCGCGCGCCCTAAGCACAGGGGCCGGGAAGGAGCGCGCGCCGAGAGCAGAGCAGGAGGAGGACGCCGGGCAGGAGCGCGCGCTGACAGCAGAGCGGGGAGAGGACGCCGGGCACGGAGCAGAGCGGTGAGGAGAGCAGCGTCCCTGCCTAGCAGAGGGCAGGGACGCCAGCGCTACAGTACCCCCCCCTTTAGGCCCCCCCTTTTTTAGGCCAGACAGAAATTTAGCTAGGATGAGAGGGGCATGGATGTTCTCCCGGGGCTCCCACGTTCTCTCCTCAGGACCAAACCCCCTCCAATCTACCAGAAAAAAGGTCTTTACTCTTACCCTTTTGCTGGCAAGAATGTTCTCTACCTCAAACTTGTCCTCAGCAGAAACCAGAGCAGGAGGCGTACCTGTAGACTTAGAAAAAGAGTTAAGTACCACAGGTTTGAGGAGAGATACATGGAAGGAGTTAGGGATCCGTAAGTTGGCCGGGAGTTTCAATTTATAGGTTACCGGGTTGATCTGACCGATGACCACCAGTGGGCCGATGAACCGAGACCCTAACTTATAGGAAGGGATCTTGAGTCGGACATATTTGGACGAGAGCCAGACTTTATCCCCAGGACGAAATTGAGGAGGGTCCATCGCTAAATGCTGCCAGGGGGCAGCAGGTACTGGCAGAGGAAGAAGGCGGCCGGCCGACAGGTGTCTCGGAACTTTGTTGCGGGCGCAGGACACACAGGCAGAAACAAAGTCCATAACATCCTTGTGCAGGTTAGGCCACCAGTAGTGTCGGGTAATAAGCTGGAGGGTCTTTTTCCGACCGGCGTGGTCAGCTAGTTTAGACGAATGACCCCAGTGTAGGATTCTCTCCCGATCAGGTACCGATACGAACGTCTTACCAGGAGGGAGACAATTTAGACTCACGGGAGCCACCTGCATTACTCTGGCGGGATCGATGGGGCAGTCACATGGTCTATGAGGTGGTGATGTCTCTGCCTCCTCCTTAACAAAGACATCAGCACTAGACCAATAAGGAATCGGAAGTCCAGGTAGATTAGCTGGGATAGGAGAGGGACGGACGGAATGGACGGGAACCAGGCAGGTTTTATGACAGGCCTGTCCCCAGTGAAGGACTTCTCCGGTTTGCCAGTCAAGCACGGGTGCATGTCTCTGGAGCCAAGGCAGACCTAGCAAGAGGGCGTGAGGGAGACCAGGCAGAACGTGAAAGGAGATACTCTCTGAATGCAGCATTCCCACCTGCAGAGTAATGGATTCGGTGATGAATTGGATGGGGCGAGGTAAGAGGCCCCCATCCACGGCAACAACAGACAAGGGTACAGCCAGAGGTTTGGTGGGGATGCGGAATTTCTCCACCAGGGACTGTGAAATAAGATTTCCGGCTGCTCCAGAGTCAAGTTGGGCTAGTTCGGAATAACGATTCTCCCCGCAGATGATTGAGACTGACAACAGCAGGGATGGAGAGGATTTATTTTTGTCTAGATCGACCCCTCTGAGTGAACCTAGATACAGGCGTTCTCCCGACCTCTCCGGGCAGGCACGGATCAGATGCTCCTTACTGCCACAGTAGAAGCAGCTCCCCTCGGCACGGCGGAAATCCTGACGGGATTTGACCATCTTGGCCTGGTCGACCTGCATAGGCTCAGGAGAGTGTACCTGTGGAGAAACGGAAGGAATGACGGGTTCCTGGAAAGTAGGAGCTAGACGTGGAATCCTTCTCTCACGGGTGACCTCTTTGGCACGCTCCTGGAACCGTAGGTCAATCCGGGTGGCAAGGGTTATTAGATCATCGAGAGTGGTAGGAATGTCCCGACCAGCAAGTTCATCTTTAATACGGCCGGACAGACCCTCCCAGAAGACGGATACCAGGGCTTCGTTATCCCAGGCCAGCTCCGAGGCAAGGGTACGGAACCGTATGGCATATTGGCCCACGGTGAGGCTTCCCTGACGGAGGCGAAGCAGAGAAGATGCGGATGAGGTCCTCCGTCCGGGTTCGTCGAAGGCTTTCCGGAAAGCCATGAGAAAGGCAGGCAAGTCGGACACCAGGGGATCTCCTCTCTCCCATAGAGGATTTAGCCAGGCCAGGGCCTCCCCGGTGAGATGGGACATGATAAAGGCAATTTTGGCTCGGTCGGAGTTAAACTGGTGGGATAATAGTTCAAAATGCAGGGTGCACTGATTTATGAAGCCCCGAGCCAGGACGGAGTCGCCTCCGAAGCGAGGAGGTGCAGAGAGCCGGGGTCCGGAAAAGGATACCATGGTACTGGCGGAGGTTGTTGGTGGATCAGACAGAGTGTTCAGGCGAGTATTAACATTCCGCAGGTGACCCAGGATGGTCTCCTGTTGGGACCTCTGACGGGACAGTTCAAGACAGAGGTCCGAGAGCGAGGGAGCTTGGGTGCCACCGGGTTCCATGGCCCGAGCAAACTGTAACGGGTCCGGGAGGCGGAACCTCTGAGCTACTATACAAGGGGGCGGCCCTTGTAAGGGAGCGGGTGGCAGTCTCTGGATGAATGGACAGGGAGATACGGCAAGTGATCAGGGCAGTCTCTGGGTGAACGGACAGGGAGATACGGCAAGTGATCAGGGCAGTCTCTGGGTAAGGGGTAGGTACGACCTGTGATGGCAGAGCCTCCGGGTAGGCTAGCAGGCAGATGGTAGATGGGTGCTCCCAGGTGAGCAAGCGAGAGTCTCTGGAATAGCAGGTGGTCACGGCACGTGACGGCGGAGCCTCCGGGCTGGCAGGCAGGCAGGTAACGGAGAAGCGCTCCCAGGTGAGCGGGCAAGAGTCTCTGGAATAGCTGGTGGTCACCGCACGTGACAACGGGACCTCCGGGCTGGCAAGCAGGCAGGTAACGGAGATGCGCTCCCAGGTGAGCGGGCAAGAGTCTCTGAGATAGCTGGTGGTCACAGCACGTGACAACGGAGCCTCCGGGCTGGCAAGCAGGCAGGTAACGGAGAAGCGCTCCCAGGTGAGCGGGCAAGCTGGTCCATAGACAGACTGACCGGAGTAGTAAAGCAGACCGTCGGACCTCAGGCAAGCAGGCAGGTAGCTGATATGCGCTCCCAGGTGAGCGGGCAGGCTGGTCCTTAGACAGACTGACAGGAGTAGTAAGGCAGACCGTCGGACCTCAGACTGGCAGACAGGTAACAAGTATTCAGGCAGGAATCAGGCAGGTAACTGGCAGGAATCAGGCAGGTAACTGGCAGGTAACTGGCAGGTAACTGGCAGGTAACTGGCAACGGGACCTGAGGGCTGAAGCACAGGTGAGACACAGGTGCAAACAACATTGCTCGGGCACCTCCATTTTGGAGGAGGTGCCTTTTATATGATGAAGTCCTCCGGCCATTGGCCGGGGACTCTTTAGGGCGGCGCGCGCGGCCCCTTTAAGAGGAGGGGAGCGCGCGCGCGCGCGCCCTAAGCACAGGGGCCGGGAAGGAGCGCGCGCCGAGAGCAGAGCAGGAGGAGGACGCCGGGCAGGAGCGCGCGCTGACAGCAGAGCGGGGAGAGGACGCCGGGCACGGAGCAGAGCGGTGAGGGGAGCAGCGTCCCTGCCTAGCAGAGGGCAGGGACGCCAGCGCTACAACTACAAATGACTGAATTTTGAGCGAACTTATATGTGATCCATGTGATGGACATGCCACAGTTTTAAATACCTGGCCTATAGGTAACTATTTTGAACAGCAGACTGGTGTCAATTGCTTCACTGACACACTGAAATTTGTTTTAACGGAGGCCAGAAATGGCAGTATTTTCTGAAAACGTATATGTGATCCATGTGACGGAGAAAACACAGTTTTAAATACCTGGCCTGTAGGTAATTATTTTGAACAGCAAACTGGTCTCAATTGCTTCACTGACACACTGAAACAAATTTTTAATGGAGGCCAGAATTGGCAGTATTTTCAGCACAATTATCGTGTGACGGACAAACCACAGTTTTAAATAGCTGAATTTTTAGCACTGTAATATAAAAAGGACCTGGCTGTATTCTGCAGTGCCAACAAGCAAATAGCGCAGAAACAGGTTCTCTGGATTGCTGTTTAGGCAAATAATGAGGATTAAGATCCAAAAAAAATTATTCCTGGCCCCTGAGACCTGGGCCTATTTCTAAAAATATCTAACAGCAGCAGCAGCAGGAGACAAAACTGGAAATGGAACCTCTTGTGTTATGTGCACTACAGTCTGCTATATACCCTGCCTGCCTGATATCTCTGCAGATGGATTAGTCCTCAGAAGGACTGTTTGTTGAGATGGATATGTGTCTCTAATATAGTTTGGTACGGGAATTGGATGTTTCGCCTCCAACGGTTTGCCCCCCCCCCCAGTTCGCCCCCAGCAATTCGCTCCTGGGTACATTTCGCCCCCGCACATTTCGTCCCCAGCATTTGGCCCCAAGGATGTTTTGCCCCCGCACATTTCACCCCCGCATATATCGCCCCCAGTTCGCCCTGGTCCGGGGGCGAAACGTGCGGGGGCGAAATGTGCGGGGGCGAATCTTCCTGGGGGCAAAATGATAGGGGCGAAATGTGTGGGGGCGAAATGTACCTGGGGGCAAACTGATGGGGGCGAACTGCTGGGGGCAAATTGCTGGGGGCGAACTGCTGGGGGCGAACTGCTGGGGGCAAAACTTCCTATAACCATTTGGTACACCTACACCAACTAGAAACAACCAAATCTCTCCCTAGCTCAGCAGCACCTCTCCCTACACTGTCTGATTCCGGAGTGACTATGACAAGCATGGCGGCGCCAGGTCTGATATAGATCTGATGACGCTGTGCGGCCAGCCAATCACTGTAATGCCACAACCAACATGGCTGCGGCATTACAGTGAGCGGCAGCCAATCCCTGCATGCTCATTGGCTCTGTAAAGAGCGCCAAGCATGTAGGGAGGGGATCCGAGCTCCCGCCGAGCAACCCCGGAAATACTCAGCGAGCACCAAGCATCTCGAGCAGTGAGATGCTCGGGCGAGCATCGAGCAGTAGCGAGCATGCTCGCTCATCACTACTATTAATACAAATCAAATCAATTAAATAACCGTTGTGTGTCCATTAATAGATACACCAAAAGCATGACACTTAAAAATATAGAGAAGGAATATATATCATATTTTATTGAATTAAAATAATACAACAATAAAGGAAAAGGAAAACAGTGCCCAACAAAAATGGCACCATACAAAAAGTTATCAACAAATCAAATACATACAGTTATGTAGAGGAAACTAAATAATAGATCAGTGGTCTACCATACTACAAAAATAGGAGCTGGTAATGAAGGATCACATTAGTAAAGTGCATTGTGCTCAGGTAATCAACCCATCAGAATCAGTCATTGATAATATAAGTAAATGTGCACTAGGCAGACCTTGTTCACTACAACAGGTGTCCAATACATCTCTATATTGATGATAAGTGTCATGCTTTTGGTGTATGCTTCATATATAAGTTTTACCCTCTCCAATCAACTTTTTAATCAAAGTACGCTGTTCTACTGAACAATGTCTCAAGCGACCCATATTTCTCAGGCTTTCAAGGAGAAATGCATATACAACATGTACTTGCTTGACCATTAAATAAGGGCCAACTGATTCACACCTGTTTCTTCACAGAATGATTGACCTCACTAATTGAATTCCATACTGCTATTATTTTGAACACACCCAAATTCAATTAATTATTCAAATGCACAGACTCAAAACATGCAGATCATGAATGCTGAGTCTGTTGGTTTTCTTAGAATCTACTGCACCAACTGCAGTATATATAATTTATACCAAAAACAGTGATTAATCTGCGTAGTCATATTGGACTACTATTACTTTTAACACTACTGTACCATACGCTCACTGTTAGTTTCCCAATAACCAGTCTAGTAGTGGTGAAAACCTGCGGCCTCCTCCGTTATTCGTCGGCCAATCATGTAATTGTCTGGTTGATTGGGGACAGCAGAGATCTGTCCGCTCCAAAGATAACAACATGGTGGCTTAAGTGACGACTAGAGATGAGCGTTGTTCTACTCGAACTGTTCGCCAATCTCAAATTCGAGCTGTTTTGGGCGGTGTTCGAGCCGGTCG
This sequence comes from Phyllobates terribilis, assembly GCF_046119375.1. NCBI lineage: Eukaryota > Metazoa > Chordata > Amphibia > Anura > Dendrobatidae > Phyllobates > Phyllobates terribilis. Next base: position 219,167,969 of record NW_027362765.1, read on the forward strand.
GCGAACACGAACAATTTGAGAAAAATTCGGCTGTTCGAGGTTATGTTCGATAACTGTTCGTGCACCAAAATCATAACTGGATTTTTTCTCAGTAATGATGAAAATTAATGTTAATACGCAGTTTGAGTGTACAGCGGGGCGGGGGGAGGGGCAGGGGATGGATCTCTGCAGGAACAATGAAGATCTCCATTTTTTTTTCTCTTTCCCGCATTTGCAGTGGGGAGGTGCAATCTGTCAGCCTATCAGCAGCGCACACACGGAGCGAAGTGCTTTTTTTCACACAAGCAAGGGCATGTGTGATTGGCAGTGTATGTCACATGTCCTTGCCCTAAAAGACCAAGCCATTTTCCCCGTCGCCACCATTTTCTCACTGCTGCAGCTGCGTGTTAGACGGCACCGCTGTTGCTGTGTGCGCTATACCTTGTTAATTTCAAGCCAATTTTCGCACAAATATACAGATAGCTTGGGAGTAGGGAATAGTTGTGATTGCAGTCCTTTTAAGGACTAGGTTACAGCATTTCCTACGACTTTTATCAGGCAGGTCTGTGCTCTTAAATAGATAGATTGTGGGAGTAAAGACTAATTGTAATTGGAGTCCTTTTCAGGACTAGGTTACATCAGTTCCTATCAGTTTTTGCCAGGCAGGTCTGTGCCAGTGCTGTGCAAGTTTTTTTCACAGCATTTGGCTGAATCTAGCAAAGCTAATCCTTTTTGGCCTATTGCAGAGTGTGTTAGTCAGTGGAGTAGCCTATCTGTGTTGCAAGATATACCACCTGTGTATAGAATACCAATTTTTTTACTGCACCTAGTGAAGTAAAATCTTTTGGGCATAGCATCATTCTATTAGTCCATCTATACTGACCTCCATCAGGTTGCAAACTGAATATAATTTTTTTCTGCATCTAGCTCTGAAAAAATATTTGGGCTTCTAGCAGTGTGTGGGACTTGGTCTATTAGTCCATCTATACTGACCTCCATCAGGTTGCAAATTAAAAATAATTTTTTTCTTCATTTAGCTCTGAAAAAATATTTGGGCTTCTAGCAGTGTGTGGGACTTGTTCTATTAGTCCTTCTATACTGACCTCCAGCAGGTTGCAAATTGAATATAATTTTTTTCTGCATCTAGCTCTGAAAAAATATTTGGGCTTCTAGCGGTGTGTGGGACTTGGTCTATTAGTCCATCTATACTGACCTCCATCAGGTTGCAAATTAAAAATAATTTTTTTCTGCATCTAGCTCTGAAAAAATATTTGGGCTTCTAGCAGTGTGTGGGACTTGGTCTATTAGTCCATCTATACTGACCTCCATCAGGTTGCAAATTGAATAAAAAAATTTTCTGCATCTAGCTCTGAAAAAATATTTGGGCTTCTAGCGGTGTGTGGGACTTGGTCTATTAGTCCATCTATACTGACCTCCATCAGGTTGCAAATTAAAAATAATTTTTTTCTTCATTTAGCTCTGAAAAAATATTTGGGCTTCTAGCAGTGTGTGGGACTTGTTCTATTAGTCCTTCTATACTGACCTCCAGCAGGTTGCAAATTGAATATAATTTTTTTCTGCATCTAGCTCTGAAAAAATATTTGGGCTTCTAGCGGTGTGTGGGACTTGGTCTATTAGTCCATCTATACTGACCTCCATCAGGTTGCAAATTAAAAATAATTTTTTTCTGCATCTAGCTCTGAAAAAATATTTGGGCTTCTAGCAGTGTGTGGGACTTGGTCTATTAGTCCATCTATACTGACCTCCATCAGGTTGCAAATTAAAAATAATTTTTTTCTTCATTTATCTCTGAAAAAATATTTGGGCTTCTAGCAGCGTGTGGGACTTGTTCTATTAGTCCATCTATACTGACCTCCATCAGGTTGCAAATTAAAAATAATTTTTTTCTGCATCTAGCTCTGAGAAAATATTTGGGCTTCTAGCAGTGTGTGGGACTTGGTCTATTAGTCCATCTATACTGACCTCCATCAGGTTGCAAATTAAAAATAATTTTTTTCTGCATCTAGCTCTGAAAAAATATTTGGGCTTCTAGCAGTGTGTGGGACTTGGTCTATTAGTCCATCTATACTGACCTCCATCAGGTTGCAAATTAAAAATAATTTTTTTCTGCATCTAGCTCTGAAAAAATATTTGGGCTTCTAGCAGTGTGTGGGACTTGGTCTATTAGTCCATCTATACTGACCTCCATCAGGTTGCAAATTGAATAAAAAAATTTTCTGCATCTAGCTCTGAAAAAATATTTGGGCTTCTAGCGGTGTGTGGGACTTGGTCTATTAGTCCATCTATACTGACCTCCATCAGGTTGCAAATTAAAAATATTTTTTTTCTGCATCTAACCCAGCCAATAGTTTTGGCCTAATACCACAGTTTGGCCACTCAGCTCTGCTCGGTTACCATCCATTGTTTTTTTGTGCAAACAACTCCAGAGTTGTGAATTAGTTAACCACCAAAATGAGTGGAAAAAGGCCTGCTGCTGGTGGAAAGGGGAATAGGCGTGTTGGGAAGGGGAAAAAAGGTTGTGTCCGTGGGGTAGGTGCAGAAGAAAGACCATCTTCCAGCCAAACTAAAATGTCTACTTCTTTTAGCGGACAATGTGATAAGATCCCTTTCTTACGGCCACGCCAATCGCTACAAATTCCAGATGAGGCACAAAAACAGCAGGTGCTTCAACGGATATCAAGTGCTCCTTTAAGTGGGCTCTCCTCCACATCAACTTCAACATCACAAATACTCCAGTCCTCAAAGGTGTCACCCAAATCGCACTTGCTTCCTCACAGCTCCCAAATCTCCAGCTGCCCGTCTGAGTATGAGGTAGAACAGATGGTTGAGTCTGCAGAGCTGTTTACTCATACTATAGCCTGGGAATCAGAGGTCGACTCCAGTGCTTCTGTGAATCCAGACGAGGAAATGATCTGCACTGATGCCCAGAATCTTTATGAGTCGGATCCAGGACCAGACGCAGAAGGTTCTGACCATAATGTAGACCCTCATTCCCAAACTGTAACTCCTGTTGGTGGAGACAATGAGGAAGACGATGATAAGACTCAAATACCTGATTGGAGCGACAACTTTAGTTTTTTGTCAGGGCAGGAACAGGTTGGCTCTGAGGACGACGGGTGTGATAACGCACAGGGTGATGATGATGAGGTCGGAGATCCCACTTACTGTCAACCCACAGTCAGCCAAGAGATGAGGTCAGCAGAGGAGGTGGAGGAAGATGCTAGTGACGACGAGGTCAGGTTGCGCCTTCCTGGACAGAGACGTAGTACTGGAAGCACGTCAACAACTGCATCCTCAAACACAACTCTGCCTCTCACCACAAGTCGTGGTGGCTCTTCAGGTCGCATGGGTGCTAAGCCTTGCATAGCCTGGGCATTTTTTCAGATCGATAAAGATGACCCAACTCATGTTATCTGTAACATTTGTCAGCAAAAGCTAAGTAGAGGCCAAAAAATACATAGTTTGAGTACTTCATGCATGAACCGGCACATGGACATGAAGCATAAGTTGCAGTGGGAAGCTCAGTGTGCTACAATGCGGTCTAGCCGGCCGGGCCAACCACCGTCTGCCATATCTTGTGCATCCGCGGCCTCTTCATCCTCTGTGACTGGGGGGACAGCAGTCACACCTGTTTTGGGGCGCAGACCTGCCACCTCTTTACCCGCAACAGCCAGCGTGATTGGCAGGTCATCATTTTCTTTGGAGGTGGTAACACCAGCTGGTCTTGAGCGCTGTCCGACATCGATAGCACCACCTTTGGATCAAGGCAACCTAACATGTCCGCCTGCATCTTCCTCACAGACCGGCAGTTTGCCGGGGACACCCTTATCAACCCCGTCTAAGCACAATAGCCAGCCCTCGGTCCCTCAGATGTGGACAAGTAAAAGACCATTTCCTCCTAGCCATGAGAAAGCTAAGAGGTTGAATTTCACCATCTGCAAGCTCTTGGCTACAGAAATGCTGCCTTTCCGCCTGGTGGACACAGAGGATTTTCGAGACCTTATGTCCGTCGCAGTGCCCCAGTACCAGATGCCCAGTCGGCACTACTTCTCAAAGAAAGGTGTGCCTGCGCTCCACCAGCATGTCGCACACAACATCACCGCTTCTTTGAGAAACTCTGTGTGTGACAGGGTGCATTTCACCACAGACACTTGGACGAGTAGGCATGGACAGGGGCGTTACATGTCGCTGACTGGGCACTGGGTAACTATGGTGACAGCAGGACAAGGGGCTGCTGTCCAAGTCTTGCCGTCCCCACGAGTTGTGCGTCAATCCTCTTTATGTCATTTTTCCTCCACTGCTTCTGCCTCCTCAACCTCCTCTCGGTCTTCCACCTGCACCCAAAGCCTGTCTGGTCATGCCACAAGCTTTCTAACTGCGCAGAAGGGATCCTGCACACCTCCTTACTATGCTGGCAGTAGGGCTCAACGTCATCAGGTGGTTTTTACATTGAAATGTCTGGGAAATGTGAGTCACACAGCTGAGGAGTTGTGGTCAGCTCTGGAGAACCAATTTCATGAATGGTTGTCTCCACTGGACCTGAAACCAGGGAAGGCCGTGTGCGACAATGCTGCAAACCTGGGTGCGGCCCTTCGCCGGGGCAATGTCACACACGTGCCTTGTATGGCTCACGTGTTGAACCTGGTTGTCCAGCAATTTTTAGCCCACTATCCCAGACTAGATGGCCTTCTGCAGAGGGCACGGTCGCTGTGTGCTCACTTCCGCCGTTCGCATCCCGCAGCTCAGCGACTTACATCTCTACAGAAGTCGTTGGGCCTGCCACTTCACCGGCTAAAATGCGATGTGCCTACCCGGTGGAATTCAACTCTGCACATGTTGCAGCGACTGTGGCAGCACCGACAAGCCCTGGTGCAATACGTTCTGACGTATAGCCTGGGCCAACGAGATTCAGAGGTGGGGCAAATCACGCTGGAGGAGTGGTCTCAGATCAGGGACCTATGCACCCTTCTGCACAGTTTTGAAATGGCGACGAAGATGTTTAGTGCTGACGATGCCATTATCAGCATGACTATTCCGGTGATTTACATGCTGGAGCACATGTTAAACAGAATTCGGAGTCAGGTGGTGGCACAAGAGGAGGTGGAGGAAGTAGAGGAGGAGGAGTTGTATGCGGAAGGGCTAACATCTGCAAGGTCCAGACGGTCGGCAGCACCAGGGCGGCAGGCATGTGAGGGTGGGGGAGATGATTTTACCAGGGCGCATGGTAGCAGCCAAACTAGTGAGGAAGGTGCAGGAGCCCAGGAAGAAGTGGAGGACGAACTGATGGAAGACTCATCAGATGAGGGAGACCTTGATCACATTTCTGTTGTGCGAGGTTGGGGGGAGAGGACAGAGGAAGGAAGCATGATTGTTACCTCGCCACCAACACAACAGGGACTTGGTGCTCCTGGATGCGCAACACACATGAGTGCCTTCTTGCTGCACTACCTGCAACATGACCCTCGAATTGTGAGAATTAGAAATAATCCTGACTACTGGGTTGCCACACTGTTAGATCCCCGGTACAAAAGTAAATTTGCAGAAATTATTCCTGCCATAGAAAGGGATGCACGCATGCAGGAGTATCAGCAGAGACTGTTGCAGAATCTTACATGTGCTTTTCCACAAAATACCAGTGGTGCACGTAGTGAATCTCACAGTTCCAACTTGCCAACCGTGGTCTGTATGGAATTGTTCAATAAAGGGCCCAAAATTAAGATAACATAGATGGGAGAGGTCTCTATGAATAGGAATTCCTAAGTATTTGATACCCTGTGAGGGCCAGGCAAAGGGAAAGTTGGACTGGATGGAATCCTATATGGATTTAGGGAGGGAGACATCGAGGGCCTCAGACTTCGCTGCATTGATTTTAAAATTTTACCATGTAACAAAGTGATCTATTTCAGCCATAACAGCAGGGATGGATATATGTGATTGAGTGATATATACTAGGACATCATCAGCAAATAGAGAGCACTTGTACTCGGTGCCTCCCACCTCAATCCACCTAATATTGGGGTTATGGCGAATTGATGAGAGCAGGTGCTCCGTCACTAGGATGTATAAGAGAGGGGACAGAGGACATCCCTGCCTTGTCCCATTGGTGATTGTGAAAGGTGATGAAAATGTTCTGACGCACCCCCTGGGCCTTGGGACACCCGGAGCCGGACCCTTTTTGGTGGATGCTGGTGGTTGTAGTCTTCGTGGCGGCGATCCGGTTCCGTGGCTCAGGGCGGTCAAACCAGTGGCGGAACTATTTATGTGGTTTTGATGTTTAAATGTCCGACTACGCCACCCGTGGATTGCGGTCAGAGTGAACCGCCGCTACAGGGCAGACCGCTAAGGCTGGTGTTGTGGGTGCAGCAGAGCGTAGCATAACTCCCCACGGGAGGAGTATAGCCTCAGGGCAGTGTATGCGGAGGATGGGGGTGATGGTGCAGGGCAGCAGCAGTAACAACACGGAGTCAGTGATGCAGTTCAGGGCCTTTACTCACAGTTCTTATTATCCAGACCACGTCTGCAGGTAACGGCTGCCCACGTCGTACTGTGCTCACCAGGTGAGGGGCTCAGACAACTCCCAGATAACTTTGGAGCGCTTCACAGGACCCCCTTTGTGTGTCCTTTGTCTGGCCTTTCTTACCAACACTTCTGTCCGGCTGCCTCGGGCCTCCTCTTGGTAAACTTGGCGCCAGTTTCCCTGACCCTATGTGGTGCCTTCCTAGCGGGTGGAGCAAGGGGCTGCGCCACATAAAATGTCAGAGCCTCCGGTTTCTAGCTGAGGGTCGTTTCCTGCCTCCACTAGTTCGGGGACCGGTCTCCCCCTTTGGCCTGACCCCTCCACGCAGGTGGATTCGGGCGTGCGGTGGCGACTCGCCCGTCCGCACCCCTGGGATCCCTTCATTCCTCGTTCCTGGAGCCTTCTCCGCTCCTCTTCCTTCCTTCTCCCTCTTGCAGGCCTGGGCCTCTGTTACTAGGCCCGCCTCCGGAGCAGAGCTCATGCAGAGCCCCTGCTCCCTGCCACTTCTGCTCAGACTTCTCTGCACTGAACTAAGATGGTGCCCACCTTTTATACTCCCTTCTCAATGCACCCAGGAACTGCTTCCTCCCTGCTCCTGCACTGCAGGGTTCCCCTTCCTCAGTGTTCCCTCCCCCCACTCCAGCCAGGGACAGGGACTGTCGTGCCCATCTCAGGGGCATATTGGTCGCCCTGCCCCACGGCAATGTGGTGTAATGCATGCAGGTGTCGGGTCCTGATCCACACTCCATCCTTATCTGAGAGTGAGATATCACACCTCTGGGTGAGGTGCAATACGTCTGTAGCAACCGAGCCCTCGGTGCTACAGTTCCATTTATCTTCAGCCTAGGTGACGTATTGTGATACAGGGCCGTGATTTTGGCTATAAAAGGGTCCCCTAGACCCCTACCCCAAGCTTTTTAAGAGAATCATATATGGCGTGCCAGGAGACTCTATGGAATGCTTTCTCAGCATCCAACGAGAGTATCTACTTACAAATTTTTAACTGCATCTAGCCCAGGAAATACTTTGTGCCTAGTAGCAGTGTCTGCTAGTCAGCGGATTATCCCGGCTGTTAAGCAAGCTACACCACCTGTAGTTTGGACACTTAATTTTTTCAAAGGAAATGCTTCGGGACCACGGGATACTTAGTGAAGAGCATCAGGAGGCACCCCAAGGCATAGGGGCTGGGACTGGCACTAGGATGCCTTGCGGTGGACAGCCGAGCTCGATCCTTATAAAAGCTTTTTAACTGCAGCAGCTTTAGTGGACGCTACTGGAGCTGGAATTACGCGGCTGCTGGCATGAGACTTGCCCTCCAATAGATCCTTGTAAATGGATTTAAAGTGTATTCATTCAAATTAGAGGGACAATTTAAATTAAAAAGCTTAGAGCTGCCTCCACCACAGGGGGGCTCTCTCGACCCACCAGCGGACAGGCACCAGTATTGGGAGAGGGGGGCTGGCCGTCAGGGTTCACCGCGGCTCTGGCACAAACCCGGCGACACGGAGGTGGCACGGGCAGGAGCGGACTGGCCGTCTCGGCTTCTCACTTTTTGGATTTTAGAAGGGCATGACATGCCTATATCTGTGTCTCCCCCTCCTTTTACTCCTCCACCTCTTTTCTTTTCGCATGACTATATGTACTTGTCACTTTTCCATGTGTTAGTTGTGTCTTCTGAGCAGTTTGTCAGCTTTTGGACACCTTTGAAGGTGTTTTCTATGTGTTTCTATGTGTTTTTGTTTGCCTGCCATTGGTTTTAACGGTGTTCGAAGGTGTTCGACGAACAGTTCGACGAACAGTTCGGCGAACACACGGGTGTTCGACGAACCGAACCGAACTCGAACACTACGGGGGTGGCTCAACACTAGTGACGACCTTCCTGGCTGATATCTTGACACCCAAACAACCTGGGTCTAGGAGTTTTCATGCTGTGTTTCTCCCTGGTCACAGAGGGACAGGTACTGATAAAATGTCTTTTTTTACCACAGAAAAAAACAGACACTACCCCTCTTGAATGGATGTCCCCCCCAAGCTGCATTGCCTCCGGAGACGTCTCAGAAGGCAATGCAGGTACAGAAGCACCTCCCCAAGATGTTTTGGAGTTATGAAGCCTCTGCCGAAACCACCTGTCAATACGTATTACCAAAGACATAGCGCACTTTAAAGAATGAGGGGTCTCATACATAACCAAAGCCTCCTTTACCCTCTCAGACAAACCCTGGAAAAACTGGCTTTTCAGCGCAGTATCATTCCTCTGTGTATCTATGGACCAGCACCAGAATTCAACCCAATAATCCTCTGCTGATTGATCCCCCTGTTGTAGTGAGTAGTGAATGGATCTTTGACTTGGCCAATGATGTTCTATCTTGATCATCATAGATGAGACCAAGAGATGAGAAAAAATATCTACCGTCAAAAGCAAGTTGACTCAGAGGGCAAGGAAAAAAGCTAACACTTGAGAGTCCCCACTCAAAAAAGAGAGATAACTATATCAAGCCACTGTTCTTCTCCACCAGAGGAGCAGGGACGTAGCCAAAAATATAATTTACACGTCTCTCTGATGGTCACGAATCGACTTCGCTCTCCTGAAAACCCTGTTCAACAAGGATTTTGTTTCCTGCATGAAATTGGGTGAATCTTATCGGAATTGTCTTGCTGAGCTCAGAAATGACATCAGAATTGCTCTATCATGTAAGATTTTTGAGAAAAATGCAATTATATGTATGCATTGAATACTGTTAAATTCGTAGTGGCATGTAATATTCCGAATGCAAAAGTCAGCAACAGCGATCAAGTTTAGAAATGTTTTGCCATGGATTTTTGTTTATTATTACTGTCCGATAATTCACAGACAAGATTCCAACAATAGTCACCCAGCATCGCTTGACTGTAATATTTGGTCAAATCTTCATGATGACTGCGAAATACTGAAATTTTTGTACCTGCTGCAACTCCACCCTTGCAACCTTGATCCAAGAAGTTCTGCCTGAGTCTTTGATAAACCCAAATCTCTGACCAAATCGTTGAGATATTAAACGTGGAGCAGTTGATATTGATGGTTCAAAATCTGAAACAGCAGCAGCTTCCATCTCTAATGGATCAACCGTCATTTCATCGTCATCTTCTATTCTCCACACCGGCGATGGTTTTCAAACTGTCAGACTGTCATTGTGCACCACTGGTCTAATTGCAGAAGCAAGGTTGGGATATTCAATAGACCTCCTGTTAGAAGAAAAAACAGATACATTCATTCATCATGCGGAAGTAACAATAGGTTATATGGTCCTTCTGCTCCTCTCCAGATCATTGGAATGGCAAACGGCATCAATGGGCACACACCCTTCAGCCAAGACCTCAAACTTGTAGCGCAAGATGAGCAGCATATATGAGAAGCCCATGCTCTGTCTTGGTGACCAATTTTGCATCCAAAGTATAACTCATATGCCTTCTTAACAACTGCAGTTATACTCCTTTTCTGGGCTTTAAGGGTATAATCTGCACATATATAGCAAAAGAGGTCACTGCTATTGCAACGCTGACATGACATTCTGCAACTCGTTACTTATTAAACAGTTTAGCTCCTTATGAAATTTTCTGCAAAACAGAAAAAACACATGAAGACTACATCGTTGTTAGTGCTACTATTATATAATGCTACTTGGAAATAGACCAAAGTCTGACAGTTGTGTCTGAGCATGCCTGAGAGTGCACAACTAATGCAATGCATGATTGGACAGGGCTTAAGTGTTGTATATTATAATAAATAGAATCCATATTATGAATTTCATTGGTTATTTCTACCAAAAATACACTTCTGAAATAAAAAGTTTAATATAAGTGCCAATTTATTATGCACTATGTACAGTCCTTATCTTTATAATCGTAAAATGAAAATATCTCGGAAATGGTATGTGCGACAGAAATTCTGATTACATTTCTGAAATCAGTGCCTCAAAATTCATTGAGATAACATATTTTAAAACAGGAAACAGAAAAAAAGTTACAATTTGTTAACCAGTGACCAGTGAAGAGGCAGTTTGGGTTCTGATGATCCAGATACCAGGACAGATTGATCCGGTGTGAATGACTGAGCTTGCTATTGAACTGCCCCCTTTAATTCAGCCACCTGAAGAAACAAAGCCTGCATTTGATTTGCAAGTGTAGCAACCAGGTCCATGCTGGTGTGTAAAGAAGTAGGGCCAGCTATAATGTCACAATGTGATTGTAGAGTAGCAAGGACTGTGGGCTCTAGTTTAGTCCCTCAAGCTAAAGGGACCCTACACTATCCCTGTCCCCAAGATTACCCCTGTTGGTGGGAATGCCTGGGTCTCGTACAACGCTATTCTCCTGCTGCAAACTAATCTAATTCCCTCTCCCACCTGGGTAAGTAGGGCAGAGGTGAAAGGGTTAACACAGAAAATACAGACATGGAAAAACAGAAGATCAGTCACACAAAATACACACAGAAATAAACACTAGGGAACAAGAGTAACAAGTCAATGAGGCAAAGAATCTACATGATACATCAAAGGGAAAGGAAAAAAGTTTTCACCAAAAACACAACACAACTATCACACAGCAACTTCCAGAAATGCCTGGATATCTCCATATCTCCAGACCTGGCTTAGACAAGCTATAGCTGGCACTACTTGAATAGTATACTGGCAGGAAAGAAAAAGAAAGAAAAGAGTGTGAATAAAACAAGATTTTATTATCTTTGTTATTAAAAATAATATTATATATATACAGTGCAGACCAAAAGTTTGGAAACACCTTCTCATTTAAAGATTTTTCTGTATTTTCATGACTATGAAAATTGTACATTCACACTGAAGGCATCAAAACTATGAATTAACACATGTGGAATTATATACTTAACAAAAAAGTGTGAAACAACTGAAAATATGTCTTATATTCTAGGTTCTTCAAAGTAGCCTCCTTTTGCTTTGATGACTGCTTTGCACACTCTTGGCATTCTCTTGATGAGCTTCAAGAGGTAGTCACTGGAAATGGTTTTTACTTCACAGGTGTGCCCTGTCAGGTTTAATAAGTGGGATTTCTTGCCTTATAAATGGGGTTGGGACCATCAGTTGTGTTGAGCAGAAGTCAGGTGGATACACAGCTGATAGTCTGTTACGGATCCGGGTGGTGGAACCTCTGTGCTGCGGTGCAAGGAGGGACCCAGAGGGGCGTAACTAAGTATCAACTCGTACCGACCTAAGTCGTACGGTGGCTATCGACTCCGTGACCAGGGAGGGACCGAGCAGAGGGACTAGGAGCTACTCTGTGGATGACCTTGTAAGAGAGCAGGTGACTCCCATGGGTCAGATGGCTGGAACTGACCGATACAGTAGATGGGCAAAGCAGGCAACAGGCGGGAGCCTCTAGGTAGGCTGTCAGGTGGTCACGGCAAGTGACGGGAAGGAGCCTCCAGGTAGGCTGACGGGTGGTCACGGCAAGTGACAGGCAGGAGCCTCTAGGTAGGCTGTCAGGTGGTCACGGCAAGTGACGGGAAGGAGCCTTTAGGTAGGCTGTCAGGTGGTCACGGCAGGTGACGGGCAGGAGCCTCCAGGTAGGCTGACAGGTGGTCACGGCAAGTGACAGGCAGGAGCCTCCAGGTAGGCTGACAGGTGATCACGGCAAGTGACAGGCAGGAGCCTCTAGGTAGGCTGCCAGGTGTTCACGGCAAGTGACGGGCAGGAGCCTCCAGGGAAGCAGGCGGGCAAAGCCCATAGACAGACTGGCGGACTGAACGGAAGACAGACTGTCGGGCTGGAGAGTAGTCAGGCTGGCGGACTGGACTGATAGTCAGGCTGGCGGGCAGGACTAGTAGTCAGGTTAGCAGCGGGACCTGAGGGCTGAAGCAGAGGTAAGTACACAGTGCATCAACTATTGCTCGGGCACCTCCACATTGGAGGAGGTGCTTTATATATGGTAGGACCTCCGGCAATTGGCCAGGGACTCCTCAGGGTGGCACGCACGGCCCCTTTAAGAGGGAGGGAGCGCGCATGCGCCCTAAGCACAGTGCCCAGGAAGCTGTGTGTGGCGGCAGTAGCGGGAAGAGGAGCGCTGGAGGATGCCGGGCGGGGAGCGCGGCAGTGAGAGGGACCGCGTCTCTGCCTGGCAGGGGGCAGAGACGCCGATGCTACATAGTCCTACTGAATAGACTGTTAGAATTTGTATTATGGCAAGAAAAAAGCAGCTAAGTAAAGAAAAACGAGTGGCCATCATTACTTTAAGAAATGAAGGTCATTCAGTCCGAAAAATTGGGCAAACTTTGAAAGTGTCCCCAAATGCAGTTGCAAAAACGCTACAAAGAAACTGGCTCACATGAGGACCGCCCCAGGAAAGGAAGACCAAGAGTCACCTCTGCTTCTGAGGATAAGTTTATCTGAGTCACCAGCCTCAGAAATCGCAGGTTATCAGCAGCTCAGATTAGAGACCTGGTCAATGCCACACAGAGTTCTAGCAGCAGACACATCTCTACAACAACTGCTAAGAGGAGACTTTGTGCAGCAGGCCTTTATGGTAAAATAGCTGCTAGGAAACCACTGCTAAGGACAGGCAACATGCAGAAGAGACTTGTTTGGGCTAAAGAACACAAGGAATGGACATCAGACCAGTGGAAATCGGTGCTTTGGTCTGATGAGTCCAAATTTGAGATCTTTAGTTCCAAGCACCGTGTCTTTGTGCGATGCAGAAAAGGTGAACGGATGGACTCTACATGCCTGGTTCCCACCGTGAAGCATGGAGGAGGAGGTGTGATAGTCTGGGGGTGCTTTGCTGGTGACACTGTTAGGGATTTATTCAAAATTGAAGGCATACTGAACCAGCATGGCTACCACAGCATCTTGCAGCGGCATGCTATTCCATCCGGTTTACGTTTAGTTGGACCATCATTTATTTTTCAACAGGAAAATAACCCCAAACACACCTCCAGGCTGTGTAAGGGCTATTTGACCAAGAAGGAGAGTGATGGAGTGCTACTAGTGTTGAGCGAGCATGCTCGACACTGCTAAGTACTCGCCCGAGCATCTCACTACTCGGGATGTTCGGCGAGCACCAAGCATTTTCTGGTTACTCGGGCGGGAGCTCGGGTCACCGCCCTGCATGTTTGGTGCTCTTTACAGAGCCAATGAACATGCAGGGATTGCCAGCCAGTCACTGTAATGCTGCAGCCATGTTGGTTGTGGGCATTACAGTGATTGGCTGGCTGCACAGCGTCACCTCAAGTATTTAAAACCGGGCGCCGCCTTATTGGACACAGTCGCTTCGGATCAGGCAGTGTAGGGAGAGTGCTGCTGAGCTAGGGAGACATTTATACTGCGAAATAGGTAGTGTATGGTCTCTAAAGCCTGCAAAATCAAACAAACAGTCCTTCTGAGGACTAATATCCATCCCAGATAATAGGCAGGCAGGCAGGATGTATTGGAAACGCAGTGGTTATACCAACAAACACTGCATTACAGTCCTGTGTGCTGCTGCTGCTCAAATTGCTAGACTTAGCCCCAGGTCTCAGGGGCCAGGAAAAATCCTTTTTTTTTCATCTAAATCATCTTTTTTTTTTTTCCTTAGTCAGACTGTACAAATACCCGTCTTATTAATCTTTTGGTATTTTTTTCCCCAAAAGAAAAAAAAAATTAAGTGTGTCTGTGAGTGTTCAGACACAAATATATCTGTTTAAAAGAGTCTAGTTTCGGCCAGATAACTAGAACTGTGGTTTTGCAGTTCCACGGTTCAAATCTCTGTATTATCCACTTTTTTCCATAAAAAAAAACAGTTTGACTGTTCAGACACAAATATATTTGTTTAAAAGATTCTGGTGTAGGCCAGAGAACTAGAACTGTGGTTTTCCTCGTCCACGGTTCAAATCTGGGTGTAATCCACCTTTTTGCCTTTTTTCCATAAAAAAAAACAGTTTGTGTGTCTCGCTGACTGTTCAGACACAAATATATTTGTTTAAAAGATTCTGATGTAGGCCAGAGAACTAGAACTGTGGTTTTCCTCTTCCACCGTTCAAATCTCCTATTTATTACCCTTTTGCCATTAATAGTGCGAGTGTAAGCTATTTTACTTTATTTACAATAGGCAAGGCGCGTGGCAAGGGACGTGGAACTGGACGTTCTGGTGATGGTGCATGCAGAGGACGGATCCGTGGACAAAATGAAAATGTGCCACAACCAACAGCCACATCTTCTTGCTCCCAGTTCTTGACCGAATTACTATGGAAGCACACAACAACACCACGATTGAGAACTGATCAGTGTGAACAGGCTATTAATTGGATAGCAGATAATACTTCCAGTTACCTGGGCACCACCACCTCCGGTCTGTCTTCCACATGGTCAAGTTTTAGTAGCCGTGAGTCTCGACCGCATACTCCTCCTCACCCTGATGCTCCTTCCTCCCACCATGCCGAGTGTCGTCAGACAGCAACTGATCCCACAGTTGGACACTCTGAAGAGCTGTTCACTGGTCCATTTCTATATTTGGGCCCCTAGCCTGCTCCGCTTGAAGTGGTGGAAGAGGAGATCCCATGTAGCGATGGCCAAATATTTGAACAGCCACGGCCACAGGAAGGCGATGCTGGCAATTTGTCACAAGAAGTGGACGATGACGAGACACAATTGCCACGAAGTGAGGAGGAGGACCGTGGTGCGGAAGTGGAAGAGGAGGAGGTGGTGGATGATCTAGTAACTGACCCAACGTGGCAGGAGGACACGCAGTGTAAGGCCAGCAGCACACAGGGGGAGGGAGGCAGAGTACCCCAACAGGCAGGAAGAAGCAGTGTGGTGGCCGCAGACAGAAGGCGGGCAACCATTCCCCGTAACACCAACACGAGGAACGTTGCCAGTACAACTCTGCTGATAACCCCAAAAAGGCCATTTGTACCACCTGCCATGCCAGCATCAGTAGGGGTGACAAAACTACCAGCCTGACCACCACCAGCATGATGAGGCACATGGTACCAAAGCACCCGACTTTGTGGGGCAAACCCCAGGGCCCACAACCAGTGTCAGCAGGTGTCACCACTGCTTCTTCCGCTGTTGTGCGTGTAAGAGAACCCCGTGTTGGGCGTGCAAGGCAATCCCCTGTCCATACTGCATGCAAAGATGCCCCTCCTCTCAGTCTTCACTTTTTATGGCAGTTTCTCAAGAAACAGCATCAAAGTCCACGTCCACGTCTCACCGCAGCGTTCAATTGTCCATATCCCAGACCTTTGAACGAAAGCACAAATTCGCAGCCAACGCCCCACAGGCCACAGTCCTAAATTCGCACATTTCACGACTGCTTGCGTTGGAAATGCTGCCTTTTAGGCTGGTGGAGACGGAATCCTTCCGCAACCTTATGGCGGTGGCCGTCCCTCAGTACTTGGTCCCCAGCCGACACAATTTTGCCCGGTGTGCCATCCCCGCACTACACAAGCACGTGTCCCAAAACATCTGCCGTGCCCTCAACAACGCAGTTACTGGGAGAGTCCACCTGACAACGGACACGTGGACAAGTGCTTGTGGCCAGGGACAGTACATCTCCCTGACGGCACACTGGGTAAACATAGTGGAAGCCGAGACCCAGTCGCACCTTGGGACAGAACACATCCTCCCCACACCGAGGATTGCGGGCCCTATGTCAGTCAGAGTTGCCCCTACAGTGTACAGCTCCTGCGCATCATCCTCCTCCTCATGTTCAGCCTCCATCTCAGATATCACCACATCAGTTACAAGCTGGAAGCACTGCAGTACTGCCTCAACCAAGCGGCAACAGGCTGTGCTGAAGCTCATAAGCTTAGGTGATAAACCTCACACTGCTTGTGATTTGTGGACAGCTGTGAAAGAGCAGGCGGATCTGTGGCTGAGACCGCTGAACCTACATCCAGGCATGGTCGTGTGTGACAATGGCCGTAACCTGGTGGCAGCTCTGAGGCGAGGCAAGATCAAACACGTACCATGCCTGGCTCATATTCTTAACCTCGTGGTTCTTAAATCCTACCCGGAGCTGCCAGATCTGCTTGTTAAAGTACTCCGCCTGTCAGCTCATTTTCGGAAGTCGGATACAGCTTCCGCCGCCCTTGCTGTGTTGCAGCAGCATTTGCAGCTTCCGGCACAACGTCTGGTGTGTGATGTCCCCACACGTTGGAACTCTATCCTCCACATGTTGCAAAGGATCTGTGAGCAGAAGAGAGCAGTTGTGGAGTAGAAGCTGCAACAAGTCCGTCGATATTCAGGTCAGACTCCACACATAAGACCTCAGGAGTAGACCTGGATGTCTGACATATG
The DNA here is from genome assembly GCF_046119375.1 of Phyllobates terribilis. NCBI lineage: Eukaryota > Metazoa > Chordata > Amphibia > Anura > Dendrobatidae > Phyllobates > Phyllobates terribilis. The sequence goes on from NW_027362765.1 coordinate 219,184,763, forward strand.
TACCATCCTGACTAACTTTGAGGAGTCCACCAAGATGGTGAGTGGCGATGACGCCATCATTAGCGTCAGAATCCCACTTGTCTGTCTTTTGCAACACTCTCTGCAGAGAATTAAGGAGGAGACATTGCAGCCAGTGTATGATGAGAAGGATCAAAAAGCCATAGCGGGCGATTACACACAGCCCAGCCTCATCTCATCCCAATGTGCATTGGGGGACAATGAGGGAGAGGAGGAGGAGGAAGAACAGGAGCTGGTATCATGCGCTGTAGACGGTAGTACCTGTACAACTGTCATACCGTCGGTTCAGCGTTGATGGCCTGAGGACAGGGGTGGACGAGGAGGAGGAAAGCATGGTCAGTCGTCATCTTGGTGAGGACATGGAAGTCTTGCCCGTTACCAGTCTGGCACGCATGGCTGACTTTATGTTACGCTGCCTTAACCGTGACCCTCGCGTTGTCAAAATGTTGGGTGACAGTCATTACTGGTTGGTGACACTTTTAGACCCCCACTATAAGGAGAACTTTCACTCTCTTATTCCTGAGGTGGAGAGGTCTACAAAAATGGGGCAGTACCAGAAAACCCTTGCTGCAGAACTGTTAAAAAAATTCCCATCTGAACACGCTAGCGGCAGAGGTCACAGTTCGCTGCCCAACCAAGGCGTACAGGCAAGAGAGACGCAACTCCAATCCAGCAGAGGCAGGGGATCACTGTCAACGTTCTGGGACAGTTTTCTGAGACCCGCCCAGCTTACAGTCCCTGAGGCACGGGGTACTCTCACAAGGAGTGTAAGGTTTCAAAAGATGGTACCAGCATCCTCCGTGATTCCTCTGTGCCTTTTAATTATTGGGTATCCAAGCTGGACACTTGGAATTAAGTCGCTCTGTATGTCTTAGAGGTCCTGGCCTGCCCTGCCGCTATCGTGTTATCGGAGCGTGTTTTTAGTGCCGCTGGGGGAATTATAACTGATAAGCGCACTTGCCTGTCAACTGACAATGCTGACAAGCTGACCCTTATCAAAATGAACAAGGGCTGGATTGGGCCAGACTTATCACCACCAAATGACAGCAGAGTAACATAAAGTCAAATCTACTGTGTTATTTCGGGAGGTGTATTCCCATGCACCGCTTCACACCCACACATGGGTATACGTTTCCTCATTTTGGCTGTTTTTTGCTCTTCTCTTTATCCTCAGCCTCCACCACCACTATACCACCAGGGTGACCGTGGTCCGTGTTGCCAGCATTGCAAGTTCCTCTGTCCTAATTTTGGCAGCTTTAAGGCATAGGCAAAGACTATGGGAGACCCACTCCCCAATAATGGGAATAATGTTTTTAATATGCTGTACTGCATGGCTCTTGTAAGGGGTATTAAATTCATCTTGTTAAGCTACTGTGACCCCCACGTCTCTTCCAAGGGTCATTGATATTGTCTTTTTATACCACTGCGACCTCCACCACTCTTCCAAGGGGCATTAAAACCGTCTTGTTAAGCTACTGTGACCTCCATGTCTCTTCCAAGGGGCATTAAAACCGTCTTGTTAAACCACTCTGAACTCCACAGCTCTTCCAAGGGGCACTGAAATGTTGTTTTTAATTACCTCTAACCTCCACGACTCTTCCAACGGGCATTGCATTTCCTCCTAATTTTAGTCAGCTTTTGCTTTTCAATGCATAGGCGAACACTAAGGGAGAGCCACTACCCAATAATGGGTAGAAGGTTTTTGGTACGCTGTAATCCACGTCTGTTTCAAGGGGCATTGCAATTCCTCATAATTTTTGGAAAGCCTTCCATTCACTGCTTAGGCCAACAGTGTACCGGAGACCTAGTTGCCATAAATGGAAAAAATGGTTTAGTTAAGGCCCTCTGACCTCCATGTCACTTCCAAGGGGCATTGGAGTGCCTCGAAATTTTTGGTAGGCATTGCACTCACTGTAAGCCCTATAACAGTGTAGCCGATCCACTCCTATTGGTACAGAAACATATCCTACAAGACATGTGTGGTTGACTGGCCTGATATTGATGTGAATGGTCCCTGTTCCTCCTGCTCTTTCTCCTTTGCCACCACCTCATCCATCATTCATCACCTGAAGCTTTGTTTTAATGGGAGTCATAGAACTGGGATAGTAGCAGGAAAACATCCAGCAATCCTCGGAGGAGGTAGGATATGCGCCAAAACGCTGACCACCTCAGGCCTAGCCGCTACTACATACATGCGCTTGCATTTCAAGGAACAGAAAGCTAAGGAGATGGAAGGCCTCATGATCACGAATAATTTACTCGTTGTGTAGGAGGCCGACCACTGCTGCTGTCTACCTTCTGAACTTTGTGTTGAAGCCTGATTGACCCAGGACCCGCAATCCTCTGTCTGGAGGACGTGTTGCATCCCAGTGTCCAACTGTGTCTGGGCTTCCACAATATTAGCCCAGTGTGAAGGCGTCAGTGAGATGGACCATCCCTGGCCACATTCACTTGTCCACGTGTTTGTGGTTAGGCTGTCCTTCCCACCAAATGCACTGGGGAGGGCACAGGTAATGTTTTGGTATGCGCGCTTGTGTATAAGGCGCACCGGGACAAATAGGGGTGGCTGGGGACTGTTTATGGACACCCGGCCGCCCCCAGGCGGCTGGGGACCGTGTGTGGGCACCCGGCCGCGGGACAGCTGAGGACCGAGTATGGACACCCGGCCGCCCACTGGCGGTTGGGGACCAAGCGTGGACACCCGGCCGCCGGGCGGCTGGGGACTGAGTATGGATACCAGGCCGCCAACACAGCTATGATGTGGTGGCCAGATTCCGCCTCCATATGCCTAAAAGGCCCAATTTCAAGTGCAAGCAAGCAGTATGGTATTGCAGCCTGGGGGTGGGTGGGTGGCAGGCTGCATACTTGCGCTTGCATTGCATGGAATGCGGAAGGTACAATTGAACACTGCCCTGGGAGAAGGACTTGAACGGGGATAGTTGCAAGTCTGCAACGACAGGTGCAGGGCAGGAGGCATCTTCGCATGTGCCATGATCAGGGGGTTGGCGTGCACACACTACAGCAGAATAGGCTGTCCTTCCCACTAAATACACTGGGGAGGGCACAGGTAATGTTTTGGTATGCGCGCTTGTGTATAAGGCACACCGGGACAAATAGGGGTGGCTGGGGACCGAGTATGGACACCCGGCAGCCCCGTGGTGGCTGGGGACCGAGTGTGGACACCCAGCCGCCGGGCGGCTGGGGACTGAGTATGGATACCAGACTGCCGATGCAGCCATGACATAGTGGCCGGCGTCTGCCTCCACAAGCCTAAAAGGCCTCATTTCAAGTGCAAGCAAGCTAGCAGTATGGTATTGCAGCCTGGGGGTGGGTGGGTGACAGGCTGCACACTTACGCTTGCATTCCAAGAAAACAAAGCAGATGCTAACTTCTATCATCATCATCATGCTCCTCACCTTGGCACTCTCAACTCCCCTGATGGAGAAGCCAGGGCCCACCGGAGGAGTCTGGTTGTCTGGTGGGCTCGTCCAATGCTGCCCTAAAGCAAGCCAGGCTAAGAAAAGTGTGGGGAAGGTTCCCGGGACAAATAGTGGCGGCTGGGGACTGAGTATGGAGACCTCGCTGCCGAAGCAGCCATGAGGTAGTGGCCAGCTTCGGCCTCCTCAAAACTAAAAGGCCCCATTTCAAGTGCAAGCTAGCAGTATAGTATTGCAGCCTGCGGGTGGGTGGATGATTGGCTGCATATTTGCGCTTGCATTGCAAGGAATGGGGGAGGTACAATTGAACACTGCCCTGGGACAAGGACTTGCATGGGGATAGTTGCAAGTCTGCATCTTCTGATGCGGCAAGGATCACTTCTGATGGGCACACTTTTAGGCAGCGACCTGGGTGTCAGAGATGCTTCCAGGGGTCTTCAACATGCTGTTCCCATGTTTTTTCAGCACTGTATGCATGTGTCACACAGCACATGGCCAAATAAGGTTGTAAAATGTTAAAATATCATTTCCCTGTGAATGCATTTGTCATGGTTGAAAGCAATACAAAAGTGCAAAAATGCATAAAAAATGCTACTTGTGAACATAGCCCAAGGTGTGGAGGAGTATTTTTGTTTTTGGTTATTTATTTTACCTTATACACAAGTCTTTACCCTGGAAAGGATGTTCCTTAACATATTTCACAGGAAAACAGTTTCAGTTTTGTTTTTGAATGTTTTATTGTGAGCCCGTAAAAGTGGCTTAATATCTCTGACCACGTTGTTGACAGCAGTGACCTGGGGGTCAGAAATGCTTCCTGGGGCGATCCCCATGCTGTCCCCATGTCATTTGAGCACTGTCACTATCGTTTTGGGCACTTTTTAGGCTTTCTACAGACTGCCGGGGGTGCCACCGCAAAAATGCTCGGGTCTCCCATAGACTAACATTGGGCTCGTTGCTCGGGTCGAGCACCCGAGTATCACGGTGAGCTCGGCCCGAGCTTCGAGCACCCGAGCATTTTAGTGCTCGCTCAACACTAGGTGCTACGCCAGATAACCTGGCCTCCACAGTCACCAGACCTGAACCCAATCGAGATGGTTTGGGGTGAGGTCGACCGCAGAGTGAAGGCAAAAGGGCCAACAAGTGCTAAGCATCTCTGGGAACTCCTTCAAGATTGTTGGAAGATCATTTCCGGTGACTACCTCTTGAAACTCATCAAGAGAATGCCAAGAGTGTGCAAAGCAGTCACCAAAGCAAAAGGTGGTAACTTTGAAGAACCTAGAATATAAGACATATTTTCAGTTGTTTCACACTTTTTTGTTAAGTATATAATTCCACGTGTTAATTCATAGTTTTGACGCCTTCAGTGTGAATGTACAATTTTCATAGTCATGAAAATACAGAAAAATCTTTAAATGAGAAGGTGTGTCCAAACTTTTGGTCTGTACTTATATATATATATATATATATATATATATATATATATATATATATACACACATTGCATCTATAGATGTGACTCGCCCCCTGGACCGTGGGGCACTCGGCACCGAACTTCAGGGCAATGCTGGGAGTAGTAGTGGTGACTCTGTCCCGTGGCTCAGGGTGGTCAGACCAGTGGTAGTCTATGATGTGCTGTAGGTAATGTCCGACTACGCCACCCGTGGATTGCGGCTATTATGAACCGCCGCTGCAAGGCAGACCGCTGAGGCTGATGGTGTTTGCAGCTGAGGTAGTGTTACTCCCCACGGGAAAAGTGCAGCCCCAGGGCAGTGTAGAGGATGGTGGGGGTGATGGTGCAGAGAGTCCCAGTGCCGTTAGTGCTGGAGGAGCAAGGAGTACACAGACAACGTACTGCAGTCCAATGGCTTTTACTCACAGTTCATATGCTCCGGGTCACTTCAGCGCAAGCAGTGACCACCCAAGCTGTGCGGTGTCTACCAGGTGAGGGACTCGGTCAACCCCCAGGCACTTCAGGAGTATGGTTCAGAGCTCCTTCCTATCCTTCCTTCGGGTCATGCCCCGCCAGTGACCAAGCTTTTGTCCAGCTCCCGCGGGTCTATGCGGGCAAACGTGGGCCCCGTTTCCCACTACCCTATATGGTATGCCTTCCTAGCAAGGTTTAGCAAGGGGTCGCACCAAGTGATGGTCGCGACCTCCGGTTCTTGGCTGAAGATTATTAGCTTCCACCAAATTGGGATCCGGTACCCTCTTCTTGGTTGACCCGTCACCTGATTCACGTTGGTCCTTAGGGTCCCTTCCACCTTCTTGTTCCTGAGCCCTTCTGTTTCTTGGCCACTTCTTTCCCTTTCCTGTTCCTTATCTTCTCAGGCCCCGGCCTTTTCTCTAGGCCTGCCTCTGAGCAGAGCTCCTACAGAGCCTCTGCTCCCTGTCTTCTCTTCTGCGTTCTCCACCGAACAGACTGAACCCGAACTGAACTGAACACTGATCTAAGATGGTGCCCACCTTTTATACTTCCCTCTAGAACTTGAGCCCAGGTGACCAGCAACCAATGGGCTCCTACCTACGCTCAGGAACTGTCCCCTCCTGCTCCTACATCACTGGGTTTTCCTCCTCCCTCCCACTCCAGCCAGGGACATGGTCTGTCGTGCCTGCTTTAATATTTAAATGGGAGCACCGTTGAGCTGTCCCCCGGAAATGGGGTGTGTGTGCTGCATGCAGCTACCTGAGCCCTGGTCCATACTTCATCCTTACCCGGGAGTGGAATATCAAACCTCTGGCAGAGGTGCAATACCTCTGTAGCGACCGAGCCCTCGGGGCGCTACAGATGCATATAAGGTCACGGTCTATGATAGTGTATGACGGTGACCCAAAAATTCCCGGTTGCCCTGTGGTGCAAGGTTATATTTTAAAAAAATGCCCACCCAGTTCCTTATAATAAGTGGGTACAGGCTATATAATCATCACATAACTGGTTACCAAATGAGACAAGTATTACAGGTCACTTAATGGTGTTATAAATCAGAGGTGTTGTCATAAGCATACACCTCAAATATTAAAATGCCAGCCGATACTTATTAGCCAAAGGCTGGATGACCTCATATCATTAGTAATCTGTGTTCTTTGATACAAATCCCTACTAATCAAGGGGATTAGTGTATAAGCTGAAAGGAGCGCTCTATATTCTGACCGCACATAAGCTGAAACGCACAGTTCATATCCCAACATATATCAGCAATGCGGTATATACCCGCTGGTGCATTGGATCTACTGTAGAGATATAAATGATCACTTGCGGTGCGGTAGTAGAAGGGAGACATGATCCGTGTATGAGCGGGTAATATCATTCCCACATCTCCGCCGCCACTACTAACACATGCGGTCAGCGTGTCCAGCCGCACACTGATATCATCACGGCAGACCACTGCAGGCACGATCTCTTGCACTCACCGGCTGTTCTAATACACTATGCGTGCAGCATGTCAGCTACACTTCAGTTGTATTATATGTGTTTCCACATTTTTGGTCTCATTCAGTTGTAGGAGAGATTCCTAACTTTGCTACCACTGGTTTAATACGGGACTCAGTCCCTGACACGCGTTTCGCCGGTATACCTGCTTTTTCTAAGGGTTTATGACAACACCTCTGATTTATAATACCATTAAGTGACCTGTAATACTTGTCTCATTTGGTAACCAGTTATGTGATGATTATATAGCCTGTACCCACTTATTATAAGGGACTGGGTGGGCATTTTTTTAAAATATAACCTTGTACCACAGGGCAAACGGTAATTTTTGGGTCACTGTTATACACTATCATAGACTGTGACCTTATATGCATCTATAGACCCTTATTGGTGTACAAGCCATGTGACTTAAATTCAATCAACTATTAGTGACTATGTGACAAACATTTCAAACCCACATATACATATCAGTGTGACAAATCCTACTGCTATCCGCTTTTTTCTCGGACAGCACACTGACTAGAGTTTTATTCATGCATAAACACATCAGCTTTAATAAAGGATCTGTGTCTCTGGTCCATGAGACATAATGTCTAATTCTTAGGCCTCATTCAGAAGTCTGTGATTTTTCAGATACGCCCAAAAATGGAACGAATGTCATTAGTGTCTTGGATCTGAGTTTCATCAGTGTGTCAGTTTTTACCATCAGTGTTTTTCACATATGGTTAATTACCTTTTTTTTCCGGAGTATAAGACGACTGGGTGTATAAGACGACCCCCAACTTTTCCAGCTAAAATATAGAGTTTGGAATATACTTGCCGTATAAGACTACCCCTCTTCTAACGCACATATGGTAAAAATTGTAAAAAAAATCAGATTTGATTTCAATATAGTAATTTTAAAGTGATGAACCTTACCGGCAATTGGCTGGTTGTTGTATACAAATCCTGCTTGGATTGGTCAGCTCTCCCTGCCAGCCCAGCCCTCCCTGTCTCCAAGACTATCAGAGCGGTAGCACATCCCTCTGGCCCGCCCTTGTATCCTATTACTGGTACCTCCTTCTCTGCCTCTCTGATCTCGCTCCTGAGGACTGCAGTGATGAAGTGAGGGGGCGCTTCACCGGAAAGGTGTAATTGAAGCAAGCCCGGGGTATGGAAAAAAGAGAAAGACCGGCGCTCTGCCCAGAAAAACACGCCTCTTTCACTGGTCTGGCCCGCCCTTGTATTACCTCCTTCTCTGCCTCTCAGATCTCACACATGCGCATCTGCGCCGCTTCACTGCAGTCCTCAGGAGCGAGATCTGAGAGGCAGAGAAGGAGGTAATATAAGGGCAGGCCAGACGAGTGAAAGAGGCGTATTTTTCTGGGCACAGCACCGGTCTTTCTCTTTTTTCCATATCCCGGGCTTCCCGGATGCTTGCAGCTTCCTTCACTTACACTTTCCCAGGGAGGTGCCCCCTCACCTCATCACTGCAGTCCTCGGGAGCGAGATCAGAGAGGCAGAGAAGGAGTTAATACAAGGGCGGGTCAGACGAGTGAAAGAGGCGTATTTTTCTGGGCACAGCACCGGTCTTTCTCTTTTTTCTATACCCCGGGCTTCCTGGATATTTGCAGCTTGCTTCACTTACACTTTCCCAGTGAGGCGCCCCCTCACCTCATCACTGCAGTCCTCGGGAGCGAGATCAGAGAGGCAGAGAAGGAGGTACCAGTAATAGGATACAAGGGCGGGCCAGAGGGATGTGCTACCACTCTGATAGTCTTGAAGACAGGGAGGGCTTCTAAATTACCATAATTATACGCACTATAAGATAACAGGCGGCGTATAAGACAACTCCTGACTTTGGAGAAGATTTTCAGGGGTTAAAAAGTAGTCTTATACGCCAGAAAATACAGTAATTAAATTACAAAATTTCTCCTATTCTTTGCTAAATTAATCACGGACTGCACACTGTTGCCATCCGTGTACTATCTGTGACTTTTATGAACCCAAAGACTTGTATTGGTAAATTTCATCAGTGACTCTGATAAGAAACAGATATATTTCCGTGATTGTTGCACAGAAACAAGGTCCGCAAAATAACATGGGCATGTGAATAGCCCGATAGAATATAATAGGTTCCACCTGTGAAAATCATGGACGTCTGAATGAGACCTTATCGGTTTTGCAGATCAGTCTCAGCCATTAAAGTTTATGGGTATCTGTGTAAAACAGATCACACACAGAAGACATACAGTACGTTGCACTTCAGATTTCCAAGTTTCATCCGTTTAAAATTGATACATTGTTAAAAGTCAATGGATAAAAAAAAGTACAGACAGTCTTCCTACCTCAACAAAAAAAAAAACAGAAGCAACTAGGATGCAACTAGTGTAACAACTGAAACAGATATTTGAAAGCAGCCTTATGCTAGGTTCACCCAACCATATTTTCAGTCAGAGTGCTCTGGATGAGACTCACCTATTCAAGTTAATGGGTGCGCAAAAAATTCGGATCCTATACACATCAACCATATAGCATCTGATTTTTACATATACATTGATTGCACTTCTTTAACATAGAAATCGTGTTTGTTCTTGTAAATTTTAATATTTAAAAACAAATGCCACATGGATGGCATATAGAAGACAGTACAGATGAAAAATTGTCCTTTTTTTTGGTTGGAAATTGGATGATTTTTTATATATGCTTATGTGAACTTAGCAGGAATCAACATAAAAAAAAACTTTATACAGTATGTTACTATGAAATTACAGACATATTAAAGTATAATATTGTCCTATAAACTTCTTTGGCTATTTGCACTTTAGAGGTTGTGCAAAGCTATAATACATTAGAATGCATGAACCCTCTTAGTAAATAAAAGTAGAGTTGTTGGAGACATAACAGAAAAAGGCTATTCTTTACCATACAAAGCAAAGAAAAAAAAGTAAAAAAAAAAGAAAATAGGTGATATAGTCAATTATAATATAACTATAAGGGAATGTGCTATTGTGGCTTAAAGGGTTATGCTCAAAACGTGTCTCCAGCAGCACACATCTTACCAGTCTCTTTCATTTTCTGGTTTCTGAGGAGTTGGGGGGGGCACTACTCCTTGAGTGACATTTCTGGCTCAGTAGCTTTTGTCCTACTACTGAGCCTTCTGATTGCTACTGTGACACACTAATAGTCTGTTAGTGCTTGTTCTGAAGTTCTACAATGTTATCACTATATTTGCATATAGAAATAACAATGCCCTTGAAAAAGCACACCACTCAAGTGAACAATGAATAGGAGAACTCATCTGAAAACTACTGATGCTAGGGGGCCGGGGGTCTTGTGATTTTGCAGGACTGATAACAGCAGCTAAGGAACTAAAGGCCCGGTCACACATAACGAGATCGCTAGCGATCTCGTTATGTCTGACAGGTAGCAATGATCAGGTCCCTGCTGTGAGATCGCTGATCGTTACAAAGCTTCCTGGACCATTCATGGGTCGTTGCGCTCCCGCTGGGCAGTGTGCATCGCTGTATTTGACACCTTATCAACGACCTCATTAACGATTCAGAACTAAGACACATAGGCGTGCATAAATTAGACTTTTCCGCGCCCCTCGTCCCCGATTGGTGGTCGCTACTGCGTCCTTGTTTTTCGGATCCCACCAGCGTTCTCCGGCTGTGACCCCAGTTTGAAGAAATCAGACATCTTTAGCAAGGTAGGTTTTGTTTGGGGTCTCAAATGAGTTTCCATTTTTAATTCATTTATAGGACATCTACCAATTATCTGCTATCATTGCTCTTCAGGGAGGGATGGCTTGGCTTCTATCTGTATATATATGCTTTTGCATGGGCAGATATTTTAGGGGTCTCGTGCACACACACCCACACAGCACATTTTCTGACACGCTGTCCTTGCCAACCGCTTCAGAGTTTTTCACACGCCAATTAACATGAAGCTTAAATCAAAAGACTCTGTTGTTTTGGCCTGTTGCACGCTTCACAACTTTGTTCGTCGACGTGATGCAATTATGTACTGTCCGCCTGGCTTCGTGGACTCTGTGGACCTAGCCAATGGGGAAGTGGAGCTCAGTGAATGGCGTGCAAACGAACCTGCAATTGCAGGCCTTCAACCAGTGGGACATGGCAGAAACACCCATGATGCGAAGACCTGCCGCGACAACTACTGCCAGTATTTTAACGGTCCTGGTGCTGTTCCTTGGCAGCATCAGAACCTATAGTGGGCAACTACTCATGTTTCTACACTACTGACATTTCTGTACTGAAGTGTCTAATAAACTGTGTGTTCTACTATGCAAAAGCTTTGTTTCTCATTCTTTCAGTAGTAGCAGTAGTCACCGCAGTAAGCAGTCCATATATATATATATACATATGTATACACATGCGTATACAGATACATACATACATACACACATACATACACTCTTATACATTCGTGTACTCGTATGTAAACAGATTCATCCATGTACTCATACATATTTTTAAGTACATAAATATATACACACACACTCATATACACATACGTATACAAATAACTATATATACACATACATACTCTCAAACATACAGATATGCATACACATAAATGGGCACTTACATCTCTATATATATATATTCAAATAAATATATGGACATCCATACATCTGTACAGGAACAATGCACACACCAGTGTTCCCGTCTGACCGGAGACGCAGTAGTGATCCCATCTGACCGGAGTCGCAGTAGTGATGTTAAACCAAGGCCGCCCAATCAGAACGCAGTAGCGTCCACCAATCGGAGATGAGGGGACGCGGAAAAGTGATTTTCTGCACGCCTTTGTGACACAGTACAGTCCCTATCAAGGTGTGGATCGTTGAAATAGCTGCTGTGTGAAAGTGTCCCAACGACTGCCGAGATCGTTAGTTAGATCACTGGGGCGGCCGAAATCGTTGGGAAGTTCTGCATGTTTGTCAGCTCCTCAGCGATCACGAAACGACTCTCCAGCGATCCCAAAACCGTGACGCACTAACGATCTCGCTAGCGATCTCGTTATGTGTGACAGGGCCGAAGAAGGGCAATTAAGGTAAGCAATTAACTTCTGTATGGAAATCAAGGTAACTGATATTTCAAAAGTTAACTTCTCAGCCTGTATCTAGTGCTCATACTTGACCAGGCTCTGGTAGTCGAGCTCCTTGGCAACAAGCTGTACACTATGTAAGATAAAACCTCTTATAGCTGGAGAATAACAATAGATAGAAAAAGCAACTCAATTGCAAATGTATGTTTCATAACACGAGAATACCCCTTTAAGGAAATAAAAGACATAGCATAAATATCTAATGAAAAACATAGAAACTAATTCACGAGTTACAAGTTATATGATGGGAAGTGACGAGCCAGCAAGAGAGAGCACTGTCAGTCCACATTGTGAGGAGAGAACGTTGAGAACAGAAAAAGCAGTGGCCAGTCCCGCCCCTGACAGTGATGTCTGTTTCGGGGTTGGGACTTCTCTGCTTGCCAAGTTATCTCCTTACAATGCAAACTAGAAGTGTGTTGTCTTGCTGGGTCATCACTTGTCATCAGAGCTGGTGAGGAAGTGCACTGTCACTGTGCATTAAAAAAAAATATTGCATAGTGACAAGATCTTACTGAGCATAAGTTGGAATTGAAAACCGACGCATGCTCAGTAGAGCAGGGACTAGCCCAGCTCCTGCAACAGATATCACTGATTATGCTTCTTTCCAGGGTGGGGACAGAGATGGCGTCAGTGACAGCAGCCTCTGCCCCCTGAGAACGTCTTGTTTGAGTATCCCATTATTCACTGGGATTCTCAAACAGGTCATCATCAAGAAGGAAGTAGGTAAAAAAAAAATATAAAGCTGTTAGAGTAGAGGGGGAATGGTAGGGAATTTTTAATTAGAGTATATTAGAGAAGCAATTCAATTATTTCATTAAATAGCTAAAAATTTAAGATTAACTCAGTATTAGTTTCAAACTACTATCTTTAAAGGTAATAGTTTATAGAGCCATTACTTTTACACAAACTCATAATTATTTAAAATTGGCATAAATCTTGCATACAATTTAATCATTGTCAGCACTTTCCCAACTGTTACATACTAAAAAGTAATTTTAGTCCTACTATTGACAATGGATCAAGCTCAATGGAGTCTGTTGTGTCCGTGCGATGCCAGTAACCTTTGTCAGTATTATGAGCATTCACAGGAAATCAGGCTACATTGTACTGCCGTATTCCCATTCATAAGGTAGCAACGGAGTATTAAATCAAAATAACTAACCCATTGATTTCTTCATCGTAGTTCAAACAAAGATTCCAAAAAAGAAAAAAAATTGGCTTCTCATATCCAGCAGGGAATGAATTCCCTACCTTATTTGGAGTCATTCAGAACAGTGGAGCAAGGATCAATGGAAGGATTATGCTTCATCCCATTAAGAGACTGAAATAATAGCTCATTTATGAGCTCTCTGTTGTTGATCGTGGTGTGAAATGAAATCAATGATGTAAAAATGTTCTTTAAATGTCAAGCCCTATTCTAGAAATAGAAAGGTCTCTCTGTCCAGCAGCTGTGGAACAAGAAGTCCCAGCATTTGGCCTTGTAATTCAATAATTACTTGGCAGCCACAAGGTTCCTGTCACTAATTGAGACTTAAACAATTAAATGCAAGAAAACAATTCTGCTAAAGGCCATACAGAATTAGAAAAATATGACTTATCTTCTAAACATAGTGGCACATCAGTCAACAGGTTGTGCGTAGTATTGCGTCTCAGCCAAATTAACTTCACCGAATCTTATCTGCAATGCCCAAAATCAATAAATCATGTAAAACCCATAATAAAATGACACATTTTATACAAACCATACTAAAATATAAGCTTCTATGCAATCAGCAAATTAGTGTGTAAATAAAATATAACTTTTATATTCTCTTTCAATGCCTATTTTAAGAAAAAACACATACTGTAGATATTTGTGGGACTACCATAGGAACGTGTAACATACCTGGCAGCGTCCTTGCATAGTGGTCCATCTCCCACTGTGCAAGAGCGCGCACTTGATCTCCAGTCCAGACTGCCATTCTGACTTCTTTCCATGTTGTCTGCTTTGCTTTGCTCTTGCTGTTTAGGGCAACGCCCACCGAACTTCCTGATTCTTGTAGCTGCTGCAGACACACCCCTAATGCGTCCTCAGCCTATTGCTGTCTGTCACCTCTCTGAACTGTCTCCTAGCTTCCTACCTGTTTTGTCTTTATGTCCGTTTGTTCCCTTTTTCTGCAGTGTCTGAACCAGCGCTTGGCTTTACCTAGGCTCGTTCCTGCATTTTGTTGCAGTAACTGTTCTTGTCTGAACTGTCTCCTAGTTTCTTACCTGTTTTGTCTTTACGTCCGTTTTCTCCCTTTTTCTGCAGTGTCTGAACCAGCACTTTGCTTTACCTAGGCTCGTTCCTGCATTTTGTTGCAGTAACTGTTCTTGTCTGAACTGTCTCCTAGCTTCTTACCTGTTTTGTCTTTATGTCCGTTTGCTCCCTTTTTCTGTAGAGTTTGAACCTGCATCTAACTTCTATTGGTTGTCATTGTACTTCCGTTTGAGTTGGAGTCCTTTCGCTACTTCTTTGCAAGTACCTTGTGTGTATCTGGTTCTGCTTTTCTTTTCCAGTCTATTCCGTGTGAACAGAGCCCTATCCCTTTTGCTTTGTCTTTGTTTACCTCTTCGGTGATTTATCTCAGCCTTGTCCACCACGTCTGCAGTTTCGCTTTGCTCAGCCTTGTCCACCGCGTCTGCGGTTTCGCTCTGCTCAGCCTTGTCCACCGCCTCTGCGGTTTCGCTCTGCTCAGCCTTGTCCACCGCATCTGCGCTTTCGCTCTGCTCAGCCTTGTCCACCGCATCTGCGCTTTCGCTCTGCTCAGCCTTGTCCACCGCGTCTGCGGTTTCGCTCTGCTCAGCTTTGTCCACCGCGTCTGCGGTTTCGCTCTGCTCAGCCTTGTCCACCGTGTCTGCGATTTCGCTTTACTCTGTTTGTTTACCGCATCTGCGGCTCTGAACTCGTCTCCCAGTCTGTACTGGACCCTACCCAGCCTGCGCTCTAGTCTGCTTGTTCCTGTATTCCCTGGTGTGGGTCAACAGCCGTGTCCGGAGTCTGACCTGGAGTAGACCCTGGTCCCTCTGCTCGGTTCCTCCCTGGTGCACTGGCGTCGTATGCCATCGTGCGACCTTGGTCGGATCGGGCAGATACTTAGTTACGCCCCTCCAGGCACTCTCCGGTTCATGGCACAGTGGAACCACTAAACACGCACACGCCAGTCAGTCCGGGCGTGTGCATTACAGCATGCTCAGGCCATGGTTCCCGTTGAGCCCCACGGCCTTTGCTCTCTGAGACGTTTTTCAGCGAATACGTGCATCTAGAAGAAATTTATTTATTTTTTTTTTTTTTTCGCTACCAGCTAAGTTCCAGGCGAATTACGCACCCGTCCCGATGGATCTATCTGCACTCGTTCCTGCGGATCCGCCACGGTACTATGGGGATCCAAGACTGAGTCGTGCATTTGTGGAGCAATGCTTGCTACACTTCAAGTTCTACCCTCTTTATTTTCCCACCGATCGGGTTAAGGTGGGATTCATGATGTCTAACCTAGCGGGTGATGCCTTGGAATGGATCAACCCCCTATGGGAAACACAGGATCCTATCCTCCTGGACCTTCAGGCCTTCCTGGTGGCCTTTCTAATGGTCTTCGATAACCCTAACCCGGAGGCTCCTGCTGAAGCTTCACTTCCCAATATCCCGGAGCAGCTCCGATGGGTAATGTGCGTGGGTAGCGCACCAGTTCTCCTGCCTGAAGTGACTGCTGCCCACCCAGAATCCACACAGGAGGACTTCCTGCACCCGGTATCTGATACTTCACTCACTTTAACCGGTGAGCCTGTCCAAGGGTACACCGAAGCAGTGATTACCTCCAAGTCCGTGCACCTCTACAACCTGGCGGAGGACCCCCTGTTGCCTCCTGAATCCTCCGGGATACTACTTGATGACAAATGGAGAGAGACTTCCCTACACCCGGTACCTGATACCTCGCCCGCTTCGTCCAGTGAGTCCGACCTAGTGTACTCCGAAGCAGAGGTTACCCCCGAGTCTCTACACCCCTCCGACCAGGCGGAGGACCTCTTGTTGTCTCCTGAACCCTTCAGGGTGCTACCTGGTAGCGAATGGGCAGAGACTTTCCTATACTCTGCACCTGATACCTCGCCCGCTTCATCCAGTGAGTCCGGCCTAGTGTACTCCGAAGCAGAGGTTACCCCCGAGTCTCTACACCCCTCCGACCTGGCGGAGGACCTCCAGTTGTCTCCTGAACCCTTCGTGGTGCTACCTGGTAGCGAATGAACAGAGACTTTCCTATACTCTGTACCTGATACCTCGCCCACTTCGTCCAGTGAGTCCGACCTAGTGTACTCTGAAGCAGAGGTTACCCCCGAGTCTCTGCACTCCTCCAACCCGGCGGAGGACTTCCTGTTGTTTCCTGAATCCTCCGGGGTACCCCCAGATAACAAAGGGACAGTGACTTTTCTACACCTTGTACCTGATACCTCGCCTATTTCATCCTGTGAGCTTGACAAGATGTACCCCGAAGCAGAGGTTACCCCCGAGTCCCTGCACCCCTCCAGCCCGGCGGAGGACTTCCAGTTGTCTCCTGAGCCCTCTGGGGTGCTACCTGATAATGAGTGGAGAGAGACTTCCTTGTGTGCTGTTCCTGGTGTTCCATCCGTTTCGTCTGGTGCTGAGGATGGCTGGATAGGAGGTAGCATCCTAGCTACCCAGATGAGACCAGTTTTGTTTCTTCCTGTGGACAGTAGAAGTAATCTCCTTGAAGAGAAGGATTGGCCCTCAAATTCCCTGCGGAAGATTCTGGCAGGCCTGAAGAAGAGGGGGCGTAAGGGGGGGTACTGTATCAAACCTGGGGGCGTCCTTGCATAGTTGTCCATCTCCCACTGTGCAAGAGCGCGCACTTGATCTTCAGTCCAGACTGCCATTCTGGCTTCTTTCCATGTTGTCTGCTTTGCTTTTCTCTTGCTGTTTAGGGCAACGCCTGCCGAACTTCCTGATTCTTGTAGCTGCTGCAGACACACCCCTAATGCGTCCTCAGCCTATTGCTGTCTGTCACCAGGTATTTAAACCAGCTGCTTCTTGGAATCCATGCCTGAGCATCTTGTTCTGTCAGTTGGCTTCTGGTCGCTGACATGCCATGTCCTGTCTATGTTTCCTGCCTTACGGTATCAGTTCCCGTGTCTGAACTGTGTCCTGTCTGTGCACTCTAGCCAGCTGTCTCTCTGCCTTCCTCGAGGCTGTATTTCCAGGCCTGTCTGAACACGCTCTTGGCCTGTTTGTCTCGCCCTCTGGGGGCCGCGTTCCCAGACTCGCTCCTGTATTTGTTGCAGTACAGTTCCTGTCTGAACTGTCTCCAAGCTTCCTACCTGTTTTGTCTTTATGTCCGTTTGTTCCCTTTTTCTGCAGTGTCTGAACCAGCACTTGGCTTTACCTAGGCTCGTTCCTGCATTTTGTTGCAGTAACTGTTCTTGTCTGAACTGTCTCCTAGCTTCTTACCTGTTTTGTCTTTATGTCCTTTTGCTCCCTTTTTCTGTAGAGTTTGAACCTGCACCTAACTTCTACTCGTTGTCATTGTACTTCCGTTTGAGTTGGAGTCCTTTCGCTACTTTTTTGCAAGTACCTTGTGTGTATCTGGTTCTGCTTTTCTTTTCCAGTCTGTTCCGTGTGAACAGAGCCCTATCCCTTTTGCTTTGTCTTTGTTTACCTCTTCGGCGATTTATCTCAGCCTTGTCCACCGCGTCTGCGGTTTCGCTCTGCTCAGCCTTGTCCACCGCGTCTGTGGTTTCGTTCTGCTCAGCCTTGTCCACCGCGTCTGTGGTTTCGCTCTGCTCAGCCTTGTCCACCGCGTCTGTGGTTTCGCTCTGCTCAGCCTTGTCCACCGCGTCTGCGGTTTCGGCTCTGCTCAGCCTTGTCCACCGCGTCTGCGGTTTCGCTCTGCTCAGCCTTGTCCACCGCGTCTGCGGTTTCGCTCTGCTCAGCCTTGTCCACCGCGTCTGCGGTTTCGCTTTACTCTGTTTGTTTACCGCATCTGCGGCTCTGAACTCGTCTCCCAGTCTGTACTGGACCATACCCAGCCTGCGCTCTAGTCTGCCTGTTCCTGTATTCCCTGGTGTGGGTCAACAGCCGTGTCCGGAGTCTGACCTGGAGTAGACCCTGGTCCCTCGGCTCGGTTCCTCCCTGGTGCACTGGCGTCGTATGCCGTCGTGCGACCTTGGTCGGATCGGGCAGATACTTAGTTACGCCCCTCCAGGAACTCTACGGTTCATGGCACAGTGGAACCACTAAACACGCACACGCCAGTCAGTCCGGGCGTGTGCATTACAGTACGTCTGTGATCTCATCATCACCATGGATTTCCAGAATGACTGTGTTTTGGAAAGTATAATATTTATGGCACAGCTAAGTTGTTATTGAAATTTTAATACATTTTTTTTTTAAAAAAAGTGGCATTTAGTTAAATGATTGTTTGTGTGAAATGTGTCAATAACATCATTCTGGAACTTCTCTTTGGCTTTTTTCACACGTAACATTTTTGCTTCATTTTTGCTATGTTTTTCAGATGGATTAAATGTGTGATTTGTCTACAGTGCATGTTTACATTTTTGCAGCGTTTTTGCACTTTTTCATTAACTTTCTAGGGTTGAAAAATGTTGCAAAAATATTGATTGACATGCTGTAAATTTTCAAAAATGCTGCAGTGCTCAAATTCAGTCAGGAAAAAAAGCTGTGTGCATGTGATTTCTGAAATCTCTTAGCTTTTGCTGGTACTGTAAAACATAGTTTCTTTTCTGCAGCCAAAAAACACAACAAAAAAATGCTGTAAGAATACCACATGTGAACATAGCCATTCTGGAAGTTGGAGGTGGGAGGAGATAATAGACTTTACCAACACTTCTCACATGCATACATGACATCATTCTGATTATATGAGGGCAGACAGATGGCCGTATTTCTCGTGCGAGGATCGCATCGCAATCCTTGGACTGACCGTCGGCTCTCCTGACCTGAGCCTGACAGCTGCATAGAAATGCATCATGATGTCACGATCAGGTTAGGAGAGGAGCCGGGCCAGTCCGTGCACTGCGATGCAAATCTCATACGAGAAATATGGCCTTCTGTCTGTGCTCTAAGAGAAAGAATGGCACAATAGGAGAGGACCATTGTCAGCAATTTTGGTGGAGAAGAATTTGCACATGTGCAGTCATTCTTAATTGAAATGGATAAGAGATATGTAAACTATGTAAACAAAATACATGTGGACACTCATTATATTCTAATTAATAGGTTTAGGTGTTTTAGTCAAAGCTTGTTGCAAATATTTTATATTAAATTGGGCACAGAGAAGTGCAATCACAATGGACAAATATTGGTAATATGGGCCATTCTTCAGGGCTTAGTGACTTAGGCACTGTCATAGGTTGCTATTTTTTCCACTAGTCTGTTGTGAAATTTTAGATGTGCCAGATCTGCCCCGGTGGCTGACTGTGAAAGCATCTAGGACTAACAGCAGATCAGGCTGGAATCCATTGATCAAACCACAGTTTATACAATTGAGAATTGAAGTGTGCACCATGTTAAAATTGCTTATGCTTCACTACCATGGTCCAACACTACAGTGCCACCATTGTACTCTGGAGCACTGAAAACATATTCTCTTTATTAATGAACCCCATTTCAGCATCTGGAAATATTGCAGAGAGCCTTCCAAGAAGATCATATAGATGTGATCCTCCGTGGATCAATCTGCTCATCTCTAAAATATAGTCTTATAATATCCAAGAGAAATCAATCTGGCTAGGTGTAAACGGAATCGTAACTTGTATTAAATACCAGCCTATTTGATAACACACTGCAGTACCTGACTTATTAATCTACTTAAATTGTAGAAATGGTCCAAAAATTATCACTTTTTGGCAGGGCAGTGGTCTGACTTGCTGGTGCTTTTACATAGGTGGTGCAAATTGAAGTAGCCATGACTTTTTCACAGAGGGGGGTGCAAAAATTATTCCTGTTTGGGAAGTTTCAAGAGATTTTTTCTTTGATAAATGAAAAAGTGAAAGCATTTTTACAAGACTTTCAAAAATTAATCCTTTAGGGAGCAAAAACAAGTGTACTCAATTCTTTTGAAAGTGAAAGACGAATAGCTTCTCGAATAGCTGTGAAAAAATTATTCATTTTTTTGAGGATCCGGAACAGGTTTTCTATTCTCAAAATGAGTTACAAAGGCTTTTTAAGCGTTCTAAAAATTAGCCCTTTTGAAGGGAGCAGAAACTGTCTGTTTTCAAAATGAAGAAACAATGGCTTGTTGTTAACACCTTTCAAATTTTATTTTTATATTTTGTGAGCTATATGATGTCTGTATACCCTCAAGAGAGTACATTAGACATCACAATACAATCTATCACTATAAAACATAGTGTGCCATCAGGAGAAGTATAGCTGTGCAGTGGCAGTAGCAGAAGCCACACAGAAGAGGATTAGGACGGGGCAATCAACCAGATATCTGGCAGTGTAGTATCTTCATTAGGCCCTGTAGTGCTCTGGATTAGAGGACTCCCAGGCAGAATAGAAACAGGTGTAATTGACAGAATGGAAATTCTCATTTATACATTGATGGTTATAGAGCCAGAGAAGGGGGACTGTACAGAACACTGACTCAAGCTGATGATGTCGCAGTCAGAGGCTATATCATCCTTCTGTGACTGAGATAAGCAATGTGAAATATATTCCATTATGTGGCGCCCCTGAGGGTTCGGTCACCACAGGGGTACTGCATCTCTTTAATGAGGTGTGGTATCTCTCCTTCGAGGTAAGGATGGTGCAACTGTCAGGACCTCACCTCTGCATCCACCTCTCCCACCTGAGGGGGGCTTATAGGCACCATAGTGCTGCCCCAGCCAGGATAAGTGGAGATGGGGGAACCAAAAGTAAGGGGGAACCTAGTAATAGGTGAGGGTGGAGGACACACTTAGAGGTTACACCACAAAATTCATATTTAATAAACAGCCATCTTGGCTTATGGTCTTCGATTGTGATCTTCATCACTAAACGTGGCTTTCTGTGTGAACCTGCAGTTGATGGGGACACGGTCCTCGTACTCTGCCCTTGAGGTGAGGAGCGGGCAAGAGTTAACGGCTGTCTCTACCCGGTCAAGGTCCCTACCCAAGAAGGCCTGGAGGGGAGCTTAGGAGTAAAGCTCCGCAGGCAAAAGGATCCCAGGGGGATACAGACGGAGCGGTATACGCCACCTGTCCTCGCTATTCTGGCCTAGTCAGAGGGATTCCTGTCGCAAGAGGGGTACCGGCCCCCGATATTTGACTTTGTTACTCTATGTATATCAGTCGGAGAAGCCCAGAGGCTCAGTGGATCCCACCGGGTAGCGGAGTGGAGTCACCACCCGTACCCTTGTTCTGTGCATAGTCCAGAGGGAGACCCGGCCTTAGTACACGCACCACAAACAGACAGGAGAGGACCTAGTGGGAAAGTCTAGGAACACTCTGGTGCAGGGTCCTGACCAAAGCACCTGAACTACCCGGAGGTTGTCGGACCCCCGCCCTGGTGGCCGCAGCGCGCCGTGAGGAGCAGGGAGAAGCCTTGCAGCTGTGCATTCTACCATGAGTAAAGCTTGGAAGACTACCCCTATGGCCTCCGGTTCCTTATTGCAATGCGGAACCGTACGACATCTTCCACTACAACTCCCATCCTTCTGTTCTCTCTGCCCTAAGGCCCTGCTCCGCCTGTGGGGAGTAGTACCATCTGCTGCTGCCACTACATCCCGCCTCAAAGGACTGAACGCAGCGCTGGTGGAGAATCACCAGAAACCACAGGTGGCGTAGTCAATATAACCACTCGATTAACACCAACTCTGAAAGCCCATTACACCCTTTTAGTGTGACAGCCCTGGGCACGGAACGGGTCCAGGCCACGGCTACAACCCACCAAACATCTGACCCGGCTCCGAGTACCCCCATCTCTCAGGGCAGGGCTGTGAGCATCACACACATTACACTCTCCACTATCTCGCCACTGAAGTAGGCCAATTATGATCTGCATTTCGTACCACTAGTGCCAGAATGGTTGTTGCCCGAAGCTACTGCTACCGCTTCTTATATTTGTTTGCTTTGGTATAGTTAGTTTTTTATCTCATGGTAGCATGTCAGTTACTAGTGCCATGTTTTGATTTAACATACATTTTAGACACAATTATAACGATTAAGTCCTTTACCAAAATGTGTTACCAGCCACACCTAAGCCACCCTGGAAATCTATTGAATCAACCAAAAATGCAAAACAGGATTCACGTGATGGCCAAGAAGGTTAACGCAGGACCAGCATGCCCTTTAATATTAGTGAGGCATGTACTGTATGAGTCTCCAATTTGCCCATTTAAACAGGTATAACAAAACAAACCTGCACTGTTAAATGTCCCAATTTACTCTAGTAATTTGTATTCAAATGTTTTGTTAAAGTAAATTAATTCCCCCTGGCCAAAAACAGATGGCAAAAGGTAACTACCTCAAAATCCCACAAAAACCCACAATATTGTTGTGGAGTATATAGTTGTCAAATTGGAATAGTCAAACAGCTGTGCAAAAAGTAAATTATTTGCATATAATAATAGTAAGTAATTTGTGGAAACAGACAGCAATATTGTTATGGCACATATGGTTTAAAAATCGACAACCAAAACAGTTTGAAAACCTTAACCTTTGTTTTTAAATATTTTTTTTTAATTTTTAATTTTATTTTTTATTAGTACCCCCTTCAACAAAAATGCAACATAGCCCAACATGCTATATTGCAAAGTAGGTACATGTAGGTTCACGCCAGGAAAAGAAAATATGGCAACAGCGTGCAGTATGGTTTGGGGAGTGTACGGTTGATATATTGGACTATTAAAACAGGTATTCAAAATGTTTTAATGTGTCTGCCATTGTATAAAACACTTTTAAAAATGCACCTCAAGTACTTTCCAAAAAAAGAACACGACAAGAAAAGCTTGTAGTTTCACATCCAACAAGCGAGCCAGTGTGCAGTATGGTCGAGGAGTGTACGGTCAATATATTGAACTATTAAAACAGGTATTCAAAGAATTTATATGTGTCCTCCATTGTATAAAAGATTTTTTAAAAATGCACTCCCAATACTTTCTAAAAAAAGAACAGGACAAGAAAAACTTGTAGTTTCACATCCAACAAGCGAGCACTGTATCCAGGTGGCATATATGGGTCTAATTTTGGACTGCTACAACAAAGAAGTGTGCAACAAAAATGAACATTTTTAACAACATGTACACTTTTGAATTCCTTTACCTCTTGAAGCTCATCCAAAGACTGCCAAGAGTGTGCAAAGCAGTCATCAAAGCAAAAGGTGGCTACTTTGAAGAACCTAGAATATAAGACATATTTTCAGTTGTTTCGCACTTTTTTGTTAAGTGTATAATTCCACATGTGTTAATTCATAGTTTTGATGCCTTCAGTGTGAATGTACAATTTTCAAAGTCATGAAAATACAGAAAAAACTTTAAATGAGAAGGTGTGTCCAAACTTTTGGTCTGTACTGTGTATATATATATATGTATATATATATATATATACAGTACAGACCAAAAGTTTGGACACACCTTCTCATTTAAAGATTTTTCTGTATTTTCATCACTATGAAAATTGTACATTCACACTGACGGCATCAAAACTATGAACTAACACATGTGGAATTATATAGTTAACAAAAAAGTGTGAATCAACTGAAAATATGTCTTATATTCTAGGTTCTTCAAAGTAGCCACCTTTTGCTTTGATGACTGCTTTGCACACTCTTGGCATTCTCTTGATGAGCTTCAAGAGGTAGTCACCGGAAATGGTCTTCCAACAATCTGGAAGGAGTTCCCAGAGATGCTTAGCACTATTTGGCCCTTTTGCTTTCACTCTGCGGTCCAGCTCACCCCAAACCATCTCGATTGGGTTCAGGTCTGGTGACTTTGGAGGCCAGGTCATCTGGCGCAGCACCCCATCACTCTCCCTCTTGGTCAAATAGCCCTTACACAGCCTGGAGGTGTGTTTGGGGTCATTGTCCTGTTGAAAAATAAATGATGGTCCAACTAAACGCAAACCAGATGGAATAGCATGCCGCTGCAAGATGCTGTGGTAGCCATGCTGGTTCAGTATGCCTTCAGTTTTGAATAAATCCCAAACAGTGTCACCAGCAAAGCACCCCCACACCATCACACCTCCTCCTCCATGCTTCACGGTGGGAACCAGGCATGTAGAGTCCATCCGTTCACCTTTTCTGCGTCGCACAAAGACACGGTGGTTGGAACCAAAGATCTCAAATTTGGACTCATCAGACCAAAGCACAGATTTCCACTGGTCTAATGTCCATTCCTTGTGTTCTTTAGCTCAAACAAGTCTCTTCTGCTTGTTGCCTGTCCTTAGCAGTGGTTTCCTAGCAGCTATTTTACTATGAAGGCCTGCTGCACAAAGTCTCCTCTTAACAGTTGTTGAAGAGATGTGTCTGCTGCTAGAACTCTGTGTGGCATTGACCTGGTTTCTAATCTGAGCTGCTGTTAACCTGCGATTTCTGAGGCTGGTGACTCGGATAAACTTATCCTCAGAAGCAGAGGTGACTCTTGGTCTTCCTTTCCTGGGGCGGTCCTCATGTGAGCCAGTTTCTTTGTAGCACTTGATGGTTTTTGCAACTGCACTTGGGGACACTTGCAAAGTTTTCCCAATTTTTCGCACAGACTGACCATCCTTTCTTAAAGTAATGATGGCCACTTGTTTTTCTTTACTTAGCTGCTTTTTTCTTGCCATAATGCAAATTCTGAGAGTCTATTCAGTAGGACTATCAGCTGTGTATCCACCTGACTTCTGCACAACACAACTGATGGTCCCAACCCCATTTATAAGGCAAGAAATCCCACTTATTAAACCTGACAGGGCACACCTGTGAAGTGAAAACTATTTCCAGTGACTATCTCTTGAAGCTCATCAAGAGAATGCCAAGAGTGTGCAAAGCAGTCATCAAAGCAAAAGGTGGCTACTTTGAAGAACCTAGAATATAAGACATATTTTCAGTTGTTTCACACTTTTTTGTTAAGTATATAATTCCACATGTGTTAATTCAGAGTTTTGATGCCTTCAGTGTGAATGTACAATTTTCAAAGTCATGAAAATACAGAAAAATCTTTAAATGAGAAGGTGTGTCCAAACTTTTGGTCTGTACTGTATATGTATAGTCAAGAGGCAGAATCTAAAAATAAAACCAGAAAATCACATTATATGATTTTTAAATAATTACATTGCATTTTATTGCAATTGATTTGATCACCTACCAACCAGCAAGAATTCTGGCTCTCACAGATCTGCTAGTTTTTCTTTAAGAAGCCCTCCTACTCTGCACTCATTACCTGTATTAATTGCACCTGTTTGAACTTTTTACCTGAATAAAAGACACCAGTCCACACAATCAATCACACTCCAACCTCTCCACCATGGCCAAGACCATCAAGCTGTCTAAGGACACCAGGGACAAAATTGTAGACCTGTAAAAGGCTGGGATGGGCTACAGGACAATAGGCATGCAGCTTGTTGAGAAGGCAACAACTGTTGGCACAACTATTTGAAAAGGGAAGAAACACAAGATGACTGTCAATCTTCCTCGGTCTGGGGCACAATGCAATATCTCGCCTCATGGGGTAAGGAGGATTCTGAGAAATGTCAGCAATCGGTCCAGAACTACATGGGAGGAACTGGTCAATGACCTAAAGAAAGCTGGAAGTCTCAAACATTACCATTAGTAACACACTACACCGTCATGGATTAAAATCCTTCAGGGCACGCAAGGCCCCCCTGCTCATGCCAGCACATGTCCAGGCCCATTTGAAGTTTGCCAGTGACCCTCTGGATGATTCAGAGGAGACATGGGAGAAATTCATGTGGTCAGATGAGACTAAAATAGAAATTTTTGGCATCAACTCCAGTCGCCGTGTTTGGATGAAGAAGAATGAGTACAACCCCAGATCACCGTCCCAACTGTGAAGCATGGTGGGGGAAACATCATACTTTGGGGGTGCTTTTCTGCAAAGGGGACAGGATGACTGCACTGTATTGGGAGGATGGACGGGGTCATGTATCGTGAGATTTTGGCCAGCAATCTCCTTCCCTCAGTAAGAGCATTGAAGATGGGTCGCAGCTGGGTTTTTCAGCATGAGAATGATCTGAAACACACAGCCAGGGCAACTAGTGAGTGGCTCCGTAAGAAACATTTCAAGGTCCTGGTGTGGCCCAGCCAGTCTCCAGACCTGAACCCAATAGAAAATCTTTTGAGGGAGCTGAAACTCAATGTTGCCCAGCTACAGTCCCGAAGCCTGAAAGATCTGGAGAAGATCTATATGGATCACTGCTGCAGTGTGTGCAAACTTAGTGAAGAACTACAGGAAATGTCTGACCTCTGTAGGATTTTCGGGATTTTTTTTTAGATTCTGTCTCACAGTTGAAGTGTACCTACGAAAAAAAATACAGACCTCTTCACTCTTTGTAGGTTGGAAAACTTGCAAAATCGGCAGTGTATCAAATAATTATTTTCCCCAATGCATATATATATATATATATATATATATATATATATATAGACATACAGTTGTGCTCAAAAGTTTACATACCCCGGCAGAATTTTTCCTTTCTTGGCCTTGTTTCAGAGAATATGAATGATAACAAAAAAAACTTTTTCTCCACTCATGGTTATTGGTTGGGTGAAGCCATTTATCATCAAACTACTGTGTTTTCTCTTTTTAAATCTTAATGACAACCAAAAACATTCAAATGACCCTGGTAAAAGTTCACATACCCCAGTTCTTAATACCGTGTATTGCCCCTTCTAACATCAATGACAGCTTGAAGTCTTTTGTGGTAGTTGTGGATGAGGTTCTTTATTTTCTCAGATGGTAAAGCTGCCCATTCTTCTTGGCAAAAAAACTCCAGTTCCTGTAAATTCCTGGGTTGTCTAGCATGAATTGCACGCTTGAGATCTCCCCAGAGTGGCTCAATGATATTGATGTCATGAGACTCAGATGGCCACTCCAGAACCTTCACTTTGTTCTGCTGTAGCCAATGACAGGTTGACTTGGCCTTGTGTTTCAGATCGCTGTCATGTTGGAACATCCAAATACGTCCCATGCGCTGCTTCCGGGCTGATGAGTACAAATTTGCCTCCAGTATTTGCTGATAACATGCTGCATTCATTGCATTCATCTTTCCTTCAACTTTTACCAAGTTTCCTGTGCCTTTGCAGCTCACACATCCCCAAAACATCAGCGATCCACCTCCGTGCTTTACTGTAGGAATGGTGTTCCTTTCATCATAGGCCTTGTTGACCTCTCTCCAAATGTAACGTTTATGGTTATGGCCAAAAAGTTCAATTTTGGTCTCACCACTCCAAATTACCCTGTTCCAGAAATGTTGAGGATTTTCTCTGTGCTGTTTGGCGTATTGTAGGCGAGATACTTTGTCGCATTTCCGCAGTAATGGCTTTCTTCTGGCGACTCGACCATGCAGCCCATTTTTCTTAAAGTGCCTCCTTATTGTGCATCTTGAAACAGCCACATCGCTAGTTTTCAGAGAGTCCTGAATTTCAGCTGATGTTATTTGTGGGTTTTCCTTTGCATCCCCAACAATTTTCCTGGCAGTTGTGGCCAAAATTTGTGTTGGTCTACCTGTCCGCGGTTTGGTTTTCACAGAGCCCATGATTTTCCATTTGTTAATCATAGTTTGATGACTGGCATTATCAATTTCATGGATTTTTTTTGTATCCCTATCCTGTGTTATACAGTTCAACTATCTTTTCCCATAGATCCGTTGACAATTCTTTTTCTTTCCCCATGACTCACAATCCAGAAACATCAGTGGCTGGATGAAAGATGCAAGAGTCTATCTGGATCCCAGGAACTCACTCAGCTTTTATGCACACACACTGATTACACACTGATTACAAGCAAACAGGTCACAGGTTACCTTTGGCAGCCATTCAAACCCATTTGTGTCAAATTCTGTGCATGTTATCAGGCCAAAATCACCAGGGTATGTGAACTTTTGATCAGGGTCATTTGGATGTTTGACAGTAGTTTGACAATGTATGGCTTCATCCAACCAATAACCATGAGTGGAGAAAAAGTTTTTTTGCTATCATTTATTTATTTATCATTTATTAACTTTTGAGCACAACTGTATATATATATATATATATATATATATATATATATGTATATATATATACACATTGGGGAAAATAATTATTTCATACACCCTACAAAGAATGAAGAGGTCTGTAATTTTTATATAAATATATATATATATATATACAAGGTCATGGCCGAAAGTGTTGGCACGCTTGAAATTGTTCCAGAAAATGAAATATTTCTCCCAGAAAATTATTGCAATTACACATTTTGTTATATACATATTTATTTGCTTTGTAGGTATTGGAACAACACAAAAATACAGAGAAAAAAAAAGAAAATTAGACATCATTTCAAGCAAAACCCCAAAAATGGGTCGGACAAAATTGTTGGCACCCTCAACTTAATATTTGGTTGCACACCCTTTGTAATAAAAAACTCAATCAATCACATCCTATAACCATCAACAAGCTTCTTACAACTCTCAACTGGAATTTTTCACCACTCTTCTTTTGCAAACTGGTCCAGGTCTCTCATATTTGAAAGGTGCCTTCTCCCAACAGCAATTTTAAGATCTCTCCACAGGTGTTCAATGGGATTTAGATCCAGACTCATTGCTGGCCACTTCAGAAATCTCCAGCTCTTTGATTCTTGAAATATGTTTGGGGTCATTGTCCTGCTGGGAGACGCATGACCTAGGACGCAAACCCAGCTTTATGACACCGGGTGACACCGGACTCTACATTGCGTCCCAAAATCCATTGGTAATCTTCATATTTCATAATGCCTAGCACACAGTCAAGGCACCCAATGCCGGAGGCAGCAAAACAACCCCAAAATCTCTTTAACCTCCACCATATTTGACTCTAGGTACTGTGTTCTTTTTTTTGTAGGCCTCATTCCATTTTTGGTAAACAGTAGAATGATGTGCTTTACCAAAAAGCCATATCTTGGTCTCATCTGTCCACAAGATGCTTTCCCAGAAGGATTTTGGCTTACTCACGTACATTTTGGCAAACTGCAGTCTAGCTTTTTTATGTCTCTGTGTTACCAGTAGAGTGTCCTGCCATAGCAATTAATTTAATTCAAATGCTGATGGATAGTTCATGCTGACGCTGATGCTCCCTGAGCCAGCAGGACAGCTTGAATTTCTTTGGAACTTGATTGGGGCTGCTTATCCACCATCAGGACTATCCTGTGTTGCAACCTTTCATCAATTTTTCTCTGCCATCCATGTCCAGGGAGATTAGCTACAGTGCCATGGGCTGTAAACATCTTAATTATGTTGTGCACCATGTACAAAGGAACATTAAGATCTCTGGAGATGGATTTCTGACCTTGAGATTGTTGATAATGTTCCACAATTTTGGTTCTCAGACAGTTCTCTTCTCCTCTTTCTGTTCTCCAGATGAAGGCATGACCCTCCGAAACATGTTGTGAGTGCCACATTTGTTAAATAATGAAGTAATACCTAAAGGATTATCTGTACCCAGATGCTGGATTCATACGCCACACTAAAATCGCAAATTTACCAAGTTCATCAATCATATCCCTTTGGGAGCGGTAAGAGCTGCAGCTTACAGGATCGAAGTACAGTGAGTGAAGGACCTGAGGTGACGTCACCCCCACGTGACCGGTTAAGCCTGAACGCCGGAGTATCGTGTGTTGTGTGACTATACACCGGATGCCCACACTGTGGTTGTGCAGAGGTGCACAACCATGAATGGTGAGTGATCTCATGACCCCCTTCCACCCAAAATAGTCCCCATCAGACCATCAGCTACACACAAGGGCACCTCTCTGTATGTTTTTATTCTCCATGTTTAGTGTAACACACAATGCAAAGATTGAGTCAACTTCTCCCCTTTTTATCTGGTTTCAGGTGTGATTTTCATTTTGCCCACACCTGTTACTTGCCACAGCTGATTTTGAACAATCATTACAAAATTGAAACAAAGTTCTTTACCCACATTTTTTGGAAAAGTGCCAACAATTTTGTCTGGCCCCTTTTGGGGGCTTTGTGTGAAATAATGTCCAATTTGTCTTTTTTCTCTGTTTTTTGTGTTATTCCAATACACAAAAAAGTAAATACATATTTGTATAACAAAACATGTGTAATTGCAATAATTTTCTGGAACAATTTCAAAGGGGCCAATACTCCCCCCACCCCCTTCCTGATAAGTTGTGCTAAACCATGTGATCTGCTAGCTGTAGGCAATTATGGGATGTTCGACTGGCTGCTGGGTATGGTTTTTTTTTGTCCTATCCACGCAAATCAAATCATAAATTGTTCGAATTTGCCAGGAACTGCAAATTTCAGAAAATTCGACTTGAAGACAAAGCTCCAAGGATCGATTTGACCATCCCTAGTTCCCATCCAGCTATATTTTAGTGGAGTGGCTTGGGTAATATGCAGTTTTGACATCACCAGAACTGAAAGTATAAATGATCATGTGTGTATGTATTCATAATATACAACAATATGTAAAATATATATATCTCTTCATCGTCTTTATTTTTTTTTTTTATATAGCGCTAACATATTCCGCAGCGCTTTACATACATTATCATCGCTGTCCCCATCGGGGCTCACAATCTAAATTCCCTATCAGTATGTCTTTAAAGTGTGGGAGGAAACCGGAGTATCCGGAGGAAACCCACGCAAACACGGGGAGAACATACAAAACTCCTTGCAGATGTTGTCCTTGGTGGGATTTGAACCCAGGACCCCAGCGCTGCAAGGCTGCAGTGCTAGCCATATATATATGCTTCTATGCAAGTTAAGTTTATGTAATAGTATTAAGAATTTAGCATTTAGCAATTTAGCAAGAAAAGTAATGCTGTGGCTCTTATTCTTCTTTAATTTTCCAAAATTCTCCCCGTTACATTTTTGTGCTCTTCCCACTCTCTTTTTTCCTTGCCTTGTATTCCTCTCACTGCACTTACATTTTGTCCAATTTTGTGATTAGTAATTTGCAGTTGCCCTGAAGTAATGTGTAGGGTACAATGTCTGTGTCCCTTTTTCTCTTAAATCCTCCTTTTTCACTGATTGCCCTCCTTTCTCGTATCAACTCATTAACTCTGATAAATCAAAGCAGGAACAAAGGGGACAGGAGACTGCTAAGGGTAAAAAGTGTGCAAAATGGAAAGAAATGCAAAGCTAGTTAACCATTAGTCTCTGCCAGGACACAAAGAGACTAAAATAGTTTAGAATAAGCTTAATAAATTCATATTATCTTTCTACTAACTCCATGTTCACAAGTCATTTAACACTGCCACTACTAGATTGTATTTATAGCTAATTCTGCCCGAAATTAGTAATTGTGCCCCCTAAGTGCTTATGTCTAATTATCCGGCACCTATAATTCTCTTGAAAAATTCAGTTGCCGTAGGCACATGCTTGTTTGTATGGTAAATGTGCCATGTACAAATTGAAAAAGGAGATCTTAAAAGTGAAGGTATTTATTTTCTTCTGATTATTATATTAACAGGGTTGTCTGGTTTAAAAATGCCATCTACTCTAGCAGATTAACCCTTTAAGGACCGGGACATTTTATGTTTTTGCACTTTTGTTTTTTCCCACCCTTGTGATAGCTTGTTTTTTTGATCACTTTTTATGGTATTTTTTTAGAGACCAAAAAAAAGCAAGTGTAGCTTTTTGATTTTTTCCTTTTGACATAATGTTTAAAAATTGTTAGAATTTTTAGACTTTTACGAATGCAACAATATCAAATATATTTGTTTGCTTTATTTTTTAATTTCTTTACTTTTTAAATGGTAAAAGGTGTTTGTTGGAAAGTTTGGTTTACAAAAAAAAATGTTTAAAAAAAGTTTGTTTTTTCTACTCTAATTTTTAGTCTTCCTCGGAGCTTTAACCCGTAATCTTTGAATGTTGACACAATATAATGAAATACTACAGTATCGACCACGTCAGACAAAACTTTAAACACCACAATTTCAACCACCACAACCAACTTCAACCTCCACAATCCTTCTGCATAGCAAATGAAAAGGACTCTGTCAGCACAGAAAATAGTGTTCAGCACTGCTAATTTAGGCATACAGTTCTAGCACGATAAACCAGGGCTAGGGATAAACAGTAGCGGTGGTTCTCAGTAATTTGACTGGACAAGAGCAGCAATCCAAGATAGAAAAAGAACTCTACGGTACTCACCAATCGGTAAGAAATGTCTTCCTTTATTCAAAAAAGTGGGAGCAGGTATGGAGCAGTAGGTTAAAACAGGGTGCCCTATTAATCTCCTGCTCCACACCGTCTCCCATGGAGTTGCACTTTTTTGTATAAAGGAAGATATTTATTAAAGTGTATCTGTTGTTTTAATTTTTGTTTCATAAATCAATAATACACATGAAAAAAAATCAACAATGTAATAAATATTATCTGAGAAATCTGCTTCTTTCTCTAAAAAATTGATCATTTATTATCAAAATTCTCAATTCTGAGGTAAAATTAGTATTCAGTCAAGACAGATTTTCCCATTACTGAGATAGGAGACGGCAGCTGAGATTCTATGTAGGTAGGAGGGGAAAGAGGAGGGAGGAGCTCTGCCTCTAGTTCCTCCCTCCTCCAGTCTACATAGAATTGTATCCGTAGCAACTGCCATTTCCTATTAAGGCCAATCTAGACAAAACAGTATAGACACAATGGATATACAGTACAGACCAAAAGTTTGGACACACCGATCGGGGTACTTCTGCTGCGAGCAGCCGGGAGATGACCAGCTAGCACAGTGTGAGCGTGGGAGCGTGTGAGGGTGAGCGTGGGAGCGTGAGAATGTGAGCGTGAGAATCAGAGTGTGTGAGGGTGAGCGTGTGAGGGTGAGCGTCTGAGGGTGAGCATCTGAGGGTGAACGTCGGAGGGTGAGCGTCCGAGGGTGAGAGTCCGAGGGTGAGCGTCTGAGGGAGAACGTCCAAGGGAGAGCGTCCGAAGGTGAGCGTCCGAGGGTGAGTGTCCGAGGGTGAGCATCCGAGGGTGAGCATCCGAGGGTGAGCGTCAAAGCGTGAGTGTCAGAGCCTGAGCGTGAGCGTCAGAGCGTGAGCGTCCGAGCGTGAGTGTCAGAGCGTGAGCATCAGAGCGCGAGCGTCCGAGCGTGAGCATGAGCGTCAGAGCGTGAGCGTCCAAGCGTGAGCGCGAGCGTCCGAGCGTGAGCGTGAGAGTCAAACATGAGCGTCAGAGCGTGAGCGTCAGAGCGTGTGTCCGAGCGTGAGCGTCCGAGCGTGAGCATCAGAGCGTGAGTGTCTGAGCGTGAGCGTTCGAGCGTGAGCGTCAGAGCGTGACCGTCCGAGCGTGAGTGTCCGAGCGTGAGCGTCCAAGCGTGAGCATCAGAGCATGAGCGTGAGCGTCAGAGCGTGAGCGTCCGAGCGTGAGCATGTGAGCGTTTGAGCGTCCGAGCGTGAGCGCCAGCACATGAGTGTGAGCGTCAGAGCATGAGCGTGAGCGTCAGAGCGTGAGCGTCAGAGCATGAGCGTGAGCGTCAGTGCGTGAGCGAGAGCGTGAGCGTCAGAGCGTGAGCGTCAGTGCGTGAGCGTGAGCGTCCGAGCATGAGCGTCCGAGCGTGAGCGTCAGAGCGTGAGTGTGAGCGTCAGAGCGTGAGCGTCCGAGCGTGAGCGTCAGAGCGTGAGCATCCGAGCGTGAGCATCAGTGCGTGAGCGTGAGCGTCAGAGCATGAGCGTCACTGCGTGAGCATGAGCGTCCGAGCGTGAGCGTCAGAGCGTGAGTGTGAGCGTCAGAGCGTGAGCGTCCGAGCATGAGCGTCAGAGCGTAAGCGTCAGAGTGTGAGCTTCTCAGCGTGAGCATCCGAGCGTGAGCAATGAGCATGTGAGCGTCAGAGCGTGAGAGTCAGAGCGTGAGCGTCAGCGTGAGCGTCCGAGCGTGAGCGTGAGCATCCGAGCGTGAGCGTCAGAGCATGAGCGTCAGTGCGTGAGCGTGAGTGTGAGCGTCTGAGCGTGAGCGTGAGCATCCGAGCGTGAGCGTCAGAGCATGAGCATCTGAGGGTGAGTGTCAGAGCGTGAGCGTCAGAGCGTGAGCGTCCAAACGTCCGAGCGTGAGCGTCAGAGTGTGAGCGTCAGAGCGTGAGCGTCCAAGCGTGAGCGTCAGAGCGTGAGCGTCAGAGCGTGAGTGTGAGCGTCAGAGGGTGAACGTCCGAGCGTGAGCGTCAGAGTGTGAGCGTGAGCGTCCGAGCGTGAGCATGTGAACATCCGAGCGTGGGCGTCAGAGCGTGAGTGTGAGCGTCTGAGCGTGAGCGTCAGAGCGTGAGTGTCAGAGCGTGAGCGTCAGAGTGTGAGCGTCCGAGCGTGAGCGTTAGTGCGTTTGTGTGAGCGTCAGTGCGTGAGCGTGAGCGTCAGAGCGTGAGCCTGAGCGTCAGAGCGTGAACGTCCGAGCAAGAGCGTGAGCGTCAGAGCGTGAGCGTCTGAGGGTGAGTGTCAGTGCGTGAGGGTCTGAGTGTGAGCGTCCGAGCGTGAGCGTCAGAGCATGAGCCTGAGCGTCAGAGCGTGAGCTTCCGCGCGTGAGCGTCAGAGCGTGAGCGTCTGAGGGTGAGTGTCAGAGCGTGAGCCTGAGCGTCAGAGCGTGAGAGCGTGAGCGTCAGAGCGTGAGCGTCCGAGCATGAGCGTCAGTGTGTGAGTGTGAGCGTCAGTGCGTGAGCGTGAGCGTCAGTGCGTGAGCGTGAGCGTCAGAGCGTGAGTGTCAGCGTGAGCGTCCGAGCGTGAGCGTGAGCATCCGAGCGTGAGCGTCAGAGCGTGAGCGTCAGAGCATGAGCGTGAGCGTCAGTGCGTGAGTGTGAGCGTCCGAGCGTGAGCGTGAGCATCCGAGCGTGAGCGTCAGAGCATGAGCAACTGAGGGTGAGTGTCAGAGCGTGAGCGTCCAAGCGTCCGAGCGTGAGCGTCAGAGTGTGAGCGTCAGAGCGTGAGCGTGAGCGTCCAAGCGTGAGCGTCAGAGCGTGAGCGTCAGAGCGTGAGCGTCAGAGCGTGAGTGTGAGCGTCAGAGGGTGAACGTCCGAGCGTGAGTGTCAGAGCGTGAGCGTGAGCGTCCGAGCGTGAGCATGTGAACATCCGAGCGTGGGCGTCAGAGCGTGAGTGTGAGCGTCCGAGTGTGAGCGTCAGAGCGTGAGTGTCAGAGCGTGAGCGTCAGAGTGTGAGCGTCCGAGCGTGAGCGTTAGTGCGTTTGTGTGAGCGTCAGTGCGTGAGCGTGAGCGTCAGAGCGTGAGCCTGAGCGTCAGAGCGTGAACGTCCGAGCAAGAGCGTGAGCGTCAGAGCGTGAGCGTCTGAGGGTGAGTGTCAGTGCGTTAGGGTCTGAGTGTGAGCGTCCGAGCGTGAGCGTCAGAGCGTGAGCCTGAGCGTCAGAGCGTGAGCGTCCGAGCGTGAGCGTCAGAGCGTGAGCGTCTGAGGGTGAGTGTCAGAGCGTGAGCCTGAGCGTCAGAGCGTGAGAGCGTGAGCGTCAGAGCGTGAGCGTCCGAGCGTGAGCGTCAGTGTGTGAGTGTGAGCGTCAGTGCGTGAGCGTGAGCGTCAGTGCGTGAGCGTGAGCGTCAGAGCGTGAGCGTCACAGCGTGAGCTTGAGCGTCAGAGCATGAACGTCCGAGCGAGAGCGTGAGCGTCAGAGCGTGAGCGTCTGAGGGTGAGTGTCAGAGCGTGAGCGTCTGAGTGTGAGCGTCCGAGCGTGAGCGTCAGAGCGTGAGCGTCCGAACGTGAGCGTCAGTGCGTGAGCGTGAGCATCAGTGCGTGAGCGTGAGCGTCAGAGCGTGAGCGTCAGTGCGTGAGCGTGAGCATCAGTGCGTGAGCGTCAGAGCATGAGCATCAGTTCGTGAGCGTGAGCGTCCAAACGAGAGCGTCAGTGCGTGAGCGTGAGCGTCAGAGCATGAGCGTCAGTTCGTGAGCGTGAGCGTCCAAACGAGAGCGTCAGTGCGTGAGCGTGAGCATCAGTGCGTGAGCGTGAGCGTCAGAGCGTGAGCGTCAGTGCGTGAACGTGAGCGTCAGTGCGTGAGCGTCAGAGCGTGAGCGTCAGTTCGTGAGCGTGAGCGTCAGAGTGTGAGCGCGAGCATCAGAGCGTGAGTGTGAGCTTCCGAGTGTGAGCGTCCGAGCGTGAGCGTCAGAGCGTGAGCGTCCGAGCGTGAGCGTCAGTGCATGAGCGTGAGTGTCAGAGCGTGAGCGTGAGCGTCAGTGCGTGAGCGTGAGCGTCCGAGCGTGAGCATCCGAGCGCGAGCGTCAGAGCGTGAGCGTGAGCATCAGAGCGTAAGCGTCCGAGCGTGAGCGTCCAATCGTGAGCGTCAGAGTGTGAGCGTCAGAGCATGAGCGTTAGAGCGTGAGCGTCCAAGCGTGAGCGTCAGAGCGTGAGCCTGAGAGCGTGAGCATCCGAGCGTGAGCGTCAGAGCGTGAGCGTCCGAGCATGAGCGTCAGAGCGTGAGCGTCAGTGCGTGAGCGTCAGTGCGTGAGCGTCCGAATGTGAGCGTCTGAGGGTGAGCATCTGAGGGTGAGCATCAAAGCGTGAGCGTCTGAGCGTGAGCGTCCAAGCGTTAGCGTCAGAGCGTGAGCGTCAGAGCGTGAGCGTCTGAGGGTGAGTGTCTGAGCGTGAGCGTCAGAGCGTGAGCGTCTGAGGGTGAGCGTCCGAGCGTGAGCGTCCAAGCGTGAGCATCAGAGCATGAGCGTGAGCGTCAGAGCGTGAGTGTGAGCGTCAGAGCATGAGCGTCCGAGCGTGAGCGTCTGAGGGTGAGCGTCTGAGGGTGAGCGTCAGAGCGTGAGCATCAAAGCGTGAGCATCCGAGCGTGAGCGTCAGAGCGTGAGCATGAGCGTCAGAGCGTGAGCGTGAGCGTCAGAGCGTGAGCGTCAGTGCGTGAGCGTGAGCGTCAGAGCGTGAGTGTCAGTGCGTGAGTGTCAGAACGTGAGCGTCAGAGCGTGAGCGTCTGAGGGTGAGCGTCCGAGGGTGAGTGTCTGAGCGTGAGCGTCTGAGCGTGAGCGTCCGAGCGCGAGCGTCTGAGCGTGAGCGTCAGAGCGTGAGCGTCTGAGGGTGAGCGTCTGAGGGTGAGCGTCTGAGGGTGTGAGGGTGAGCGTGTGCGGGTGAGCGTGTGCGGGTGAGCCGCTAACGGCCGCCATCTTGTTCTGAAATCCTGCATCGCTGATTGGCCGCGGCCTGACCAATCAGCGACGTGGGATTTCCTGGACAGACAGACAGAAAGATAGACAGACAGACGGGATAAGACAATTATATATATTAGATTGAAGGCATACTGAACCAGCATGACTACCACAGCATCTTGCAGCGGCATGCTATTCCATCCGGTTTGTGTTTAGTTGGACCATCATTTATTTTTCAACAGGACAATGACCCCAAACACACCTCCAGGCTGTGTAAGGGCTATATGACCAAGTAGGAGAGTGATGGGGTGCTACGCCAGATGACCTGGCCTCCACAGTCACCCGACCTGAACCCAATTGAGATGGTTTGGGGTGAGCTGGACCGCAGAGTGAAGGCAACAAGTGCTAAGCATCTCTAGGAACTCCTTCAAGATTGTTGGAAGACCATTTCCAGTGACTACCTCTTGAAGCTCATCAAGAGAATGCCAAGAGTGTGCAAAGCAGTCATCAAAGCAAAAAGGTGGCTACTTTGAAGAACCTAGAATATAAGACGTATTTTCAGTTGTTTCACACTTTTTTGTTAAGTATATAATTCCACATGTGTTAATTCATAGTTTTGATGCCTTCAGTGTGAATGTACAATTTTCATAGTCATGAAAATACAGAAAAATCTTTAAATGAGAAGGTGTGTCCAAACTTTTGGTCTGTACTGTACATATACGGTGGTCAGATATGTAAATACAGTGGGAGTACAATAAGTATAAGCAGATGATACTATAGTCAGTTATCCTTTGGATGTTAGGCCTTGATGCTGCACAGCCACATGGGATGTGTGTGGTTCCAGTGGTTTCCGGTTTCTTCCAATGCGATACGACGGCGTGGCCTCCCTTAGAAAGGAACAGTGGGCCACAGCCTTGCTCAAACAGTTAACCCCTTGGTTGGTCACTCTCTTTTCCACTACCGGGATGGTCTTAGTTTCCCTCCCTTGGGTCTGGTAGCTGAAAACTCCAAAATCTATGATGGATCATAACTTGTCAACAGAAGGTCATAGGAAGGCAGTTTCGGCGCCATCAGATCCAGCCTGGCAACTGTTGCGCTTGGAGACCAAACACAGATTTGCTACCTGGCTTCTCCTGGCCGTTCTATGTATTTCTCCACCCCGGGGTGCTAGAACAGGTCGAGACCCCGGTGGGTGTTTGTCCCTTTCCCGAGATCTCCAAAATGTAAGTGGTATACGGCTATGATGTATGATAACTCTATAACTCCTTATGAAATTACGGCTCCCGTCCATCTGGGGGGGGGGTTTCTTTGAAGCAGTTAAGCAGCTTGGGCTCTCAGCAGGGATTTATCCTGCCAAAAAGTCCTTGTTCCCAGCTAGGCTCTAGGGACGTTAGTTTTTCTACTTTGAGCATTTGAAGCTGGACCACCTGCTAAGCCATGTGTCCTGTCTCAGCTTCACATTTTGAAGGAGGTCTATAATCTCAGACTGGATATGATACAGTCGATTGGCATGTAATTATATTCCCTATATTCTTAAAACAAAATCTCAAATAATGTTGGAGGTTAGGTTTCCACACAAGAAATAATTTTTCTAAACTGTTTGTGGACATTTCTCCCTCTCTTGACGGAAACTGGGCATGATAGAATCATTAGGCAGATTTATCAGAGCTCTGAAAAAGCATTCAAAGTCAGTTGTAGATATAGAATATCATTCA
The DNA here is from genome assembly GCF_046119375.1 of Phyllobates terribilis. Taxonomy (NCBI): domain Eukaryota; kingdom Metazoa; phylum Chordata; class Amphibia; order Anura; family Dendrobatidae; genus Phyllobates; species Phyllobates terribilis. The sequence continues at coordinate 219,223,707 of NW_027362765.1, forward strand.
ATAGGGCAGCACAGTGGCTCAGTGGTTAGCACTGCAGCCTTGCAGCACTGGGGTCCTAGGTTCAAATCCCACCAAGGACAACATCTGCAAGGTGTTTGCATTGGTGTTCTCCAGTTTCCTCCCACACTCCACAGACATACTGATAAGGAATCTAGATTGTGAGCCCCAATGGGGACGGTGCCAATATTGTCTGAATTGTAAAGCAGTGCAGAATATGTTGGCACCATATAAATAAAAACATTATTATTATTCCGCATCACAATTTCATATTCTGTAATCAGATTCTGGACAACATTTTTCTTAGTCATTTTTGGTCCATTATTTCATAGACCTCTCTTTCATACAGATAAAAGCAAAATAAAAACTGCCAAGTGATTGCAGATAATTTTTTCTCATACAAACAAATTCCTTCTTGACCAAAGTTAAATAATTTTCTGCACCTTGTGTATAAGTACAGAAGTTTAGTATGCATCTATGCATGCTAGGCATCTCTTTAAATTTAAATAATTTAAATTTAAAAGTTTCAAAAACCTTGCGAAAATACACAAATGAATTTAAAAAACTGATTAGTCAATTTATTGGTCCTGATTCATCGTTGTCCTTGTGCCTTTTTTCTAGAATAAAATGGCTCTAATGGTTACTTTTATGTTTGCACCATTTTCATTATTTAATTTGTGCAACTGTTTTTGCTTGCTGGTCAATAAGGTCCTGGTGTTCTTTATGAAATTAAAATACTAATAAAAACCATCTTGATAGCAAAAATAGACTTGCAGCTCACTGAGAGATCAAGTTATATGCTGCCTATAGAAGTCTATGGAGAAAGGAGCGCAAAATAGGAGCAAACAATACAGCAACTTAAAAGAGTAAGAGGCAGAAGGACACTCAGACTCTGCTGCTGTTTATATTATTTAGCTACATTGCTCAACACTGCCGCATTAAGTCCTGCTGTCACTACTTTGAGGCTGTATTATCACGAGACAAAGGCCTTGATTTATTAAGACTGGCAATGTTCATGCTGGTCTTGATGAGAAGGCAGATTGGAGTCAGATGCTCCTGATTCGTTAAGAGGCACAAACTGCTAAAAACTGTTATCTCCTACCTTTCTTTTGATGATTTCAGACTGTTACTTATATCGATTTCTATAGAATACCAAGTAGGAAGTCAGGCAACTAACTTCCTTTTTCTCTAAAACTTTAACCCCTTTCCGGCCCAAGGCGTACTAATACGTATCTGTGCCCTGGGCCTTATGGGCTAGATACGTATTTGTACGCTTTGGCGATTTCACCCGCACACAAGCAGTGCGGGCGAAATCGCCACCGGTTGTCAGCTGATTGTCACAGCTGACACCCGGTGCTATGTGCAAGGAGCAGTCCCGCACCGCTCCCTGCACATTAACCCCTTAAATGCTGCGATTGAAATCGATCGCAGAATTCCGGTGGCAAGAGGAGGTAAGCGCGATACTTACCTTCTCTGCCGCTGAAAGGCTGCATAGCACAGGGATGGTGCTGCATTCCTGTGCTATGCAGCCGATTAGGCTGCAAAAAGTGAAAGTTCCATAGTGGGACAATGTGCAAAAGTAATAAAAATGTCAGAAAGTGAAAAAAAGAGAAATTGTAAAAATATTTTTAAAAAATGCAAAAAATAATTAAAAACAAGATATATATTGTACCCATAAATAAATAATCTTATAAAAAAATTAATAAAAAACAATAAAAGTATACATATTTGGTATCGCCGCGGCCGGAACGGCCTGACCTATAAAACTGTCCCATTAGTTAACCCCTTTAGTGAACATGGTAAAAAAAAAAAATGAAACTTAAAACGATGCTTTATCATCATACTGCCAAACAAAAAATTGAATAAAACATGATCAAAAAGACGAATGTAAATAAAAATGCTACCGCTGAAAACATCATCTTGTCCTGCAAAAATCAAGCCTCCATATAGCTCCAACAGCCAAAAAATAAAAAAGTTATATATCAGAATAAAGCGATGCAAAAACAATTATTTTTTTATACAGTGGTGGCCAAAAGTATTGGCACCCCTGCAATTCTGTCAGATAATACTCAGTTTCTTCCTGAAAATGATTGCAATCACAAATTCTTTGGTATTATTATCTTCATTTAATTTGCTTGCAAGGAAAAAACACAAAAGAGAATGAAGCAAAAATCAAATCATTGATCATTTCACACAAAACTCCAAAAATGGGCCAGACAAAAGTATTGGCACCCTCAGCCTAATACTTGGTTACACAACCTTTAGCCAAAATAACTGCAAACAACCGCTTCCGGTAACCATCAATGAGTTTCTTACAATGCTCTGCTGAAATTGTAGACCATTCTTCTTTGGCAAACTGCTCCAGGTCCCTGATATTTGAAGGGTGCCTTCTCCAAACTGCCATTTTGAGATCTCTCCACAGGTGTTCTATGGGATTCAGATCTGGACTCATTGCTGGCCACCTTAGGAGTCTCCAGTGCTTACTCTCAAACCATTTTATAGTGCTTTTGGAAGTGTGTTTTGGGTCATTGTCCTGTTGGAAGACCCATGACCTCTGAGGGAGACCCAGCTTTCTCACACTGGGCCCTACATTATGCTGCAAAATTTGTTAGTAGTCTTCAGACTTCATAATGCCATGCACACGGTCAAGCAGTCCAGTGCCAGAGGCAGCAAAGCAACCCCAAAACATCAGGGAACCTCCGCCATGTTTGACTGTAGGGACCGTGTTCCTTTCTTTTAATGCATCTTTTTTTTTCCTGTACACTCTATGTTGATGCTTTTTGCCAAAAAGCTCTACTTTTGTCTCATCTGACCAGAGAACATTCTTCCAAAATGTTTTAGGCTTTCTCAGGTAAGTTTTGCCAAACTCCAGTCTGGCTTTTTTATGTCTTGGGGTAAGAAGTGGGGTCTTCCTGGGTATCCTACCATACAGTCCCTTTTCATTCAGACGCCGACAGATAGTACGGTTGACACTGTTGTACCCTCGGACTGCAGGGCAGCTTGAACTTGTTTGGATGTTAGTCGAGGTTCTTTATCCACCATCCGCACAATCTTACGTTGAAATCTCTCGTCAATTTTTCTTTTCCGTCCACATCTAGGGAGGTTAGCCACAGTGCCATGGGCTTTAAACTTCTTGATGACACTGCGCACAGAAGACACAGGAACATTCAGGTCTTTGGAGATGGACTTGTATCCTTGAGATTGCTCATGCTTCCTCACAATTTGGTTTCTCAAGTCCTCAGACAGTTCTTTGGTCTTCTTTCTTTTCTCCATGCTCAATGTGGTACACACAAGGACACAGGACAGAGGTTGAGTCAACTTTAATCCATGTTAACTGGCTGCAAGTGTGATTTAGTTATTGCCAACACCTGTTAGGTGCCACAGGTAAGTTACAGGTGCTGTTAATTACACGAATTAGAGAAGCATCACATGATTTTTCAAACAGTGCCAATACTTTTGTCCACCCCCTTTTTTAGGTTTGGTGTGGAATTGTATCCAATTTGGCTTTATAACAATTCTTTTTGTGTTTTTTCATTGAAGACAAATTAAATGAAGATAATAATACCAAAGAATTTGTGATTGCAATCATTTTCAGGAAGAAACTGAGTATTATCTGACAGAATTGCAGGGGTGCCAATACTCTTGGCCACCACTGTAAAATAGTTTTTATTGTGCAAAACATAAAAAAAAATATAAATGTGGTACCGCTGTAAACGTACTGACCCGAAGAATAAAACTGCCTTATCAATATTACCACACGCAGAACGGCATAAAAAAAAAAAAAACAATTCCTAAATTGCTGGTTTTTGCTTATTCTGCCTCCCAAAAAATTGGAATAGAAAGCGATCAAAAAGTGTGCCATGACCGAAAATGGTACCAATAAAAACGTCAACTTGTCCCGCAAAAAACAAGCCATCACATGACTCGGTCAGCCGAAATATGGAAAAATTATAGTTCTCAAAATATGACGATGCAAAAAGTAGTCTTTGCAAAAAAAAAAAGTTTTTTTTAGCGCGTGACAGCTGTCAATCATAAAAACGAGATATGAATCTAGCATCGCTGTAATTGCACCGACCTGAAGAATAAAGTCATCTAATCACTTATACCGCACGAGGAATGGCATAAAAAATAAACTTAGGGTTAGGGATAGGGTTGTGCTAGGGTTAAGGTTGTGCTAGGGTTAGGGTTAAGGTTGGGCTAGGGTTGTGCTAGGGTTAAGGTTGGGCTAGGGCTAGGGTTAGGGTTAGGGTTGGGCTAGGGTTGGGCTAGGGTTGGGCTAGGGTTAAGGTTGGGCTAGGGCTAGGGATAGGGTTAGGCTTGGGCTAGGGTTAGGATTAGGGTTGGGCTAGGGTTAGGGTTCTGCTAGGGTTAGGGTTGTGCTAGGGTTGGGCTAGGGTTATGCTAAGGTTAAGGTTGGGCTAGGGCTAGGGTTAGGGTTGGGCTAGGGTTAGGGTTTGGCTAGGGTTAGGGTTGCGCTAGGGTTAGGGTTGTGCTAGGGTTAGGGTTGTGCTAGGAATAGGGTTGTGCTAGGGTTAGGGTTAGGGTTGGGCTAGGGTTAGGGTTGGGCTAGGGTTAGGGTTGGGATAGGGTTAGGGCTGGGCTAGGGTTGTGCTAGGGTTAGGGCTGGGCTAGGGTTGTGCTAGGGTTAAGGTTGGGCTAGGGTTAGGGTTGGGCTAAGGTTAGGGTTGGGCTAGGGTTAGGGTTGGGCTAGGGTTGAGCTAGGGTTAGGGTTGGGTTAGGGTTAGAGTTGGGGTTGTATTAGGGTTGGGTTTAGGCTTGTGTTGGGGTTGAGATTTTTTCAGAAGTAAAGGAAAAAAAATGACGATATGTTGAGCGCAAGTGCTCGCTACTTGAGTTTGCATCGGGTACTCGGGTATGCACTGAGTATACCGGGTGCTCGAGTGACATGCTCGAGTCTCCACCTCAAATATTTTGCAGCTGTTATACAGCCAAAAAAACCTTGCGGAGATTGCCTGCCTTGCACGAGCGATCCCCGCATGTTTTTTTTTGGGTGTCTAATAACCGTGAAACATGCGGGCGGGGGCTCGAGCATGTCACTTGAACATATGGGGTATTGGCTTACTCAGAAGAAATTGCACAACAAATAGCATGATACAATTTCTCCTGTTACCCTTATGAAAATGCAAAATTGGGGCTGAAAAACATTTTTGTTGGAAAAATGTGAAAATTTTATTTTTACGGCTCAATGTTCTAAACTTCTGTGAAGCACCTGGGGGTTCAGGGTGCTCACCACACATCTAGATAGGTTCCCTGGGGGGTCTATTTTCCAAAATGGGGTCACTTGTGGGGGGTTTCCACCGTTTAGGCACATGAGGGTCTCTCCAAACGCAACATGGCATCCGCTAATTATTCAAGCAAATTTTACATTCAAAAAGTCAAATGACACTACTTCTGTTACGAACCCTGCCGTGCGCCCAAACAGTGGTTTTCTCCCACATATGGGGTATCAACTTACTCAGGAGAAATTGCACAACAAATTTCATGGTGCAATTGCTCCTGTTACCATTATGAAAATGCAAAATTGGGGGCTGAAAAACATTTTTGTTGGAAAAATGTGAAAATTTTATTTTTACGGCTCAATGTTATAAACTTCTGTGAAGCACCTGGGGATTCAGGGTGCTCACCACACATCTAGATAAGTTCCGTGGGGGGGGGGGTCTAGTTTCCAAAATGTGGTCACTTGTGGGGGGTTTCCACTGTTTAGGCACATCAGGGGCTCTCCAAAAGCAACATGGCGTCCGCTAATTATTCAAGCAAATTTTAGGTTCAAAAAGTCAAATGACACTCCTTCCCTTCCGAACCCTGCCGTGCGCCCACACAGTGATTTTTCCCCACACATGGGGTATCGGCGTGCTCAGGAGGAATTGCACAACAAATTTAGGGGTTCATTTTTTAATGATACCCTTTCAAAAATAAAAAAATTGGGGTCTAAAGTAACATTTTTGTGAAAAAAAAATAAATGTTCATTTTTTTCTTCCACATTCCAAAAATTCCTGTGAAGCACCTAAAGGGTTAATAAACTTCTTGAATGTGGTTTTGAGCACCTTGAGCGGTGCAGTTTTTAGAATGGTGTCATTTTTGGGTATTTTCTGTCATAAAGGCCCCTCAAAGTCACTTTAAATGTGATGTGGTCCCTAAAAAATGGTTTTGTAAATTTTTGTTGTAAAAATGAGAAATCGCTGGTCAGTTTTTAACCCTTATAGCTCCCTAACAAAAAAAAAATTTGGTTCCAAAATTATGCTGATGTAAAGTAGACATGTGGGAAATGTTATTTATTAACTATTTTGTGTGACATAACTATCTGATTTAGGGGCATGGAAATTCAAATTTTAAAAATTGCAAAATTTTTAACATTTTTGCCAAATTTTCATTTTTTTCACAAATAAACGCAAGTGATGTCGAAGAAATTTTACCACTATCATGAAGTACAATATGTCACGAAAAAACATTCTCAGAATCAGTGGGATCCGTTGAAGTGTTCCAGAGTAATAATTACCCCATAAAGTGACAGTGGTCAGAATTGTAAAAATTGGCCTCATCATTAACGTGCAAACCACCCTCGGGGGTAAAGGGGTTAAATTGCACTACAGCATTTCTTGTTAAAATGAAAACAAATCTTGTACATTTATGGACCAGAAATTATAAATATATCATAATCATGAAGGCTTTAGACCATCCACTTACATTTGGATGCTGATAGCAGAATGCTTTACACTTTAAAGGGAACCTGTCATGTCCTTTGTACTATCTAATCTGCCCCATTGCGTTGTTAGTGATGCAATGCGCTTTTTTCATTAAAATCGGCAATCTAATCATGTGTAAAAACCACTTTATATACAGTAGAGACCAAAAGTTTGGGCGCACCTTCTCATTTAAAGATTTTTCTGTATTTTCATGGCTATGAAAATTGTACATTCACACTGGAGGCATCAAAACTATGAATTAACACATGTGGAATTATATACTTAACAAAAAAGTGTGAAACAACTGAAAATATGTCTTATATTTTAGGTTCTTCAAAGAAGCCACCTTTTGCTTTGATGACTGCTTTGCACACTCTTGGCATTCTCTTGATGATCTTCAAGAGGTAGTCACCGGAAATGGTTTTCACTTCACAGGTGTGCTCTGTCAGGTTTAATAAGTGGGATTTCTTGCCTTATAAATGGGGTTGGGACCATCAGTTGTGTTGTGCAGAAGTCTGGTGGATACACAGCTGATAGTCCAACTGAATAGACTGTTAGAATTTGTATTATGGCAAGAAAAAAGCAGCTAAGTAAAGATAAACGAGTGGCCATCATTACTTTAAGAAATGAAGGTCAGTCAGTCCGAGAAATTGGGCAAACTTTGAAAGTGTCCCCAAGTGCAGTTGCAAAAATCATCAAATGCTACAAAGAAACTGGCTCACATGAGGACCGCCCCAGGAAAGGAAGACCAAGAGTCACCTCTGCTTCTGAGGATAAGTTTATCCGAGTCACCAGCCTCAGAAATCGCAAGTTAACAGAAGCTCAGATTAGAGACCAGGTCAATGCCACACAGAGTTCTAGCTTGTTGCGCAAACCCAGGGACAGAATTCAAAAGGTGTGGGTGGCGACAAGCCAGACTGAATGCGATTTATCACACCCCTATGACTAAACGAGCAGGTATGATATAAGTATATAAAGCGGTTTTTACACATGATTATAGCGCCGATTTTAATGAAAAAAGCATGTTAGTGATGTACATTGCGTTTCAACACGTTTCAAAGTACATAACTTCTCGATCAGGACAACCACGGATCCTGATCAAGAAGTTGTATACTTTGAAATGCATTGACGAATAAACCACTTACTATTGGATTGGCATCCTTCATTCTTTAACGGCAGCACAGAACAACCCATTTGCTTTTTCCTTTATGCTTTCATCTCCTCGTGGGACTGCAGCAGCCTAAAGCGCTATCAGTGGCTGTGCACACAACCCAACCAGGTAAGCACAATTTGTGCATTCCTTTTTATATTGTTACTCAGATAAGACCCTATTTTGCATTTTATCTCCTTCCAGTTTCTCCTTTCAGTTTCTCCTTTTCGTATTTATATATTTCTCAGCTTAAATTTTCATATGAGACAAAATAGGATTAAAGAAAAGAAGAACATTAAAGAAGGAAGTGTGGAGATATTCTTCCTAATGTTTGCCTGTTTAATTTTTAATTTAATATGAGAACATTTAATCAAGCCTTTGAGCAGTGGGAAAGTTGTCTATTATTGGCTAATAAGGAGAAAACAAAATTAGGAAAGAGAGGATCATCTGGATAATCAATGACAGGGAAAGCAGCCCCATAAAAGCAAATCTGGATAAACAGAAGTCTGAAACACAGGTCAAAACTCGCTCTTTAGGGGATTATGTAGAGCACAAAGTTCCAAACTTTTGTCTGCAATTTTCTGTTTTTTTTTCTTGCTTCTAGAAGACAAGAATATATTATATAAATTAGCTGTAAGGTATAAATAATGGGATATTTAGTCTAACAAGAGCATCATCATCTGATTCAGAGGTCTCTACCATGCTTCAGTGGGACACAGGGAGCATTGCCTGTGTTGAAAGTAGAGCTAAACACTTCTCTGCTACAGAAAGGCCTGTGCCTGTCAACTCCACACAGATAAAAAATTTTGATGATGATAATTTGTTTTAATAATTCAAACCAAAGCCTCTGTCCCAAGGGAATATATGGCTTTAGGGGATGAGGAAGGCTGGATTCATTTATCTGATATAATTTGGCAGCTGGCAGGGGGTCCTAGAACTACTGGATCTAAAGGGAGTCTAGAAGCCACTGAACAGCAAAATAGAAATATAAGAAAATGATGTAATGTCTGCTATATTTTCTGCTTTCTTTTAATAATTCTTAAAGTTCTCCACTTCTTATCAATTAGTTGCATGTGAAATGAGGACGATATTCAGCATTAGATTGTAATGTATTTATTTTCAATTTAATTTTCTATGTGGGGGAGCTGGAAGTGGCAAAAATGAGCCATGGGTGCCTGTGTAAATTGTCCATGCTGACTGCTTATCAACCTACAGGTGATGACTTAAAGGGGTTGTCCACTACTTGGACAGCTCCTTCTCATTCTTCATGTTTGGCCCCGATAAAAATAAAAACACTTATACTTACTTCTGGTTCCAGCACCGTTCCAATGGTGTCGACACTTGCGTTCTCAGGGCTCACATGAAGTTGTTACATCATATGAGCCATGTGCCCAATCAGCGCCGGTGTTACTGTCCCCACCTTCGGATGTATTCAACAACAATGTTTTTTCTACCAAGAGATGCAAAAACCTTGCAAAATTTCTGCAAATACTCAATGTGCAAACATAGCGATGCCCCACATTTCTTTTTTCAAATATCTTTATTTAGTTCCAAAAAACATTCCTTTCTGTACAAAAACACTTAAAAAAGCATGAAAAAAAGCATGCAAAAAAGTGGCTAAAAACGCGTTCTTTCAACAGCATTTTTAAGGCCAAGATATGAGGAAACCTTGCAGAGCGATGTTCCACGGACAATAATATCAGCCCTCAGTGGCCCCAGAAATGGCGCATCCTTAAGATGCACCAAATCTGGCACTTAGCCTCGGCTCTTCCCAATTGCCCTGGTGCGGTGGCAAGTGAGGTAATAGGGTTGGGGCTCATGTCATCCTTGTATTGGCAGCTGACATGAAGCCCAGGTTAGTAATGGTGAGGCGTCTTATAAGACGCCCCCATTACTAACCCCATAGTAAAGGTTTGGAAATAAAGACACGGCAAATATAAAGTCTTTTATTTTAAATAAAAGTCCACACCATTTTTTACATATTTATTTAAAAATAAAAAACACAGTTATACTCACCTAACACCTAATCCGCTGAAGCCATTGTCACCTGTAAATAAACAACCATATCCCTTACCTGTCCACCGTGATGACATAATCCCGAGTGTCCCACGGATCAGTTGTAGGACAGTCACATCAGCAGTCACTGATGTGACTGCTCTACAAGACAGTAGGCTATTCAATTCACTGACACAGGAGTGTAATCACTCCTGTGTCAGTGTATAGCGCTGAGCTGATGGGAGTGAGTTCACCGGAGTTCAATCAGCTGAAGAGCCCCAGTGACCACACTTACAGCACCACTGCTGCGTGGGAATTTTATCACACAGCTGTTGTGCTGTAAGTGAGGTCACCGGAGCTTCATGAGCTGATGAACTCCAGTAACCTCACTCCCAGCAGCTCAGCGTTATACACTGCAGGAGCGATGATACTCCTGTCAGTGTATGCCATCTGCTGAATAGAGCGGTCGCATCACAATGTGACTGTTCTATTCATGAGATCATCGTGGGACACTCGGGACTACAGCAGATAGGTGAGGATTATGGTGGTATATTATTTTTTCTTTATTACAGGTGACATGGGCATCGGGGATTATGCGTTAAAGTGAGTATATGGTATTTTGTTTTTTTTTACAGGGGACAAGAGCATCGGGGACAAGGTGTAGGTGAGTATAATGTATTTATTTTTATTTCAATATATATTTATTAATTTTAACTTTTTCTTTTTTTTACTTTCAGCACAGGTGCCTCTGATGAGATAGAATACTGCTTCCATCCAGCGGCGCCTACGTTTGCTATTTGCAATGACAGCAGACGCCAGCTGGTGGGGGTAGTAGTCTCATCAGCCAGCGCCTGTCACCCGGGGTAAGATTTTTATGGCGAGTGACAATCACAGCTGCAGGATCAAGCCAAGCTGACATCTGACAGCGTGATCCTGCAGTGCTCTGACCGAGCCTGTGTTTCCAGTGCTGTCGTGCAGATGACAGCACAGGAAACCGGGGGTGTTCGGGGCCCCCATTCATATGAATGTGGTCCGTGTTCAGGTTCGGGTTCGGTTACTGTTGTGGTAGCAAAATTTTTAATAAATTGTTCGGCGTTCGGCTGAAACGGCCAGACCCAAACAGTCAGGGAATCGCCTATCACTAGGCACAACACTTTTTGTTCCTTGTTTCCTTGACACAGTACATTTCCTTAACATAGTCCATTTCTAGCATTACTATCCATTCCTCCTCGACTATCCCTACATTTGCTATTCCTTTCGGGCCCAGGGATTTCCTGACCAGTCCCGTAGTGCAGCCGGGATCCAATACCTTCCTTTCTCACTGTTCCGCACTCATCTTCCCGTGTATGTCAGAGGATAAGGCACTGCTCCTAGTATCTATACCGAGACCTGAGCTCCGGATGTTTCGGGAAAGGAAGGTAAGGGATTCTAGTAAGGCATCCCACTGCCATGAATGATAGATCCTTGCTGCTGTCAGCAACCCATTACACTTGAACTTGACCTTGGTTATTGCACTTCCTTATCTGACTAACCACAAGGAATTAGTCTGCTTTATACTAGCATTAATCCCATCAGATTGTGGGCTAGTTCCAAACATTAACTGTACCGTATCGTATGTCCTAGATCCTAACCTATATCTATCTTACCTTATGCTGTACACTACCATATCACAGTCTATTCACAATATGCATGTTACACTTATGTATTACCTCTACATTACTCATGCTCTATACATTATCACATGACAATACATTACACAAGATACACTCCCTGACAGAAGTTATGTCGCTTATCCATGTTATGTAAATAAAAGCTTATAACCTGACATTAAATTCATCCATTGGTTTTATAAATTACTCTTTTGAAAGCTGAAACCTTCCCAAATTTGGTTTCGGTTAAAAAAATAAATTAGCATTAATGCTGAAATATTGATCATTTAATGAACACAGAATGGTCAGATTTTGGCAAGACAAAAGTTTTGTCGCCCACAGAAAGTAATGTGATATTCAAACAAATAATTATCTTAAAATGCAAATATATGTTGCATAACATTGGTGAATGAAGTTGTGGTGCTATTAGAGTCATATTTAATATTTTGTGTGACTTCCTTGAGCTTGAAGGACTGCATCCATGCGGTTCAACAATGATTCATACAATTAATTAATGAAGTCATCAGGAATAGCAAAGAATGCAGTCTTACATGCCTCCCAGAGTTCATCTAGATTCTTTGGTTTTGTCTTCCAAACTTCCTCTTTCATCCTACCCCAAACATGCTCAATGATATTCATGTCTGGTGGCTGGGCTGGCCAGTCCTTGAGCACCTTGATCTTTTTTGCCTGGAGAAACTTTGTTGTAGAGATGGATGTATGAGATGGAGCACCATCCTGCTGCAGAATTTGACCCTTTTATGATTTGGAATGTAAGAGGTAGGTAATACTTCTTGATATTTTAGGTTATTGATATTGCCTTCCACCTTGCAAATGTTTCGCACACCCCCATACTGAATGTAACCCCAGACCATGATCTTTCCACCACCAAATATAACTGTTTTCTGGGTATATTTTGGATCCATACGGGCTCCAGTAGGTCTCCTGCAGTATTTGGGGTGGCTGTGGTGTAATTCTACTGAAGATTCATCAGAGAAATCCACCTTCTGCCACTTTTCCAGCTTCCATCTGTTTAGAAGGCTGTGGGACTAAACAAATGCCACACGGTTTTTTTATTTGCCTTTTGTTTAGTGCTGGCTTCTGGGCACTGATTCGACCATGGAGGCCATTTCGAGAACAAACTGTTCTAGTTGACACAGGGACTTGAGGTGACCAGGCCTGTTGGAGCTCTGCTGCAGTGGAAGAGGGGCTTGCTTTGTATTTTCTAACCAACAAACGTTCCTCCTGAGCAGTTGTCTTGCGGGGTCTGCCGGACCTGGGCTTGTCAAACACATCTCCAGTCTCTTCAAATCTTTTTTTTATTCTTTGTACTTGACGCTGAGACACATTAAAGGTGCCAGCCACCTCTGCAGTGGATCTGGTCTTCAGCCTCTTGATAATCAAGGCTTTGGTCGCAGGGTGGATTTTTGGCATGTTGTCAGAGCTCAAGTTGCAGTTCAAGTGAAGGTCTGGGGTGCTGGGTTTCTTTTTATACACACCCACTAATTAACTGATCATTTACTGAGCACTGGTGAGGATGTAAACTAGGATTGGGTGATTTATATGACCAGGCGACAAAACTTTTGTCTTGCCAAAATCTGACCATTCTGTGTTCATTAAATGATCAATATTTCAGCATTGATGCCAATTTATTTTCTTAACTGAAACCAAATTTGGGAGGGTTTCAGCTTTCAAAAGAGTAATTTATAAAACCAATGGATGAATTTAACATCAGGTTATAAGCTTTTATTTACATACCATGGATAAGCGACATAACTTCTGTCAGGGAGTGTATATATAAAAGACGCATATCACTACACTATTTACATGACACAATTGGTGACTTCAGGGGTAGGAACGTTAGTACAGTCCACCACGCTTACAGTACCAGGTTAGCCAGGAAAATTAATGTAAATACTTTTATGCCCAAAAATGACAAAAGTATTCTAGGAGAGATACCTTTATTGGCTAATCAGAAAAATTATATTTGCAAGCTTTCAGAGAACAGAGGCTCCTTCTTAAAGCTGGCTTATTCATTTGGAAAGCTTGCAAATATAATTTTTCTGGTTAGCCAATAACGGTGTCAGTCCTAGAATATTTTTGTAATTTTTGAACATAAAAGTATTTACAACAGTTTAATGAGAAAAATTTTAATCTTTGCGCTTCCATTTTTCCCCCTTCTTCCAAGAGCCATAACTTTTTTTTACTTTTCCATCAACATAGCCATATAAAGGCTTTGTTTTTTATAGGATGAGTTGTAGCTTTGTATGACATCATTCATTTCATCATACAATGCACTGGAAAACAGGAGAAAACTCCAAGTGTAGTGAAATTGCAAAGAAAATAGAATAACACCATTGTTTTTTGGGGTTTTGTTTTAAGGGAGTTCATTGAATGGTAAAACTAACTTGGCAAAATGATTCTCCAGGTCAGAACAATTATGCTGATACCAAATCAGTTCTTTATTATTTTACGGGACTAGCACAAATTGGTACCTAAAACGTAACCTTTAATAAATATTATTAATAAGTCTTAACAAAGACCAAAATCTATAAGACGCATTTGAAAAAGACAACAAAAACACTGGTTTTATTTCTATTATTTTACTTCTGAAAAAAATTTGAAAAATGTTAAAAAAAATGTTGTTTTGTTGCCATTTTCTGTGATTCATCACTTTATTTTTCTGTCAATGGAATTCAAGTTTTTATTGACACCATTTTGGTGTACATATGACATTTTGATTGTGTTGTTTTTTATTGTATTTTTTGCAGAACTGCAGCAGCCAAAAAATAGCAATTCTGGCATTTTGATTTTTTTCTTTTGCCATTCAATGTATGGTTTAAATAAAATCTATCCATCTATTAAAATGGAGATGATTAAAACTTTTATATATTTTTTGAAACTTTTTTTTCAATTTAACTTTATTTTGTAGTCTTCATATGGCACTTGAACCTGCATTTGTTTGATTGCTTATATTATATACTGGAATATATCATATTGCAATGTATAGCAGAATTGCGGTTTTCTTATGAAGCCCAGCCTGTGGGTGAGCTTCACAGAAGGACTAACATGGCAGCTATGGGAGTCTTTAGGAGGTACCTGGCTGCCATTGCTATGCTGAGGGACAATTATATCATTTAAATGCCACTGTTAGAAATTGACAGCAGCATTTATATAGTTAAACTGCAGACAGTGATTGAAGCAAGCTACAGACAAATGCCCACTATGTAACACTGTCGGTATCTGCTTGGTATGGAGCAGGCTCAGCTCTTGAGCCAACTCCATACTTCACCCAGCGACCTATGACAAAAATCTATATCTTAGTTTGTTAACCAGTTAAGAGGAAGATGTCAGCTGCCATAGGCTCGCCAAATTTCTCCATGTTTCTGCTTTCTTACAACCTCTTTCTTGTGTCTTTGTGATTCCTATATACTATTAAAAGCTTTACTCTGCAGTTGCACTATGCAAATAACTCAAGACTAGTCAAGCAGATCATTGATTTCCTCGGATTTCCTGATTAGTCCCCGAATTAATCCTTATAAAAACACCATGTACAGTATGCCAAAGAAACCCCTGAGCATACACCCGACTTCTTTGCTCTTGACCAGAGATGCAGAAATCCACATGCATGTGTGAGATTTGCTAAGAGCTGACCTTGATGTCACTATTGCAAATGTCAGCCAAGTCCAGGCTAGAGTTCTTACAAGAGGAGTAGAACTAGACCACAGGCATCAATGCCCCAACTTACTAGTCCTGAGTCATTTACGTATTGCGAGTGCAAAATTAAACTTAAATTGAAAGTAGATGTCACAAAGCCAAAATAAGGTTATTGTTAGAATGCAGAAATAGGGTGCAGTAGAGGCATAGTAGAGGTTTAGAGGGGCTAGGATAGCAGGCAGGTTCCCTTTAACTGTCAATGATTTGATCAAATCAAATTCACATTCCATATATTGATCCTGTGTGATTTTTAATGGGTTTTACCTCTATGTATGGCTTCATGTTAATTAATAGTGTTGAGCGAGTAAGTTCTATTAACCCTTTCGCCGAGTATGCTCAGGCCGAGCTCCGAGTATTTACAGCTGCTCGGTGATATGTTTAAATCACTCCCGTGTGCATGATTTGCGACTGTTTGACAGCTTTATTACATGTGAGGAATGTGTAAGAAATAGACATTCCTCACATGTAATAAAGCTGTCAAATAGTTGCAAATCATGCACACGGGAGCGATTCAAACATATTACTGAGCAGCTGTAAATACTCGGAGCTCGGCCCAAGCATACTCGGCGAAAAGGTTAATAGAACATACTCACTCAACACTATTAATTAACTAACAAATAAAGCAGCACTCTGCAACGCTAAGTATGCAAACATTAAATATATGAAATCTGAATAGCATTACTGCTCTAGAAAATAGAAATAAACAAGAAATCTTAGCGCATAAATTGGCTAATTCATGTGTACCGGGTAGCCACGATAAAGCGTTTCTCGTTATACCAGGACCCTGTGAATGTAAACTCCTCTCTAAGAGACAAAAGTCTGCATGTGTATGGGAAAGCAAGAGCCTGCTACAAATAAAACTGCATGTGGCATAGAGGCGGAGGGCTCAGTCAAAGCTTATACATAGAAACAGAAATGGCTTCATGTTAAATTAGAGGCATATAAGTATACAATAATGAATATATAGATGGCTATGAGTGCCTCATTCTGTTTTATTCTCATCATATTTTTGTGTGCTCTTTTAATATACAGTGGAGAAAATAAGTATTTGATACACTGCTGATTTTGCAAGTTTTCCCACCTACAAAGAATGGAGAGGTCTGTAATTTTTATCGTAGGTACACTTGAACTGTGAGAGACAGAATCTAAAAAAATCCAGAAAATCACATTGTATGATTTTTACATAATTAAATTGCATTTTATTGCATGAAATAAGTATTTGATCACCTACCAACTAGCAAGAATTCTGGCTCTCACAGACCTGTTAGTTTTTCTTTACGAAGCCCTCCTACTCTGCTGTCATTAATTAATTGCACCTGTTTGAACTCATTACCTTTAAAAAAGACACCTGTCCACACACTTAATCAACCACATTGAAACTCTTCACCATGGCCAAACCCAAAGAGCTGCCTAAGGACACCAAGGACAAAATTGTAGACCTGCACAAGGCTGGGATGGGCTACAAGACAATAGGCAAGCAGCTTGGTGAGAAGGCAACAACTGTCGGCAGAAACACAAGATGACTGTAAATGTTCCTCTGTCTGGGGCTCAATGCAAGATCTTACCTCGTGGGGTAAGGATGATTCTGAGAAAGGTCAGGAATCAGCCCAGAACTACATGGGAGGAATTGGTCAGTGACCTGAAGACAGCTGGGACCACAATCTCAAATGTTACCTTTAGTAACACACTACACTGCCATGGATTAAAATCCTGCAGGGCACGCAAAGTCCCCCTGCTCATGCCAGCACATGTCCAGGCCCACTTGAACTTTGTCAATGACCATCTGGATGACCCAGAACTGGCATGGGAGAAGGTCATGTGGTCAGATGAGACTATAATAGAACTTTTTGGCATCAACTCCACTCGCTGTTTTTGGAGGAAGAAGAAGGATGAGTACAACCCCAAGAACACTTTCCCAACCATAAAGAATGGCGGGGGAAACATTATACTTATGGGTGCTTTTCTGCATAGGGGACAGGACGACTACACCGTATTCAAGGGAGGGTGGATGGGGTCATGTATCACGAGATTGTGGCCAAAAACATCCTTCCCTCAGTAAGAGCATTGAAGATGGGTTGTGGCTGGGTCTTCCAGCATGACAATGACCCAAGACACACAACCAGGGCAACTAAGGAATGGCTCCATAATAAGGATTTCAAGATTCTGGACTGGCCTAGCCAGTCTCCAGACCAGAACCCAATAAAAAATCTTTGGAGGGAGCTAAAACTTAATGTTGCCCAGAGACAGACCTGAAACCTGAAAGATCTGGAGAAGATGTGTATGGAGGAGCGGGCCAAAATCCCTGCTGCAGTGTGTGCAAACTGGGTCAAGATCAAGAACTACATGAAATGTCTGTCCTCTGCAATTGCAAAGAAAGGTTTCAATACCAAATATTAAGCTCTGTTTTTCTATTGTATCAAATACTTATTTCATGCAATAAAATGAAAATTAATTATGTAAAAATCATACAATGTGATATTCTGGATTTTTTTTTAGATTGTGTCTCTAACAGTTGAAGTGTATCTAAGATAAAAATTACAGACCTCTCCATTGTTTGTAGGTGGGAAAACTTGCAAAATTGGCAGTGTATCAAATACTTTTTTTCCCTACAGTATCTTAAATTTACCAAACATGAGAAAGGATTCCTTCAGAAAAATAAGGAACGTCTTTCTCGATTTTACAAATTTCTACTACCAAGATATGTGAAGGAAACAGACCTCAGATGCATGCTTGCTTATCCCTTGCCGTAGCATGCTATCCCTTGTAAGTCCCATAACATGAAAGTCACCAGGAGAAATTTCTAAAATGCTACCGCAAGTGACAGCCACAGTGCCCCTACAAAAGTATTGAAAAGGAGCATTATGTGATAAATATGTCCTAACTACACTCCTTTCTACAGAGTACCGTAAATCCACTTGTCTAACAGTGTGAAGAAAAATAGAATTCTTCCTTATAGATATGGCACACATAATGGGTACCCACCAAGTTTTACAGCGTGCTTTTACCACTTTGTGCAGTGCAGCATAGAGATTTATGCTTACCAATGAGTTAATGTTTAAGGAGTTAACCCCTAGTGAACAGAAGATTTTTTTTTAAGATTTGGGTACAGGACCTACTATTTATGCACTATACGAGACAGAGTATTAGTAACCGATTTAAAGCATGTCTAGGGAGAAATAGTGCAAATTATACAAAGTGTTGATGGCACATGGAACCAGTTACCTAGAAACATGAGTAGAGATGAGTGTTGTTCTACTCGAACTGTTCGCCAATCTCAAATTCGAGCTGTTTTGGGCGGTGTTTGAGCCGTTCGGCGAACACGAACAATTTGAGAAAAATTCGGCTGTTCGAGGTTATGTTCGATAACTGTTCGTGCACCAAAATCATAACTGGATTTTTTCTCAGTAATGATGAAAATTAATGTTAATACGCAGTTTGAGTGTACAGCGGGGTGGGGGGAGGGGCAGGGGATGGATCTCTGCAGGAACAATGAAGATCTCCATTTTTTTTTTCTCTTTCCCGCATTTGCAGTGGGGAGGTGCAATCTGTCAGCCTATAAGCAGCGCACACACGGAGCGAAGTGCTTTTTTTCACACAAGCAAGGGCATGTGTCATTGGCAGTGTATGTCACATGTCCTTGCCCTATAAGACCAAGCCATTTTCCCCGTCGCCACCATTTTCTCACTGCTGCAGCTGCGTGTTAGACGGCACCGCTGTTGCTGTGTGCGCTATACCTTGTTAATTTCAAGCCAATTTTCGCACAAATATACAGATAGCTTGGGAGTAGGGAATAGTTGTGATTGCAGTCCTTTTAAGGACTAGGTTACAGCATTTCCTACGACTTTTATCAGGGAGGTCTGTGCTCTTAAATAGATAGATTGTGGGAGTAAAGACTAATTGTAATTGGAGTCCTTTTCAGGACTAGGTTACATCAGTTCCTATCAGTTTTTGCCAGGCAGGTCTGTGCCAGTGCTGTGCAAGTTTTTTTCACAGCATTTGGCTGAATCTAGCAGCAAAGCTAATCCTTTTTGGCCTATTGCAGAGTGTGTTAGTCAGTGGAGTAGCCTATCTGTGTTGCAAGATATACCACCTGTGTATAGAATACCAATTTTTTTACTGCACCTAGTGAAGTAAAATCTTTTGGGCATAGCATCATTCTATTAGTCCATCTATACTGACCTCCATCAGGTTGCAAACTGAATATAATTTTTTTCTGCATCTAGCTCTGAAAAAATATTTGGCCTTCTAGCAGTGTGTCGGACTTTCTCTATTAGTCCATCTATACTGACCTCCATCAGGTTGCAAATTAAAAATAATTTTTATCTGCATCTACAGTACCTCTGAAAAAATATTTGGGCTTCTAGCTGTGTGTGGGACTTGTTGTATTAGTCCATCTATACTGACCTCCATCAGGTTGCAAACTGAATATATTTTTTTCTGCATCTACCTCTGAAAAAATATTGGGCTTCTAGCTGTGTGTGGGACTTGTTGTATTAGTCCATCTATACTGACCTCAATCAGGTTGCAAACTGAATATATTTTTTTCTGCATCTACCTCTGAAAAAATATTGGGCTTCTAGCTGTGTGTGCGACTTGTTGTATTAGTCCATCTATACTGACCTCCATCAGGTTGCAAACAGAATATATTTTTTCTGCATCTACCTCTGAAAAAATATTGGGCTTCTAGCTGTGTGTGGGTCTTGTTCTATTAATCCATCTAAACAGACCTCCATCAGGTTGCAAACTGAATATAATTTTTTTCTGCATCTACCTCTGAAAAAATATTGGGCTTCTAGCTGTGTGTGGGACTTGTTGTATTAGTCGATCTATACTGACCTCCATCAGGTTGCAAACTGAATATATTTTTTTCTGCATCTACCTCTGAAAAAATATTGGGCTTCTAGCTGTGTGTGGGACTTGTATTAGTCCATCTATACTGACCTCCATCAGGTTGCAAACTGAATATATTTTTTTCTGCATCTACCTCTGAAAAAATCTTGGGCTTCCAGCTGTGTGTGAGTCTTGTTCTATTAATCCATCTATACAGACCTCCATCAGGTTGCAAACTGAATATATTTTTTTCTGCATCTACCTCTGAAAAAATATTGGGCTTCTAGCTGTGTGTGGGTCTTGTTCTATTAATCCATCTATACAGACCTCCATCAGGTTGCAAACTGAATATAATTTTTTTCTGCATCTACCTCTGAAAAAATATTGGGCTTCTAGCTGTGTGTGGGACTTGTTGTATTAGTCCATCTATACTGACCTCCATCAGGTTGCAAACTGAATATATTTTTTTCTGCATCTACCTCTGAAAAAATATTGGGCTTCTAGCTGTGTGTGGGACTTGTTATATTAGTCCATCTATACTGACCTCCATCAGGTTGCAAACTGAATATATTTTTTTCTGCATCTACCTCTGAAAAAATATTGGGCTTCTAGCTGTGTGTGGGACTTGTTGTATTAGTCCATCTATACTGACCTCCATCAGGTTGCAAACTGAATATATTTTTTTCTGCATCTACCTCTGAAAAAATATTGGGCTTCTAGCTGTGTGTGGGTCTTGTTCTATTAATCCATCTATACAGACCTCCATCAGGTTGCAAACTGAATATAATTTTTTTCTGCATCTAGCTCTGAAAAAATATTTGGCCTTCTAGCAGTGTGTGGGACTTGTTGTATTAGTCCACCTATACTGACCTCCATCGGGTCGCAAATTCAAAATAATTTTTTGTATGCATCTAGCTCTGAAAAAATATTTGGCCTTCTAGCAGTGTGTGGGACTTTCTCTGTTAGTCCATCTATACTGACCTCCATCAGGTTGCAAACTGAATATAATTTTTTTCTGCATCTAGCTCTGAAAAAATATTTGGCCTTCTAGCAGTGTGTCGGACTTTCTCTATTAGTCCATCTATACTGACCTCCATCAGGTTGCAAATTAAAAATAATTTTTATCTGCATCTACAGTACCTCTGAAAAAATATTTGGGCTTCTAGCTGTGTGTGGGACTTGTTGTATTAGTCCATCTATACTGACCTCCATCAGGTTGCAAACTGAATATATTTTTTTCTGCATCTACCTCTGAAAAAATATTGGGCTTCTAGCTGTGTGTGGGTCTTGTTTTATTAATCCATCTATACAGACCTCCATCAGGTTGCAAACTGAATATAATTTTTTTCTGCATCTACCTCTGAAAAAATATTGGGCTTCTAGCTGTGTGTGGGACTTGTTGTATTAGTCCATCTATACTGACCTCCATCAGGTTGCAAACTGAATATATTTTTTTCTGCATCTACCTCTGAAAAAATATTGGGCTTCTAGCTGTGTGTGGGACTTGTTGTATTAGTCCATCTATACTGACCTCCATCAGGTTGCAAACTGAATATATTTTTTTCTGCATCTACCTCTGAAAAAATATTGGGCTTCTAGCTGTGTGTGGGTCTTGTTCTATTAATCCATCTATACAGACCTCCATCAGGTTGCAAACTGAATATATTTTTTTCTGCATCTACCTCTGAAAAAATATTGGGCTTCTAGCTGTGTGTGGGTCTTGTTCTATTAATCCATCTATACAGACCTCCATCAGATTGCAAACTGAATATAATTTTTTTCTGCATCTACCTCTGAAAAAATATTGGGCTTCTAGCTGTGTGTGGGACTTATTGTATTAGTCCATCTATACTGACCTCCATCAGGTTGCAAACTGAATATATTTTTTTCTGCATCTACCTCTGAAAAAATATTGGGCTTCTAGCTGTGTGTGGGACTTGTTGTATTAGTCCATCTATACTGACCTCCATCAGGTTGCAAACTGAATATATTTTTTTCTGCATCTACCTCTGAAAAAATATTGGGCTTCTAGCTGTGTGTGGGTCTTGTTCTATTAATCCATCTATACAGACCTCCATCAGGTTGCAAACTGAATATAATTTTTTTCTGCATCTAGCTCTGAAAAAATATTTGGCCTTCTAGCAGTGTGTGGGACTTTCTCTGTTAGTCCATCTATACTGACCTCCATCAGGTTGCAAACTGAATATAATTTTTTTCTGCATCTAGCTCTGAAAAAAATATTTGGCTTTCTAGCAGTGTGTCGGACTTTCTCTATTAGTCCATCTATACTGACCTCCATCAGGTTGCAAATTAAAAATAATTTTTATCTGCATCTACAGTACCTCTGAAAAAATATTTGGGCTTCTAGCTGTGTGTGGGACTTGTTGTATTAGTCCATCTATACTGACCTCCATCAGGTTGCAAATTGAATATAATTTTTTTCTGCATCTAACCCAGCCAATAGTTTTGGCCTAATACCACAGTTTGGCCACTCAGCTCTGCTCGGTTCCCATCCATTGTTTTTATGTGCAAACAACTCCAGAGTTGTGAATTAGTTAACCACCAAAATGAGTGGAAAAAGGCCTGCTGCTGGTGGAAAGGGGAATAGGCGTGTTGGGAAGGGGAAAAAAGGTTGTGTCCGTGGGGTAGGTGTTAAAGCAACAGTAACATCTGCAGAAGAAAGACCATCTTCCAGCCAAACTAAAATGTCTACTTCTTTTAGCGGACAATGTGATAAGATCCCTTTCCTACGGCCACGCCAATCGCTACAAATTCCAGATGAGGCACAAAAACAGCAGGTGCTTCAACGGATATCAAGTGCTCCTTTAAGTGGGCTCTCCTCCACATCAACTTCAACATCACAAATACTCCAGTCCTCAAAGGTGTCACCCCAATCGCACTTGCTTCCTCACAGCTCCCAAATCTCCAGCTGCCCGTCTGAGTATGAGGTAGAACAGATGGTTGAGTCTGCAGAGCTGTTTACTCATACTATAGCCTGGGAATCAGAGGTCGACTCCAGCGCTTCTGTGAATCCAGACGAGGACATGATCTGCACTGATGCCCAGAATCTTTATGAGTCGGATCCAGGACCAGACGCAGAAGGTTCTGACCATAATGTAGACCCTCATTCCCAAACTGTAACTCCTGTTGGTGGAGACAATGAGGAAGACGATGATAAGACTCAAATACCTGATTGGAGCGACAACTTTAGTTTTTTGTCAGGGCAGGAACAGGTTGGCTCTGAGGACGACGGGTGTGATAACGCACAGGGTGATGATGATGAGGTTGGAGATCCCACTTACTGTCAACCCACAGTCAGCCAAGAGATGAGGTCAGCAGAGGAGGTGGAGGAAGATGCTAGTGACGACGAGGTCAGGTTGCGCCTTCCTGGACAGAGACGTAGTACTGGAAGCACGTCAACAACTGCATCCTCAAACACAACTCTGCCTCTCACCACAAGTCGTGGTGGCTCTTCAGGTCGCATGGGTGCTAAGCCTTGCATAGCCTGGGCATTTTTTCAGATCGATAAAGATGACCCAACTCGTGTTATCTGTAACATTTGTCAGCAAAAGCTAAGTAGAGGCCAAAAAATACATAGTTTGAGTACTTCATGCATGAACCGGCACATGGACATGAAGCATAAGTTGCAGTGGGAAGCTCAGTGTGCTACAATGCGGCCTAGCCGGCCGGGCCAACCACCGTCTGCCATATCTTGTGCATCCGCGGCCTCTTCATCCTCTGTGACTGGGGGGACAGCAGTCACACCTGTTTTGGGGCGCAGACCTGCCACCTCTTTACCCGCAACAGCCAGCGTGATTGGCAGGTCATCATTTTCTTTGGAGGTGGGAACACCAGCTGGTGTTGAGCGCTGTCCGACATCGATAGCACCACCTTTGGATCAAGGCAACCTAACATGTCCGCCTGCATCTTCCTCACAGACCGGCAGTTTGCCGGGGACACCCTTATCAACCCCGTCTAAGCACAATAGCCAGCCCTCGGTCCCTCAGATGTGGACAAGTAAAAGACCATTTCCTCCTAGCCATGAGAAAGCTAAGAGGTTGAATTTCACCATCTGCAAGTTCTTGGCTACAGAAATGCTGCCTTTCCGCCTGGTGGACACAGAGGATTTTCGAGACCTTATGTCCGTCGCAGTGCCCCAGTACCAGATGCCCAGTCGGCACTACTTCTCAAAGAAAGGTGTGCCTGCGCTCCACCAGCATGTCGCACACAACATCACCGCTTCTTTGAGAAACTCTGTGTGTGACAGGGTGCATTTCACCACAGACACTTGGACGAGTAGGCATGGACAGGGGCGTTACATGTCGCTGACTGGGCACTGGGTAACTATGGTGACAGCAGGACAAGGGGCTTCTGTCCAAGTCTTGCCGTCCCCACGAGTTGTGCGTCAATCCTCTTTATGTCAAAGTTCCTCCACTGCTTCTGCCTCCTCAACCTCCTCTCGGTCTTCCACCTGCACCCAAAGCCTGTCTGGTCATGCCACAAGCTTTCTAACTGCGCAGAAGGGATCCTGCACACCTGCTTACTATGCTGGCAGTAGGGCTCAACGTCATCAGGCGGTTTTTACATTGAAATGTCTGGGAAATGTGAGTCACACAGCTGAGGAGTTGTGGTCAGCTCTGGAGAACCAATTTCATGAATGGTTGTCTCCACTGGACCTGAAACCAGGGAAGGCCGTGTGCGACAATGCTGCAAACCTGGGTGCGGCCCTTCGCCGGGGCAATGTCACACACGTGCCTTGTATGGCTCACGTGTTGAACCTGGTTGTCCAGCAATTTTTAGCCCACTATCCCAGACTAGATGGCCTTCTGCAGAGGGCACGGTCGCTGTGTGCTCACTTTCGCCGTTCGCATCCCGCAGCTCAGCGACTTACATCTCTACAGAAGTCGTTGGGCCTGCCACTTCACCGGCTAAAATGCGATGTGCCTACCCGGTGGAATTCAACTCTGCACATGTTGCAGCGACTGTGGCAGCACCGACAAGCCCTGGTGCAATACGTTCTGACGTATAGCCTGGGCCAACGAGATCCAGAGGTGGGGCAAATCACGCTGGAGGAGTGGTCTCAGATCAGGGACCTATGCACCCTTCTGCACAGTTTTGAAATGGCGACGAAGATGTTTAGTGCTGACGATGCCATTATCAGCATGACTATTCCGGTGATTTACATGCTGGAGCACATGTTAAACAGAATTCGGAGTCAGGTGGTGGCACAAGAGGAGGTGGAGGAAGTAGAGGAGGAGGAGTTGTATGCGGAAGGGCTAACATCTGCAAGGTCCAGACGGTCGGCAGCACCAAGGCGGCAGGCATGTGAGGGTGGGGGAGATGGTTTTACCAGGGCGCATGGTAGCAGCCAAACTAGTGAGGAAGGTGCAGGAGCCCAGGAAGAAGTAGAGGACGAACTGATGGAAGACTCATCAGATGAGGGAGACCTTGATCACATTTCTGTTGTGCGAGGTTGGGGGGAGAGGACAGAGGAAGGAAGCATGATTGTTACCTCGCCACCAACACAACAGGGACTTGGTGCTCCTGGATGCGCAACACACATGAGTGCCTTCTTGCTGCACTACCTGCAACATGACCCTCGAATTGTGAGAATTAGAAATAATCCTGACTACTGGGTTGCCACACTGTTAGATCCCCGGTACAAAAGTAAATTTGCAGAAATTATTCCTGCCATAGAAAGGGATGCACGCATGCAGGAGTATCAGCAGAGACAGTTGCAGAATCTTACATGTGCTTTTCCACAAAATACCAGTGGTGCACGTAGTGAATCTCACAGTTCCAACTTGCCAACCGTGGGACCGTCAAGTGTTCAGCACTCAAACCGTAACAGAACCACAGTATCTGCTGGTAACATCAATTTTGCGGAATCATTTCACCACTTTTTTAGCCCATCCTTTGCAAGGCCACAGGAGACAAGAAGTCTGACACATAGTCAACGCCTAGAGACGATGGTACAGGAGTATCTCCAAGTAAACATTGAAACCACGACTGTGTCACTGGACCCTTGATCTTTTTGGGCTTCCAATCTGGATAAATGGCCGGAGCTAGCCACTTACGCCTTGGAGATCTTGTCATGCCCCGCAGCCTGCGTTCTGTCTGAACGTGTGTTCAGCGCTGCTGGTGGTGTGCTGACAGATAAGCGCACGCGGCTCTCCACTGATAATGTAGACAGACTCACGTTCATAAAGATGAACAAATCATGGATCCGAAACGACTTTTCTACCCCTGTGTCATCCTGGGGAGAGTAAAAGCTTGATGATTGGTTAAAATCACCCTACCAACCGTTTTAAGCTTTCAAATTACTAATCATGTTTATCTGTATCTTGACTGGAAAATAATTTGGGCTTTGTAGCAGTGTGCAGCACTGATCCTATTAGGCCATCTATACTAAAGCTCCACCAGATTTAAAATTAAAAATAATTTTTAGCTGCATCTAGCCCGGAAAATAATTTTGGGGCTCCGAGATGCGCAAGACACATAAGTGCCTTCTTGCTGCACTACCTGCAGCATGACCCTCATATTGTCAGAATTCGAAGTAATCATGACTACTGGGTTGCCACACTCTTAGATCCCCCAAACTTTTCGATCAACCTTTTCATTTTAATAAAGACCAAAAAAATGGTCATTTTTGAAATTATAAGCATTAGCAGGTTGTTAGAAACTGAAATCAAACAGTTTTCAACTCAAAACTTTATTCTAGGTGATGTTACATTTTCACATAGGACCCCTTGTTCGAAAGGAGCTTCTGAACTCTCTCGTCCATTGAATTTGTCAGGTTTTGGATGGTTTCTGCTTCAATTGTTTTGCATGAGGACAGAATACCCTCCCAGAGCTGTTGCTTAGATGTGAACTGCCTCCCGCCATCATAGACACTCCTTTTAATGATGCTCCAAAGGTTCTGAATGGGGTAGAGGTCAGGGGAGCATGGGGGTCACACCATAAGTTTGTCCCCTTTTATGCCCATATCAGCCAGAGATGCAGATGTTTTATGTGCAGCATGAGATGGTGCATTATCATGCAGAAAAATGATCTTGCTGTGAAATACACGGTTCTTCTTCTTGAACCATGGCAGGAAGTGCTGTTTGAGAAAATCCACATACATTATGGAGTTCATCTTTAGCGCCTTCAGGGATCCTAAAGGGGCCGACAATCTCTCTCCCCATGATTCCAGCCCAAAACATTACTCCACCTCCTCCTTGTTGGCGCTGTAGCCGTGTTTGCGTGGGGTGTCCATCAACCAGCCATCCTCCACTCCATCCATCTGGACCATCGAGCGCTGCACGGCACTCATCCGTGAACAAAACTGTTTTGAAATCAGTCTTCATGTAATGTTTGGCCCACTGGAGCCGTTTCTGCTTGTGTGAAGTGGATAGAGGAGGTCGACAGGATGGCGTATGCACAGCTGCAAACCTCTGAAGGACCCTGCATCTTGTTGTTCGGGGGACGTTGGAGGCACAAGCAGCTTCAAAAACTTGTCTGCTGCTATGACAAGGCTTTTTTGCCGCTGCTCTTTCAACCTGACGTAATTGCCTGTAGGAAAGAGTCCTCAATTTGCCCTTATCAGCACGCACACGTGTGTACTGTGAATCAGCTACATACTTCTTGATTGCCAAGACACTTCATCCTGATCATCGCACAATGTTGATTGTAGTCATGCCTTGACCTAAACACTCCACAATTTGTTGCTTCTCAGCAGCCGACACATCCTTTTTCTTTCCCATTTTGGCAGAAAATGTAGGCTGCTTAATAATGTGAGAGAGCCTTCTTAAGTAGTCTTGCCTTTCATTGGACACACCTGCCAAACTAATTAGCACAGGTGTCTGCAATTGCTTACAGTGATATAAAGAGCCCTGACACACATCACCATCAATGAGTTTAACTGACAAACAAACAAATTCTTCCCTTATCACTCCTAAACACTTTTTGCATAATAATTTGGAACGCAGTGTACATGTGCTTTTCCACAAAACACCAGCGGTTCACGTAGTGAATCTTACAGTTCTAACTTGCCAACCGTGGTCTGTATGGAGTTGTTCAATAAAGGGCCCAAAATTAAGATAACATAGATGGGAGAGGTCTCTATGAATAGGAATTCCTAAGTATTTGATACCCTGTGAGGGCCAGGCAAAGGGAAAGTTGGACTGGATGGAATCCTATATGGATTTGGGGAGGGAGACATCGAGGGCCTCAGACTTCGCTGCATTGATTTTAAAATTTGACCATGTAACAAAGTGATCTATTTCAGCCATAACAGCATGGATGGATATATGTGATTGAGTGATATATACTAGGACATCATCAGCAAATAGAGAGCACTTGTACTCGGTGCCTCCCACCTCAATCCACCTAATATTGGGGTTATGGCGAATTGATGAGAGCAGGTGCTCCGTCACTAGGATGTATAAGAAAGGGGACAGAGGACATCCCTGCCTTGTCCCATTGGTGATTGTGAAAGGTGATGAAAATGTTCTGACGCACCCCCTGGGCCTTGGGACACCCGGAGCCGGACCCTTTTTGGTGGATGCTGGTGGTTGTAGTCTTCGTGGCGGCGACCCGTTCCGTGGCTCAGGGCGGTCAAACCAGTGGCGGAACTATTTATGTGGTTTTGATGTTTAAATGTACGACTACGCCACCCGTGGATTGCGGTCAGAGTGAACCGCCGCTAAAGGGCAGACCGCTGAGGCTGGTGTTGTGGGTGCAGCAGAGCGTAGCATAACTCCCCACGGGAGGAGTATAGCCTCAGGGCAGTGTATGCGGAGGATGGGGGTGATGGTGCAGGGCAGCAGCAGTAACGACACGGAGTCAGTGATGCAGTTCAGGGCCTTTACTCACAGTTCTTATTATCCAGACCACGTCTGCAGGTAACGGCTGCCCACGTCGTACTGTGCTCACCAGGTGAGGGGCTCAGACAACTCCCAGATAACTTTGGAGCACTTCACAGGACCCTCTTTGTGTGTCCTTTGTCTGGCCTTTCTTACCAACACTTCTGTCCGGCTGCCTCGGGCCTCCTCTTGGTAAACTTGGCGCCAGTTTCCCTGACCCTATGTGGTGCCTTCCTAGCGGGTGTAGCGAGGGGCTGCGCCACATAAAATGTCAGAGCCTCCGGTTTCTAGCTGAGGGTCGTTTCCTGCCTCCACTAGTTCGGGGACCGGTCTCCCCCTTTGGCCTGACCCCTCCACGCAGGTGGATTCGGGCGTGCGGTGGCGACTCGCCCGTCCGCACCCCTGGAATCCCTTCATTCCTCGTTCCTGGAGTCTTCTCCGCTCCTCTTCCTTCCTTCTCCCTCTTCCAGGCCTGGGCCTCTGTTACTAGGCCCGCCTCCGGAGCAGAGCTCATGCAGAGCCCCTGCTCCCTGCCACTTCTGCTCAGACTTCTCTGCACTGAACTAAGATAGTGCCCACATTTATACTCCCTTCTCAATGCACCCAGGAACTGCTTCCTCCCTGCTCCTGCACTACAGGGTTCTCCTTCCTCAGTGTTCCCTCCCCCCACTCCAGCCAGGGACAGGGACTGTCGTGCCCATCTCAGGGGCATATTGGTCGCCCTGCCCCACGGCAATGTGGTGTAATGCATGCAGGTGTCGGGTCCTGATCCACACTCCATCCTTACCTGAGAGTGAGATATCACACCTCTGGGTGAGGTGCAATACGTCTGTAGCAACCGAGCCCTCAGGGTGCTACAGTTCCATTTATCTTCAGCCTAGGTGACGTATTGTGATACAGGGCCGTGATTTTGGCTATAAAAGGGTCCCCTAGACCCCTACCCCAAGCTTTTTAAGAGAATCATATATGGCGTGCCAGGAGACTCTATGGAATGCTTTCTCAGCATCCAACGAGAGTATCTAATTACAAATTTTTAACTGCATCTAGCCCAGGAAATACTTTGTGCCTAGTAGCAGTGTCTGCTAGTCAGCGGATTATCCCGGCTGTTAAGCAAGCTACACCACCTGTAGTTTAGACACTTAATTTTTTCAAAGGAAATGCTTCGGGGCCATGGGATACTTAGTGAAGAGCATCAGGAGGCACCCCAAGGCATAGGGGCTGGGACTGGCAGTAGGATGCCTTGCGGTGGACAGCCGAGCTCGATCCTTATAAAAGCTTTTTAACTGCAGCAGCTTTAGTGGACGCTACTGGAGCTGGAATTACGCGGCTGCTGGCATGAGACTTGCCCTCCAATAGATCCTTGTAAATGGATTTAAAGTGTATTCATTCAAATTAGAGAGACAATTTAAATTAAAAAGCTTAGAGCTGCCTCCACCACAGGGGGGCTCGCTCGACCCACCAGCGGACAGGCACCAGTATTGGGAGAGGGGGGCTGGCCATCAGGGTTCACCGCGGCTCTGGCACAAACCCGGCGACACGGAGGTGGCACGGGCAGGAGCGGACTGGCCGTGTCGGCTTCTCACTTTTTGGATTTTAGAAGGGCATGACATGCCTATATCTGTGTCTCCCCCTCCTTTTACTCCTCCACCTCTTTTATTTTCGCATGACTATATGTACTTGTCACTTTTCCATGTGTTAGTTATGTCTTCTGAGCAGTTTGTCAGCTTTTGGACACCTTTGAAGGTGTTTTC
Organism: Phyllobates terribilis; assembly: GCF_046119375.1. NCBI lineage: Eukaryota > Metazoa > Chordata > Amphibia > Anura > Dendrobatidae > Phyllobates > Phyllobates terribilis. The sequence continues at coordinate 219,254,340 of NW_027362765.1, forward strand.
TATGTGTTTCTATGTGTTTTTGTTTGCCTGCCATTGGTTTTAACGGTGTTCGAAGGTGTTCGACGAACAGTTCGACGAACAGTTCGGCGAACACACGGGTGTTCGACGAACCGAACCGAACTCGAACACTACGGGGGTGGCTCAACACTAAACATGAGGCTATTCCAAGAATTAATTAGAGCAAGTAATATCAGTGTGTTGTTACACTGTGTGTGAAATACATTGATAAGAAGAAAAAATTCTGTAATAATTGCTAATATGCTTTTCTATACTTATTGCTACAAGTCACACTGAAGGAAGAAGGGAAAATAAACACCAAATCACAAAGAAAGCTCAATAATTTACACATGCATCAGTCTGAAGCCGGAGCAATATTCATATAGGAGGGTGGCGGGCTGAGAAGATGCCGAGTCAAGAAGGGGTAACTGAGTTGTGGTTTTATGTTGAATTTGTGTTATGTGATTTATGTGCTAAAGATGTTTTGCTGTGTTTTATACTTATGGCCGTTATTGTATGCCGGTTCTCCTTTAGGCTCTGCCTAAGGCCACGGCCCCATTATCAGTATTTGGTCAATATTCGGTCAGTATTTTTTCTCAGGAGTGGGAGCCAAAACCAGGAGTGGGTGATAAATGCAGAATTGGTGCACTTGTTTCTATTGTACCTTTCCTATGATTGTTCCTCCCCTGGTTTTGGCTCCCAATCCTGAGAAAAAATACTGACCGAATACTGACCAAATACTGATCGTTGGGCCGTGGCCTAAGGGCGTCCCTGGGATGCAGGAGGTCTGCCAGAGGGGAACCATACGATACGTAGGGATTCAGTTTACACTACATTGCTTAGACATTAGATAGTTAAATTCAGGGGTTTCATGAAGTTGCATCATTAGCTGGGAGTGATTAGAACAGTTTTTATCTAAAACAATTTCCGGGTTGCAGTCAGTTAGAGGGAGAGTCAGACAGAGTTAGGCAGTGAGACTGCCAGGGGGTAGTCTGTGGCAAGACCACCCAAGTTCTGGGTCCACAACCCCAACAGCACAGGACAGGTCCTGTTCCAAACCAGAGAGAGTGGAGTGTTGGGAGAAGACTGAACAGGCAGGGAGACAGATTCCAACCGCAGATACAGCAGTAGAGAAAGTGTTTTAATAGTGCAAGTTGTCAGAACAGAATGAGGACACGTTTGATGCTCGATCAGGACGACGGCACAGTCCTTGGCTTACAGCCCACCAGAGGTGCTCAGAAGCAGGCCTCTATATCCCTCATGGGGAGATTCTTAGCTGGGTCGCAGAGTAAGTGGAAGATGTTGGGTCTCGGGACAGGATGAGGACGAACACTAGAAAGGCACATAACCAAGGGTACTTCACTAACCAAAGACTATGTCTTAGTCTGTATGCTGCAGCCATGTGTAGAAGAATTGCACAGTAAAAGTGAGTCCGTTAATCCGTATCTAAGATCTCCTGTCTTGTTTGAATTCGGTTCCGGTCCCATGGACAATGTAACAGTGAGTACAGAGAATCCTTCATCACACTACACACTCCACTCTCAGTCCTTTATAGAAGAGGGGACACAGGGCAAAGAGAACTCAGTTCCAGCCCATAGCGTATCAGTAGTGGCCCTGTGCCTCCCCCCTTCATTCACACAGTGCAGAGACAACATTGTAAGACAGCCATTTCTTACACCAGCCTTAGGATGGTTTCACAAAAAGTATTTTTGTGTAAAAATACTATGTTTTTGTGTTGTTTTTCCTGCAACCTTTTTATTCATTTCTTGAGGCAAAAATACTGTAGCCAGATGTTGGATGTACGTTATTTAGAAAGTATTAAAACACACTAAGACAAACAGTCGATTCAACAAATCTGATATTTTATACAATAGTCTTTCTTGATCCAGGATGGACTGGAGTAAGAAGTGCCAAATTCATTAAGAGATGCTTTTCTCAGCTGCCTTGCACCAGGATCACAAAGTTGGTATAAAACACCAAAATTCACAAAAAAAAAATTTTATGCCATTTTTTTGGGGTGCACTTTTGGATTCTTCACTTTTCTGAATAAAGCATGCTCTATGCATGATAATTTTGGAACCATTTTTGAGTACACTTATCTGTAGGAATACAAAACACAAAATAAAGTTCCAAAAAAAGCTTGTAAAACATGTAGCATCCTTTATTAGTGATGGGCGAGCACTAAAATGCTCGGGTGCTCGATGCTCGGGTCGAGCACATTGGAATACTTGGGTGCTCGACCCGAGCAACGAGCCCAATGTAAGTCTATGGGAAACTCGAGCATTTTTCAGATGGCTTCCCCCGGCGGTCTGCAGAGGGCCTAAAAATTGCCCAAATCAATGGGAACAGTGCTCAAATGACATGGGAACAGCATGGGGAAGACCCCTGGAAGCATTTCTGACTCCCAGGTCACTGCTGTCAACAACGTTGTCAGAGGTGTTGCGCCACTTTTACAGACTCACAATAAAACATACTAAAACTAAACCAAAATGGATTTTCCTGGGAAATATGTTAAGGAACATCCTTTCCAGGGTAATTACTTGTATATAAAGCAAAATAAATAACCAGAAACAAAAATGCTCCTCCACACCTTGGGCTATGTTCACACGTAGCGTTTTTGATGCATTTTTGCACTTTTGCATTGCTTTCAACCATGACAAATGCATTCACCAGGAAATGTAATTTTAACATTTTACAAATTTATCTGGCCATGTGGTGTGTGAGATATCATCAGACACATCGTGTGTCATTTATGCAGGAGGGACTCTGAAAGTCACAAAACCTATTTTTATAGGGCCATCAGGAGGCCTTTACTATACTTAAAGGGCCAGCAGTCGGCCCTCACTATTCTTAGAGAGTCATCAGCCGCTATGTTTTATTGTTCCCATTACTAAAGAGTGGGTCTCTTATACTGTTATTGCATATGCAGTGAGTGGCAGGGCTGCCCAAAATGTGGACACACCCCAATACCACTTTGAAAATTTGGACGCACCCCAATACCCCTTTGAAGAGACTTAGAGGAGGGCCTCCTGAAAACAATGTTCCCATTATTGGGAAGTAGGTCTCCCATTGTGTTTGCCTATGCAGCGAATGCAAGGGTTGCCAAAAATTTGAAGGCACTCTAATGCCCCTTGGAAGAAACGTCGAGGTCAGAGGGCTTCTTGAAAACAATGTTCCCATTATTAGGAAGTGGGTCTCCCATTATGTTTGCCTATGCAGTGAATGCAAGGGTTGCCAAAAATTTGAAGGCACTCCAATGCCACTTGGAAGAGACATGGAGGTCAGAGGGCCTCCTGAAAACAATGTTCCCATTATTAGGAAGTGGGTTTCCCATTGTATTTGCCTATGCAGTGAATGCAAGGGTTGCCAAAATTTGGAGGCACTCCAATGCCCCTTGGAAGAGACGTAGAGGAGGGCCTCATAAAAAAATTAGAAAGGAGCGGGTCTCCTATACTTGTAATGCCCATGCACTAAGTGTATGGGCTGACAAAAATTTACCCCTGGGGGGTATACATGATCATACTGTAAATTTTTTTTTTTTACGGGCATCATAAGCACCCTTTAAAAAAATTGTGTGGGTGTTGCATCACGGACCACGGTCACCCTGGTGATATGGTGGTGGAGGATGAGAATGAGGAGGAGGAGGACAAGAGCAAATAGCCAAAATCAGGAAGCGTATACCCATGTGTGGGTGTGAAGAGGTGCATGGGAATACACCTCCCAAAAAAAGACACTGGATTTGAGTTAATGTTACACTGCTATCATTCGGTGGTGTTGAGAAGTCTGGCCCAATCCAGCCCTTGTTCATTTTTATAAGAGTCAGCCTGTCAGCATTTTCAGTTGACAGGCGGATGCGCTTATCAGTTATAATTCCACCAGCGGCACTAAAAACCCGCTCTGATAAAATGCTGGCGGTAGGGCAGGCCAGGACCTCCAAGGCGTAGAGAGCCAGTTCATTCCACGTATCCAGCTTGGACACCCAATAATTATAAGGCACAGAGGAATCACGGAGGACGTTGGTACGGTCAGCAAGGTACTCCCTCAGCATCTTCCCAAACTTTGCACTCCTTGTGAGAGTACCCCGCGCCTCAGGACTTGTGCGATGGGAGGGGCTGAGAAAATTCTCCAGAACTTTGACAGTGTTCCCCTACCTCTGCTGCTGGATTGGAGTTGTGACTCTCTTGCCTGTAGTCCTTGGTTGTCCAACGAACTATGACCTCTGCCACCAGTGTTTTCAGATGGGAATTTTTTTAATAGTTCCGCAACAAGGGCCTTCTGGTACTGCCCCATTTTTGTAGACCTGTCTGCCTCAGGAATAAGAGATATAAAGTTCTCCTTGTAGCGTGGGTCTAGATGTGTCACCAACCAGGAATGACTGTCACCCAAAATTTTGAGAATGCGAGGGTCATGGGAAAGGCAGCGCAACATAAACTCAGCCATGCGTGCCAGACTGCTTATAGGCAAGACTTCCATGTCCTCACCAAGAGGATGACTGACCATGCTCTCCTCCTCCTCCTCCTCTCTGTCCTCTGGCCATCCAGACTGAACAGATGGTATGACAGTTGTGCAGGTAGTACCGTCTATAGCGCATGAAACTAGATCATGTTCTTCCTCCTCCTCTTCCTCTTCCTCATTGTCACCCAATCCACGTTGGGATGAGATGAGGCTGGGCTGTGTGTAATCACCCTGTATGGTTCCTTGCTCCATCTCATCATGCTCCGCCTGCAATGCATCCTCTTTGATTGTGAGCAGAGAGCATTTCAGAAGACAGAGGAGTGGGATGTTGATGCTAATTATGGCGTCATCGCCGCTCACCATCTTGGTGGAGTCCTCAAAGTTTTGGAGGATGGTATATATGTCTGACATCCATGTCCACTCCTGAGGTTTTATGTGTGGAGTCTGAACTGAATACCGATGGCCTTGTTGATGTTGATACTCAACAACTGCCTTCTTCTGCTCACAAATCCTAAGGAGATCCTGAAAACATGACCTGTGGGGAACCGTGAGGATGGGGTTTGGTAAACACTGCTCTAGATCTTCTGATTGTTGTACTACTGGATTTCTTCTATGGGCAATAGTTACAGTATTTCCAAACTCTTTCTGGATCCCTTGCCCAGTGATACTGGATAGTGGATTTTTGCATTTTTTCGTCCAAGAAAAATTTTCCACACATACCCTACTCATAGTCTGACAAAGGTTACATTACACAGAACATTGCTATACTTCACTCTGCGGTATAACAGCTTTTTTTTGGATATGAGGATATAAAATAAAAAGCATTCAAAAATAGATTCCCTTTTGTACCTGTTCTTGGTGTGCTATTCATTTATACAATACTAATTTCCTGGTGATCCTGATTACAATCATATTTCCCAAAAATATGACTATTATTACCTACTCTAGTTTTGGTTGACAAGACAATAGATTAGAGGATTTCTAAGCTGCAAAGAGAGAAATTTGGTACATTTTCAACTTTTCAGACCCAGGTATACTGATAGGTGCATGAGTTCATGGAGTAGGAAATCTTACTGCTTGAGCTTCAGATTAGAAGGTCATACTGTAATAAGTTGAGCCTTGGATTGTATCTTGCCAAATTTACCCGTAGCACATGTATAATGTAAACCAACCTTGACATCATGATTGGATCTCACAAATGCCTGCCAAAGAAAATATTAGGGAGTGATTCAACTTCTTGCAGCAATGTGCAATCCTCTTTTTGATCAGAAGAAAGAATCTCTTAAACATTTAACATTTTAGATGTTAATCTCAATTTATGGTGTATTCCGCAACTAAACAAACCACTATCGGAACCTAAGTGTGAAGAATGGCTTGGGTCTCATGCATTTGACCATATGTAAAGCTCTGTGTAGACGCCTTTGGGATTACTGTATTACTTCCACCAAGCCTCGTGTTTGCACATCACTGGCAATCCTAGAAAAAATTCAATATTTTGGAATATGGCAGTATGTGGTCACATGGATGGTAAAATGGACAGGTTTAGAAAGCTTAGCTTCTTGCGAAGACAGGAATGGCATCCATTTCTAGCTGTTTTCTCCACTTTTACGCCAACCCACTATTACATTCACTTCTAGATCATTTACATTCATTGCTACGATCCTACTTTAACAATGAATTTTAGTCATTTGAACATCGGACCGCTGAGAATTGCATGGGATCAAGTTCTATCCCCCTGTGCCTCTGGAAAAATGTCATTGTGTAAAGATAACTCCCTATCGAGTGGTTTAAATGCATACATGCTTAACCTAATGTAGATTTAATATTCACAACCCGTGGTTTAACCCTCGCAAGTCCTTGCTAAAGAGTAACTGGTGGATTTATAGAGAAAATATTAGAAGGAAGATGCAAAAGCTGCTCTATTCTAAAGAAGAATCCTACTCATAAGAGGTTAATGAATCCCTTCTCTCCATTATTGTGAGCTTAGGTATCACCTGGGGAGTTGGGAGCAGATGTGCCGCTCAGTAATTAATTACTTCTGCCTAAAGAGCCTGGAAAATTATCATCTTCAGGATAATGATCTCAATATTTGTGGCAAGATTGCCAGGCATTTAAAGGACCCTGAGTGTACTGTGAAACAAGTCACATACATAGTATCCACATTTTAACTATTAGCATTTACTATAAATATATATTCCCCATATCTATGTATACTGTATGTATACAGCTGCCATGGTGGTGGTATAGTTACAGGTAAAAAAAGCTTGCTGTATTCTTCAATGTGGCTAAACAAGCCAAGTATTCAACAAATGTGCTCACATTTACTAGAAACATCAAGAATTACACAGTCTTATTGCCACATAAGTAATGTCTAATGCAATCCTTTCTCATTTCTGTTACTTTATGATATTGGCTCACATAAATGGTGAATAATAAGTAATGGGAAGGAATTCTGATTTGTAGAGCAGATCAATGTAATGTATAGCTGCATAATCAAGGGTGATTTTTATTAGATGCATTTTGATCCAAATGGTTAATCTTAGGGCAAGCAAATATTCTCTCATCAAAGAGAATCAGGTTGATTATGCAAATGACATTTTGATCAAATTCTGATCAGAGTGTGAGCATAGTTTGAACCAATTCTCTGAGAAAAAGGCAGAAAAAAAAAATTCTCCAATTTGGCAGTCCGCGGTCATCCAAGTGCAGTCTGATGGTTTCCACATACTCCTTGACTTGCATGGCCGAATGCAATCCAAAAATTGGATTAAAATCCTGCCCAGGAGCTGAGGTATGATCAGACAATGTTCTTGCATGGTGAGACACAACCATTACACAGTACGTAGCAGGGGCACATTCATAAGATTATCTCAGCACAGGAACATTTTTTTTAAGCAAGAGCAGAGCAGTGGACCAAATGTACTAGACATTTGTATGCAGCAGAGCTGAGTACTGGTACTGGAGCAGTGGAGACTTGAATGTAGCAGAGCTGGGTACTGGTATTTGAGTAGTTGAGACTTGTTTAAAGCAAAGTTGTACAGTGGAACTAGAGTATTGTGACGCCTTAGATGTAGCAAAACTGAGCAGCAGTACCCGAGTAGTGGAGGATAAAAAAAGGCCAACCTCCTGAATATATCCTGTCGCCTAAGTCGAGTTTATAGTGGACCTATATCCTGTTTGAAACAACGCAAAACTTAAAACCTTTCTCAGAAATATATACTAAAGAAAATTAACACATTTCCTCACTAATTTAGTGATAAAATCTCTGGCCCTTTAAGAAATGGAGACTGAAGTTGGCCTAAGATGGGGCTCTTTATTGTCTCACTATTTGACAGCTGTGTGAGATTTCCTGTTTCTAAGCTTGGAGACACCATTGTGTGGGGGGAGACTGGGAGAATAAAATGTAACCACAAGACAGTCTCTTACTTTATTCTGTTATAGATGTGGCAATGCAAGACATATCTCTCCATACTATATTATGGAGTAGCAGGAGGGGGGGATAGAAGAAGCAATATAAGTAAACCCTAGAACCTTCTCTGTGAAGATTGGCTGCTGCTGACTCTCTACAGAATGAAGTAGGAGACTCAGGCAAACCCTTTACAAGCAGCTGTATTCTTCTTTTGGCAGATTAACCCTTTAGATGCAGCTATGTCCTTTTCCTTCAGGTACTCTGCAGAACACACAGGACATCTTATTACATGCAAAAAAAGTAATATTCAGTATTTAGTAAATTTTAGGGTCCTCATTAAAGAGGTAGAAAATGTTCACCAGATTTGCGTTTTACTGATTCAGAGAAATTCATTAGTGAAATTATTCACCATGTTTGTGAATCTGTTTGGGAGAATTTACAAGATTAACCAATTCTTCCAGTGCATTCAATGGACCAACAACCTGATCAAACAGGTGAATTGATGAGCCAACCCTAAATCCAGTTCAGGACAGTCAGATGCTGTGTAGAATAAGCTGTTCCTCTCAAAGGTGTTACATCCCAACCTCACCAGATTTTGAGCTCATTTTGGTAAAGTGAATCTAACACTTGTGTCCTCTAACCATGAGAGGAATAAACTGATTTGTCAATGACTTGTGCTTGAGAAAATTCTTATATTTCATCTAATGGCACTTAACACGTTTTTCTCAAAACTTATAAGTCTTCTTTAAATGACCTGGTGAAATGATGTCATCAACCTGGCAATATGATGTCATCAGGGGTGGATTAAGAGTAGCAAGGACCCCGGGCAGTTTAGAAGGCGCGGCCCCCCCCCTACACACACACACACCTGATGTATCACATGTCACATGATCCCCTGTGATAGATCATGTGATAGTTCACGTGAAATTAATTTGGCACAATATTAATTATAATAATTTTTTTTAAGGCTGTGTGCCCACTATGCGTTTTTTAAGCAATTCCGCTGCAGAAACGCTTAAAAAAACGCTTGGTAGAAGGTCAGCCATGTTCCCCAATGATAATCCGCATGTGCTGTGCACATGCTGCGGAAATTTCCGCTGCGGATTATCATTGTGGAAAAATCCGCAGCACTACCAATTATTTTGCGGAAGCGCTGCATTTTCGCCACCATTGACTTGCATTGGAACGCATGTAATCCGCATCATTGCATCTGTACATGCGGATTCCATGTGTTTCAATGTGCGGATGGTACCCGGGTCTGGAGAAGAGGAGACTCTCCGCCAGACCCGGGTACCATACTACCTGTAAAAAAAAAGAATAAAATAAAAAATAAATATCATACTTACCTTCTGATGGCCCCCGGTGTCTTTATCAGATGCGTCCTGGCTTGCCTGCAGCTCACGATGGTCTGAAAAGGACCTGCCGTGATGTAATTTAGTCATGTGACAGGTCACGTGACCGCTGACGTCGGCAGGCCATCAGAAGGTAATTATATATTTATTTTTTATTTTTTACCATTCTTTTATGGTCACACTATATAAATCCATGCCGGTTGCATGGATTTATATAGTGTGACCAAGTTGTCAAGCACTTTCCAAGTGATGCTAAAATCACTTGGAAAGCGCTTGTCAACCCGCATACGGAATTGCAAGTGAAGAACGCTTCACATCCGCATGTCCCTGGCAGGAAAAACGCATGTACAATCCGCATGCGTTTTTTCTGCCAGGGAGATGCAGAAATGCTAAAAAAAAATCCGGAGCATTTCTGTATCGTGGACACATAGCCTTACATTAATTGTGTGACTCAAAATTGAGCACATGTAGCCATCTATACACGGCGGGAGGCCGTACGGCGCCATCTATACACAGCGGGAGGCCGCACGGTGCCATCTATACACAGCAGGAGGCCGCATGTAGCCATCTATACACAGCAGGAGGCCGCATGGTGCCATCTATACACAGCGGGAGGCCGCACGGCGCCATCTAAACACAGCGGGAGGCCGCACGGTGCCATCTATACACAGCAGGAGGCCGCATGTAGCCATCTATACACAGCAGGAGGCCGCACGGCGCCATCTACACACAGCGGGAGGCCACATGTAGCCATCTATACACAGCAGGAGGCCGCACGTAGCCATCTATACACAGCAGGAGGCCGCACGGTGCCATCTATACACAGCGGGAGGCCGCATGGCGCCATCTACACACAGCAGGAGGCCACATGTAGCCATCTATACACAGAGGGAGGCAGCACGGCACCATCTATACACAGCGGGAGGCCGCACATAGCCATCTATACACAGCAGGAGGCCGCACGTAGCCATCTATGCACAGCAGGAGGCCGCACAGTGCCATCTATACACAGCAGGAGGCCGCACAGCGCCATCTATACACAGCAGGAGGCCGCACAGCGACATCTATACACAGCAGGAGGCCACACAGCGCCATCTACACAGCGGGAGGCTGCACGTAGCCATGTATACACAGCAGGAGGCCACAAGTAGCCATCTATACACAGCGGGAGGCCGCACGTAGCTATCTATACACAGCGGGAGGCCGCACGTAGCCATCTATACCCAGCGGGAGGCCACACAGCTCCATCTATACACAGCAGGAGGCCGCACAGCGCCATCTATACACAGCAGGAGGCTGCACAGCGCCATCTATACACAGCAGGAGGCCGCACAGAGCCATCTATACACAGCAGGAGGCCGCACAGCGCCATCTATACACAGCAGGAGGCTGCACAGCGCCATCTATACACAGCAGGAGGCCGCACAGCGCCATCTATGCACAGCAGGAGGCTGCACAGCGCCATCTATACACAGCAGGAGGCCGCACAGCGCCATCTATACTCAGTGGGAGGCCCCACAGCGCCATCTATACACAGCGGGGGGCCGCACGGCGCCCCCCAAGAGACAGCGGGAGGCCTCACACAGTCACGCACACACAAACATGTACAGACATATACATACACGCATAAACACATTTGAAACACAAAAATACATGTAAACAGACATCACACAATGATATCTGCCTGCACACACAGTCACTCAATCACACATAAACACACTCACTCTCACACATACACACTTTCTCACACACACACTCTCACACACAGACACACACACAGACTCACCATCCCCCGGCTTGGCTCCAGTCCTCTCCGGTGCAGCACTGCAGGCCGGGCGCGCCCTGCGTGACGTCACAGCTAGGAGACACGGCAGCGCACAGGGCCGTGTCTCCTAGCAGTGACACGGCCGGGCCAGCACACAGGGAAGTTAAGTGCTGCAGTGCTGGCCCGGCCGGAGAAGAAGCATCGTCCATGCGCCGCTGCTGGGGGAGCAGTCCGGGGGCCCTCCCACCACTGTCTGCCAGTATGTGCCGCAGCGCCGCACATATAATGAGGGCAATCTGGCCATAGATGCCCCGAAGCCTTGGGCCCCCTGGAGGGCCGAGGCCCCTGGCGGTAGCCCGGATTGCCCTCATTATAATCCGCCTATGGATGTCATACTGCCATGTCATATCGCTCGTGAAAAAGTGGAACCAGAAGAGACAGCGGTGCAAAATAGTGATGCAGGAACATGACCTGTTACATATTTTGCTCTGGGGTAATTAGCTTCAGGGTAAACCTTAAACTAACACCATCTTCTTGGATGACATTTCTGTTCTATACTCATCCCACCAGAAATATTGTTCCACCTGAATGGCAAATATAACCTAGAAGTCAATATAAGGCCATGCATTGTTTCATTTAAACCAGTAGACACAGACTGAGGATTGCCTTTAGGATATATTACCTGATATAGCCTAATATTCATAAAATCTATATTTCCCATTCTGCATTTTATTTACCATAATACACTGATGAGCACTGCTTCCCAACTAAAATGAACCACTGTTTTCCAGCACCATCTGTGCATATAGTTAGAAAGTGCAGGGTAAGGCATGTGAATGTCTGTTCCCAAGGAGTAGATAAGGCCCATGTCTGTCACACACAGAGGGATTAGACACCATTCCCTAGAAGCGCCTTATCTCAGGTGGAGAATGGGGTCTTGCCCTCGGATGAGCTGCACCTGGCTGATAACAAATCCAATTCCCCTCTAAGCTCAGACAGTGTCAGGACTGGAAATTAACCATATGGATTCCATGAACCTGTGATGGCCATAAAATGCAAGATAATGAAGGACAATTTGCACAATTTAAAACAAATTATGTTACAAGCAAGAAACAACCTTCACTAAATACATAGGTTTATTGTGCTGTTCATAAAAACTCTGGTTCACGAGTTATAAGTTTAAAAGAAGGTGTCACGGGGTTGTGGTGGTATAGTTTTCTCTTCAAGGAATTATTGCAGACTGTAATGGTTGAACAGAAGATTTTTTTTTATCACATAATAACAGCAAAACAACTCACAATGGTTGCAGTTACTTTGACAGAGCACAGCATACATGATGGTTGCAGTTCATTTACATGGTGCTGTACACTTGACCGTTCCAGAACATAAGTTGAACAGTTTTTACTTTACAATGGCAATAATTTTCACTTTCTGTATGTCACTGTTAGCTTCACATGGGCCTCAAATCATGGTTACCATTACACAGACCCCAGGGACATTGTTAACTGTGCACCACACTCTCATAGCCACTCTGCCCAGTATTTCACACCAAAACACCTTAAAGCTACATTCACTCGCTGTGGCCACATTCTGGTTATTTTTTTATCCCAACATCTGCAAAAAATCAATTTTTTCTTCTGATTTTCCAAATTAGTTACAAAATGTTGGGGATCTACCACAATTGCATAAAAAACACAACATGGCCATTATGTGTGTATGCAGATTAAGACTGACCAGGATTGTGATACCGTCACAGGGCCTCAAGCCATTAGTACTCTCACAAAAGACATTGAAAGTTAACAAAATTTAACATTAGTTTGAAACATAGTATGCAACATGACTCAAGTTTTCACTCCAAAGAAGGGCCACTGCATACCCAACTTTCTGTATTACTAAGGGACCTACTTCATTCTACTTCAATCACCCTCTTACCCCACACTTTAGTCAATGGCTTTTCTGGAGCAGAACAACCCTGGCCCATTACAGGCCTCAAGGCAGCCAAGATTCTTTTACACATTGTCACCAATCACTTTATGTCACTGTCTACACCTCGTCTGTAGAGTCCAGCACCACCTAAGCTACTTGTTACCATTCAGTGACTGACCTGGAACTTTCTACAACCACTTTATCACTAGCATATTTCTTTGCAGTTTCAGCATTATTTGCATGCCCCACTAGGGCTTCTTCTTTGTTATGTCTTTCTTTAAGAATTGCTCACATCAGCTGTAAGTCACTATCAATAACTGTACTGTAATCTCTCTTATATGTACAGCAGAACAGATATCTTTGTCTTTGTATAGTGTTTTTTTTCCTGTAACAGTATGGACATAGTTACACCTATGTCAGGAGGAATGGTATATCACACCAAGGAGAACTGGGTGAGATGAAGATGGGATTCTCAGCAAAACTAGTTTGTGGTAAAACAATTATTTCTGGAACTGTATTTTTATGAAATGGTAGATAGATTGGTAGTGACACCGGCCATTCGCTATCCTTAAAGTACGAGATTTATGTAAAGTCCTCAAGTAAGCTCAGTTGTTAGGCTTTAGGGCCATAGGTGGATTATAATGAGGGCAATCTGGGCTACCGCCCAGGGCCCAGGCCTCTGGGGGGGCCCAGATTGCCCTCATTATAATATGTGCGGCGCCGGCGCCAATGCAGTAGACACCGGCAGGCAGAGGTGGGGGGCCCCGGACCTCTCCCCCAGTAGCGGCGCAGGGCCGCTGCTTCTTCTTCGGCCGGGCCAGCACTGCACCTGTTAACTTCCCTGTGTGCTTGTGCTGGCCTGGCCTCGTCACAGCTAGGAGACACGGCCCTGTGCGCGGCCGTGTCTGCTAGTGTGACATCACACAGTGTGAGCCCTGCAGTGCTACACCGGAGAGGAGCTGGACGACGTCTGGAGCCGAGCCGGGGGTTGGTGAATGACGTGTGTGTGTGTGAGTGTGTGTGTGTGTCACAGTGTGTGCATGTGCGCAGGCAGGTATCATTGTGTGATGTCTGTTTATATGTATTTTTGCGTTTCAAATGTGTTTATGCATGTATGTATATGTCCGTATATGTTTGTGTGTGTGTGCGTGACCGGGTGCAGCCTCCTCCTGCTGTATCTGCGGGGCACTTTGCGGCCTCCTCCCTCTGTATTTGGGAGGCGCCGTGCAGCCTCCTCCCGCTGTATCTGGGGGGCGCCTTGCGGCCTCCCCCGGTTAATCTGGGGGGAGCTGTGCGGCCTCCTCACGCTGTGTATAGATGGCTACGTGTGGCCTCATGCTGTGCATAGATGGCTACATGCGGCCTCCCGCTGTATCTGGGAGGTGCCGTGCGGCTCCCAGCTGTGTATAGATGGCTACATAAGGCCCCCAACTGTGTATAGGAGGCTATGTGCAGCCTCCCGCTGAGTATAGTTGGCTACGTGCGGCCTCCCGCTGTGTATAGATGCCTATGTGCGGCCTCCCGCTATGTATAGATGGCTACGTGCGGCATCCCGCGCTGTATAGATGGCTACCTGCGGCCTACCACTGTGTATAGGTGGCTACATGCGGCCTCCTGCTGTGTATAGATGGTGCCGTGGGACCCCCTGCTGTGTATAGATGGCTACGTGCGGCCTCCCGCTGTGTATAGATGGCTGCGTGCAGCCTCCCGCTGTGTATAGATGGCTACTTGCGGCCTCCTGCTGTGTATAGATGGTTACGTGCGGCCTCCCGCTGTATATAGATGGCTTTGTGCGGCCTCCCGCTGTGTATAAAAGGCTACGTTTGGCCTCCCGCTGTGTATAGATGTCTACGTGTGGCCTACCGCTGTGTATAGATGGCTACGTGCGACCTCCCGCTGTGCATAGATGGCTATATGCGGCCTCCCGCTGTGTATAGATGGCTACGTGCGGCCCCCTGCTGTGTATAAATAGTGCTGTGCGGCCTACCACTGTGTATGGATGGTGTCGTGCGGCTTCCCGCTGTGTATAGATGGCTACGTGCGGCCTCCCGCTGTGTATACATGGCTATGTGCAGCCTCCCGCTGTGTATAGATGACTAGGTGTAGCCTCCCGCTGTGTATAGATGGCTACGTGAGGCCTCCCGCTGTGTATAGATGACTACGTGCGGCCTCCCGCTGAGTATAGATGGCTACATACGGCCTCCCGCTGTGTATAGATGGCTATGTGCGGCCTCCCGCTGTGTATAGATGACTACGTGCGGCCTCCTGCTGTGTATAAATGGCTACGTGCGGCCTCCTGCTGTGTATAGATGGCTATGTGCGGCCTCCCGCTGTGTATAGATGGCTACGTGCGGCCATCTGCTGTGTTTATAAGGTGCCATGCGGCCTCCCGCTGTGTATTGATGGCTACGTTCGGCCCCATGCTGTGTATAGATGGTGCCGTGCTGCCACTTGCTGTGTATAGATGGCTACGTGTGGCCTCCCGCTGTGTATAAATGGCTACATGCGGCCTCCCGCTGTGTATAAATGGCTACATGCGGCCTCCCGCTGTGTATAGATGGCTATGTGTGGCCTGCCGCTGTGTATAGATGGCTACGTGCGGTCTCCCGCTGTGTATAGATGGCTATGTACAGCCTCATGCTGTGTATAGATGGCTACGTGCGGCCTCCCCCTGTGTATAGATGGCTACGTGCGGCCTCCCGCTGTATCTGGGGGGTGCCGTGCGGCCGCCAGCTGTGTATAGATGGCTACGTAAGGCCCCTAGCTGTGTATAGATGGCTATGTGCGGCCTCCCGCTGTATATAGATGGCTACGTGCAGCCTCCCGCTGTGTATAGATGCCTACGTGCGGCCTCCCGCTGTGTATAGATGGCTACGTGCGTTCTCCCGCTGTGTATAGATGGCTACGTGCGGCCTCCCACTGTGTATAGATGGCTACGTGTGGCCTCCCGCTGTGTATAGATGGCTAAGTGCGGAATCCCGCTGTGTATAGATGGCTACGTGTGGCCTTACGCTATGCATAGATGGCAACCTGCGGCCTCCCACTGTGTATGGATGGTGTCCTGCGGCTTCCGGCTGTGTATAGATGGTTACGTGCGGTCTCCCACTGTGTATAGATGGCTACATGCAGCCTTCCGCTCTGTACAGATGGCTACGTGCGGCCATCTGCTGTGTTTATAAGGTGCCATGCGGCCTCCCACTGTGTATTGATGGCTACGTTCGGCCCCATGCTGTGTATAGATGGTGCCGTGCTGCCACTTGCTGTGTATAGATGGCTACGTGTGGCCTCCCGCGGTGTATAAATGGCTACATGCGGCCTCCCTCTGTGTATACACTGTGTGCAGAATTATTAGGCAAATGAGTATTTTGATCACATGATACTTTATATACATGTTGTCCTACTCCAAGCTGCATAGGCTTGAGAGCCAACTACCAATTAAGCAAATCTGGTGATGTGCATCTCTGTAATGAGGAGGGTTGTTGACTAATAACATCAGCACCCTATATAAGGTGTGCTTAATTATTAGGCAACTTCCTTTCCTTTGGCAAAATGGGTCAGAAGAGAGATTTGACGGGCTCTGAAAAGTCCAAAATTGTGAGATGTCTTGCAGAGGGATGCAGCAGTCTTGAAATTTCCAAACTTTTGAAGTGTGATCTCCGAACAATCAAGCTTTTCATGGCAAATAGCCAACGCAAGAAGTGTGTTGGCCAAAAAAGGCGCAAAATAGCTGCCCATTAATTGAGGAAAATCAAGCGTGAAGCTGCCAAGATGCCATTCGCCACCAGTTTTGCCATATTTCAGTTACTGGAGTATTAAAAAGCACAAGGTGTGCGATACTCAGGGACATGGCCAAGGTAAGGAAGGCTGAAAAACGACCACCTTTGAACAAGAAACATAAAATAAAATGTCAAGAATGGGCCAAGAAATATCTTAAGACTGATTTTTCAAAGGTTTTATGGACTGATGAAATGAGAGTGACTCTTGATGGGCCAGATGGATGGACCAGAGGCTGGATCAGTAAAAGGCAGAGCTCCACTCCAACTCAGACGCCAGCAAGGTGGAGGTGCGGTACTGGTATGGGCTGGTATCATCAAAGATGAACTTGTGGGACCTTTTCGGGTTGAGGATGGAGTGAAGCTCAACTCCCAGACCTACTGCCTGTTTCTGGAAGACAACTTCTTCAAGCAGTGGTACAGAAAGAAGTCTGTATCGTTCAAGAAAAACATGATTTTCATGCAGGACAATGCTCCATCACATGCATCAAACTACTCCACAGCGTGGCTGGCTAGTAAAGGTCTAGAAGAAGAAAAAATAATGACATGGCCCCCATGTTCACCTGATCTGAACCCCATAGAGAACCTGTGGTCCATCATAAAATGTGAGATCTACAGGTAGGGAAAACAGTACACCTCTCGGAACAGTGTCTGGGAGGCTGTGGTGGCTGCTGCACGCAATGTTGATCGAAAACAGATCAAGCAACTGACAGAATCTATGGATGGAAGGCTGTTAAGTGTCATCATGAAGAATGGTGGCTATATTGATCACTAATTTTTTGGGCTTTTGTTTTTGAATGGCAGAATGTTTATTTCTAAATTTTGTGCACTGATATTGGTTTACCAGGTGAAAATAAACAAGTGAGATGGGATTATGTCCGGTTTTTATTAAGTTGCCTAATAATTCGGCACAGTAATAGTGACCTTCACAAACAGATATCCTCCTAAAATAGCCAAATCTAAAAAAAAAACACTCCAACTTCCAAAAATATTAAGCTTGGATATGTATGAGTCTTTTGGGTTGATTGAGAACATAGTTGTTGATCAATAATAAAAATAATCCTCTAAAATACAACTTGCCTAATAATTCTGCATATAGTATAGATGGCTACGTGCGTCCTCCCGCGGTGTATAGATGGCTACGTGCGGCCTCCCGCTGTGTATAGATGGCAAAGTGCGGCCTCCCACTGTGTATAGAAGGCTACGTTCGGCCTCCCGCTGTGTATAGAGGGCTACGTGAGGCCTCCCGCTGTGTAGAGATGGCTATGTGCGGCCCCCTGCTGTGTATAGATTGTGCCATGCGGCCTCCCACTGTGTATGCATGGTGTCGTGCGGCCTCCCGCTGTGTATAGATGGCTATGTGTGGCCTCCTGCTGTGTATAGATGGCTACGTGTGGCCTCCCGCTGTGTATAGATGGCTACGTGCGGCCTCTCACTGTGTATACATGGCTACGTGCGGCCTACCGCTGTGTATAGATGGCTATGTGCGGCCTCCTGCTGTGTATAGATGACTACGTGCGGCCTCCTGCTGAGTATAGATGGCTACATAAGGCCTCCCGCTGTGTATAGATGGCTACATGCAGCCCCCTGCTGTGTATAGATGGTTACGTGCGGACTCCCGCTGTGTATAAATGGCTACGTGCGCCTCCTGCTGTGTGTAGATGGCTACATGTAGCCTCCCACTGTGTATAGATGGCAACGTACAGCCTCCCGGTGTGTATAGATGGCTACGTGCGGCCTCCCGCTGTGTAGAGATGGCTACGTGCGGCCCCCTGCTGTGTATAGATGGTGCCATGCGGCCTCCCACTGTGTATGGATGGTGTCGTGCGGCCACCCGCTGTGTATAGATGGCTATGTGTGGCCTCCTGCTGTGTATAGATGGCTACTTGCGGCCTCCCGCTGTGTATAAATGGCTACATGCGGCCTCCTGCTGTGTATAGATGGCTATGTGCGGGCTCCCGCTGTGTATAGATGACTACGTGAGGCCTCCTGCTGTGTATAGATGACTACTTGTGGCCTCCTGCTGAGTATAGATGTCTACATATGGCCTCCCGCTGTGTATAGATGGCTACATGCAGCCCCCTGCTGTGTACAGATGGCTACGCGCTGCCTCCTGCTGTGTATATATGGCTATGTGCGGCCTCCCGCTGGGCATAGATGGCTACGTGTGGCCCCCTGCTGTGTATATAAGGTGCCGTGCGGCCTCCCGCTGTGCATAGATGGCTACTTTCGGCCCCCTGCTGTGTATAGATGGTGCCGTGCTGCCACTCCCTGTGTATAGATGGCTATGTGTGGCCTCCCGCGGAGTATAAATGGCTGCATGAGGACTCCTGCTGTGTATAGATGGCTATGTGCGGGCTCCCGCTATGTATAGATGGCTACGTGCGGCCTCCCACTGTGTATACATGGCTACGTGCGGCCTCCCGCTGTGTATAGATGGCTACGTGCGGCCTCCTGCTGTGTATAGATGACTACGTGCGGCCTCCTGCTGAGCATAGATGGCTACATATGGCCTACCGCTGTGTATAGATGGCTACATGCAGCCCCCTGCTGTGTATAGATGGTTATGTGCGGCCTCCCTCTGTGTATAAATGGCTACGTGCGCCTCCTGCTGTGTATAGATGGCTACATGCAGCATCCCGCTGTGTATAGATGGCTACTTACGGCCTCCCGCTGTGTATAGATGGCTACGCGCTGCCTCCTGCTGTGTATAGATGGCTATGTGCGGCCTCCTGCTGTGTATAGATGGCTACGTGCGGCCACCTGCTGTGTATATAAGGTGCCGTGCAGCCTCCCGCTGTGCATAGATGGCTACGTTCGGCCCCCTGCTGTGTATAGATGGTGCCGTGCTGCCACTCGCTGTGTATAGATGGCTATGTGTGGCCTCCCGCTGTGTATAAATGGCTACATGCGGCCTCCCGCTGTGTATATATGGCTATGTGCAGGCTCCTGCTGTGTATAGATGGCTACGCGCGGCCTCCCGCTGTGTATAGATGGCCACGTGCGGCCTCCCACTGTGTGTAGATGGCTATGTACGGCCTCATGCTGTGTATAGATGGCTACGTGCGACCTCCCCCTGTGTATAGATGGCTATGTGCGGCCTCCCACTATATCTGGGGCGTGCCGTGCGGCCCCTAGCTGTGTATAGATGGCTTTGTGCGGCCTGGCGCTGTATCTGGGGCGTGCCGTGGGCCCCTAGCTGTGTATAGATGGCTTTGTGTGGCCTCCCGCTGTATTTAGATGGCTACGTGCGGCCTCCCGCTGTGTATAGATGGCTACGTGCGGCCTCCTGCTTTGTATGGATGGCTAAGTGCGGCCTCCCGCTGTGTATAGATGGTTAAGTGCGGCCTCCCGCTGTGTATAGATGGCTTCGTCTGGCCTCCCGCTGTATCTGTGGGGTGCCGTGCAGCTCCCTGCTGTGTATAGATGGCTATGTGCGGCCTCCCGCTGTGTATAGATGGCTACATGCGGCCCCCTGCAGTGTATAGATGGCTACGTTCGGCCTCCCACTGTGTATGGATGGTGTCGTGCGGCTTCCCGCTGTGTATGGATGGCTATGTGAGGCCTCCCGCTGTGTATAGATGGCTACGTGCGGCCTCCCGCTGTGTATAGATGGCTACGTGTGGCCTCCCACTGTGTATAGATGGCTACATGCAGCCTCCCGCTGTGTACAGATGGATACGTGTGGCCTCCCGCTGTGTATAAATGGCTACATGCGGCCTCCCGCTGTGTATATATGGCTATGTGCGGACTCCCGCTGTGTATAGATGGCTACGCGCGGCCTCCCACTGTGTATAGATGGCCACGTGCGGCCTCCCACTGTGTGTAGATGGCTATGTACGGCCTCATGCTGTGTATAGATGGCTACGTGCGACCACCCCCTGTGTATAGATGGCTACGTGCAGCCTCCGCTGTGTATAGATGGCTACGTCCGGCCTCCTGCTGTGTATAGATGGGTAGGTGCGGCCTCCTGCTGTGTATAGATGGCTACGTGCGGCCCCATGCTGTGTATATAAGGTGCCGTGCTGCCACTCGCTGTGTATAGATGGATACGTGTGGCCTCCCGCTGTGTATATATGGCTACATGCGGCCTCCCCCTGTGTATAGATGGCTATGTGCGGCCTCCCACTATATCTGGGGCGTGCCGTGCGGCCCCTAGCTGTGTATAGATGGCTTTGTGCGGCCTGGCGCTGTATCTGGGGCGTGTCATGGGCCCCTAGCTGTGTATAGATGGCTTTGTGTGGCCTCCCGCTGTATTTAGATGGCTACGTGCGGCCTCCCGCTGTTTATAGATGGCTACGTGCGGCCTCCTGCTTTGTATGGATGGCTAAGTGCGGCCTCCCGCTGTGTATAGATGGTTAACTGCGGCCTCCCGCTGTGTATAGATGGCTTCGTCTGGCCTCCCGCTGTATCTGTGGGGTGCCGTGCAGCTCCCTGCTGTGTATAGATGGCTACGTGCGGCCTCCCGCTGTGTATAGATGGCTACGTGCGGCCCCCTGCAGTGTATAGATGGCTACGTTCGGCCTCCCACTGTGTATGGATGGTGTCGTGCGGCTTCCCGCTGTGTATGGATGGCTATGTGAGGCCTCCCGCTGTGTATAGATGGCTACGTGCGGCCTCCCGCTGTGTATAGATGGCTACGTGTGGCCTCCCACTGTGTATAGATGGCTACATGCAGCCTCCCGCTGTGTACAGATGGATACGTGTGGCCTCCCGCTGTGTATAAATGGCTACATGCGGCCTCCCGCTGTGTATATATGGCTATGTGCGGACTCCCGCTGTGTATAGATGGCTACGCGCGGCCTCCCACTGTGTATAGATGGCCACGTGCGGCCTCCCACTGTGTGTAGATGGCTATGTACGGCCTCATGCTGTGTATAGATGGCTACGTGCGACCTCCCCCTGTGTATAGATGGCTACGTGCAGCCTCCGCTGTGTATAGATGGCTACGTCCGGCCTCCTGCTGTGTATAGATGGGTAGGTGCGGCCTCCTGCTGTGTATAGATGGCTACGTGCGGCCCCATGCTGTGTATATAAGGTGCCGTGCTGCCACTCGCTGTGTATAGATGGATACGTGTGGCCTCCCGCTGTGTATAAATGGCTACATGCGGCCTCCCGCTGTGTATATATGGCTATGTGCCGACTCCCGCTGTGTATAGATGGCCACGTGTGGCCTCCCACTGTGTATAGATGGCCACGTGCGGCCTCCCACTGTGTGTAGATGGCTATGTACGGCCTCATGCTGTGTATAGATGGCTACGTGCGACCTCCCCCTGTGTATAGATGGCTACGTGCAGCCTCCGCTGTGTATAGATGGCTACGTCCGGCCTCCTGCTGTGTATAGATGGGTAGGTGCGGCCTCCTGCTGTGTATAGATGGCTACGTGCGGCCCCATGCTGTGTATGTAAGGTGCCGTGCTGCCACTCGCTGTGTATAGATGGATACGTGTGGCCTCCCGCTGTGTATAAATGGCTACATGCGGCCTCCCGCTGTGTATATATGGCTATGTGCCGACTCCCGCTGTGTATAGATGGCCACGTGTGGCCTCCCACTTTGTGTAGATGGCTATGTACGGCCTCATGCTGTGTATAGATGGCTACGTGCGACCTCCCCCTGTGTATAGATGGCTATGTGCGGCCTCCCACTATATCTGGGGTGTGCCGTGCGGCCCCTAGCTGTGTATAGATGGCTTTGTGCGGCCTACCGCTGTATCTATGGCGTGCCGTGGGCCCCTAGCTGTGTATAGATGGCTTTGTGTGGCCTCCCGCTGTATTTAGATGGCTACGTGCGGCCTCCCGCTGTGTATAGTTGGGTACGTGCGGCCTCCCGCTGTGTATAGATGGCTGCGTGCGGCCTCCTGCTTTGTATAGATGGCTAAGTGCGGCCTCCCGCTGTGTAAAGATGGTTACGTGCGGCCTCCCGCTGTGTATATATGGCTACGTCTGGCCCCTCGCTGTATCTGTGGGGTGCCGTGCAGTTCCCTGCCGTGTATAGATGGCTACGTGCGGACTCCCGCTGTGTATAGATGGCTACGTGCGGCCCCCTGCTGTGTATAGATGGCTACGTTCGGCCTCCCACTGTGTATGGATGGTGTCGTGCGGCTTCCCGCTGTGTATGGATGGCTTTGTGAGGCCTCCCGCTGTGTATAGATGGCTACGTGCGGCCTCCCGCTGTGTATAGATGGCTACGTGGGGCCTCCCGCTGTGTATAGATGGCTACATGCAGCCTCCTGCTGTGTATAGATGGCTACGTGCAGCCTCCGCTGTGTATAGATGGCCACGTCCGGCCTCCTGCTGTGTATAGATGGCTAGGTGCGGCCTCCTGCTATGTATAGATGGCTACGTGCGGCCCCATGCTGTGCATATAAGGTGCCGTGCTGCCACTCGCTGTGTATAGATGGATACGTGTGGCCTCCCGCTATGTATTAATGGCTACATGTGGCCTCCCGCTGTGTATAGATGGCTACGCGCGGCCTCCCGCTGTGTATAGATGGCCACGTGCGGCCTCCCGCTGTGTATAGATGGCCACGTGCGGCCTCCCACTGTGTATAGATGGCTATGTACGGCCTCATGCTGTGTATAGATGGCTACGTGCGACCTCCCCCTGTGTCTAGATGGCTACGTGCGGCCTCCCACTGTATCTGGGGCGTGCCGTGCGGCCCCTAGCTGTGTATAGATGGCTTTGTGTGGCCTCCCGCTGTGTTTAGATGGCTACGTGCGACCTCCCGCTGTGTATAGTTGGGTACGTGCGGCCTCCCGCTGTGTATAGATGGCTACATGCGGCCTCCCGCTGTGTATAGATGGCTACGTGCGGCCTCCTGCTTTGTATAGATGGCTAAGTGCGGCCTCCCGCTGTGTATAGATGGTTACGTGCGGCCTCCCGCTGTGTATAGGTGGCTACGTCTGGCCTCCCGCTGTATCTGTGGGGTGCCGTGTAGCCCCCTGCTGTGTATAGATGGCTACGTGCGGCCTCCCGCTGTGTATAGATGGCTAAGTGCGGCCTCCCACTGTGTATACATGGCTACGTGCGGCCTCCTGCTGTGTACAGATGACTAAGTGCGGCCTCTTGCTGAGTATAGATGGCTACATATGGCCTCCCGCTGTGTATAGATGGCTACATGCAGCCCCCTGCTGTGTACAGATGGCTACGCGCTGCCTCCTGCTGTGTATATATGGCTATGTGCGGCCTCCCGCTGTGTATAGATGGCTACGTGCGGCCCCCTGCTGTGTATATAAGGTGCCATGCGGCTTCCCGCTGTGCATACATGGCTACGTTCGGCCCCCTGCTGTGTATAGATGGTGCCGTGCTGCCACTCCCTGTGTATAGTTGGCTATGTGTGGCCTCCCGCGTAGTATAAATGGCTACATGAGGCCTCCCGCTGTGTATAGATGGCTATGTGCGGGCTCCCGCTGTGTATAGATGGCTACGTGCGGCCTCCCACTGTGTATACATGGCTACGTGCGGCCTCCCGCTGTGTATAGATGGCTACGTGCGGCCTCCTGCTGTGTATAAATGACTACGTGCGGCCTCCTGCTGAGCATAGATGGCTACATATGGCCTCCCGCTGTGTATAGATGGCTACATGCAGCCCCCTGCTGTGTATAGATGGTTACGTGCGGCCTCCCTCTGTGTATAAATGGCTACGTGCGCCTCCTGCTGTGTATAGATGGCTACATGCAGCCTCCCGCTGTGTATAGATGGCTACTTACGGCCTCCCGCTGTGTATAGATGGCTACGCGCTGCCTCCTACTGTGTATAGATGGCTAAGTGCGGCCACCTGCTGTGTATATAAGGTGCCGTGCGGCCTCCCGCTGTGCATAGATGGCTATGTTGGGCCCCCTGCTGTGTATAGATGGTGCCGTGCTGCCACTCGCTGTGTATAGATGGCTAGGTGCGGCCTCCCGCTGTGTATAGATGGCTACGTGCGGCCTCCTGCTGTGTATAAATGACTACGTGCGGCCTCCTGCTGAGCATAGATGGCTACATATGGCCTCCCGCTGTGTATAGATGGCTACATGCAGCCCCCTGCTGTGTATAGATGGTTACGTGCGGCCTCCCTCTGTGTATAAATGGCTACGTGCGCCTCCTGCTGTGTATAGATGGCTACATGCAGCCTCCCGCTGTGTATAGATGGCTACTTACGGTCTCCCGCTGTGTATAGATGGCTACGCGCTGCCTCCTGCTGTGTATAGATGGCTAAGTGCGGCCACCTGCTGTGTATATAAGGTGCCGTGCGGCCTCCCGCTGTGCATAGATGGCTATGTTCGGCCACCTGCTGTGTATAGATGGTGCCGTGCTGCCACTCGCTGTGTATAGATGGCTACGTGTGGCCTCCCGCTGTGTATAAATGGCTACATGCGGCCTCCCGCTGTGTATAGATGGCTATGTGCGGGCTCCCGCTGTGTATAGATGGCTACGTGCGGCCTCCCACTGTGTATAGATGGCTACATATGGCCTCCCGCTGTGTATAGATGGCTATGTATGGCCTCATGCTGTGTATAGATAGCTACGTGCGGCCTCCACCTGTGTATAGATGGCTACGTGCAGACTCGTGCTGTATCTGGGGTGAGCCGTGTGGCCCCCAGCTGTGTATAGATGGCTACGTAAGGCCCCTAGCTGTGTATAGATGGCTATGTGCGGTCTCTCGCTGTGTATAGATTGCTACGTGCTGCCTCCTGCTGTGTATAGATGCCTACGTGCAGCCTCCCGCTGTGTATAGATGGCTACATGCGGCATCCCCCTGTTTATAGATGGCTACGTGCAGCCTCCCACTGTGTATATATGGTTATGTGCGGCCTCCCGCTGTGAATAGATGGCTATGTGCGGCCTCCCACGCTGTATAGAAGGCTACGTGCGGCCTCCCGCTGTGTATAGATGGCTACGTGCGGCCTCCCGCTGTATATGTGGGGTGCCGTGCGGCCCCCAGCTGTGTATAGATGGCTATGTGCGGCCTGCCGCTGTGTATAGATGGCTACGTGTGGCCTCCTGCTGTGTATATGTGGCACCCCAGGGTTCTGGTTACCACAGTAATAGCAATATTACGTCTGTGAGCAGGTGGGAGGTCTCCTGGTCAGGAACCCTAAGCATGCCACACCTCCTGCCCAGTCCTGGGAGGGGAAGAACTTCCCCTATATAAACTGGGGCTGAGGTGGGGTTAGAAGGAAGAAGAGAAGAAGAGGAGTCCCAGACAGAGACATAGTCTGGTCTGGAGTGGAGCAGATGCAGGGAGAGCAAGATCAGGAGCTCTGTGGGAGCAGTGATAAAAGGGGTCCAGGACTGGAAGCTGTAGAGCTCGTCCTGACTGAAGAGATCTCACCGGACACGGAGTCCGAGGCTGTGGGGACTGTTCCATACCCAGCAGCAGAAACCGTCCGGCAGGGGATTTCAGGTCCTCTGGCCAAGAAACCCGAAGGCACGGTCACTCGCAAGGGACCAGCACCGCCGTCGTGGAGCGGAGGCTACCAGAAGGCCCCGAGTCACCGGCCATACGGGTGAGCACCACACGGTACACTCAGGGACGTGGGCTACTTTTACCCGCTTCTAGCAAGGTAGCCAGGAAGAGTACAATTAGTTGGGGAGGCCTACAACTCCGCCTGGCCTATCTGCTCACGGACTGACCAGGCCCCGATCGCTAGCCAGTACTCCCGGGAGGGTCTACCTTTGCCACCAGTAAAGACCCTGAACTACACCGCACCGTCTCTGAGTGGTTCCTGGTGCCTGCGTGCAATTCTGCTATCCTCATCATCCACGTCTGCTGCCCTGAGGCCATACCCCTCCCGTTGGGGGTTATACTACCCACGCTGCACAACTGTACCACCGGCCTCAGCGGTCTGCCCTGCAGCGGCGGCTTCATAACCGCATTCAACGGGTGGCGTAGTCGAACACTATAACATCTTCTGCTAAATTCCGCCACTTAGTTTGACACCCTGGGCACGGACCGGGTCACCGCCACGAGGACTACTAACCCCGACAGATCCGGCTCCGGGTATTCCCCGCGTGCGCAACGCTACACAACACAGGCCCAGGGGGCGCGTCAACTTTGGCGTAGTCGGCAGGATCTCGTGCCCGCAACCACCGGGTACTGCGTGCCTGAAAAAGACTGTTAAACTTACCTGTGGTGAAGATTCCCGCCATCCGACGCCATCTTTTGCCTTCTTCCCGCCATCCGTGGAGTTTTCCCGCCATCCGACGCCATCTTTTGCCTTCTTCCCGCCATCCGTGGAGTTTTCCCGCCATTGGACGCCATCTCGGGGACGCCGCGCGGGAAGAAGAGGGGCGTGGACTCCGAAAGCGCGCGAGAACTGAAGCCCCGCCTCACGTCCGGACGTTGCGTAAGGTCCTGGAAGGAGCCCAGCAGACGCCGACGTCACAGGAGCGCGACGGAAGGTCCTCAACCCTGACGATCCACTGCGGAGCCGCGGCCTACGGAAGAGGATCATCGCAAGGTAGGCCACGGTCCACTAGGGGGGAGGAGGATGTCGGATACGGAGGAGAGCTTCACTGCTACAGCCACCGCCAGCACCACCGCTGCTGCGGTCATGCCTTTCACCATGCCCTACATCCCGGGGGCAGCCTGGCTACCCCAGTACTCAGGGGAGTCCCATACCCTAAATGACTTCAGAGAAAGGCTGGATAGCCTCTTCCAGGTGTACCCCCTCACAGAAGAGCAAAAAGTGAGCATCCTGGTGGCTCAATTAACAGGGGCAGCCCAAAGGGAGGTAAAGTCCTGGCCACTTGGGAGGAGGAGGACTGTCGCAGAGATACTAGCCCGGCTGAAGGACACCTTTGATACCCGTACCTGAGCCGAGATCAAGCTTCGATTCTACGGGTGCAAGCAGCGAGCACATGAGAATATAAGGGACTATGCACTAAACCTACAAGAGGCCCTGAGAGCCATTAAGCAGGCCGACCCTGACGGCGTAGGGAACGAAGACAAGCTGTTGACTGAACAATTTATAGAGGGTCTACATTGCAATGCCCACCGAACCCAGTTGCGGGCAATGGCCTTACAGGACCCTCATCTGGACTTTGCACAGTTCAAGGACAGAGCCATCCGGGTGCTCCGAGAACCGGCACCAGGTGGCGCTGTGACCCACAAACGCCCTGCTACCATTTACCACCAGGAGACGGCGCCCTTGTCGGCAGGGCCTGTGGGAGCTGATGCGCAGGCTTTAAACAATGACCCGGCTACAGACCTGCACCGTCAGGTCCAAGAGCTAACTAAAAGCGTTGCCGCGCTAAACCGAACTGTGCAGTCTTTACAGGTTTCTACTCCAGGGAAGATCCAGCTGGCATCCGGACCGGAGGATATCCCGTGGCGTCGACCAAGGAGGACCCCACCGGCCAGAGGAAGACCCAGCGACCGATACAACGAGGACGGACAACCCATCTGCCGCCGCTGCAATCAACCCGGACATATGGCAAGGTACTGTCTTTTAAACTGGCACAACCTGGGGTAGAGGGCCAACCCCTAGGAATAAGATCACCAGGCCCATCGAACTGGCGTGAAAAATACGTGGGAGGACGTCCAGTCTTGCCTGTAGTACTGGATGGCATTCCTATGAGTGCCCTACTTGACACCGGGTCACAGGTCACCACCATCCCGTACGTGCTCTTCAAGCAGTACTGGAATGACTCGGATATAACCCGCTACCCAGACGACGACTTGAGTATCATCGCCAGCAATGGTCAGCCCGTGCCACAGATCGGATTTAAAGAGATGACCATTAAAATCGGTAAAGTCGAACTGGCAGCACAGGGACTGATCATTGTAGACATTGACAAGCGCGAGAGTCACCCAAAGATAACTCTAGGAACTAATGTGATTGAAAATTGTCTTGCAGAGGTGATTCTCATTTTACAGCAGGTTGCCAAGAACGCCAGCTCCAGCCAGCAGCGAGTGCTCCAAAAAGAGATCCGGGCACTGATGCGACGGCAACAGGTGGAACTCTCCGGTGGTGAGATTGGTAGCGTGAGAATGTGTGACCCTTTCCCTATTGCCATGCCCCCGAAAAGTGAAATGATGATTTGGTGCCGGGCAGCTATTGGTCTGAGAGGTAGAGATTACCAGGCAATGGTAGAACCAGTCTACTCAGATAGTAGGCCCACCATTTTGACGGCACGGGGGGTGGTTGATGTACGCCATGGGAGGGTGCCCGTTCGCATAATAAATATCGGGAAGAGGGAAGTGTACCTGCCCCGGTATGCTACGCTAGCCAAATTGTATACCATCAACCAAAATTCTGTACAGTCCGTGGAACCCTTGCCTCCATCTCATCCAGAGGAAGGTAACGGCTCTAAGCAACAAATGGAGGACTGGTGTCAGCAACTGCATTTGGGTACTGACTCCACACCTGCTCACCAAAAGCAGGGAGTCTACCGGGTGATCCAGGAATACGAGAGAGTGTTCAGTAAACACCCACTGGACTTCGGGCGAGTAAAGGGAGTGGAACATCACATCCCCACGGGAGATCATCCTCCCATAAAGGAAAGGTATCGTCCCGTACCCCCTGCACAATACCAACACGCCAAGGGGATGCTTAGAGACATGAAGGAGGCTGGGGTAATCAGGGATAGCTGTAGCCCCTGGGCAGCTCCACTAGTCTTGGTTAAAAAAAAAGACAACACCATGAGAATGTGTGTAGATTACCGGAAAATCAACCGTATCACACACAAAGATGCGTACCCCTTACCAAGGATAGAGGAGTCTTTGGCTGCTTTAAAATCTGCTAACTTCTTCTCCACTTTGGATCTCCCTAGCGGGTACTGGCAGGTTCCTGTCGCAGAGGCGGACCGGGAGAAGACCGCATTCACTACCCCGATGGGACTTAGCGAGTTTACCTGCATGCCGTTCGGACTCTGCAACGCACCAGGAACCTTCCAACGATTGATGGAATGCTGTCTGGGACACCGGAACTTTGAGACGGTCCTGCTGTACCTGGACGATGTTATAGTTTATTCCAAAACCTACGAGGACCACCTGAAACACCTGGCGGAAGTGTTCGAAGCCCTGGCAAACTACGGTCTGAAGGTGAAACCGTCGAAGTGTCACCTGCTAAAACCAAAAGTGCAGTACCTGGGACACGTGGTGAGTGCTGACGGAGTGGCTCCCGACCCTGATAAGATCACCGCGATTAAGGAATGGCCAAGACCCTCCAGCGTAAAGGAAGTGCGGCAGTTCCTCGGGTTGGTAGGCTACTACCGAAGATTCATTCCCGGTTTCACCAAAAAGGCAGCTCCTATGCAGGACCTCCTGATAGGCCAGTCCAGGAAGGCCAAGAACCAGAAGCCGCCCTTCAGATGGGAGAAGCTGGAAGAAGAGTCCTTCCGCCAGCTGAAGATGGCCCTCACGGGGGATGAAATCCTGGCGTACCCTGATTACAACCAGCCCTTTATCCTCTACACCGACGCAAGTAACATCGGGCTAGGAGCCGTACTGTCCCAGATCCAGCAGGGGAGAGAACGGGTAATTGCTTACGCCAGCCGAAAACTGCGACCCACCGAAAGAAACCCTGAGAATTACAGCTCATTCAAGCTAGAGTTCCTGGCAGTGGTGTGGGCAGTCACCGAACGCTTTAAGCACTACCTCGCCTCTTCGCGGTTCACCGTGTACACGGATAACAACCCGTTGACACACCTGGACACTGCAAGACTCGGTGCCCTGGAGCAGAGATGGATGGCCCGCCTGTCCAACTATGAGTTCACGATCAAATACCGGGCAGGACGCTCCAATACCAACGCGGATGCCTTGTCCAGAATGCCAAACCTACCGGACGTAGGGGAAGATCCAGAGGAACTGGAAGAAATTGAACTCCCCGCGTTTGACCGTCATGGGACTACCCAGTATTCCCACCGTGTAAGGGGTAAGCAATCCGCTACGTTCAACCCCTTACCTCATTACAACTGGGCGGAAACACAAGACAGTGACCCCGCCGTCCGACTAGTGAAGGAGATGCTGACTCGGCCAGATGCCCGCCTTGACCCAGACGCTCCGGAGGAGACCAAGCAACTGTGGGCTGAGAAGAGTCGACTGTTTCTTTACAAGGGGAAGTTGTGCCGCAGAATGGTTAACTCCCGGACGCATGAACTGATCTGGCAAGTAGTGGTGCCAAGAAGAGACGCGGCTATGGTACTGGAGGCATACCACGACGGAGCTGGGCACTTCGGATGGAAGAAGCTGGAGTTCCTGCTGCGCGGGCGGTTCCACTGGGTAGGCATGAGAGGGACCATCGAGAGGTGGTGCAGAGACTGTGGCCCATGCAACCTAAGAAGGAAGGACCGTGCCAGCCAGAAGACTCCCCTGCAGTCCATCGTCACCAGGCAGCCGTTGGAACTGGTAGCCTTGGACCATGTAAAACTGACCCCCAGCAGAAGTGGCTACGTCTATGCGTTAACCATCGTGGATCACTACTCCCGGTTCTTGGTTGTAGTCCCCGTTAAGGACTTAACGGCTCAAACAGCAGCTAGAGCCTTCCAGCAGCACTTCTGTCGTCCACACGGATACCCAGAGCAGGTGCTGACGGACCAAGGACCTGCCTTTGAAGCGGAAGTCTTCCAGGAGTTCTGTACTCTGTATGGCTGCCGGAAGATAAGAACAACACCCTATCATCCGCAAACCAATGGACTTTGCGAGAAGATGAACCAGGTGGTGATAGACCTTCTGAAAACATTGCCCCTGGAAGAACGCAGTCTGTGGCCTGAGAAACTGCCTGATCTGGTGGACCTATACAACCACATCCCTGTAGGTTCTACCAACTGTACCCCGGCTTACCTAATGAGAGCAAGACCTGGTAAGCTGCCTGTTGATCTGGATATGGGAGTCCTGACACCCGAGGACACTTCACCAGAAGCAGACTGGGACACAGAGAGGCAGCAGCAGTACCGGAAAGTACAGGAGAGCGTTGAGCGAAGTCTCCGTCAAGCAAGAGAAAGACAGGAGAAGACTTACAACCAGTGTGCTCCCGCTGTTCCCCTGGTACCTGGAGAGCAGGTCTTGAAGAGGAAAAGACGGCTCCACAAGTTGGACGACCAGTGGGAGAAGGACCCGTACACCGTACTGCCATCAAGCCATGAAAACCCAAAAATCTGCACAATCAGTAAGGATGGAGGAGAGACCACAGCCATTGTCTCCCGAGATCACCTGAAGAAGTGTCCCGAGCAGCTACGAAACCCTGAAGAAGATCAAGAAAACCCTCGACCCGCAGAGGAAAGGGAAGAGATGGTCAGTACTGTACTCGGAGACTTCCCTCGGTCTTGGACACAAGTAAATGGCGCTGTTGTGGTACCCGTCCTCACCTTCCTCCAGCCAGCATCCCAAGTGCCTACGGAAAAACAGGTAGAGCTGGAAGAGCAGCCGGTCCAGGAGGCAGAAGACCCCACACAAGCAGACCAGGAGAATCGACCCTCTGCTTATAGTGAGCTTGCCATGCCCCTAGTGAGCCAAAGAGTCCGTAGACAGCTGCCCAGCTTACCTTTGACAGCTCCTACACCCTGTAGCTCAGGACCGGTCAGTAAGCTCCGTAGGTCTACTAGGGCCAATAGAGGCCAGTTGCCCGTACGTTGGAGGATCTAAAGTGTTCAGACTGTCTTATTGGTATTTACCTGTTTACTGTTGCTTGTAAATAATTATGTTTTTCCAGTTATTTTATAGGTGTCTTTTGTGGATTAACCGGAACTCTGTTGTATATATGTTTGGAGCGTAACCCAGGAACGGACTATAGACTGTTAAAGACTCCGGGCAGGACAGACCCCTACCTGGTTACGGCTCCCCGTTCTTTGGTGAAATGGACACCCTTTTTGCTTCAAAAATTGCACCCGGTTGCGGACACTCCGTGACCACCCTAACGTGTTTTTCCTTATTGTATTGTTCCTGTTTATACCCTGTTATGTTTTCAAAAATATGTTTAGTCCCGGAGTACTAAATTTTACTAGGGGGGAATGTGGCACCCCAGGGTTCTGGTTACCACAGTAATAGCAATATTACGTCTGTGAGCAGGTGGGAGGTCTCCTGGTTAGGAACCCTAAGCATGCCACACCTCCTGCCCAGTCCTGGGAGGGGAAGAACTTCCCCTATATAAACTGGGGCTGAGGTGGGGTTAGAAGGAAGAAGAGAAGAAGAGGAGTCCCAGACAGAGACATAGTCTGGTCTGGAGTGGAGCAGATGCAGGGAGAGCAAGATCAGGAGCTCTGTGGGAGGAGTGATAAAAGGGGTCCAGGACTGGAAGCTGTAGAGCTCGTCCTGACTGAAGAGATCTCACCGGACACAGAGTCCGAGGCTGTGGGGACTGTTCCATACCCAGCAGCAGAAACCGTCCGGCAGGGGATTTCAGGTCCTCTGGCCAAGAAACCCGAAGGCACGGTCACACGCAAGGGACCAGCACCGCCGTCGTGGAGCGGAGGCTACCAGAAGGCCCCGAGTCACCGGCCATACGGGTGAGCACCACACGGTACACTCAGGGACGTGGGCTACTTTTACCCGCTTCTAGCAAGGTAGCCAGGAAGAGTACAATTAGTTGGGGAGGCCTACAACTCCGCCTGGCCGGGGGAGATCCTATCTGCTCACGGACTGACCTGGCCCCGATCGCTAGCCAGTACTCCCGGGAGGGTCTACCTTTGCCACCAGTAAAGACCCTGAACTACACCGCACCGTCTCTGAGTGGTTCCTGGTGCCTGCGTGCAATTCTGCTATCCTCATCATCCACGTCTGCTGCCCTGAGGCCATACCCCTCCCGTTGGGGGTTATACTACCCACGCTGCACAACTGTACCACCGGCCTCAGCGGTCTGCCCTGCAGCGGCGGCTTCATAACCGCATTCAACGGGTGGCGTAGTCGAACACTATAACATCTTCTGCTAAATTCCGCCACTTAGTTTGACACCCTGGGCACGGACCGGGTCACCGCCACGAGGACTACTAACCCCGACAGATCCGGCTCCGGGTATTCCCCGCGTGCGCAACGCTACACAACACAGGCCCAGGGGGCGCGTCAACTTTGGCGTAGTCGGCAGGATCTCGTGCCCGCAACCACCGGGTACTGCGTGCCTGAA
This sequence comes from Phyllobates terribilis, assembly GCF_046119375.1. Classification (NCBI taxonomy): domain Eukaryota; kingdom Metazoa; phylum Chordata; class Amphibia; order Anura; family Dendrobatidae; genus Phyllobates; species Phyllobates terribilis. The sequence goes on from NW_027362765.1 coordinate 219,288,059, forward strand.
AAAGACTGTTAAACTTACCTGTGGTGAAGATTCCCGCCATCCGACGCCATCTTTTGCCTTCTTCCCGCCATCCGTGGAGTTTTCCCGCCATTGGACGCCATCTCGGGGACGCCGCGCGGGAAGAAGAGGGGCGTGGACTCCGAAAGCGCGCGAGAACTGAAGCCCCGCCTCACGTCCGGACGTTGCGTAAGGTCCTGGAAGGAGCCCAGCAGACGCCGACGTCACAGGAGCGCGACGGAAGGTCCTCAACCCTGACGATCCACTGCGGAGCCGCGGCCTACGGAAGAGGATCATCACAAGGTAGGCCACGGTCCACTAGGGGGGAGGAGGATGTCGGATACGGAGGAGAGCTTCACTGCTACAGCCACCGCCAGCACCACCGCTGCTGCAGTCATGCCTTTCACCATGCCCTACATCCCGGGGGCAGCCTGGCTACCCAAGTACTCAGGGGAGTCCCATACCCTAAATGACTTCAGAGAAAGGCTGGATAGCCTCTTCCAGGTGTACCCCCTCACAGAAGAGCAAAAAGTGAGCATCCTGGTGGCTCAATTAACAGGGGCAGCCCAAAGGGAGGTAAAGTCCTGGCCACTTGGGAGGAGGAGGACTGTCGCAGAGATACTAGCCCGGCTGAAGGACACCTTTGATACCCGTACCTCAGTCGAGATCAAGCTTCGATTCTACGGGTGGAAGCAGCGAGCACATGAGAATATAAGGGACTATGCACTAAACCTACAAGAGGCCCTGAGAGCCATTAAGCAGGCCGACCCTGACGGCGTAGGGAACGAAGACAAGCTGTTGACTGAACAATTTATAGAGGGTCTACATTGCAATGCCCACCGAACCCAGTTGCGGGCAATGGCCTTACAGGACCCTCATCTGGACTTTGCACAGTTCAAGGACAGAGCCATCCGGGTGCTCCGAGAACCGGCACCAGGTGGCGCTGTGACCCACAAACGCCCTGCTACCATTTACCACCAGGAGACGGCGCCCTTGTCGGCAGGGCCTGTGGGAGCTGATGCGCAGGCTTTAAACAATGTCCCGGCTACAGACCTGCACCGTCAGGTCCAAGAGCTAACTAAAAGCGTTGCCGCGCTAAACCGAACTGTGCAGTCTTTACAGGTTTCTACTCCAGGGAAGATCCAGCTGGCATCCGGACCGGAGGATATCCCGTGGCGCCGACCAAGGAGGACCCCACTGGCCAGAGGAAGACCCAGCGACCGATACAACGAGGACGGACAACCCATCTGCCGCCGCTGCAATCAACCCGGACATATGGCAAGGTACTGTCCTTTAAACTGGCACAACCTGGGGTAGAGGGCCAACCCCTAGGAATAAGATCACCAGGCCCATCGAACTGGCGTGACAAATACGTGGGAGGACGTCCAGTCTTGCCTGTAGTACTGGATGGCATTCCTATGAGTGCCCTACTTGACACCGGGTCACAGGTCACCACCATCCCGTACGTGCTCTTCAAGCAGTACTGGAATGACTCGGATATAACCCGCTACCCAGACGACGACTTGAGTATCATCGCCAGCAATGGTCAGCCCGTGCCACAGATCGGATTTAAAGAGATGACCATTAAAATCGGTAAAGTCGAACTGGCAGCACAGGGACTGATCATTGTAGACATTGACAAGCGCGAGAGTCACCCAAAGATAACTCTAGGAACTAATGTGATTGAAAATTGTCTTGCAGAGGTGATTCTCATTTTACAGCAGGTTGCCAAGAACGCCAGCTCCGGCCAGCAGCGAGTGCTCCAAAAAGAGATCCGGGCACTGATGCGACGGCAACAGGTGGAACTCTCCGGTGGTGAGATTGGTAGCGTGAGAATGTGTGACCCTTTCCCTATTGCCATGCCCCCGAAAAGTGAAATGATGATTTGGTGCCGGGCAGCTATTGGTCTGAGAGGTAGAGATTACCAGGCAATGGTAGAACCAGTCTACTCAGATAGTAGGCCCACCATTTTGACGGCACGGGGGGTGGTTGATGTACGCCATGGGAGGGTGCCCGTTCGCATAATAAATATCGGGAAGAGGGAAGTGTACCTGCCCCGGTATGCTACGCTAGCCAAATTGTATACCATCAACCAAAATTCTGTACAGTCCGTGGAACCCTTGCCTCCATCTCATCCAGAGGAAGGTAACGGCTCTAAGCAACAAATGGAGGACTGGTGTCAGCAACTGCATTTGGGTACTGACTCCACACCTGCTCACCAAAAGCAGGGAGTCTACCGGGTGATCCAGGAATACGAGAGAGTGTTCAGTAAACACCCGCTGGACTTCGGGCGAGTAAAGGGAGTGGAACATCACATCCCCACGGGAGATCATCCTCCCATAAAGGAAAGGTATCGTCCCGTACCCCCTGCACACTACCAACACGCCAAGGGGATGCTTAGAGACATGAAGGAGGCTGGGGTAATCAGGGATAGCTGTAGCCCCTGGGCAGCTCCACTAGTCTTGGTTAAAAAAAAAGACAACACCATGAGAATGTGTGTAGATTACCGGAAAATCAACCGTATCACACATAAAGATGCGTACCCCTTACCAAGGATAGAGGAGTCTTTGGCTGCTTTAAAATCTGCTAACTTCTTCTCCACTTTGGATCTCACTAGCGGGTACTGGCAGGTTCCTGTCGCAGAGGCGGACCGGAAGAAGACCGCATTCACTACCCCGATGGGACTTAGCGAGTTTACCTGCATGCCGTTCGGACTCTGCAACGCACCAGGAACCTTCCAACGATTGATGGAATGCTGTCTGGGACACCGGAACTTTGAGACGGTCCTGCTGTACCTGGACGATGTTATAGTTTATTCCAAAACCTACGAGGACCACCTGAAACACCTGGCGGAAGTGTTCGAAGCCCTGGCAAACTACGGTCTGAAGGTGAAACCGTCGAAGTGTCACCTGCTAAAACCAAAAGTGCAGTACCTGGGACACGTGGTGAGTGCTGACGGAGTGGCTCCCGACCCTGATAAGATCACCGCGATTAAGGAATGGCCAAGACCCTCCAGCGTAAAGGAAGTGCGGCAGTTCCTCGGGTTGGTAGGCTACTACCGAAGATTCATTCCCGGTTTCACCAAAAAGGCAGCTCCTATGCAGGACCTCCTGATAGGCCAGTCCAGGAAGGCCAAGAACCAGAAGCCGCCCTTCAGATGGGAGAAGCTGGAAGAAGAGTCCTTCTGCCAGCTGAGGATGGCCCTCACGGGGGATGAAATCCTGGCGTACCCTGATTACAGCCAGCCCTTTATCCTCTACACCGACGCAAGTAACATCGGGCTAGGAGCCGTACTGTCCCAGATCCAGCAGGGGAGAGAACGGGTAATTGCTTACGCCAGCCGAAAACTGCGACCCACCGAAAGAAACCCTGAGAATTACAGCTCATTCAAGCTAGAGTTCCTGGCAGTGGTGTGGGCAGTCACCGAACGCTTTAAGCACTACCTCGCCTCTTCGCGGTTCACCGTGTACACGGATAACAACCCGTTGACACACCTGGACACTGCAAGACTCGGTGCCCTGGAGCAGAGATGGATGGCCCGCCTGTCCAACTATGAGTTCACGATCAAATACCGGGCAGGACGCTCCAATACCAACGCGGATGCCTTGTCCAGAATGCCAAACCTACCGGACGTAGGGGAAGATCCAGAGGAACTGGAAGAAATTGAACTCCCCGCGTTTGACCGTCATGGGACTACCCAGTATTCCCACCGTGTAAGGGGTAAGCAATCCGCTACGTTCAACCCCTTACCTCATTACAACTGGGCGGAAACACAAGACAGTGACCCCGCCGTCCGACTAGTGAAGGAGATGCTGACTCGGCCAGATGCCCGCCTTGACCCAGACGCTCCGGAGGAGACCAAGCAACTGTGGGCTGAGAAGAGTCGACTGTTTCTTTACAAGGGGAAGTTGTGCCGCAGAATGGTTAACTCCCGGACGCATGAACTGATCTGGCAAGTAGTGGTGCCAAGAAGAGACGCGGCTATGGTACTGGAGGCATACCACGACGGAGCTGGGCACTTCGGATGGAAGAAGCTGGAGTTCCTGCTGCGCGGGCGGTTCCACTGGGTAGGCATGAGAGGGACCATCGAGAGGTGGTGCAGAGACTGTGACCCATGCAACCTAAGAAGGAAGGACCGTGCCAGCCAGAAGACTCCCCTGCAGTCCATCGTCACCAGGCAGCCGTTGGAACTGGTAGCCTTGGACCATGTAAAACTGACCCCCAGCAGAAGTGGCTACGTCTATGCGTTAACCATCGTGGATCACTACTCCCGGTTCTTGGTTGTAGTCCCCGTCAAGGACTTAACGGCTCAAACAGCAGCTAGAGCCTTCCAGCAGCACTTCTGTCGTCCACACGGATACCCAGAGCAGGTGCTGACGGACCAAGGACCTGCCTTTGAAGCGGAAGTCTTCCAGGAGTTCTGCACTCTGTATGGCTGCCGGAAGATAAGAACAACACCCTATCATCTGCAAACCAATGGACTTTGCGAGAAGATGAACCAGGTGGTGATAGACCTTCTGAAAACATTGCCCCTGGAAGAACGCAGTCTGTGGCCTGAGAAACTGCCTGATCTGGTGGACCTATACAACCACATCCCTGTAGGTTCTACCAACTGTACCCCGGCTTACCTAATGAGAGCAAGACCTGGTAAGCTGCCTGTTGATCTGGATATGGGAGTCCTGACACCCGAGGACACTTCACCAGAAGCAGACTGGGACACAGAGAGGCAGCAGCAGTACCGGAAAGTACAGGAGAGCGTTGAGCGAAGTCTCCGTCAAGCAAGAGAAAGACAGGAGAAGACTTACAACCAGTGTGCTCCCGCTGTTCCCCTGGTACCTGGAGAGCAGGTCTTGAAGAGGAAAAGACGGCTCCACAAGTTGGACGACCAGTGGGAGAAGGACCCGTACACCGTACTGCCATCAAGCCATGAAAACCCAAAAATCTGCACAATCAGTAAGGATGGAGGAGAGACCACAGCCATTGTCTCCCGAGATCACCTGAAGAAGTGTCCCGAGCAGCTACGAAACCCTGAAGAAGATCAAGAAAACCCTCGACCCGCAGAGGAAAGGGAAGAGATGGTCAGTACTGTACTCGGAGACTTCCCTCGGTCTTGGACACAAGTAAATGGCGCTGTTGTGGTACCCGTTCTCACCTTCCTCCAGCCAGCATCCCAAGTGCCTACGGAAAAACAGGTAGAGCTGGAAGAGCAGCCGGTCCAGGAGGCAGAAGACCCCACACAAGCAGACCAGGAGAATCGACCCTCTGCTTATAGTGAGCCTGCCATGCCCCTAGTGAGCCAAAGAGTCCGTAGACAGCTGCCCAGCTTACCTTTGACAGCTCCTACACCCTGTAGCTCAGGACCGGTCAGTAAGCTCCGTAGGTCTACTAGGGCCAATAGAGGCCAGTTGCCCGTACGTTGGAGGATCTAAAGTGTTCAGACTGTCTTATTGGTATTTACCTGTTTACTGTTGCTTGTAAATAATTATGTTTTTCCAGTTATTTTATAGGTGTCTTTTGTGGATTAACTGGAACTCTGTTGTATATATGTTTGGAGCGTAACCCAGGAACGGACTATAGACTGTTAAAGACTCGGGGCAGGACAGACCCCTACCTGGTTACGGCTCCCCGTTCTTTGGTGAAATGGACACCCTTTTTGCTTCAAAAATTGCACCCGGTTGCGGACACTCCGTGACCACCCTAACGTGTTTTTCCTTATTGTATTGTTCCTGTTTATACCCTGTTATGTTTTCAAAAATATGTTTAGTCCCGGAGTACTAAATTTTACTAGGGGGGAATGTGGCACCCCAGGGTTCTGGTTACCACAGTAATAGCAATATTACGTCTGTGAGCAGGTGGGAGGTCTCCTGGTCAGGAACCCTAAGCATGCCACACCTCCTGCCCAGTCCTGGGAGGGGAAGAACTTCCCCTATATAAACTGGGGCTGAGGTGGGGTTAGAAGGAAGAAGAGAAGAAGAGGAGTCCCAGACAGAGACATAGTCTGGTCTGGAGTGGAGCAGACGCAGGGAGAGCAAGATCAGGAGCTCTGTGGGAGCAGTGATAAAAGGGGTCCAGGACTGGAAGCTGTAGAGCTCGTCCTGACTGAAGAGATCTCACCGGACACAGAGTCCGAGGCTGTGGGGACTGTTCCATACCCAGCAGCAGAAACCGTCCGGCAGGGGATTTCAGGTCCTCTGGCCAAGAAACCCGAAGGCACGGTCACACGCAAGGGACCAGCACCGCCGTCGTGGAGCGGAGGCTACCAGAAGGCCCCGAGTCACCGGCCATACGGGTGAGCACCACACGGTACACTCAGGGACGTGGGCTACTTTTACCCGCTTCTAGCAAGGTAGCCAGGAAGAGTACAATTAGTTGGGGAGGCCTACAACTCCGCCTGGCCGGGGGAGATCCTATCTGCTCACGGACTGACCAGGCCCCGATCGCTAGCCAGTACTCCCGGGAGGGTCTACCTTTGCCACCAGTAAAGACCCTGAACTACACCGCACCGTCTCTGAGTGGTTCCTGGTGCCTGCGTGCAATTCTGCTATCCTCATCATCCACGTCTGCTGCCCTGAGGCCATACCCCTCCCGTTGGGGGTTATACTACCCACGCTGCACAACTGTACCACCGGCCTCAGCGGTCTGCCCTGCAGCGGCGGCTTCATAACCGCATTCAACGGGTGGCGTAGTCGAACACTATAACATCTTCTGCTAAATTCCGCCACTTAGTTTGACACCCTGGGCACGGACCGGGTCACCGCCACGAGGACTACTAACCCCGACAGATCCGGCTCCGGGTATTCCCCGCGTGCGCAACGCTACACAACACAGGCCCAGGGGGCGCGTCAACTTTGGCGTAGTCGGCAGGATCTCGTGCCCGCAACCACCGGGTACTGCGTGCCTGAAAAAGACTGTTAAACTTACCTGTGGTGAAGATTCCCGCCATCCGACGCCATCTTTTGCCTTCTTCCCGCCATCCGTGGAGTTTTCCTGCCATCCGACGCCATCTTTTGCCTTCTTCCCGCCATCCGTGGAGTTTTCCCGCCATTGGACGCCATCTCGGGGACGCCGCGCGGGAAGAAGAGGGGCGTGGACTCCGAAAGCGCGCGAGAACTGAAGCCCCGCCTCACGTCCGGACGTTGCGTAAGGTCCTGGAAGGAGCCCAGCAGACGCCGACGTCACAGGAGCGCGACGGAAGGTCCTCAACCCTGACGATCCACTGCGGAGCCGCGGCCTACGGAAGAGGATCATCGCAAGGTAGGCCACGGTCCACTAGGGGGGAGGAGGATGTCGGATACGGAGGAGAGCTTCACTGCTACAGCCACCGCCAGCACCACCGCTGCTGCGGTCATGCCTTTCACCATGCCCTACATCCCGGGGGCAGCCTGGCTACCCCAGTACTCAGGGGAGTCCCATACCCTAAATGACTTCAGAGAAAGGCTGGATAGCCTCTTCCAGGTGTACCCCCTCACAGAAGAGCAAAAAGTGAGCATCCTGGTGGCTCAATTAACAGGGGCAGCCCAAAGGGAGGTAAAGTCCTGGCCACTTGGGAGGAGGAGGACTGTCGCAGAGATACTAGCCCGGCTGAAGGACACCTTTGATACCCGTACCTCAGCCGAGATCAAGCTTCGATTCTACGGGTGCAAGCAGCGAGCACATGAGAATATAAGGGACTATGCACTAAACCTACAAGAGGCCCTGAGAGTCATTAAGCAGGCCGACCCTGACGGCGTAAGGAACGAAGACAAGCTGTTGACTGAACAATTTATAGAGGGTCTACATTGCAATGCCCACCAAACCCAGTTGCGGGCAATGGCCTTACAGGACCCTCATCTGGACTTTGCACAGTTCAAGGACAGAGCCATCAGGGTGCTCCGAGAACCGGCACCAGGTGGCGCTGTGACCCACAAACGCCCTGCTACCATTTACCACCAGCAGACGGCGCCCATGTCGGCAGGGCCTGTGGGAGCTGATGCGCAGGCTTTAAACAATGACCCGGCTACAGACCTGCACCGTCAGGTCCAAGAGCTAACTAAAAGCGTTGCCGCGCTAAACCGAACTGTGCAGTCTTTACAGGTTTCTACTCCAGGGAAGATCCAGCTGGCATCCGGACCGGAGGATATCCCGTGGCGCCGACCAAGGAGGACCCCACCGGCCAGAGGAAGACCCAGCGACCGATACAACGAGGACGGACAACCCATCTGCCGCCGCTGCAATCAACCCGGACATATGGCAAGGTACTGTCCTTTAAACTGGCACAACCTGGGGTAGAGGGCCAACCCCTAGGAATAAGATCACCAGGCCCATCGAACTGGCATGACAAATACGTGGGAGGACGTCCAGTCTTGCCTGTAGTACTGGATGGCATTCCTATGAGTGCCCTACTTGACACCGGGTCACAGGTCACCACCATCCCGTACGTGCTCTTCAAGCAGTACTGGAATGACTCGGATATAACCCGCTACCCAGACGACGACTTGAGTATCATCGCCAGCAATGGTCAGCCCGTGCCACAGATCGGATTTAAAGAGATGACCATTAAAATCGGTAAAGTCGAACTGGCAGCACAGGGACTGATCATTGTAGACATTGACAAGCGCGAGAGTCACCCAAAGATAACTCTAGGAACTAATGTGATTGAAAATTGTCTTGCAGAGGTGATTCTCATTTTACAGCAGGTTGCCAAGAACGCCAGCTCCGGCCAGCAGCGAGTGCTTCAAAAAGAGATCCGGGCACTGATGCGACGGCAACAGGTGGAACTCTCCGGTGGTGAGATTGGTAGCGTGAGAATGTGTGACCCTTTCCCTATTGCCATGCCCCCGAAAAGTGAAATGATGATTTGGTGCCGGGCAGCTATTGGTCTGAGAGGTAGAGATTACCAGGCAATGGTAGAACCAGTCTACTCAGATAGTAGGCCCACCATTTTGATGGCACGGGGGGTGGTTGATGTACGCCATGGGAGGGTGCCCGTTCGCATAATAAATATCGGGAAGAGGGAAGTGTACCTGCCCCGGTATGCTACGCTAGCCAAATTGTATACCATCAACCAAAATTCTGTACAGTCCGTGGAACCCTTGCCTCCATCTCATCCAGAGGAAGGTAACGGCTCTAAGCAACAAATGGAGGACTGGTGTCAGCAACTGCATTTGGGTACTGACTCCACACCTGCTCACCAAAAGCAGGGAGTCTACCGGGTGATCCAGGAATACGAGAGAGTGTTCAGTAAACACCCGCTGGACTTCGGGCGAGTAAAGGGAGTGGAACATCACATCCCCACGGGAGATCATCCTCCCATAAAGGAAAGGTATCGTCCCGTACCCCCTGCACACTACCAACACGCCAAGGGGATGCTTAGAGACATGAAGGAGGCTGGGGTAATCAGGGATAGCTGTAGCCCCTGGGCAGCTCCACTAGTCTTGGTTAAAAAAAAAGACAACACCATGAGAATGTGTGTAGATTACCGGAAAATCAACCGTATCACACACAAAGATGCGTACCCCTTACCAAGGATAGAGGAGTCTTTGGCTGCTTTAAAATCTGCTAACTTCTTCTCCACTTTGGATCTCACTAGCGGGTACTGGCAGGTTCCTGTCGCAGAGGCGGACCGGGAGAAGACCACATTCACTACCCCGATGGGACTTAGCGAGTTTACCTGCATGCCGTTCGGACTCTGCAACGCACCAGGAACCTTCCAACGATTGATGGAATGCTGTCTGGGACACCGGAACTTTGAGACGGTCCTGCTGTACCTGGACGATGTTATAGTTTATTCCAAAACCTACGAGGACCACCTGAAACACCTGGCGGAAGTGTTCGAAGCCCTGGCAAACTACGGTCTGAAGGTGAAACCGTCGAAGTGTCACCTGCTAAAACCAAAAGTGCAGTACCTGGGACACGTGGTGAGTGCTGACGGAGTGGCTCCCGACCCTGATAAGATCACCGCGATTAAGGAATGGCCAAGACCCTCCAGCGTAAAGGAAGTGCGGCAGTTCCTCGGGTTGGTAGGCTACTACCGAAGATTCATTCCCGGTTTCACCAAAAAGGCAGCTCCTATGCAGGACCTCCTGATAGGCCAGTCCAGGAAGGCCAAGAACCAGAAGCCGCCCTTCAGATGGGAGAAGCTGGAAGAAGAGTCCTTCCGCCAGCTGAAGATGGCCCTCACGGGGGATGAAATCCTGGCGTACCCTGATTACAGCCAGCCCTTTATCCTCTACACCGACGCAAGTAACATCGGGCTAGGAGCCGTACTGTCCCAGATCCAGCAGGGGAGAGAACGGGTAATTGCTTACGCCAGCCGAAAACTGCGACCCACCGAAAGAAACCCTGAGAATTACAGCTCATTCAATCTAGAGTTCCTGGCAGTGGTGTGGGCAGTCACCGAACGCTTTAAGCACTACCTCGCCTCTTCGCGGTTCACCGTGTACACGGATAACAACCCGTTGACACACCTGGACACTGCAAGACTCGGTGCCCTGGAGCAGAGATGGATGGCCCGCCTGTCCAACTATGAGTTCACGATCAAATACCGGGCAGGACGCTCCAATACCAACGCGGATGCCTTGTCCAGAATGCCAAACCTACCGGACGTAGGGGAAGATCCAGAGGAACTGGAAGAAATTGAACTCCCCGCGTTTGACCGTCATGGGACTACCCAGTATTCCCACCGTGTAAGGGGTAAGCAATCCGCTACGTTCAACCCCTTACCTCATTACAACTGGGCGGAAACACAAGACAGTGACCCCGCCGTCCGACTAGTGAAGGAGATGCTGACTCGGCCAGATGCCCGCCTTGACCCAGACGCTCCGGAGGAGACCAAGCAACTGTGGGCTGAGAAGAGTCGACTGTTTCTTTACAAGGGGAAGTTGTGCCGCAGAATGGTTAACTCCCGGACGCATGAACTGATCTGGCAAGTAGTGGTGCCAAGAAGAGACGCGGCTATGGTACTGGAGGCATACCACGACGGAGCTGGGCACTTCGGATGGAAGAAGCTGGAGTTCCTGCTGCGCGGGCGGTTCCACTGGGTAGGCATGAGAGGGACCATCGAGAGGTGGTGCAGAGACTGTGGCCCATGCAACCTAAGAAGGAAGGACCGTGCCAGCCAGAAGACTCCCCTGCAGTCCATCGTCACCAGGCAGCCGTTGGAACTGGTAGCCTTGGACCATGTAAAACTGACCCCCAGCAGAAGTGGCTACGTCTATGCGTTAACCATCGTGGATCACTACTCCCGGTTCTTGGTTGTAGTCCCCGTCAAGGACTTAACGGCTCAAACAGCAGCTAGAGCCTTCCAGCAGCACTTCTGTCGTCCACACGGATACCCAGAGCAGGTGCTGACGGACCAAGGACCTGCCTTTGAAGCGGAAGTCTTCCAGGAGTTCTGCACTCTGTATGGCTGCCGGAAGATAAGAACAACACCCTATCATCCGCAAACCAATGGACTTTGCGAGAAGATGAACCAGGTGGTGATAGACCTTCTGAAAACATTGCCCCTGGAAGAACGCAGTCTGTGGCCTGAGAAACTGCCTGATCTGGTGGACCTATACAACCACATCCCTGTAGGTTCTACCAACTGTACCCCGGCTTACCTAATGAGAGCAAGACCTGGTAAGCTGCCTGTTGATCTGGATATGGGAGTCCTGACACCCGAGGACACTTCACCAGAAGCAGACTGGGACACAGAGAGGCAGCAGCAGTACCGGAAAGTACAGGAGAGCGTTGAGCGAAGTCTCCGTCAAGCAAGAGAAAGACAGGAGAAGACTTACAACCAGTGTGCTCCCGCTGTTCCCCTGGTACCTGGAGAGCAGGTCTTGAAGAGGAAAAGACGGCTCCACAAGTTGGACGACCAGTGGGAGAAGGACCCGTACACCGTACTGCCATCAAGCCATGAAAACCCAAAAATCTGCACAATCAGTAAGGATGGAGGAGAGACCACAGCCATTGTCTCCCGAGATCACCTGAAGAAGTGTCCCGAGCAGCTACGAAACCCTGAAGAAGATCAAGAAAACCCTCGACCCGCAGAGGAAAGGGAAGAGATGGTCAGTACTGTACTCGGAGACTTCCCTCGGTCTTGGACACAAGTAAATGGCGCTGTTGTGGTACCCGTCCTCACCTTCCTCCAGCCAGCATCCCAAGTGCCTACGGAAAAACAGGTAGAGCTGGAAGAGCAGCCGGTCCAGGAGGCAGAAGACCCCACACAAGCAGACCAGGAGAATCGACCCTCTGCTTATAGTGAGCCTGCCATGCCCCTAGTGAGCCAAAGAGTCCGTAGACAGCTGCCCAGCTTACCTTTGACAGCTCCTACACCCTGTAGCTCAGGACCGGTCAGTAAGCTCCGTAGGTCTACTAGGGCCAATAGAGGCCAGTTGCCCGTACGTTGGAGGATCTAAAGTGTTCAGACTGTCTTATTGGTATTTACCTGTTTACTGTTGCTTGTAAATAATTATGTTTTTCCAGTTATTTTATAGGTGTCTTTTGTGGATTAACCGGAACTCTGTTGTATATATGTTTGGAGCGTAACCCAGGAACGGACTATAGACTGTTAAAGACTCGGGGCAGGACAGACCCCTACCTGGTTACGGCTACCCGTTCTTTGGTGAAATGGACACCCTTTTTGCTTCAAAAATTGCACCCGGTTGCGGACACTCCGTGACCACCCTAACGTGTTTTTCCTTATTGTATTGTTCCTGTTTATACCCTGTTATGTTTTCAAAAATATGTTTAGTCCCGGAGTACTAAATTTTACTAGGGGGGAATGTGGCACCCCAGGGTTCTGGTTACCACAGTAATAGCAATATTACGTCTGTGAGCAGGTGGGAGGTCTCCTGGTCAGGAACCCTAAGCATGCCACACCTCCTGCCCTGTCCTGGGAGGGGAAGAACTTCCCCTATATAAACTGGGGCTGAGGTGGGGTTAGAAGGAAGAAGAGAAGAAGAGGAGTCCCAGACAGAGACACAGTCTGGTCTGGAGTGGAGCAGATGCAGGGAGAGCAAGATCAGGAGCTCTGTGGGAGCAGTGATAAAAGGGGTCCAGGACTGGAAGCTGTAGAGCTCGTCCTGACTGAAGAGATCTCACCGGACACGGAGTCCGAGGCTATGGGGACTGTTCCATACCCAGCAGCAGAAACCGTCCGGCAGGGGATTTCAGGTCCTCTGGCCAAGAAACCCGAAGGCACGGTCACACGCAAGGGACCAGCACCGCCGTCGTGGAGCGGAGGCTACCAGAAGGCCCCGAGTCACCGGCCATACGGGTGAGCACCACACGGTACACTCAGGGACGTGGGCAACTTTTACCCGCTTCTAGCAAGGTAGCCAGGAAGAGTACAATTAGTTGGGGAGGCCTACAACTCCGCCTGGCCGGGGGAGATCCTATCTGCTCACGGACTGACCAGGCCCCGATCGCTAGCCAGTACTCCCGGGAGGGTCTACCTTTGCCACCAGTAAAGACCCTGAACTACACCGCACCGTCTCTGAGTGGTTACTGGTGCCTGCGTGCAATTCTGCTATCCCCATCATCCACGTCTGCTGCCCTGAGGCCATACCCCTCCCGTTGGGGGTTATGCTACCCACGCTGCACAACTGTACCACCGGCCTCAGCGGTCTGCCCTGCAGCGGCGGCTTCATAACCGCATTCAACGGGTGGCGTAGTCGAACACTATAACATCTTCTGCTAAATTCCGCCACTTAGTTTGACACCCTGGGCACGGACCGGGTCACCGCCACGAGGACTACTAACCCCAACAGATCCGGCTCCGGGTATTCCCCGCGTGAGCAACGCTACACAATACAGGCCCAGGGGGCGCGTCATATAGATGGCTACATGCGGCCTCCCGCTGTGTATAGATGGCTCTATGCGGCCTCCCGTGTGTGTATAGATGGCTACGTGCGGCCTCCCGCTGTGTATAGATGGCTATGTACGGCCTCATGCTGTGTATAGATGGCTACTTGCGGCTTCCCGCTATGTATAGATGGATACGTCTGGCCTCCCGCTGTGTATAGATGGCTACATGCATCCTCCTGCTGTGTATAGATGGCTACGTGCCGCCTCCCTCTATGTATAGATAGCTACGTGCGGCCCCCTGCTGTGTATAGATGGTGCCGTGCAGCCTCCCACTGTGTATAGATGACTACGTTCGGCCCCCTATTGTGTATATATGGTGCCGTGCTGCCACTCGCTGTGTATAGATGGCTACGCGTGGCATCCCGCTGTGTATAGATGGCTACATGCTTCCCACCGCTGTGCATAGATGGTTACGTGCAGCCCCCAGCTGTGTATACATGGTGCCGTGCGGCCTCCTACTGTGTATGGATGGTGTCGTGCAGCTTCCCGCTGTGTATAGATGGCTACGTGTGGCCTCCCGCTGTGTATAGATGGCTACGTGAGGCCTCCCGCTGTGTATAGATGGCTACGTGCGGCCTCCCGCTGTGTATAGATGGCTACGTGAGGCCTCAGGCTTTGTATCGATGGCTACGTGCGGCCTCCCGCTGTGTATAGATGGCTACGTGCGGCCTCCCGCTGTGTATAGATGCCTACATGCGGCCTCCCGTTGTGTATAGATGGCTACGTGCAGCCCCCTGCTGTGTATAGATGGCTACGTGTGGCCTCCCACTGTGCATGGATGGTGTCGTGCGGCTTCCTGCTGTGTGTAGATGGCTACGTGAGGCCTCCCGCTGTGTATAGATGGCTACGTGCGGCCTTCCGCTGTGTGTAGATGGCTACGTGCTGCCTCCCGCTGTGTATAGATTGCTATGTGCGGCCTCCCGCTGTGTATAGATTGCTACGTGCGGCCCCCTGCTGTGTATAGATGGCTATGTTCGGCCTCCCACTGTGTATGGATGGTGTCCTGCGGCTTCCCGCTGTGTATAGATGGCTACGTGCGGCCTCCCGCTGTGTATAGATGGCTACATGCAGCCTCCCGCTGTGTATAGATGGCTATGTGCAGCCTCCGCTGTGTATAGATGGCCACGTCCGGCCTCCTGCTGTGTATAGATGGCTATGTGCATCCTCCTGCTGTGCATACATGGCTACGGGCGGCCCCATGCTGTGTATATAAGGTGACGTGCTGCCACTCGCTGTGTATAGATGGATATGTGTGGCCTCCCGCTGTGTATAAATGGCTACATGCGGCCTCCCGCTGTGTATAGATGGCTATGTGCGGCCTCCCGCTGTGTATAGATGGCTACGTGCGGCCTCCCGCTGTGTATAGATGGCCATGTGCGGCCTCCCACTGTGTATAGATGGCTATGTACGGCCTCATGCTGTGTATAGATGGCTAGGTGCCACCTCCCCCTGTGTATGGATGGCTTCGTGCGGCCTCCCACTATATCTGGGGCGTGCCGTGCGGACCCTAGCTGTGTATAGGTGGCTTTGTGCGGCCTACCGCTGTATCTGCGGCGTGCCGTGCGGCACCTAGCTGTGTATAGATGGCTTTGTGTGGCCTCACGCTGTGTTCAGATGGCTACGTGCGGCCTACCGCTGTGTATAGTTAGGTAAGTGCGGCCTCCCGCTGTGTATAGATGGCTACGTGCGGACTCCTGCTTTGTATAGATGGCTAAGTGCGGCCTCCCGCTGTGTATAGATGGTTACGTGCGGCCTCCCGCTGTGTATAGATGGCTACGTCTGGCCTCCCGCTGTACCTGTGGGGTGCCGTGCAGCCCCCTGCTGTGTATAGATGGCTACATGCGGCCTCCCGCTGTGTATAGATGGCTACGTGCAGCCCCCTGCTGTGTATAGATGGCTAAGTTCGGCCTCCCACTGTGTATGGATGGTGTCGTGCGGCTTCCCGCTGTGTATGGATGGCTATGTGAGGCCTCCCGCTGTGTATAGATGGCTACGCGCCCTCCCGCTGTGTATAGATGGCCACGTGCGGCCTCCCGCTGTGTATAGATGGCCACGTGCGGCCTCCCACTGTGTATAGATGGCTATGTACGGCCTCATGCTGTGTATAGAAGGCTACGTGCGACCTCCCCCTGTGTCTAGATGGCTACGTGCGGCCTCCCACTATATGTGGGGCGTGCCGTGCGGCCCCTAGCTGTGTATAGATGGCTTTGTGCGGCCTACCACTGTATCTGGGGCGTGCCGTGCGGCCCCTAGCTGTGTATAGATGGCTTTGTGTGGCCTCCTGCTGTGTTTAGATGGCTACGTGCGGCCTCCCGCTGTGTATATTTGGGTACGTGCGGCCTCCCGCTGTGTATAGATGGCTACGTGCGGCCTCCCGCTGTGTATAGATGGCTACGTGCGGCCTCCTGCTTTGTATAGATGGCTAAGTGCGGCCTCCCGCTGTGTATAGATGGTTACGTGCGGCCTCCCGCTGTGTATAGGTGGCTACGTCTGGCCTCCCGCTGTATCTGTGGGGTGCCGTGTAGCCCCCTGCTGTGTATAGATGGCTACGTGCGGCCTCCCGCTGTGCATAGATGGCTAAGTGCGGCCTCCCACTGTGTATGCATGGCTACGTGCGGCCTCCCGCTGTGTATAGATGGCTACGTGCGGCCTCCTGCTGTGTACAGATGACTAAGTGCGGCCTCCTGCTGAGTATAGATGGCTACATATGGCCTCCCGCTGTGTATAGATGGCTACATGCAGCCCCCTGCTGTGTACAGATTGCTACGCGCTGCCTCCTGCTGTGTATATTTGGCTATGTGCGGCCTCCCGCAGTGTATAGATGGCTACGTGCGGCCCCCTGCTGTGTATATAAGGTGCCATGCGGCCTCCCGCTGTGCATACATGGCTACGTTCGGCCCCCTGCTGTGTATAGATGGTGCCGTGCTGCCACTCCCTGTGTATAGATGGCCTATGTGTGGCCTCCCGCGTAGTATAAATGGCTACATGAGGCCTCCCGCTGTGTATAGATGGCTATGTGCGGGCTCCCGCTGTGTATAGATGGCTACGTGCGGCCTCCCACTGTGTATACATGGCTACGTGCGGCCTCCCGCTGTGTATAGATGGCTACGTGCGGCCTCCTACTGTGTATCAATGACTACGTGCGGCCTCCTGCTGAGCATAGATGGCTACATATGGCCTCCCGCTGTGTATAGATGGCTACATGCAGCCCCCTGCTGTGTATAGATGGTTACGTGCGGCCTCCCTTTGTGTATAAATGGCTACGTGCGCCTCCTGCTGTGTATAGATGGCTACATGCAGCCTCCCGCTGTGTATAGATGGCTACTTACGGCCTCCCGCTGTGTATAGATGGCTTCGCGCTGCCTCCTGCTGTGTATAGATGGCTAAGTGCGGCCACCTGCTGTGTATATAAGGTGCCGTGCGGCCTCCTGCTGTGCATAGATGGCTATGTTCGGCCCCCTGCTGTGTATAGATGGTGCCGTGCTGCCACTCGCTGTGTATAGATGGCTACGTGTGGCCTACCGCTGTGTGTAAATGGCTACATGCGGCCTCCCGCTGTGTATAGATGGCCATGTGCGGTCTCCCGCTGTGCATAGATGGCTACGTGCGGCCTCCCACTGTGTATAGATGGCTACGTATGGCCTCCCGCTGTGTATAGATGGCTATGTATGGCCTCATGCTGTGTATAGATAGCTACGTGCGGCCTCCACCTGTGTATAGATGGCTACGTGCAGACTCGTGCTGTATCTGGGGTGAGCCGTGTGGCCCCCAGCTGTGTATAGATGGCTACGTAAGGCCCCTAGCTGTGTATAGATGGCTATGTGCGGTCTCTCGCTGTGTATAGATTGCTACGTGCTGCCTCCTGCTGTGTATAGATGCCTACGTGCAGCCTCCCGCTGTGTATAGATGGCTACATGCGGCATCCACCTGTTTATAGATGGCTACGTGCAGCCTCCCACTGTGTATATATGGTTATGTGCGGCCTCCCGCTGTGAATAGATGGCTATGTGCGGCCTCCCACGCTGTATAGAAGGCTACGTGCGGCCTACCGCTGTGCATAGATGGCTACGTGCGGCCTCCCACTGTATATGTGGGGTGCCGTGCGGCCCCCAGCTGTGTATAGATGGCTATGTGCGGTCTCCCGCTGTGTATAGATGGCTACGTGCGGCCTCCTGCTTTGTATAGATGGCTAAGTGCGGCCTCCCGCTGTGTATAGATGGTTACGTGCGGCCTCCCGCTGTGTATAGGTGGCTACGTCTGGCCTCCCGCTGTATCTGTGGGGTGCCGTGTAGCCCCCTGCTGTGTATAGATGGCTACGTGCGGCCTCCCGCTGTGTATAGATGGCTAAGTGCGGCCTCCCACTGTGTATACATGGCTACGTGCGGCCTCCCGCTGTGTATAGATGGCTACGTGCGGCCTCCTGCTGTGTACAGATGACTAAGTGCGGCCTCCTGCTGAGTATAGATGGCTACATATGGCCTCCCGCTGTGTATAGATGGCTACATGCAGCCCCCTGCTGTGTACAGATTGCTACGCGCTGCCTCCTGCTGTGTATATTTGGCTATGTGCGGCCTCC
Organism: Phyllobates terribilis; assembly: GCF_046119375.1. Taxonomy (NCBI): domain Eukaryota; kingdom Metazoa; phylum Chordata; class Amphibia; order Anura; family Dendrobatidae; genus Phyllobates; species Phyllobates terribilis. The sequence goes on from NW_027362765.1 coordinate 219,306,462, forward strand.
CGCAGTGTATAGATGGCTACGTGCGGCCCCCTGCTGTGTATATAAGGTGCCATGCGGCCTCCCGCTGTGCATACATGGCTACGTTCGGCCCCCTGCTGTGTATAGATGGTGCCGTGCTGCCACTCCCTGTGTATAGATGGCCTATGTGTGGCCTCCCGCGTAGTATAAATGGCTACATGAGGGCTCCCGCTGTGTATAGATGGCTATGTGCGGGCTCCCGCTGTGTATAGATGGCTACGTGCGGCCTCCCACTGTGTATACATGGCTACGTGCGGCCTCCCGCTGTGTATAGATGGCTACGTGCGGCCTCCTGCTGTGTATAAATGACTACGTGTGGCCTCCTGCTGAGCATAGATGGCTACATATGGCCTCCCGCTGTGTATAGATGGCTACATGCAGCCCCCTGCTGTGTATAGATGGTTACGTGCGGCCTCCCTCTGTGTATAAATGGCTACGTGCGCCTCCTGCTGTGTATAGATGGCTACATGCAGCCTCCCGCTGTGTATAGATGGCTACTTACGGCCTCCCGCTGTGTATAGATGGCTACGCGCTGCCTCCTGCTGTGTATAGATGGCTAAGTGCGGCCACCTGCTGTGTATATAAGGTGCCGTGCGGCCTCCTGCTGTGCATAGATGGCTATGTTCGGCCCCCTGCTGTGTATAGATGGTGCCGTGCTGCCACTCGCTGTGTATAGATGGCTACGTGTGCCCTACCGCTGTGTATAAATGGCTACATGCGGCCTCCCGCTGTGTATAGATGGCTATGTGCGGGCTCCCGCTGTGCATAGATGGCTACGTGCGGCCTCCCACTGTGTATAGATGGCTACGTATGGCCTCCCGCTGTGTATAGATGGCTATGTATGGCCTCATGCTGTGTATAGATAGCTACGTGCGGCCTCCACCTGTGTATAGATGGCTACGTGCAGACTCGTGCTGTATCTGGGGTGAGCCGTGTGGCCCCCAGCTGTGTATAGATGGCTACGTAAGGCCCCTAGCTATGTATAGATGGCTATGTGCGGTCTCTCGCTGTGTATAGGTTGCTACGTGCTGCCTCCTGCTGTGTATAGATGCCTACGTGCGGTCTCCCGCTGTGTATAGATGGCTACATGCGGCATCCCCCTGTTTATAGATGGCTACGTGCAGCCTCCCACTGTGTATATATGGTTATGTGCGGCCTCCCGCTGTGAAAAGATGGCTATGTGCGGCCTCCCACGCTGTATAGAAGGCTACGTGCGGCCTACCGCTGTGTATAGATGGCTACGTGCGGCCTCCCACTGTATATGTGGGGTGCCGTGCGGCCCCCAGCTGTGTATAGATGTCTATGTGCGGTCTGCCGCTGTGTATAGATGGCTACGTGTGGCCTCCTGCTGTGTATAGATGGCTACATGCGGCCTCCCGCTGTGTATAGATGGCTCTATGCGGCCTCCCATGTGTGTATAGATGGCTACGTGCGGCCTCCCGCTGTGTATAGATGGCTATGTACGGCCTCATGCTGTGTATAGATGGCTACTTGCGGCTTCCCGCTATGTATAGATGGATACGTCTGGCCTCCCGCTGTGTATAGATGGCTACGTGCAGCCCCCTGCTGTGTATAGATGGTTACGTGCGGACTCCCGCTGTGTATAGATGGCTATATGCGGTCCCCTGCTGGTTAAAGATGGCTACGTGTGGCCTCCCGCTGTGTAGAGATGGCTACATGCAGCCTCCCGCTCTGTATAGATGGCTACATGCTGCCTTCTGCTGTGTAGAGATGGCTACATGCAGCCTCCCGCTCTATATAGATGGCTACGTGCGGCCTCCCGCTGTGTATAGATGGCTACGTGCATCCTCCTGCTGTGTATAGATGGCTACGTGCCGCCTCCCTCTATGTATAGATAGCTACGTGCGGCCCCCTGCTGTGTATAGATGGTGCCGTGCAGCCTCCCACTTTGTATAGCTGACTAAGTTCGGCCCCCTATTGTGTATATATGGTGCCGTGCTGCCACTCGCTGTGTATAGATGGCTACGTGTGGCATCCCGCTGTGTATAGATGGCTACGTGAGGCCTCACACTGTGTATAGATGGCTATGTGCGGCCTACCGCTGTGTATAGATGGCTACGTGAGGCCTCACACTGTGTATAGATGGCTATGTGCGGCCTCCCGCTGTGTATAGATGGCTACGTGCGGCCTCCCGCTGTGTATAGATGCCTACATGCGGCCTCCCGCTGTGTATAGATGGTTACGTGCAGCCCCCAGCTGTGTATACATGGTGCCGTGCGGCCTCCTACTGTGTATGGATGGTGTCGTGCAGCTTCCCGCTGTGTATAGATGGCTACGTGTGGCCTCCCGCTGTGTATAGATGGCTACGTGAGGCCTCCCGCTGTGTATAGATGGCTACGTGCGGCCTCCCGCTGTGTATAGATGGCTACGTGAGGCCTCACACTGTGTATAGATGGCTATGTGCAGCCTCCCGCTGTGTATAGATGGCTACGTGCGGCCTCCCGCTGTGTATAGATGGCTACGTGAGGCCTCAGGCTGTGTATCGATGGCTACGTGCGGCCTCCCGCTGTGTATAGATGGCTACGTGCGGCCTCCCGCTGTGTATAGATGCCTACATGCGGCCTCCCGTTGTGTATAGATGGCTACGTGCAGCCCCCTGCTGTGTATAGATGGCTACGTGTGGCCTCCCACTGTGCATGGATGGTGTCGTGCGGCTTCCCGCTGTGTGTAGATGGCTACGTGAGGCCTCCCGCTGTGTATAGATGGCTACGTGCGGCCTTCCGCTGTGTGTAGATGGCTACGTGCTGCCTCCCGCTGTGTATAGATTGCTATGTGCGGCCTCCCGCTGTGTATAGATTGCTACGTGCGGCCCCCTGCTGTGTATAGATGGCTATGTTCGGCCTCCCACTGTGTATGGATGGTGTCCTGCGGCTTCCCGCTGTGTATAGATGGCTACGTGCGGCCTCCCGCTGTGTATAGATGGCTACATGCAGCCTCCCGCTGTGTATAGATGGCTACGTGCAGCCTCCGCTGTGTATAGATGGCCACGTCCGGCCTCCTGCTGTGTATAGATGGCTATGTGCATCCTCCTGCTGTGCATACATGGCTACGGGCGGCCCCATGCTGTGTATATAAGGTGACGTGCTGCCACTCGCTGTGTATAGATGGATATGTGTGGCCTCCCGCTGTGTATAAATGGCTACATGCGGCCTCCCGCTGTGTATAGATGGCTATGTGCGGCCTCCCGCTGTGTATAGATGGCTACGTGCGGCCTCCCGCTGTGTATAGATGGCCATGTGCGGCCTCCCACTGTGTATAGATGGCTATGTACGGCCTCATGCTGTGTATAGATGGCTAGGTGCCACCTCCCCCTGTGTATGGATGGCTTCGTGCGGCCTCCCACTATATCTGGGGCGTGCCGTGCGGACCCTAGCTGTGTATAGGTGGCTTTGTGCGGCCTACCGCTGTATCTGGGGCGTGCCGTGCGGCACCTAGCTGTGTATAGATGGCTTTGTGTGAGCTCACGCTGTGTTCAGATGGCTACGTGCGGCCTACCGCTGTGTATAGTTAGGTAAGTGCGGCCTCCCGCTGTGTATAGATGGCTACGTGCGGACTCCTGCTTTGTATAGATGGCTAAGTGCGGCCTCCCGCTGTGTATAGATGGTTACGTGCGGCCTCCCGCTGTGTATAGATGGCTACGTCTGGCCTCCCGCTGTACCTGTGGGGTGCCGTGCAGCCCCCTGCTGTGTATAGATGGCTACATGCGGCCTCCCGCTGTGTATAGATGGCTACGTGCGGCCCCCTGCTGTGTATAGATGGCTAAGTTCGGCCTCCCACTGTGTATGGATGGTGTCGTGCGGCTTCCCGCTGTGTATGGATGGCTATGTGAGGCCTCCCGCTGTGTATAGATGGCTACGCGCCCTCCCGCTGTGTATAGATGGCCACGTGCGGCCTCCCGCTGTGTATAGATGGCCACGTGCGGCCTCCCACTGTGTATAGATGGCTATGTACGGCCTCATGCTGTGTATAGAAGGCAACGTGCGACCTCCCCCTGTGTCTAGATGGCTACGTGCGGCCTCCCACTATATGTGGGGCGTGCCGTGCGGCCCCTAGCTGTGTATAGATGGCTTTGTGCGGCCTACCACTGTATCTGGGGTGTGCCGTGCGGCCCCTAGCTGTGTATAGATGGCTTTGTGTGGCCTCCTGCTGTGTTTAGATGGCTACGTGCGGCCTCCCGCTGTGTATAGTTGGGTACGTGCGGCCTCCCGCTGTGTATAGATGGCTACGTGCGGCCTCCCGCTGTGTATAGATGGCTACGTGCGGCCTCCTGCTTTGTATAGATGGCTAAGTGCGGCCTCCCGCTGTGTATAGATGGTTACGTGCGGCCTCCCGCTGTGTATAGGTGGCTACGTCTGGCCTCCCGCTGTATCTGTGGGGTGCCGTGTAGCCCCCTGCTGTGTATAGATGGCTACGTGCGGCCTCCCGCTGTGCATAGATGGCTAAGTGCGGCCTCCCACTGTGTATACATGGCTACGTGCGGCCTCCCGCTGTGTATAGATGGCTACGTGCGGCCTCCTGCTGTGTACAGATGACTAAGTGCGGCCTCCTGCTGAGTATAGATGGCTACATATGGCCTCCCGCTGTGTATAGATGGCTACATGCAGCCCCCTGCTGTGTACAGATTGCTACGCGCTGCCTCCTGCTGTGTATATTTGGCTATGTGCGGCCTCCCGCAGTGTATAGATGGCTACGTGCGGCCCCCTGCTGTGTATATAAGGTGCCATGCGGCCTCCCGCTGTGCATACATGGCTACGTTCGGCCCCCTGCTGTGTATAGATGGTGCCGTGCTGCCACTCCCTGTGTATAGATGGCCTATGTGTGGCCTCCCGCGTAGTATAAATGGCTACATGAGGCCTCCCGCTGTGTATAGATGGCTATGTGCGGGCTCCCGCTGTGTATAGATGGCTACGTGCGGCCTCCCACTGTGTATACATGGCTACGTGCGGCCTCCCGCTGTGTATAGATGGCTACGTGCGGCCTCCTACTGTGTATCAATGACTACGTGCGGCCTCCTGCTGAGCATAGATGGCTACATATGGCCTCCCGCTGTGTATAGATGGCTACATGCAGCCCCCTGCTGTGTATAGATGGTTACGTGCGGCCTCCCTTTGTGTATAAATGGCTACGTGCGCCTCCTGCTGTGTATAGATGGCTACATGCAGCCTCCCGCTGTGTATAGATGGCTACTTACGGCCTCCCGCTGTGTATAGATGGCTTCGCGCTGCCTCCTGCTGTGTATAGATGGCTAAGTGCGGCCACCTGCTGTGTATATAAGGTGCCGTGCGGCCTCCTGCTGTGCATAGATGGCTATGTTCGGCCCCCTGCTGTGTATAGATGGTGCCGTGCTGCCACTCGCTGTGTATAGATGGCTACGTGTGGCCTACCGCTGTGTGTAAATGGCTACATGCGGCCTCCCGCTGTGTATAGATGGCCATGTGCGGTCTCCCGCTGTGCATAGATGGCTACGTGCGGCCTCCCACTGTGTATAGATGGCTACGTATGGCCTCCCGCTGTGTATAGATGGCTATGTATGGCCTCATGCTGTGTATAGATAGCTACGTGCGGCCTCCACCTGTGTATAGATGGCTACGTGCAGACTCGTGCTGTATCTGGGGTGAGCCGTGTGGCCCCCAGCTGTGTATAGATGGCTACGTAAGGCCCCTAGCTGTGTATAGATGGCTATGTGCGGTCTCTCGCTGTGTATAGATTGCTACGTGCTGCCTCCTGCTGTGTATAGATGCCTACGTGCAGCCTCCCGCTGTGTATAGATGGCTACATGCGGCATCCACCTGTTTATAGATGGCTACGTGCAGCCTCCCACTGTGTATATATGGTTATGTGCGGCCTCCCGCTGTGAATAGATGGCTATGTGCGGCCTCCCACGCTGTATAGAAGGCTACGTGCGGCCTACCGCTGTGTATAGATGGCTACGTGCGGCCTCCCACTGTATATGTGGGGTGCCGTGCGGCCCCCAGCTGTGTATAGATGGCTATGTGCGGTCTCCCGCTGTGTATAGATGGCTACGTGCGGCCTCCTGCTTTGTATAGATGGCTAAGTGCGGCCTCCCGCTGTGTATAGATGGTAACGTGCGGCCTCCCGCTGTGTATAGGTGGCTACGTCTGGCCTCCCGCTGTATCTGTGGGGTGCCGTGTAGCCCCCTGCTGTGTATAGATGGCTACGTGCGGCCTCCCGCTGTGTATAGATGACTAAGTGCGGCCTCCCACTGTGTATACATGGCTACGTGCGGCCTCCCGCTGTGTATAGATGGCTACGTGCGGCCTCCTGCTGTGTACAGATGACTAAGTGCGGCCTCCTGCTGAGTATAGATGGCTACATATGGCCTCCCGCTGTGTATAGATGGCTACATGCAGCCCCCTGCTGTGTACAGATTGCTACGCGCTGCCTCCTGCTGTGTATATTTGGCTATGTGCGGCCTCCCGCAGTGTATAGATGGCTACGTGCGGCCCCCTGCTGTGTATATAAGGTGCCATGCGGCCTCCCGCTGTGCATACATGGCTACGTTCGGCCCCCTGCTGTGTATAGATGGTGCCGTGCTGCCACTCCCTGTGTATAGATGGCCTATGTGTGGCCTCCCGCGTAGTATAAATGGCTACATGAGGCCTCCCGCTGTGTATAGATGGCTATGTGCGGGCTCCCGCTGTGTATAGATGGCTACGTGCGGCCTCCCACTGTGTATACATGGCTACGTGCGGCCTCCCGCTGTGTATAGATGGCTACGTGCGGCCTCCTGCTGTGTATAAATGACTACGTGCGGCCTCCTGCTGAGCATAGATGGCTACATATGGCCTCCCGCTGTGTATAGATGGCTACATGCAGCCCCCTGCTGTGTATAGATGGTTACGTGCGGCCTCCCTCTGTGTATAAATGGCTACGTGCGCCTCCTGCTGTGTATAGATGGCTACATGCAGCCTCCCGCTGTGTATAGATGGCTACTTACGGCCTCCCGCTGTGTATAGATGGCTACGCGCTGCCTCCTGCTGTGTATAGATGGCTAAGTGCGGCCACCTGCTGTGTATATAAGGTGCCGTGCGGCCTCCTGCTGTGCATAGATGGCTATGTTCGGCCCCCTGCTGTGTATAGATGGTGCCGTGCTGCCACTCGCTGTGTATAGATGGCTACGTGTGCCCTACCGCTGTGTATAAATGGCTACATGCGGCCTCCCGCTGTGTATAGATGGCTATGTGCGGGCTCCCGCTGTGCATAGATGGCTACGTGCGGCCTCCCACTGTGTATAGATGGCTACGTATGGCCTCCCGCTGTGTATAGATGGCTATGTATGGCCTCATGCTGTGTATAGATAGCTACGTGCGGCCTCCACCTGTGTATAGATGGCTACGTGCAGACTCGTGCTGTATCTGGGGTGAGCCGTGTGGCCCCCAGCTGTGTATAGATGGCTACGTAAGGCCCCTAGCTATGTATAGATGGCTATGTGCGGTCTCTCGCTGTGTATAGATTGCTACGTGCTGCCTCCTGCTGTGTATAGATGCCTACGTGCGGTCTCCCGCTGTGTATAGATGGCTACATGCGGCATCCCCCTGTTTATAGATGGCTACGTGCAGCCTTCCACTGTGTATATATGGTTATGTGCGGCCTCCCGCTGTGAAAAGATGGCTATGTGCGGCCTCCCACGCTGTATAGAAGGCTACGTGCGGCCTACCGCTGTGTATAGATGGCTACGTGCGGCCTCCCACTGTATATGTGGGGTGCCGTGCGGCCCCCAGCTGTGTATAGATGTCTATGTGCGGTCTGCCGCTGTGTATAGATGGCTACGTGTGGCCTCCTGCTGTGTATAGATGGCTACATGCGGCCTCCCGCTGTGTATAGATGGCTCTATGCGGCCTCCCGTGTGTGTATAGATGGCTACGTGCGGCCTCCCGCTGTGTATAGATGGCTATGTACGGCCTCATGCTGTGTATAGATGGCTACTTGCGGCTTCCCGCTATGTATAGATGGATACGTCTGGCCTCCCGCTGTGTATAGATGGCTACGTGCAGCCCCCTGCTGTGTATAGATGGTTACGTGCGGACTCCCGCTGTGTATAGATGGCTATATGCGGTCCCCTGCTGGTTAAAGATGGCTACGTGTGGCCTCCCGCTGTGTAGAGATGGCTACATGCAGCCTCCCGCTCTGTATAGATGGCTACATGCTGCCTTCTGCTGTGTAGAGATGGCTACATGCAGCCTCCCGCTCTATATAGATGGCTACGTGCGGCCTCCCGCTGTGTATAGATGGCTACGTGCATCCTCCTGCTGTGTATAGATGGCTACGTGCCGCCTCCCTCTATGTATAGATAGCTACGTGCGGCCCCCTGCTGTGTATAGATGGTGCCGTGCAGCCTCCCACTTTGTATAGCTGACTAAGTTCGGCCCCCTATTGTGTATATATGGTGCCGTGCTGCCACTCGCTGTGTATAGATGGCTACGTGTGGCATCCCGCTGTGTATAGATGGCTACGTGAGGCCTCACACTGTGTATAGATGGCTATGTGCGGCCTACCGCTGTGTATAGATGGCTACGTGAGGCCTCACACTGTGTATAGATGGCTATGTGCGGCCTCCCGCTGTGTATGGATGGCTACGTGCGGCCTCCCGCTGTGTATAGATGCCTACATGCGGCCTCCCGCTGTGTATAGATGGTTACGTGCAGCCCCCAGCTGTGTATACATGGTGCCGTGCGGCCTCCTACTGTGTATGGATGGTGTCGTGCAGCTTCCCGCTGTGTATAGATGGCTACGTGTGGCCTCCCGCTGTGTATAGATGGCTACGTGAGGCCTCCCGCTGTGTATAGATGGCTACGTGCGGCCTCCCGCTGTGTATAGATGGCTACGTGAGGCCTCACACTGTGTATAGATGGCTATGTGCAGCCTCCCGCTGTGTATAGATGGCTACGTGTGGCCTCCCGCTGTGTATAGATGCCTACATGCGGCCTCCCGCTGTGTATAGATGGCTACGTGCAGCCCCCTGCTGTGTATAGATGGCTACGTGTGGCCTCCCACTGTGTATGGATGGTGTCGTGCGGCTTCCCGCTGTGTATAGATGGCTACGTGAGGCCTCCCGCTGTGTATAGATGGCTACGTGCGGCCTCCCGCTGTGTGTAGATGGCTACGTGATGCCTCCCGCTGTGTATAGATGGCTATGTGCGGCCTCCCGCTGTGTATAGATTGCTACGTGCGGCCCCGTGCTGTGTATAGATGGCTATGTTCGGCCTTCCACTGTGTATGGATGGTGTCGTGCGGCTTCACGCTGTGTATAGATGGCTACGTGCGGCCTCCCGCTGTGTATAGATGGCTACATGCAGCCTCCCGCTGTGTATAGATGGCTACGTGCAGCCTCCGCTGTGTATAGATGGCCACGTCCGGCCTCCTGCTGTGTATAGATGGCTATGTGCGTCCTCCTGCTGTGCATAGATGGCTACGGGCGGCCCCATGCTGTGTATATAAGATGACGTGCTGCCACTCGCTGTGTATAGATGGATATGTGTGGCCTCCCGCTGTGTATAAATGGCTACATGCGGCCTCCCGCTGTGTATAGATGGCTATGTGCGGCCTCCCGCTGTGTATAGATGGCTACGCGCGGCCTCCCGCTGTGTATAGATGGCCACGTGCGGCTTCCCACTGTGTATAGATGGCTATGTACGGCCTCATGCTGTGTATAGATGGCTAGGTGCGACCTCCCCCTGTTTATAGATGGCTTCGTGCGGCCTCCCACTATATCTGGGGCGTGCCGTGCGGCCCCTAGCTGTGTATAGATGGCTTTGTGCGGCCTACCGCTGTATCTGGGGCGTGCCGTGCGGCCCCTAGCTGTATATAGATGGCTTTGTGTGGCCTCCCGCTGTGTTCAGATGGCTACGTGAGGCCTCCCACTGTGTATAGTTAGGTAAGTGCGGCCTCCCGCTGTGTATAGATGGCTACGTGCGGCCTCCTGCTTTGTATAGATGGCTAAGTGCGGCCTCCCGCTGTGTATAGATGGTTACGTGCGGCCTCCCGCTGTGTATAGATGGCTACGTCTGGCCTCCCGCTGTATCTGTGGGGTGCCGTGCAGCCCCCTGCTGTGTATAGATGGCTACGTGCGGCCTCCCGCTGTGTATAGATGGCTACGTGAGGCCCCCTGCTGTGTATAGATGGCTAAGTTCGGCCTCCCACTGTGTATGAATGGTGTCGTGCGGCTTCCCGCTGTGTATGGATGGCTATGTGAGGCCTCCCGCTGTGTATATATGGCTACGTGCGGCCTCCCGCTGTGTATAGATGGCTACGTGGGGCCTCCCGCTGTGTATAGATGGCTACATGCAGCCTCCTGCTGTGTATAGATGGCTACGTGCAGCCTCCACTGTGTATAGATGGCTGCGTCCGGCTTCCTGCTGTGTATAGATGGCTATGTGCGGCCTCCTGCTGTGTATAGATGGCTACGTGTGGCCCCATGCTGTGTATATAAGGTGCCGTGCTGCCACTCGCTGTGTATAGATGGATACGTGTGGCCTGCCGCTGTGTATAAATGCCTACATGTGGCCTCCCGCTGTGTATAGATGGCTATGTGCGGCCTCCCGCTGTGTATAGATGGCTACGCGCGGCCTCCCGCTGTGTATAGATGACCACGTGCGGCCTCCCACTGTGTATAGATGGCTATGTATGGCCTCATGCTGTGTATAGATGGCTATGTTCGACCTCCCCCTGTGTCTAGATGGCTACGTGCGGCCTCCCACTATATCTGGGGCGTGCCGTGCGGCCCCTAGCTGTGTATAGATGGCTTTGTGCGGCCTACCACTGTATCTGGGGCGTGCCGTGCGGCCCCTAGCTGTGTATAGATGGCTTTGTGTAGCCTCCCGCTGTGTTTAGGTGGCTACGAGCGGCCTCCTGGTTTGAATAGTTGGCTAAGTGCGGCCTCCCGCTGTGTATAGATGGTTACGTGCGGCCTCCCGCTGTGTATAGGTGGCTACGTGCAGCCTCCTGCAGTATCTGTGGGGTGCCGTGCAGCCCCCTGCTGTGTATAGATGGCTACGTGCGGCCTCCCGCAGTATCTGTGGGGTGCCTTGCGGCCCCCATCTGTGTATAGATGGCTACGTGCAGCCTCCCGCTCTGTATAGATGGCTGCGTGCGGCCTCCCGCTGTGTATAGATGGCTACGTGCAGCCTCCCGCTGTGTATAGATGGCTACGTGCGGCCTCCCGCTGTGTATATATGGCTATGTTCGGCCCCCATCTGTGTATAGATGGCTACGTGCGGCCTCCCACTGTGTATGGATGGTGTCGTGCGGCTTGCCGCTGTGTATAGATGGCTATGTGAGGCCTCCCGCTGTGTGTAGATGGCTATGTGAGGCCTCTCACTTTGTATAGATGGCTACGTGCGGCCTCCCGCTGTGTATAGATGGCTACGTGCGGCCTCCCGCAGTGTATAGATGGCTAAATACGGCCCCCTGCTGTGTAGAGATGGCTACGTTCGGCCTCCCACTGTGTAAGGATGGTGTCGTGCGGCTTCCCGCTGTGTATAGATGGCTACGTGAGGCCTCCCACTATGTATAGATGGCTACGTGCGGCCTCCCGCTGTGTATAGAAGGCTTTGTGCGGCCTCCTGCTGTGTAAAGATGGCTACGTACAGCCTTCCGCTGAGTATAGATGGCTACGTGCAGCCTCCCTCTGTGTATAGATGGCTATGTCTGGCCTCCTGCTGTGTATAGATGGCTATGTGCGGCCTCCCGCTGTTTATAGATGGCTACGTGCGGCCCCATCCTGTGTATATAAGGTGCCGTGCTGCCACTCGCTGTGTATAGATGGATACGTGTGGCCTCCAGCTGTGTTTAAATGGCTACATGCGGCCTCCCGCTGGGTATAGATTGCTATGTGCGGCCTCCCGCTGTGTATAGATGGCTACGTGCGGCCTCCCACTGTGTATAGATGGCTACGGGCGGCCTCCCGCTGTGTATATATGGCTACGTGCAGCCTCCCACTGTACCTGGAGGGTGCCGTGCGGCCCCTAGCTGTGTATAGATGGCTTTGCGCGGCCTCCCGCTGTGTTTAGATTGCTAACTGCGGCCTCCCGCTGTGTATAGATGGCTACGTGCAGCCTCCCACTGTGTATAGATGGCTACGTGCGGCCTCCTGCTGTGTATAGATGGCTACGTGCGGCCCCATGCTGTGTATATAAGGTGCCGTGCTGCCACTCGCTGTGTATAGATGGATACGTGTGGCCTGCCGCTGTGTATAAATGGCTACATGTGGCCTCCCGCTGTGTATAGATGGCTATGTGCGGCCTCCCGCTGTGTATAGATGGCTACGCGCGGCCTCCCGCTGTGTATAGATGGCCAAGTGCGGCCTCCCACTGTGTATAGATGGCTATGTACGGCCTCATGCTGTGTATAGATGGCTATGTTCGACCTCCCCCTGTGTCTAGATGGCTACGTGCGGCCTCCCACTATATCTGGGGCGTGCCGTGCGGCCCCTAGCTGTGTATAGATGGCTTTGTGCGGCCTACCACTGTATCTGGGGCGTGCCGTGCGGCCCCTAGCTGCGTATAGATGGCTTTGTGTAACCTCCCGCTGTGTTTAGGTGGCTACGTGCGGCCTCCTGCTTTGAATAGTTGGCTAAGTGCGGCCTCCCGCTGTGTATAGATGGTTACGTGCGGCCTCCCGCTGTGTATAGGTGGCTACGTCTGGCCTCCCGCTGTATCTGTGGGGTGCCGTGCAGCCCCCTGCTGTGTACAGATGGCTACGTGCGGCCTCCCGCAGTATCTGTGGGGTGCCTTGCGGCCCCATCTGTGTATAGATGGCTACGTGCGGCCTCCCGCTCTGTATAGATGGCTGTGTGCAGCCTCACGCTGTGTATAGATGGCTACGTGCAGCCTCCCGCTGTGTATAGATGGCTACGTGCGGCCTCCCGCTGTGTATATATGGCTACGTTCGGCCCCCATCTGTGTATAGATGGCTACGTGCGGCCTCCCGCTCTATATAGATGGCTGCGTGCGGCCTCCCGCTGTGCATAGATGGCTACGTGCAGCCTCCCGCTGTGTATAGATGGCTACGTGCGGCCTCCCGCTGTGTATATATGGCTACGTTCGGCCCCCTGCTGTGTATAGATGGCTACGTGCGGCCTCCCACTGTGTATGGATGGTGTCGTGCGGCTTGCCGCTGTGTATAGATGGCTATGTGAGGCCTCCCGCTGTGTGTAGATGGCTATGTGAGGCCTCCCGCAGTGTATAGATGGCTAAATACGCCCCCCTGCTGTGTATAGATGGCTACGTTCGGCCTCCCACTGTGTAAGGATGGTGTCGTGCGGCTTCCCGCTGTGTATAGATGGCTACGTGAGGCCTCCCACTATGTATAGATGGCTACGTGCGGCCTCCCGCTGTGTATAGAAGGCTATGTGCGGCCTCCTGCTGTGTAAAGATGGCTACGTGCAGTCTCCCGCTGTGTATAGATGGCTACGTGCAGCCTCCCTCTGTGTATAGATGGCTACGTCTGGCCTCCTGCTGTGTATAGATGGCTACGTGCTGCCCCCTGCTGTGTATATAAGGTGCCGTGCTGCCACTCGCTCTGTATAGATGGATACGTGTGGCCTCCAGTTGTGTATAAATTGCTACATGCGGCCTCCCGCTGGGTATAGATTGCTATGTGCGGCCTCTCGCTGTGTATAAATGGCTACGTGCGGCCTCCCACTGTGTATAGATGGCTACGTGCGGCCTCCCGCTGTGTATAGATGGCTACGTGCGGCCTCCCACTGTACCTCGAGGGTGCCGTGCGGCCCCTAGCTGTGTATAGATGGCTTTGCGCGGCCTCCCGCTGTGTTTAGATGGCTAAGTGCGGCCTCCCGCTGTGTATAGATGGCTACGTGCAGCCTCCCACTGTATATAGATGGCTACATGCGGCCTCCTGCTGTGTATAGATGGCTTAGTGCGGCCTCCCGCTGTGTATAGATGGTTACATGCGGCCTCCCGCTGTGTATAGATGGCTATGTGCGTCCTCCCGCTTTGTATAGATGGCTACGTGCGGCCCCTAGCTGTGTATAGATGGCTATGTGCGGCCTCCTGCTGTGTATCGATGGTTCCGTGGGGTCTCCCGCTGTGTATAGATGGTTACATGCTACCTCCCGCTGTGTATAGATGGCTACGTGCGGCCTCCCGCTGTGTATAGATGACTACGTGCGGCCCCCTGCTGTGTATAGATGGCTACGTGAGGCCTCCCGCTCTATCTGTGGGGTGCCGTGTGGCCCCCATCTGTGTATAGATGGCTACGTAATGCCACTAGCTGTGTATAGATGGCTATGTGCGGCCTCCCGCTGTGTATAGATGGCTACGTGTAGCCTCCCGTTGTGTATAGATGGTTACGTGCGCCTCCCGCTGTGTATAGATGGCTACGTGCGGCCTCCCGCTGTGTATAGATGGCTACGTGCGGCCTCCCGCTGTGTATAGATGGCTTGGTGCGGCCTCCCGCTGTGCATAGGTAGCTACGTGTGGCCTCCCGTTCTGTATAGATGGCTACGTTCTGCCCACTGCTGTGTATAGATGGCTACGTACGGCCGCATTCTGTGTATATAAGGTGCCGTGCGGCCTCCCGCTGTGTATAGATGGCTGCGTTCGGCCCCCTGCTGTGTATAGATGGTGCCATGCTGCCACTGACTGTGTATAGATGGCTACGTGCGGCCTCCCGCTGTGTATAGATGGATACGTGCGGCCTCCCGCTGTGTATAAATGGATACGTGCGGCCTCATGCTTTGTATAGATGGCTACGTGCGGCTTCCCCCTTTGTATAGATGGCTACGTGCGGCCTCCCGCTGTGTCTGGGGGGTGCCATGCAGCCCCCAGCTGTGTATAGATGGCTATGTAATGCCCCCAGCTGTGAATAGATAGCTATGTGTGGCCTCCCGCTGTGTATAGATGGCCACGTGCGGCCTCCCACTGTGTATAGATGCCTACGTGCGGCTCCCGCTGTGTATAGATGGCTACGTGTGGCCCCCCACTGTGTATAGATGGCTACGTGCGGCCTCCCGCTGTGTATATATGGCTACGTGCGGCCTCCCGCTGTGTATAGATGGCAACGTGCGGCCTCCCGCTGTGTACAGATGGCTACGTGGGGCCTGCCGCTGTGTATAGAAGGCTACGTGTGGCCTTCTTCTGTTTAGATATGGCTACGTGCGGCCCCCTGCTGTTTATAGATGGTGACGTGCTGCCTCCCACTGTGTATGGATGGTGTCGTGCGGCTTCCCGCTGTGTATAGATGGCTACGTGTGGCCTCCCACTGTGTATAAATGGCTACGTGTGGCCTCCCGCTGTGTATAGATGGCTACGTGCGGCCTCCCGCTGTGCATAAATGGCTACGTGCGGCCTCCCGCTGTGTATAGAGGGCTAGGTGCAGCCCTTGCTGTGTATAGATGGTTACGTGCCGCCTCCCGCTGTGTATAGATCGCTATATGCGGCCCCCTGCTGTGTATAGATGGCTACGTGCGGCCTCCTGCTGTGTATATATGCTAGGTGCGGCAACCCGATGTTTATAGATGGCTACGTGCGTCCTCCCGCTGTGTATAGATGGCTACATGCGGCCTCCCGCTGTATATAGATGGCTATGTGCGGCCTCCCGCTGTGTATAGATGGCTACGTAAGGCCCCCAGCTGTGTATAGATGGCTACGTAAGGCCCCCAGCTGTGTATAGATGGCTATGTGCGGCCTCCCGCTGTGTATAGATGGCTACATACAGCCTCCCTCTGTGTATAGATGCCTACGTGTGGCCTCCCGCTGTGTATAGATGGCTACGTGCGGCCCCCAGCTATGTATAGACGGCTACGTGCGGCCTCCTGCTTGTATAGATGGCTACTTGCGGCCTACCACTGTGTATAGATGGCTACGTGCGCCCTCCCGCTGTGTATAGATTCCTACGTGTGGTCTGCTGCTGTGTATAGATGGCTACGTGCGGCCTCCCGCTGTGTATAGATGGCTACATGCGGCCTCCCGCTGTGTATAGATAACTAGGTGCAGCCCCCTTCTGTGTATAGATGGTTAAGTACGGCCTCCCTCTGCGTATAGATGGCTTCATGCAGCTCTCTGCTGTGTATAGATTGCTTGGTTCGGCCTCCTGCTGTGTATAGATGGCTACGTGCAGCCTCCCGCTGTGTATAGATGGCTACGTGCAGCTTTCCGCTGTGTATAGATGTCTACGTGCGGCCTCCCGCTGTGTATAGATGGTTATGTGCGGCATTCTGCTGTGTATAGATGGCTATGTGCGGCCTCCCGCTGTGTATAGATGGCTACGTGCGGTCCCCTTCTGTGTATATAAAGTGCCGTGCTGCCTCCCGCTTTGTATAGATGGCTAAGTTCGGCCCCCTGCTGTGTATAGATGGTGCCATGCTGCCACTCGCTGTGTATAGATGGCAGCGTGTGGCCTCCCACTGTGTATAGATGGCTACATGCGGCCTTCCGCTGTGTATAGATGGCTACATGCGGCCTCCCGCTGTGTATAGATGTCTTAGTGCGGGCTCCCGCTGTGTATAGATGGCTTCGTGCGGCCTCATGCTTTGTATAGATGGCTACGTGCGGCTTCCCCCTTTGTATAGAAGGTTACGTGCGGCCTCCCGCTGTGTCTGGGGGATGCCGTGCAGCCCCCAGCTGTGTATAGATGGCTATGTAATGCCCCCAGCTGTGTATAGATAGCTATGTGCGGCCTCCCGCTGTGTATAGATGGCCACGTGCGGCCTCCCACTGTGTATAGATGCCTACGTGCGGCTCCCGCTGTGTATAGATGGCTACGTGCGCCCCCCCGCTGTGTATAGATGGCTACGTGCGGCCTCCCGCTGTGTATAGATGGCTACGTGCGGCCTCCCGCTGTGTATAGATGGCAATGTGCGGCCTACCGCTGTGTACAGATGGCTACGTGGGGCCTCCCGCTGTGTATAGATGGCTACGTGCGGCCTTTTTCTGTGTAGAGATGGCTGCGTGCGGCCTCCTGCTGTTTATAGATGGTGACATGCGGCCTCCCACTGTGTATGGATGGTGTCGTGCGGCTTCCCGCTGTGTATAGATGGCTACGTGTGGCCTCCCGCTGTGTATAGATGACTACGTGTGGCCTCCCGCTGTGTATAGATGGCTAAGTGTGGCCTCCCGCTGTGCATAGATGGCTATGTGCGGCCTTCTGCTGTGTATAGATGGCTACGTGCGGCCTCCCTCTATGTATAGATAGCTACGTGCGGCCCCCTGCTGTGTAAAGAAGGTGCCGTGCAGCTTCCCGCTGTGTATATATGACTACGTTCGGCCCCCTATTGTGTATATATGGTGCCGTGCTGCCACTTGCTGTGTATAGATGGCTACGTGTGGCATCCCGCTGTGTATAGATGGCTACATGCTTCCTCCCGCTGTGCATAGATGGTTACGTGCAGCCCCCTGCTGTGTATACATGGTGCCGTGCGGCCTCCTACTGTGTATGGATGGTGTCGTGCAGCTTCCCGCTGTGTATAGATGGCTACGTGCGGCCTCCCGCTGTGTATAGATGGCTACGTGAGGCCTCCCGCTGTATATAGATGGCTACGTGCGGCCTCCCACTGTGTATAGATGGCTACGTGAGGCCTCCCGCTGTGTACAGATGGCTACGTGCGGCCTCCTGCTGTGTATAGATGGCTACGTGCGGCCTCCCGCTGAGTATAGATGCCTACATGCGGCCTCCTGCTGTGTATAGATGGCGCCGTGTGGCCTCCCGCTGTGTATAGATGGCTACATTCGGCCTCCCGCTGTGTATAGATGGCTACGTGCAGCCCCCTGCTGTGCATAGATGGCTACGTGTGGCCTCCCACTGTTTATGGATGGTGTTGTGCGGCTTCCCGCTGTGTATAGATGTCTACGTGAGGCCTCCCGCTGTGTATAGATGGCTACCTGCGGCCTCCCGCTGTGTGTAGATGGCTATGTGCTGCCTCCCGCTGTGTATAGATGACTACGTGCGGCCTCCCGCTGTGTATAGATGGCTACGTGCGGCCCCCTGCTGTGTATAGATGGCTATGTTCAGCCTCCCACTGTGTATGAATGGTGTCATGCGGTTTCCCGCTGTGTATATATGGCTACGTGCGGCCTCCCGCTGTGTATAGATGGCTACGTGGGGCCTCCCGCTGTGTATAGATGGCTACATGCAGCCTCCTGCTGTGTATAGATGGCTACGTGCAGCCTCCACTGTGTATAGATGGCTGCGTCCGGCTTCCTGCTGTGTATAGATGGCTATGTGCGGCCTCCTGCTGTGTATAGATGGCTACGTGTGGCCCCATGCTGTGTATATAAGGTGCCGTGCTGCCACTCGCTGTGTATAGATGGATACGTGTGGCCTGCCGCTGTGTATAAATGCCTACATGTGGCCTCCCGCTGTGTATAGATGGCTATGTGCGGCCTCCCGCTGTGTATAGATGGCTACGCGCGGCCTCCCGCTGTGTATAGATGACCACGTGCGGCCTCCCACTGTGTATAGATGGCTATGTATGGCCTCATGCTGTGTATAGATGGCTATGTTCGACCTCCCCCTGTGTCTAGATGGCTACGTGCGGCCTCCCACTATATCTGGGGCGTGCCGTGCGGCCCCTAGCTGTGTATAGATGGCTTTGTGCGGCCTACCACTGTATCTGGGGCGTGCCGTGCGGCCCCTAGCTGTGTATAGATGGCTTTGTGTAGCCTCCCGCTGTGTTTAGGTGGCTACGAGCGGCCTCCTGGTTTGAATAGTTGGCTAAGTGCGGCCTCCCGCTGTGTATAGATGGTTACGTGCGGCCTCCCGCTGTGTATAGGTGGCTACGTGCAGCCTCCTGCAGTATCTGTGGGGTGCCGTGCAGCCCCCTGCTGTGTATAGATGGCTACGTGCGGCCTCCCGCAGTATCTGTGGGGTGCCTTGCGGCCCCCATCTGTGTATAGATGGCTACGTGCAGCCTCCCGCTCTGTATAGATGGCTGCGTGCGGCCTCCCGCTGTGTATAGATGGCTACGTGCAGCCTCCCGCTGTGTATAGATGGCTACGTGCGGCCTCCCGCTGTGTATATATGGCTATGTTCGGCCCCCATCTGTGTATAGATGGCTACGTGCGGCCTCCCACTGTGTATGGATGGTGTCGTGCGGCTTGCCGCTGTGTATAGATGGCTATGTGAGGCCTCCCGCTGTGTGTAGATGGCTATGTGAGGCCTCTCACTTTGTATAGATGGCTACGTGCGGCCTCCCGCTGTGTATAGATGGCTACGTGCGGCCTCCCGCAGTGTATAGATGGCTAAATACGGCCCCCTGCTGTGTAGAGATGGCTACGTTCGGCCTCCCACTGTGTAAGGATGGTGTCGTGCGGCTTCCCGCTGTGTATAGATGGCTACGTGAGGCCTCCCACTATGTATAGATGGCTACGTGCGGCCTCCCGCTGTGTATAGAAGGCTATGTGCGGCCTCCTGCTGTGTAAAGATGGCTACGTACAGCCTTCCGCTGAGTATAGATGGCTACGTGCAGCCTCCCTCTGTGTATAGATGGCTATGTCTGGCCTCCTGCTGTGTATAGATGGCTATGTGCGGCCTCCCGCTGTTTATAGATGGCTACGTGCGGCCCCATCCTGTGTATATAAGGTGCCGTGCTGCCACTCGCTGTGTATAGATGGATACGTGTGGCCTCCAGCTGTGTTTAAATGGCTACATGCGGCCTCCCGCTGGGTATAGATTGCTATGTGCGGCCTCCCGCTGTGTATAGATGGCTACGTGCGGCCTCCCACTGTGTATAGATGGCTACGGGCGGCCTCCCGCTGTGTATATATGGCTACGTGCAGCCTCCCACTGTACCTGGAGGGTGCCGTGCGGCCCCTAGCTGTGTATAGATGGCTTTGCGCGGCCTCCCGCTGTGTTTAGATTGCTAACTGCGGCCTCCCGCTGTGTATAGATGGCTACGTGCAGCCTCCCACTGTGTATAGATGGCTACGTGCGGCCTCCTGCTGTGTATAGATGGCTACGTGCGGCCCCATGCTGTGTATATAAGGTGCCGTGCTGCCACTCGCTGTGTATAGATGGATACGTGTGGCCTGCCGCTGTGTATAAATGGCTACATGTGGCCTCCCGCTGTGTATAGATGGCTATGTGCGGCCTCCCGCTGTGTATAGATGGCTACGCGCGGCCTCCCGCTGTGTATAGATGGCCAAGTGCGGCCTCCCACTGTGTATAGATGGCTATGTACGGCCTCATGCTGTGTATAGATGGCTATGTTCGACCTCCCCCTGTGTCTAGATGGCTACGTGCGGCCTCCCACTATATCTGGGGCGTGCCGTGCGGCCCCTAGCTGTGTATAGATGGCTTTGTGCGGCCTACCACTGTATCTGGGGCGTGCCGTGCGGCCCCTAGCTGCGTATAGATGGCTTTGTGTAACCTCCCGCTGTGTTTAGGTGGCTACGTGCGGCCTCCTGCTTTGAATAGTTGGCTAAGTGCGGCCTCCCGCTGTGTATAGATGGTTACGTGCGGCCTCCCGCTGTGTATAGGTGGCTACGTCTGGCCTCCCGCTGTATCTGTGGGGTGCCGTGCAGCCCCCTGCTGTGTATAGATGGCTACGTGCGGCCTCCCGCAGTATCTGTGGGGTGCCTTGCGGCCCCATCTGTGTATAGATGGCTACGTGCGGCCTCCCGCTCTGTATAGATGGCTGTGTGCAGCCTCACGCTGTGTATAGATGGCTACGTGCAGCCTCCCGCTGTGTATAGATGGCTACGTGCGGCCTCCCGCTGTGTATATATGGCTACGTTCGGCCCCCATCTGTGTATAGATGGCTACGTGCGGCCTCCCGCTCTATATAGATGGCTGCGTGCGGCCTCCCGCTGTGCATAGATGGCTACGTGCAGCCTCCCGCTGTGTATAGATGGCTACGTGCGGCCTCCCGCTGTGTATATATGGCTACGTTCGGCCCCCTGCTGTGTATAGATGGCTACGTGCGGCCTCCCACTGTGTATGGATGGTGTCGTGCGGCTTGCCGCTGTGTATAGATGGCTATGTGAGGCCTCCCGCTGTGTGTAGATGGCTATGTGAGGCCTCCCGCAGTGTATAGATGGCTAAATACGCCCCCCTGCTGTGTATAGATGGCTACGTTCGGCCTCCCACTGTGTAAGGATGGTGTCGTGCGGCTTCCCGCTGTGTATAGATGGCTACGTGAGGCCTCCCACTATGTATAGATGGCTACGTGCGGCCTCCCGCTGTGTATAGAAGGCTATGTGCGGCCTCCTGCTGTGTAAAGATGGCTACGTGCAGTCTCCCGCTGTGTATAGATGGCTACGTGCAGCCTCCCTCTGTGTATAGATGGCTACGTCTGGCCTCCTGCTGTGTATAGATGGCTACGTGCTGCCCCCTGCTGTGTATATAAGGTGCCGTGCTGCCACTCGCTCTGTATAGATGGATACGTGTGGCCTCCAGTTATGTATAAATTGCTACATGCGGCCTCCCGCTGGGTATAGATTGCTATGTGCGGCCTCTCGCTGTGTATAAATGGCTACGTGCGGCCTCCCACTGTGTATAGATGGCTACGTGCGGCCTCCCGCTGTGTATAGATGGCTACGTGCGGCCTCCCACTGTACCTCGAGGGTGCCGTGCGGCCCCTAGCTGTGTATAGATGGCTTTGCGCGGCCTCCCGCTGTGTTTAGATGGCTAAGTGCGGCCTCCCGCTGTGTATAGATGGCTACGTGCAGCCTCCCACTGTATATAGATGGCTACATGCGGCCTCCTGCTGTGTATAGATGGCTTAGTGCGGCCTCCCGCTGTGTATAGATGGTTACATGCGGCCTCCCGCTGTGTATAGATGGCTATGTGCGTCCTCCCGCTTTGTATAGATGGCTACGTGCGGCCCCTAGCTGTGTATAGATGGCTATGTGCGGCCTCCTGCTGTGTATCGATGGTTCCGTGGGGTCTCCCGCTGTGTATAGATGGTTACATGCTACCTCCCGCTGTGTATAGATGGCTACGTGCGGCCTCCCGCTGTGTATAGATGACTACGTGCGGCCCCCTGCTGTGTATAGATGGCTACGTGAGGCCTCCCGCTCTATCTGTGGGGTGCCGTGTGGCCCCCATCTGTGTATAGATGGCTACGTAATGCCACTAGCTGTGTATAGATGGCTATGTGCGGCCTCCCGCTGTGTATAGATGGCTACGTGTAGCCTCCCGTTGTGTATAGATGGTTACGTGCGCCTCCCGCTGTGTATAGATGGCTACGTGCGGCCTCCCGCTGTGTATAGATGGCTACGTGCGGCCTCCCGCTGTGTATAGATGGCTTGGTGCGGCCTCCCGCTGTGCATAGGTAGCTACGTGTGGCCTCCCGTTCTGTATAGATGGCTACGTTCTGCCCACTGCTGTGTATAGATGGCTACGTACGGCCGCATTCTGTGTATATAAGGTGCCGTGCGGCCTCCCGCTGTGTATAGATGGCTGCGTTCGGCCCCCTGCTGTGTATAGATGGTGCCATGCTGCCACTGACTGTGTATAGATGGCTACGTGCGGCCTCCCGCTGTGTATAGATGGATACGTGCGGCCTCCCGCTGTGTATAAATGGATACGTGCGGCCTCATGCTTTGTATAGATGGCTACGTGCGGCTTCCCCCTTTGTATAGATGGCTACGTGCGGCCTCCCGCTGTGTCTGGGGGGTGCCATGCAGCCCCCAGCTGTGTATAGATGGCTATGTAATGCCCCCAGCTGTGAATAGATAGCTATGTGTGGCCTCCCGCTGTGTATAGATGGCCACGTGCGGCCTCCCACTGTGTATAGATGCCTACGTGCGGCTCCCGCTGTGTATAGATGGCTACGTGTGGCCCCCCACTGTGTATAGATGGCTACGTGCGGCCTCCCGCTGTGTATATATGGCTACGTGCGGCCTCCCGCTGTGTATAGATGGCAACGTGCGGCCTCCCGCTGTGTACAGATGGCTACGTGGGGCCTGCCGCTGTGTATAGAAGGCTACGTGTGGCCTTCTTCTGTTTAGATATGGCTACGTGCGGCCCCCTGCTGTTTATAGATGGTGACGTGCTGCCTCCCACTGTGTATGGATGGTGTCGTGCGGCTTCCCGCTGTGTATAGATGGCTACGTGTGGCCTCCCACTGTGTATAAATGGCTACGTGTGGCCTCCCGCTGTGTATAGATGGCTACGTGCGGCCTCCCGCTGTGCATAAATGGCTACGTGCGGCCTCCCGCTGTGTATAGAGGGCTAGGTGCAGCCCTTGCTGTGTATAGATGGTTACGTGCCGCCTCCCGCTGTGTATAGATCGCTATATGCGGCCCCCTGCTGTGTATAGATGGCTACGTGCGGCCTCCTGCTGTGTATATATGCTAGGTGCGGCAACCCGATGTTTATAGATGGCTACGTGCGTCCTCCCGCTGTGTATAGATGGCTACATGCGGCCTCCCGCTGTATATAGATGGCTATGTGCGGCCTCCCGCTGTGTATAGATGGCTACGTAAGGCCCCCAGCTGTGTATAGATGGCTACGTAAGGCCCCCAGCTGTGTATAGATGGCTATGTGCGGCCTCCCGCTGTGTATAGATGGCTACATACAGCCTCCCTCTGTGTATAGATGCCTACGTGTGGCCTCCCGCTGTGTATAGATGGCTACGTGCGGCCCCCAGCTATGTATAGACGGCTACGTGCGGCCTCCTGCTTGTATAGATGGCTACTTGCGGCCTACCACTGTGTATAGATGGCTACGTGCGCCCTCCCGCTGTGTATAGATTCCTACGTGTGGCCTCCTGCTGTGTATAGATGGCTACGTGTGGCCTCCCGCTGTGTATAGATGGCTACATGCGGCCTCCCGCTGTGTATAGATAACTAGGTGCAGCCCCCTTCTGTGTATAGATGGTTAAGTACGGCCTCCCTCTGCGTATAGATGGCTTCATGCAGCTCTCTGCTGTGTATAGATTGCTTGGTGCGGCCTCCTGCTGTGTATAGATGGCTACGTGCAGCCTCCCGCTGTGTATAGATGGCTACGTGCAGCTTTCCGCTGTGTATAGATGTCTACGTGCGGCCTCCCGCTGTGTATAGATGGCTATGTGCGGCATTCTGCTGTGTATAGATGGCTATGTGCGGCCTCCCGCTGTGTATAGATGGCTACGTGCGGTCCCCTTCTGTGTATATAAAGTGCCGTGCTGCCTCCCGCTTTGTATAGATGGCTAAGTTCGGCCCCCTGCTGTGTATAGATGGTGCCATGCTGCCACTCGCTGTGTATAGATGGCAGCGTGTGGCCTCCCACTGTGTATAGATGGCTACATGCGGCCTTCCGCTGTGTATAGATGGCTACATGCGGCCTCCCGCTGTGTATAGATGTCTTAGTGCGGGCTCCCGCTGTGTATAGATGGCTTCGTGCGGCCTCATGCTTTGTATAGATGGCTACGTGCGGCTTCCCCCTTTGTATAGAAGGTTACGTGCGGCCTCCCGCTGTGTCTGGGGGATGCCGTGCAGCCCCCAGCTGTGTATAGATGGCTATGTAATGCCCCCAGCTGTGTATAGATAGCTATGTGCGGCCTCCCGCTGTGTATAGATGGCCACGTGCGGCCTCCCACTGTGTATAGATGCCTACGTGCGGCTCCCGCTGTGTATAGATGGCTACGTGCGCCCCCCCGCTGTGTATAGATGGCTACGTGCGGCCTCCCGCTGTGTATAGATGGCTACGTGCGGCCTCCCGCTGTGTATAGATGGCAATGTGCGGCCTACCGCTGTGTACAGATGGCTACGTGGGGCCTCCCGCTGTGTATAGATGGCTACGTGCGGCCTTTTTCTGTGTAGAGATGGCTGCGTGCGGCCTCCTGCTGTTTATAGATGGTGACATGCGGCCTCCCACTGTGTATGGATGGTGTCGTGCGGCTTCCCGCTGTGTATAGATGGCTACGTGTGGCCTCCCGCTGTGTATAGATGACTACGTGTGGCCTCCCGCTGTGTATAGATGGCTAAGTGTGGCCTCCCGCTGTGCATAGATGGCTATGTGCGGCCTTCTGCTGTGTATAGATGGCTACGTGCGGCCTCCCTCTATGTATAGATAGCTACGTGCGGCCCCCTGCTGTGTAAAGAAGGTGCCGTGCAGCTTCCCGCTGTGTATATATGACTACGTTCGGCCCCCTATTGTGTATATATGGTGCCGTGCTGCCACTTGCTGTGTATAGATGGCTACGTGTGGCCTCCCGCTGTGTATAGATGGCTACATGCTTCCTCCCGCTGTGCATAGATGGTTACGTGCAGCCCCCTGCTGTGTATACATGGTGCCGTGCGGCCTCCTACTGTGTATGGATGGTGTCGTGCAGCTTCCCGCTGTGTATAGATGGCTACGTGCGGCCTCCCGCTGTGTATAGATGGCTACGTGAGGCCTCCCGCTGTATATAGATGGCTACGTGCGGCCTCCCACTGTGTATAGATGGCTACGTGAGGCCTCCCGCTGTGTACAGATGGCTACGTGCGGCCTCCTGCTGTGTATAGATGGCTACGTGCGGCCTCCCGCTGAGTATAGATGCCTACATGCGGCCTCCTGCTGTGTATAGATGGCGCCGTGTGGCCTCCCGCTGTGTATAGATGGCTACATTCGGCCTCCCGCTGTGTATAGATGGCTACGTGCAGCCCCCTGCTGTGCATAGATGGCTACGTGTGGCCTCCCACTGTTTATGGATGGTGTTGTGCGGCTTCCCGCTGTGTATAGATGTCTACGTGAGGCCTCCCGCTGTGTATAGATGGCTACCTGCGGCCTCCCGCTGTGTGTAGATGGCTATGTGCTGCCTCCCGCTGTGTATAGATGACTACGTGCGGCCTCCCGCTGTGTATAGATGGCTACGTGCGGCCCCCTGCTGTGTATAGATGGCTATGTTCAGCCTCCCACTGTGTATGGATGGTGTCATGCGGTTTCCCGCTGTGTATAGATGGCTACGTCCGGCCTCCCGCTGTGTATAGATGGCTACGTGAGGCCTCCCACTGTGTATAGATGGCTACATGCAGCCTCCCGCTGTGTATAGATGGCTACGTGCAGCCTCCGCTGTGTATAGATGGCCACGTCCGGTCTCCTGCTGTGTATAGATGGCAATGTTCGGCCTCCTGCTGTGTATAGGTGGCTACGTACGGCCCCATCCTGTGTATATAAGGTGCCGTGCTGCCACTCGCTGTGTATAGATGGGTACGTCTGGCCTCCCGCTGTATCTGTGAGGTGCCGTGCAGCCCCCTGCTGTATATAGATGGCTAAGTGCGGCCTCCCACTGTGTAGAGATGGCTACGTGCAGCCCCCTGCTGTGTATAAATGGCTACGTTCGGCCTCCCACTGTGTATGGATGGTGTCGTGTGGCTTCCCGCTGTGTATGGATGGCTATGAGAGGCCTCCCGCTGTGTATAGATGGCTACATGCAGCCTCCTGCTGTGTATAGATGGCTACGTCTGGCCTCCCGCTGTATCTGTGAGGTGCCGTGCAGCCCCCTGCTGTATATAGATGGCTAAGTGCGGCCTCCCACTGTGTATAGATGGCTACGTGCAGCCCCCTGCTGTGTATAGATGGCTACGTTCGGCCTCCCACTGTGTATGGATGGTGTCGTGTGGCTTCGCGCTGTGTATGGATGGCTATGTGAGGCCTCCCGCTGTGTATAGATGGCTACATGCAGCCTCCCGTTGTGTATAGATGGCTATGTGCAGCCTCCGCTGTGTATAGATGGCTACGTCCGGCCTCCTGCTGTGTATAGATGGCTATGTGCGGCCTCCTACTGTGTATAGATGGCTACGTGCGGCCCTATGCTGTGTAGATAAGGTGCCGTGCTGCCACTCACTGTGTATAGATGGATACGTGTGGCCTCCCGCTGTGTATAAATGGCTACATGTGGCCTCCCGCTGTGTATAGATGGCTACGCGCGGCCTCCCGCTGTGTATATATGGCCACGTGCGGCCTCCCACTGTGTATAGATGGCTATGTACGGCCTCATGCTGTGTATAGATGGCTACGTGCAACCTCCCCTTGTGTCTAGATGGCTACGTGCGGCCTCCCACTATATCTGGGGCGTGCTGTGCGGCCCCTAGCTGTGTATAGATGGCTTTGTGCGGCCTACCACTGTATCTGGGGCGTGCCGTGCGGCCCCTAGCTGTGTATAGATGGCTTTGTGTAGCCTCCCGCTGTGTTTAGATGGCAACGTGCGGCCTCCCGCTGTGTATAGTTAGGTACGTGCGGCCTCCCGCTGTGTATAGATGGCTACGTGCGGCCTCCTGCTTTGTATAGATGGCTAAGTGCGGCCTCCCGCTGTGTATAGATGGTTACGTGCGGCCTCCCGCTGTATCTGTGGGGTGCCGTGCAGCCCCCTGCTGTGTGTAGATGGCTACGTGCGGCCTCCCGCAGCATCTGTGGGGTGCCGTGCGGCTCCCATCTGTGTATAGATGGCTACGTAAGGCCCCTAGCTTTGTTTAGATGGCTATGTGCGGCCTCCCGCTGTGTATAGATGGCTACGTGCGGCCTCCCACTCTGTATAGATGGCTGTGTGCGGCCTCCCACTGTGTATAGATGGCTACGTGCAGCCTCCCGCTGTGTATAGATGGCTACGTGCGGCCATCCGCTGTGTATATATGGCTACGTTCGGCCCCCTGCTGTGTATAGATGGCTACGTGCGGCCTCCCACTGTGTATGGAAGGTGTCGTGCGGCTTGCCGCTGTGTATAGATGGCTACGTGAGGCCTCCCGCTGTGTGTAGTTGGCTATGTGAGGCCACCCACTTTGTATAGATGGATACGTGCGGCCTCCCGCTGTGTATAGATGGCTACGTGCGGCCTCCCGCAGTGTATAGATGGCTAAATGCGGCCCCCTGCTGTGTATAGATGGCTACGTTCGGCCTCCCACTGTGTAAGGATGGCGTCGTGCGGCTTCCCGCTGTGTATAGATGGCTACGTGAGGCCTCCCACTGTGTATAGATGGCTACGTGCGGCCTCCCGCTGTGTATAGAAGGCTTTGTGCGGACTCCCGCTGTGTATAGATGGCTACGTGCAGCCGCCCGCTGTGTATAGATGGCTACGTGCAGCCTCCCTCTGTGTATAGATGGCTACGTCTGGCCTCCTGCTGTGTATAGATGGCTATGTGCGGCCTCCCGCTGTTTATAGATGGCTACGTGCGGCCCCCTGCTGTGTATATAAGGTGCCGTGCTGCCACTCGCTGTGTATAGATGGATACGTGTGGCCTACAGCTGTCTATAAATGGCTACATGTGGCCTCCCGCTGGGTATAGATTGCTATGTGCGGCCTCCCGCTGTGTATAGATGGCTACGTGCGGCCTCCCACTGTGTATAGATGGCTACGTGCGGCCTCCCGCTGTGTATAGATGGCTACGTGCGGCCTCCCACTGTACCTGGGGGGTGCCGTGCGGCCCCTAGCTGTGCATAGATGGCTTTGTGCGGCCTCCCGCTGTGTTTAGATGGCTACGTTCGGCCTCCCGCTGTGTATAGATGGCTACGTGCAGCCTCCCACTGTGTATAGATGGTTACGTGCGGCCTCCTGCTGTGTATAGATGGCTAAGTGCGGCCTCCCGCTGTGTATAGATGGTTACGTGCGGCCTCCCGCTGTGTATAGATGACTACGTGCGGCATCCCGCTGTGTATAGATGGCTGCGTATGGCCTCCTGCTGTATCTGTGGGGTGCCGTGCGGCCCCCATCTGTGTATAGATGGCTACGTAAGGCCCCTAGCTGTGTATAGATGGCTATGTGCGGCCTCCTGCTGTATATAGATGGCTACGTGCGGCCTCCCGCTGTGTATAGATGGTTACGTGCGGCCTCCCGCTTTGTATAGATGGCTACGTGCGGCCTCCGGCTGTGTATAGATGGCTACGTGCGGCCTCCCACTGTGTATAGATGGCTACGTGTGGCCTCCCGTTGTGTTTAGATAGCTAAGTGCGGCCTCCCACTGTATCTGGGGGGTGCCGTGCGGCCCCTAGCTGTGTATAGATGGCTTTGTGCAGCCTCCCGCTATGTTTAAATGGCTACGTGCGGCCTCCCGCTCTGTATAGATGGCTACGTGCGGCCTCCCGCTGTGTATAGATGGCTACGTGTTGCCTCCTGCTGTGTATCGATGGCTAAGTGCGGCCTCCCGCTGTGTATAGATGGTTACATGCTACCTCCCGCTGTGTATAGATGGCTACGTGCGGCCTCCCGCTGTGTATAGATGACTACGTGCGGCCCCCTGCTGTGTATAGATGGCTACGAGCGGCCTCCCGCTTTATCTGTGGGGTGCCGTGCGGCCCCCATCTGTGTATAGATGGCTACGTAAGGCCCCTAGCTGTGTATAGATGGCTCTGTGCGGCCTCCCGCTGTGTATAGATGGCTACGTGCAGCCTCACGCTGTGTATAGATGGTTACGTGCGGCCCCCTGCTGTGCATAGATGGCTACGTGCGGCCTCCCGCTGTATCTGTGGGGTGCCGTGCGGCCCCCATCTGTGTATAGATGGCTACGTAATGCCCCTAGCTGTGTATAGATGGCTATGTGCGGCCTTCCGCTGTGTATAGATGGCTATGTGCGGCCTACCGCTGTGTATAGTTGGCTACGTGCGGCCTCCCTCTGTGCATAGATGGCTACGTGCGGCCTCCCGCTGTGTATAGATAGCTAAGTGCGGCCTCCCACTGTATCTGGGGGGTGCCGTCCGGCCCCTAGCTGTGTATAGATGGCTTTGTGCAGCCTCCCGCTATGTTTAAATGGCTAAGTGCGGCCTCCCGCTCTGTATAGATGGCTACGTGCGGCCTTGCGCTGTGTATAGATGGCTACGTGCTGCCTCCTGCTGTGTATCGATGGCTAAGTGCGGCCTCCCGCTGTGTATAGATGGTTACATGCTACCTCCCGATGTGTATAGATGGCTACGTGCGGCCTCCCGCTGTGTATAGATGACTACGTGCGGCCCCCTGCTGTGTATAGATGGCTACGAGCGGCCTCCCGCTTTATCTGTGGGGTGCCGTGCGGCCCCATCTGTGTATAGATGGCTACGTAAGGCCCCTAGCTGTGTATAGATGGCTCTGTGCGGCCTCCCGCTGTGTATAGATGGCTACGTGCAGCCTCACGCTGTGTATAGATGGTTACGTGCGGCCCCCTGCTGTGCATAGATGGCTACGTGCAGCCTCCCGCTGTATCTGTGGGGTGCCGTGCGGCCCCCATCTGTGTATAGATGGCTACGTAAGGCCCCTAGCTGTGTATAGATGGCTATGTGTGGCCTTCCGCTGTGTATAGATGGCTACGTGCGGCCTACCGCTGTGTATAGTTGGCTACGTGCGGCCTCCCTCTGTGCATAGATGGCTACGTGCGGCCTCCCGCTGTGCATAGATAGCTACGTGCGGCCTCCCGCTGTGTATAGATGGCTACGTTCGGCCCCCTGCTGTGTATAGATGGCTACGTGCGGCCTCCCACTGTGTATGGATGGTGTCGTGCGGGTTCACGCTGTGTATAGATGGCTACGTGCGGCCTCCTGCTGTGAATAGATGGCTACGTGCGGCCTCCCACTGTGCATAGATGGCTGCGTGCGGCTTCCGGCTGTGTATAGATGGCTACGTGCGGCCTCCCGTTGTGTATATATGGTTATGTGTGGCCTCCCGCTGTGTATAGATGGCTACATGCGGCCCCCTGCTGTGTATAGATGGCTACGTGCGGCCCCCATGCTATGTAGAGATGGCTACATGCAGCCCCCCGCTCTGTATAGATGGCTATGTGCGGCCTTCCGCTGTGTAAAGATGGCTACATGCAGCCTCCCGCTCTCTATAGATGGCTACGTGTGGCCTCCCACTGTGTATAGATGGCTACGTACAGCCTCCTGCTGTGTATAGATGGCTACGTGCGGCCTCCCGCTTTGTATAAATGGCTACGTGTGGCCCCCTGCTGTTTATAGATGGTGCCGTGCGGCCTCCTGCTGTGTATAGTTGGCTACGTTCTGCCCCTACTATGTATAGATGGTGCCGTGCTGCCACTCGCTGTGTATAGATGGCTACGTGTGGCCTCCCACTGTGTATAGATGGCTACATGCTTCCTCCCGCTTTGTATAGATGGCTACTTGCAGCCCCCTACTGTGTATTGATGGTGCAGTGCGGCCTCCCACTGTGTATGGATGGTGCCGTGTGGCTTCCCGCTGTGTATAGATGGCAACGTGCGGCCTCCAGCTGTGTATAGATGACTACGTGCGGCCTCCCGCTGTGTATACATGGCTACGTGCGGCCTCCCGCTGTGTATAGATGGCTACGTGAGGCCTCCCGCTGTGTATAGATGGCTACGTGCGCCCTCCCGTTGTGTATAGATGGCTACGTGCGGCCTCCCGCTGTGTATAGATTCCTACGTTCGGCCTCCTGCTGTGTATAGATGGCTACGTGCGGCCTCCCGCTGTGTATAGATGGCTACATGCGGCCTCCCGCTGTGTATAGATGGCTAGGTGCAGCCCCCTGCTGTGTATAGATGGCTTCATGCGGCTCTCTGCTGTGTATAGAATGCTAGGTGCGGCCTCCTTCTGTGTATAGATGGCTACGTGCGGCCTCCAGCTGTGTATAGATCGCTACGTGCAGCCTTCCGCTGTGTATAGATGTCTACGTGCGGCCTCCCGCTGTGTATAGATGGCTATGTGCGGCCTTCTGCTATGTTTAGATGGCTATGTGCGGCCTCCCGCTGTGTATAGATGGCTATGTGCGGTCCCCTTCTGTCTATATAAGGTGCCGTGCTGCCTTTCGCTTTATATAGATGGCTAAGTTCAGCCCCCTGCTGTGTATAGATGGTGCCATGCTGCCATTTGCTGCGGCGTGTGGCCTCCCACTGTGTATACATGGCTACATGCGGCCTCCCGCTGTGTATAGATGCCTACGTGCGGCCTCCCGCTGTGTATAGATGGCTACGTGCGGCCTCCCGCTGTATATAGATGACTGTGTGCGGCCTCCCGCTGTGTATAGATGGCTTCTTGTGGCCCCCTGCTGCGTATATAAGGTG
This sequence comes from Phyllobates terribilis, assembly GCF_046119375.1. Classification (NCBI taxonomy): domain Eukaryota; kingdom Metazoa; phylum Chordata; class Amphibia; order Anura; family Dendrobatidae; genus Phyllobates; species Phyllobates terribilis. The sequence goes on from NW_027362765.1 coordinate 219,338,378, forward strand.
CCGTGCGGCCTCCCGCTGTGTATAGATGGCTACGTTCGGCCGCCTGCTGTGTATAGATGGTGCCATGCTGCCACCCGCTGTGTAAAGATGGCGACGTGTGGCCTCCCGCTGTGTATAGATGGCTACGTGCGGCCTCCCGCTGTGTATAGATGGCTACGTGCGGCCTCCCCCTGTTTATAGATGGCTACATGCAGCCTCCTGCAGTATCTGGGAGGTGCCGTGCGGCCCCCAGCTGAGTATAGATGGCTACGTAAGGCCCCCAGCTGTGTATAGATGGCTATGTGCGGCCTCCCGCTGTGTATAGATGGTTACATGCGGCCTCCCTCTGTGTATAGATGCCTACGTTTGGCCTCCCGCTGTGTATAGACGGCTACGTGCGGCCCCCAACTGTGTATAGACGGCTACGTGCGGCCTCCCGCTGTGTATAGATGGCTACTTGCGGCCTACCACTGTGTATAGATGGCTACGTGCGGCCTCCCGCTGTGTATAGATTCCTACGTGCGGCCTCCTGCTGTGTATAGATGGCTACTTGCGGCCTCCCGCTGTGTATAGATGGATACATGCGGCCTCCCGCTGTGTATAGATGGCTAGATGCAGCCCCCTGCTGTGTATAGATGGTTACGTACGGCCTCCCTCTGTGTATAGATGGCTTCATGCGGCTCTCTGCTGTGTATAGATTGCTAGGTGTGGCCTCCCGCTGTGTATAGATGGCTGCGTGCAGCCTTCCGCTGTGTATAGATGTCTACGTGCGGCCTCCCGCTGTGTATAGATGGCTATGTGCGGCCTTCTGCTGTGTATAGATGGCTATGTGCGGCCTCCCGCTGTGTATAGATGGCTACGTGCGGTCCCCTTCTGTGTATATTAGGGGCCGTGCTGCCTCCCGCTTTGTATAGATGGCTAAGTTCGGCCCCCTGCTGTGTATAGCTGGTGCCATGCTGCCACTCGCTGTGTATAAATGGCGGCGTGTGGCCTCCCACTGTGTATAGATGGCTACATGCGGCCTCCCGCTGTGTATAGATGGCTACATGCGGCCTCCCGCTGTGTATAGATGGCTACGTGCGGCCTCTTGCTGTGTATAGATGGCTTCGTGAGGCCTCATGCTTTGTATAGATGGCTACGTGCGGCTTCCCCCTTTGTAAAGATGGCTACGTGCAGCCTCCCGCTGTGTCTGGGGGTTGCCGTGTAGCCCCCAGCTGTGTATAGATGGCTATGTAATGCCCCCAGCTGTGTATAGATAGCTATGTGCGGCCTCCCGCTGTGTATAGATGGCCACGTGTGGCCTCCCACTGTGTATAGATGCCTACGTGCGGCTCCCGCTGTGTATAGATGGCTACGTGTGGCCCCCCGCTGTGTATAGATGGCTACGTGCGGCCTCCCGCTGTGTATAGATGGCTACGTGCGGCCTCCCGCTGTGTATAGATGGCAACGTGCGGCCTCCCGCTGTGTACAGATGGCTACGTGGGGCCTGCCGCTGTGTATAGAAGGCTACGTGTGGCCTTCTTCTGTGTAGAGATGGCTACGTGCGGCCCCCTGCTGTTTATAGATGGTGACGTGCTGCCTCCCACTGTGTATGGATGGTGTCGTGCGGCTTCCCGCTGTGTATAGATGGCTACGTGTGGCCTCCCACTGTGTATAGATGGCTACGTGTGGCCTCCCGCTGTGTATAGATGGCTACATGCGGCCTCCCGCTGTGCATAAATGGCTACGTGCGGCCTCCCGCTGTGTATAGAGGGCTAGGTGCAGCCCCTGCTGTGTATAGATGGTTACGTGCCGCCTCCCGCTGTGTATAGATCGCTACATGCGGCCCCCTGCTGTGTATAGATGGCTACGTGCGGCCTACTGCTGTGTATATATGCTAGGTGCGGCAACCCGATGTTTATAGATGGCTACGTGCATCCTCCCGCTGTGTATAGATGGCTACATGCGGCCTCCCGCTGTATATAGATGGCTATGTGCGGCCTCCCGCTGTGTATAGATGGCTACGTAAGGCCCCCAGCTGTGTATAGATGGCTACGTAAGGCCCCCAGCTGTGTATAGATGGCTATGTGCGGCCTCCCGCTGTGTATAGATGGCTACATACAGCCTCCCTCTGTGTATAGATGCCTACGTGTGGCCTCCCGCTGTGTATAAATGGCTACGTGCGGCCCCCAGCTATGTATAGACGGCTACGTGCGGCCTCCTGCTGTGTATAGATGGCTACTTGCGGCCTACCACTGTGTATAGATGGCTACGTGCGCCCTCCCACTGTGTATAGATTCCTACATGTGGCCTCCTGCTGTGTATAGATGGCTACGTGCGGCCTCCCGCTGTGTATAGATGGCTACATGCGGCCTCCCGCTGTGTATAGATGGCTAGGTGCAGCCCCCTTCTGTGTATAGATGGTTAAGTACGGCCTCCCTCTGCGTATAGATGGCTTCATGCAGCTCTCTGCTGTGTATAGATTGCTTGGTGCGGCCTCCTGCTGTGTATAGATGGCTACGTGCAGCCTCCCGCTGTGTATAGATGGCTACGTGCAGCCTTCCGCTGTGTATAGATGTCTACGTGCGGCCTCCCGCTGTGTATAAATGGCTATGTGCGGCCTTCTGCTGTGTATAGATGGCTATGTGCGGCCTCCCGCTGTGTATAGATGGCTACGTGCGGTCCCCTTCTGTGTTTATAAAGTGCCGTGCTGCCTCCCGCTTTGTATAGATGGCTAAGTTCGGCCCCCTGCTGTGTATAGATGGTGCCATGCTGCCACTCGCTGTGTATAGATGGCAGCGTGTGGCCTCCCACTGTGTATAGATGGCTACATGCGGCCTTCCGCTGTGTATAGATGGCTACATGCGGCCTCCCGCTGTGTATAGATGACTACGTGTGGCCTCCCGCTGTGTATAGATGGCTAAGTGCGGCCTCCCGCTGTGCATAGATGGCTATGTGCGGCCTTCTGCTGTGTATAGATGGCTACGTGCGGCCTTCCTCTATGTATAGATAGCTACGTGCGGCCCCCTGCTGTGTAAAGAAGGTGCCGTGCAGCTTCCCGCTGTGTATAGATGACTACGTTCGGCCCCCTATTGTGTATATATGGTGCCGTGCTGCCACTCGCTGTGTATAGATGGCTACGTGTGGCCTCCCGCTGTGTATAGATGGCTACATGCTTCCTCCCGCTGTGCATAGATGGTTACGTGCAGCCCCCTGCTGTGTATACATGGTGCCGTGCGGCCTCCTACTGTGTATGGATGGTGTCGTGCAGCTTCCCGCTGTGTATAGATGGCTACGTGCGGCCTCCCGCTGTGTATAGATGGCTACGTGAGGCCTCCCGCTGTGTATAGATGGCTACTTGCGGCCTCCCGCTGTGTATAGATGGCTACGTGAGGCCTCCCGCTGTGTACAGATGGCTACGTGCGGCCTCCCGCTGTGTATACATGGCTACGTGCGGCCTCCCGCTGAGTATAGATGCCTACATGCGGCCTCCTGCTGTGTATAGATGGCGCCGTATGGCCTCCCGCTGTGTATAGATGGCTACATGCGGCCTCCCGCTGTGTATAGATGGCTACGTGCAGCCCCCTGCTGTGCATAGATGGCTACGTGTGGCCTCCCACTGTTTATGGATGGTGTTGTGCGGCTTCCCGCTGTGTATAGATGGCTACGTGAGGCCTCCCGCTGTGTATAGATGGCTACCTGCGGCCTCCCGCTGTGTGTAGATGGCTACGTGCTGCCTCCCGCTGTGTATAGATGACTACGTGCGGCCTCCCGCTGTGTATAGATGGCTACGTGCGGCCCCCTGCTGTGTATAGATGGCTATGTTCAGCCTCCCACTGTGTATGGATCGTGTCGTGCGGTTTCCCGCTGTGTATAGATGGCTACGTGCGGCCTCCCGCTGTGTATAGATGGCTACGTGGGGCCTCCCGCTGTGTATAGATGGCTACATGCAGCCTCCCGCTGTGTATAGATGGCTACGTGCAGCCTCCGCTGTGTATAGATGGCCACGTCCGGTCTCCTGCTGTGTATAGATGGCTATGTGCGGCCTCCTGCTGTGTATAGATGGCTACGTACGGCCCCATCCTGTGTATATAAGGTGCCGTGCTGCCACTCGCTGTGTATAGATGGATATGTGTGGCCTCCCGCTGTGTATAAATGGCTACATGCCGTCTCCCGCTGTGTATAGATGGCTATGTGCGGCCTCCCGCTGTGTATAAATGGCTACTTGCGGCCTCCCGCTGTGTATAGAGGGCTAGGTGCGGCCTCCCACTGTGTATAGATGGCTATGTAAGGCCTCATGCTGTGTATAGATGGCTATGTGCGACCTCCCCCTGTGTATAGATGGCTTCTTGCGTCCTCCCACTATATCTGGGGCGTGCCGTGCGGCCCCCAGCTGTGTATAGATGGCTTTGTGCGGCCTACCGCTGTATCTGGGGCGTGCCGTGCGGCTCCTAGCTGTGTATAGATGGCTTTGTGTGGCCTCCTGCTGTGTTTAGATGGCTACGTGCGGCCTCCTGCTGTGTATAGTTGGGTACGTGCGGCATCCCGCTGTGTATAGATGGCTACGTGCGGCCTCCTGCTTTGTATAGATGGCTAAGTGCGGCCTCCCGCTGTGTATAGATGGTTACGTGCGGCCTCCCGCTGTGTATAGATGGCTACGTCTGGCCTCCCGCTGTATCTGTGAGGTGCCGTGCAGCCCCCTGCTGTATATAGATGGCTAAGTGCGGCCTCCCACTGTGTAGAGATGGCTACGTGCAGCCCCCTGCTGTGTATAGATGGCTACGTTCGGCCTCCCACTGTGTATGGATGGTGTCGTGTGGCTTCCCGCTGTGTATGGATGGCTATGTGAGGCCTCCCGCTGTGTATAGATGGCTACATGCAGCCTCCCGTTGTGTATAGATGGCTATGTGCAGCCTCCGCTGTGTATAGATGGCTACGTCCGGCCTCCTGCTGTGTATAGATGGCTATGTGCGGCCTCCTAATGTGTATAGATGGCTACGTGCGGCCCTATGCTGTGTATATCAGGTGCCGTGCTGCCACTCACTGTGTATAGATGGATACGTGTGGCCTCCCGCTGTGTATAAATGGCTACATGTGGCCTCCCGCTGTGTATAGATGGCTACGCGCGGCCTCCCGCTGTGTATATATGGCCACGTGCGGCCTCCCACTATATCTGGGGCGTGCCGTGCGGCCCCTAGCTGTGTATAGATGGCTTTGTGCGGCCTACCACTGTATTTGGGGCGTGCCGTGCGGCCCCTAGCTGTGTATAGATGGCTTTGTGTAGCCTCCCGCTGTGTTTAGATGGCAACGTGCGGCCTCCCGCTGTGTATAGTTAGGTACGTGCGGCCTCCCGCTGTGTATAGATGGCTACGTGCGGCCTCCTGCTTTGTATAGATGGCTAAGTGCGGCCTCCCGCTGTGTATAGATGGTTACGTGCGGCCTCCCGCTGTATCTGTGGGGTGCCGTGCAGCCCCCTGCTGTGTGTAGATGGCTACGTGCGGCCTCCCGCAGCATCTGTGGGGTGCCGTGCGGCTCCCATCTGTGTATAGATGGCTACGTAAGGCCCCTAGCTTTGTTTAGATGGCTATGTGCGGCCTCCCGCTGTGTATAGATGGCTACGTGCGGCCTCCCACTCTGTATAGATCGCTGTGTGCGGCCTCCCACTGTGTATAGATGGCTACGTAAGGCCCCTAGCTTTGTTTAGATGGCTACGTGCAGCCTCCCGCTGTGTATAGATGGCTACGTGCGGCCATCCACTGTGTATATATGGCTACGTTCGGCCCCCTGCTGTGTATAGATGGCTACGTGCGGCCTCCCACTGTGTATGGAAGGAGTCGTGCGGCTTGCCGCTGTGTATAGATGGCTACGTGAGGCCTCCCGCTGTGTGTAGTTGGCTATGTGAGGCCACCCACTTTGTATAGATGGATACGTGCGGCCTCCCGCTGTGTATAGATGGCTACGTGCGGCCTCCCGCAGTGTATAGATGGCTAAATGCGGCCCTCTGCTGTGTATAGATGGCTACGTTCGGCCTCCCACTGTGTAAGGATGGCGTCGTGCGGCTTCCCGCTGTGTATAGATGGCTACGTGAGGCCTCCCACTGTGTATAGATGGCTACGTGCGGCCTCCCGCTGTGTATAGAAGGCTATGTGCGGACTCCCGCTGTGTATAGATGGCTACGTGCAGCCGCCCGCTGTGTATAGATGGCTACGTGCAGCCTCCCTCTGTGTATAGATGGCTACGTCTGGCCTCCTGCTGTGTATAGATGGCTATGTGCGGCCTCCCGCTGTTTATAGATGGCTACGTGCGGCCCCTTGCTGTGTATATAAGGTGCAGTGCTGCCACTCGCTGTGTATAGATGGATACGTGTGGCCTCCAGCTGTCTATAAATGGCTACATGCGGCCTCCCGCTGGGTATAGATTGCTATGTGCGGCCTCCCGCTGTGTATAGATGGCTACGTGCGGCTCCCACTGTGTATAGATGGCTACGTGCGGCCTCCCGCTGTGCATAGATGGCTACGTGCGGCCTCCCACTGTACCTGGGGGGTGCCGTGCGGCCCCTAGCTGTGTATAGATGGCTTTGTGTGGCCTCCCGCTGTGTTTAGATGGCTACGTTCGGCCTCCCGCTGTGTATAGATGGCTACGTGCAGCCTCCCACTGTGTATAGATGGTTACGTGCGGCCTCCCGCTGTGTATAGATGGCTAAGTGCGGCCTCCCGCTGTGTATAGATGGTTACGTGCGGCCTCCCGCTGTGTATAGATGACTACGTGCGGCCTCCCGCTGTGTATAGATGGCTGCGTATGGCCTCCTGCTGTATCTGTGGGGTGCCGTGCGGCCCCCATCTGTGTACAGATGGCTACGTAAGGCCCATAGCTGTGTATAGATGGCTATGTGCGGCCTCCTGCTGTATATACATGGCTATGTGCGGCCTCCCGCTGTGTATAGATGGCTACGTGCGGCCTCCCACTGTGTATAGATAGCTAAGTGCGGCCTCCCACTGTATCTGGGGGGTGCCGTGCGGCCCCTAGCTGTGTATAGATTGCTTTGTGCAGCCTCCCGCTATGTTTAAATGGCTACGTGCGTCCTCCCGCTCTGTATAGCTGGCTACGTGTGGCCTCCCGCTGTGTATAGATGGCTACGTGCTGCCTCCTGCTGTGTATCGATGGCTAAGTGCGGCCTCCCGCTGTGTATAGATGGTTACATGCTACCTCCCGCTGTGTATAGATGGCTACGTGCGGCCTCCCGCTGTGTATAGATGACTACGTGCGGCCCCCTGCTGTGTATAGATGGCTACGAGCGGCCTCCCGCTTTATCTGTGGGGTGCCGTGCGGCCCCCATCTGTGTATAGATGGCTACGTAAGGCCCCTAGCTGTGTATAGATGGCTCTCTGCGGCCTCCCGCTGTGTATAGATGGCTACGTGCAGCCTCACGCTGTGTATGGATGGTTACGTGCGGCCCCCTGCTGTGCATAGATGGCTACGTGCAGCCTCCCGCTGTATCTGTGGGGTGCCGTGCGGCCCCCATCTGTGTATAGATGGCTACGTAAGGCCCCTAGCTGTGTATAGATGGCTATGTGCGGCCTTCCGCTGTGTATAGATGGCTACGTGCGGCCTACCGCTGTGTATAGTTGGCTACGTGCGGCCTCCCTCTGTGCATAGATGGCTAAGTGCGGCCTCCCGCTGTGCATAGATAGCTACGTGCGGCCTCCCGCTGTGTATAGATGGCTATGTTCGGCCCCCTGCTGTGTATAGATGGCTACGTGCGGCCTCCCACTGTGTATGGAAGGTGTCGTGCGGCTTGCCGCTGTGTATAGATGGCTACGTGAGGCCTCCCGCTGTGTGTAGTTGGCTACGTGAGGCCACCCACTTTGTATAGATGGATACGTGCGGCCTCCCGCTGTGTATAGATGGCTACGTGCGGCCTCCCGCAGTGTATAGATGGCTAAATGCGGCCCCCTGCTGTGTATAGATGGCTACGTTCGGCCTCCCACTGTGTAAGGATGGCGTCGTGCGGCTTCCCGCTGTGTATAGATGGCTACGTGAGGCCTCCCACTGTGTATAGATGGCTACGTGCGGCCTCCCGCTGTGTATAGAAGGCTATGTGCGGCCTCCCGCTGTGTAAAGATGGCTACGTGCAGCCGCCTGCTGTGTATAGATGGCTATGTGCAGCCTCCCTCTGTGTATAGATGGCTACGTCTGGCCTCCTGCTGTGTATAAATGGCTATGTGCGGCCTCCCGCTGTTTATAGATGGCTACGTGCGGCCCCCTGCTGTGTATATAAGGTGCCGTGCTGCCACTCGCTGTGTATAGATGGATACGTGTGGCCTCCAGCTGTGTATAAATGGCTACATGCGGCCTCCCGCTGGGTATAGATTGCTATGTGCGGCCTCCCGCTGTGTATAGATGGCTATGTGCGGCCTCCCACTGTGTATAGATGGCTACGTGCGGCCTCCCGCTGTGGATAGATGGCTACGTGCGGCCTCCCACTGTACCTGGGGGGTGCCGTGCAGCCCCTAGCTGTTTATAGATGGCTTTGTGCGGCCTCCCGCTGTGTTTAGATGGCTACGTTCGGCCTCCCGCTGTGTATAGATGGCTACGTGCAGCCTCCCACTGTGTATAGATGGTTACGTGCGGCCTCCTGCTGTGTATAGATGGCTAAGTGCGGCCTCCCGCTGTGTATAGATGGTTACGTGCGGCCTCCCGCTGTGTATAGATGACTACGTGCGGCCTCCCGCTGTGTATAGATGGCTGCGTGTGGCCTCCTGCTGTATCTGTGGGGTGCCGTGCGGCCCCCATCTGTGTATAGATGGCTACGTAAGGCCCCTAGCTGTGTATAGATGGCTATGTGCGGCCTCCTGCTGTATATAGATGGCTACGTGTGGCCTCCCGCTGTGTATAGATGGTTACGTGCGGCCTCCCGCTTTGTATAGATGGCTACGTGCGGCCTCCGGCTGTGTATAGATGGCTACGTGCGGCCTCCCACTGTGTATAGATGGATACGTGTGGCCTCCCGCTGTGTATAGATAGCTAAGTGCGGCCTCCCACTGTATGTGGGGGGTGCCGTGCGGCCCCTAGCTGGGTATAGATGGCTTTGTGTAGCCTCCCGCTATGTTTAAATGGCTACGTGCGGCCTCCCGCTCTGTATAGATGGCTACGTGCAGCCTCCCGCTGTGTATAGATGGCTACGTGCTGCCTCCTGCTGTGTATCGATGGCTAAGTGCGGCCTCCCGCTGTGTATAGATGGTTACATGCTACCTCCCGCTGTGTATAGATGGCTAGGTGCGGCCTCCCGCTGTGTATAGATGACTACGTGTGGCCCCCTGCTGTGTATAGATGGCTACGAGCGGCCTCTCGCTTCATCTGTGGGGTGCCATGCGGCCCCCATCTGTGTATAGATGGCTACGTATGGCCCCTAGCTGTGTATAGATGGCTCTGTGCGGCCTCCCGCTGTGTATAGATGGCTACGTGCAGCCTAACGCTGTGTATAGATGGTTACGTGCGGCCCCCTGCTGTGCATAGATGGCTACGTGCGGCCTCCCGCTGTATCTGTGGGGTGCCGTGCGGCCCCCATCTGTGTATAGATGGCTACGTAAGGCCCCTAGCTGTGTATAGATGGCTATGTGCGGCCTTCCGCTGTGTATAGATGGCTACGTGCGGCCTACCGCTGTGTATAGTTGGCTACGTGCGGCCTCCCTCTGTGCATAGATGGCTACGTGCGGCCTCCCGCTGTGCATAGATAGCTACGTGCGGCCTCCCGCTGTGTATAGATGGCTACGTTCGGCCCCCTGCTGTGTATAGATGGCTACGTGCGGCCTCCCACTGTGTATGGATGGTGTCGTGCGGGTTCACGCTGTGTATAGATGGCTACGTGCGGCCTCCTGCTGTGAATAGATGGCTACGTGCGGCCTCCCACTGTGCATAGATGGCTGCGTGCGGCTTCCGGCTGTGTATAGATGGCTACGTGCGGCCTCCCGTTGTGTATATATGGTTATGTGTGGCCTCCCGCTGTGTATAGATGGCTACATGCGGCCCCCTGCTGTGTATAGATGGCTACGTGCGGCCCCCATGCTGTGTAGAGATGGCTACATGCAGCCCCCCGCTCTGTATAGATGGCTATGTGCGGCCTTACGCTGTGTAGAGATGGCTACATGCAGCCTCCCGCTCTCTATAGATGGCTACGTGCGGCCTCCCACTGTGTATAGATGGCTACGTACAGCCTCCTGCTGTGTATAGATGGCTACGTGCGGCCTCCCGCTTTGTATAAATGGCTACGTGTGGCCCCCTGCTGTTTATAGATGGTGCCGTGCGGCCTCCCGCTGTGTATAGTTGGCTACGTTCTGCCCCCTACTATGTATAGATGGTGCCGTGCTGCCACTCGCTGTGTATAGATGGCTACGTGTGGCCTCCCACTGTGTATAGATGGTTACATGCTTCCTCCCGCTTTGTATAGATGGCTACTTGCAGCCCCCTACTGTGTATTGATGGTGCAGTGCGGCCTCCCACTGTGTATGGATGGTGCCGTGTGGCTTCCCGCTGTGTATAGATGGCAACGTGCGGCCTCCAGCTGTGTATAGATGACTACGTGCGGCCTCCCGCTGTGTATACATGGCTACGTGCGGCCTCCCGCTGTGTATAGATGGCTACGTGAGGCCTCCCGCTGTGTATAGATGGCTACGTGCGCCCTCCCGTTGTGTATAGATGGCTACGTGCGGACTCCCGCTGTGTATAGATTCCTACGTTCAGCCTCCTGCTGTGTATAGATGGCTACGTGTGGCCTCCCGCTGTGTATAGATGGCTACATGCGGCCTCCCGCTGTGTATAGATGGCTAGGTGCAGCCCCCTGCTGTGTATAGATGGCTTCATGCGGCTCTCTGCTGTGTATAGATTGCTAGGTGCGGCCTCCTTCTGTGTATAGATGGCTACGTGCGGCCTCCCGCTTTGTATAAATGGCTACGTGTGGCCCCCTGCTGTTTATAGATGGTGCCGTGCGGCCTCCCGCTGTGTATAGATGGCTACGTGCGGCCTCCAGCTGTGTATAGATGGCTACGTGCAGCCTTCCGCTGTGTATAGATGTCTACGTGCGGCCTCCCGCTGTGTATAGATGGCTATGTGCGGCCTTCTGCTATGTTTAGATGGCTATGTGCGGCCTCCCGCTGTGTATAGATGGCTATGTGCGGTCCCCTTCTGTGTATATAAGGTGCCGTGCTGCCTTTCGCTTTGTATAGATGGCTAAGTTCAGCCCCCTGCTGTGTATAGATGGTGCCATGCTGCCACTTGCTGCGGCGTGTGGCCTCCCACTGTGTATACATGACTACATTCGGCCTCCCGCTGTGTATAGATGGCTACATGCGGCCTCCCGCTGTGTATAGATGGCTACGTGCGGCCTCCCGCTGTGTATAGATGGCTACGTGCGGTCTCCCGCTGTATATAGATGGCTGTGTGCGGCCTCCCGCTGTGTATAGATGGCTTCTTGTGGCCCCCTGCTGCGTATATAGGGTGCCGTGCGACCTCCCGCTGTGCATAGATGGCTACGTTTGGCCCCCTGCTGTGTATAGATGGTGCCATGCTGCCACCCGCTGTGTAAAGATGGCGACGTGTGGCCTCCCGCTGTGTATAGATGGCTACGTGCGGCCTCCCGCTGTGTATAGATGGCTACGTGCGGCCTCCCCCTGTTTATAGATGGCTACATGCAGCCTCCTGCAGTATCTGGGAGGTGCCGTGCGGCCCCCAGCTGAGTATAGATGGCTACGTAAGGCCCCCAGCTGTGTATAGATGGCTATGTGCGGCCTCCCGCTGTGTATAGATGGTTACATGCAGCCTCCCTCTGTGTATAGATGCCTACGTTTGGCCGCCCGCTGTGTATAGACGGCTACGTGCGGCCCCCAGCTGTGTATAGACGGCTACGTGCAGCCTCCCGCTGTGTATAGATGGCTACTTGCGGCCTACCACTGTGTATAGATGGCTACGTGCGGCCTCCCGCTGTGTATAGATTCCTACGTGCGGCCTCCTGCTGTGTATAGATGGCTACTTGCGGCCTCCCGCTGTGTATAGATGGATACATGCGGCCTCCCGCTGTGTATAGATGGCTAGATGCAGCCCCCTGCTGTGTATAGATGGTTACGTACGGCCTCCCTCTGTGTATAGATGGCTTCATGCGGCTCTCTGCTGTGTATAGATTGCTAGGTGTGGCCTCCCGCTGTGTATAGATGGCTGTGTGCAGCCTTCCGCTGTGTATAGATGTCTACGTGCGGCCTCCCGCTGTGTATAGATGGCTATGTGCAGCCTCCCGCTGTGTATAGATGGCTACGTGCGGTCCCCTTCTGTGTATATTAGGTGCCGTGCTGCCTCCCGCTTTGTATAGATAGCTAAGTTCGGCCCCTGCTGTGTATAGCTGGTGCCATGCTGCCACTCGCTGTGTATAGATGGCGGCGTGTGGCCTCCCACTGTGTATAGATGGCTACATGCGGCCTCCCGCTGTGTATAGATGGCTACATGCGGCCTCCCGCTGTGTATAGATGGCTACGTGCGGCCTCTTGCTGTGTATAGATGGCTTCGTGCGGCCTCATGCTTTGTATAGATGGCTACGTGCGGCTTCCCCCTTTGTAAAGATGGCTACGTGCAGCCTCCCGCTGTGTCTGGGGGGTGCTGTGTAGCCCCCAGCTGTGTATAGATGGCTATGTAATGCCCCCAGCTGTGTATAGATAGCTATGTGCGGCCTCCCGCTGTGTATAGATGGCCACGTGTGGCCTCCCACTGTGTATAGATGGCTACGTGCGGCCTCCCGCTGTGTATAGATGGCTACGTGCGGCCTCCCGCTGTGTATAGATGGCAACGTGCGGCCTCCCGCTGTGTACAGATGGCTACGTAAGGGCCTCCCGCTGTGTATAGATGGCAACGTGCGGCCTTCTTCTGTGTAGAGATGGCTACGTGCAGCCTCCTGCTGTTTAAAGATGGTGACATGCGGCCTCCCACTGTGTATGGATGGTGTCGTGCGGCTTCCCTCTGTGTATAGATGGCTACATGTAGCCTCCCACTGTGTATAGATGGCTACGTGTGGCCTCCCGCTGTGCATAGATGGCTACTTGCGGCCTCCTGCTGTGTATAAATGGCTACGTGCGGCCTCTTGCTGTGTATAGAGGGCTATGTGCAGCCCCTGCTGTGTATAGATGGTTACGTGCCGCCTCCCGCTGTGTATAGATGGCTACATGCGGCCTCCCGCTGTGTAGAGATGGCTGCATGCGGCCTCCCGCTGTGTATAGATGGCTACGTGCGGCCTCATGCTGTGTATAGATGGCTACTTGCGGCCTCCCCCTGTTTATAGATGGCCACATGCAGCCTCCTGCTGTATCTGGGAGGTGCCGTGCGGCCCCGAGCTGTGTATAGATGGCTACGTGAGGCCCCCAGCTGTGTATAGATGGCTTTGTGCGGCCTCCTGCTGTGAATAGATGGCTACATGCGGCCTCCCTCTGTGTATAGATGCCTACGTATGGCCTCCCGCTGTGTATAGACGGCTACGTGCGGCCCCCAGCTGTCTATAGATGGCTACGTGCGCCCCCCCGCTGTGTATAGATGGCTACTTGCAGCCTACCACTGTGTATAGATGGCTACGTGCGGCCTCCCGCTGTGTATAGATTCCTACGTGCGGCCTCCTGCTGTGTATAAATGGCTACGTGCGGCCTCCCGCTGTGCATAGATGGCTAAATGCGGCCTCCCGCTGTGTATAGATGGCTAGGTGCAGCCCCCTTCTGTGCATAGATGGTTACGTATGGCCTCCCTCTGTGTTTAGATGGCTTCATGCGGCTCTCTGCTGTGTATAGATTGCTAGGTGTGGCATCCCGCTGTGTATAGATGCCTACGTGCAGCCTTCCGCTGTGTAGAGATGTCTACGTGCGGCCTCCCGCTGTGTATAGATGGCTATGTTCGGCTTTCTGCTGTGTATAGATGGCTATGTGTGGCCTCCCGCTGTGTATAGATGGCTACGTGCGGTCCCCTTCTGTGTATATTAGGTGCCGTGCTGCCTCCCGCTTTGTATAGATGGCTACGTTCGGCGCCCTGCTGTGTATAGATGGTGCCATGCTGCCCCCAGCTGTGTATAGATGGCTACGTGCGGCCTCCCGCTGTGTATAGATGGCTACTTGCGGCCTACCACTGTGTATAGATGGCTACGTGCGGCCTCCCGCTGTGTATAGATTCCTACGTGTGGCCACCCGCTGTGTATAGATAGCTAAGTGCGGCCTCCCACTGTATGTGGGGGGTGCCGTGCGGCCCCTAGCTGTGTATAGATGGCTTTGTGCAGCCTCCCGCTATGTTTAAATGGCTACGTGCGGCCTCCCGCTCTGTATAGATGGCTACGTGCAGCCTCCCGCTGTGTATAGATGGCTACGTGCTGCCTCCTGCTGTGTATCGATGGCTAAGTGCGGCCTCCCGCTGTGTATAGATGGTTACATGCTACCTCCCGCTGTGTATAGATGGCTAGGTGCGGCCTCCCGCTGTGTATAGATGACTACGTGTGGCCCCCTGCTGTGTATAGATGGCTACGAGCGGCCTCTCGCTTCATCTGTGGGGTGCCATGCGGCCCCCATCTGTGTATAGATGGCTACGTATGGCCCCTAGCTGTGTATAGATGGCTCTGTGCGGCCTCCCGCTGTGTATAGATGGCTACGTGCAGCCTAACGCTGTGTATAGATGGTTACGTGCGGCCCCCTGCTGTGCATAGATGGCTACGTGCGGCCTCCCGCTGTATCTGTGGAGTGCCGTGCGGCCCCCATCTGTGTATAGATGGCTACGTAAGGCCCCTAGCTGTGTATAGATGGCTACGTGCGGCCTACCGCTGTGTATAGTTGGCTACGTGCGGCCTCCCTCTGTGCATAGATGGCTACGTGCGGCCTCCCGCTGTGCATAGATAGCTACGTGCGGCCTCCCGCTGTGTATAGATGGCTACGTTCGGCCCCCTGCTGTGTATAGATGGCTACGTGCGGCCTCCCACTGTGTATGGATGGTGTCGTGCGGGTTCACGCTGTGTATAGATGGCTACGTGCGGCCTCCTGCTGTGAATAGATGGCTACGTGCGGCCTCCCACTGTGCATAGATGGCTGCGTGCGGCTTCCGGCTGTGTATAGATGGCTACGTGCGGCCTCCCGTTGTGTATATATGGTTATGTGTGGCCTCCCGCTGTGTATAGATGGCTACATGCGGCCCCCTGCTGTGTATAGATGGCTACGTGCGGCCCCCATGCTGTGTAGAGATGGCTACATGCAGCCCCCCGCTCTGTATAGATGGCTATGTGCGGCCTTACGCTGTGTAGAGATGGCTACATGCAGCCTCCCGCTCTCTATAGATGGCTACGTGCGGCCTCCCACTGTGTATAGATGGCTACGTACAGCCTCCTGCTGTGTATAGATGGCTACGTGCGGCCTCCCGCTTTGTATAAATGGCTACGTGTGGCCCCCTGCTGTTTATAGATGGTGCCGTGCGGCCTCCCGCTGTGTATAGTTGGCTACGTTCTGCCCCCTACTATGTATAGATGGTGCCGTGCTGCCACTCGCTGTGTATAGATGGCTACGTGTGGCCTCCCACTGTGTATAGATGGCTACATGCTTCCTCCCGCTTTGTATAGATGGCTACTTGCAGCCCCCTACTGTGTATTGATGGTGCAGTGCGGCCTCCCACTGTGTATGGATGGTGCCGTGTGGCTTCCCGCTGTGTATAGATGGCAAGGTGCGGCCTCCAGCTGTGTATAGATGACTACGTGCGGCCTCCCGCTGTGTATACATGGCTACGTGCGGCCTCCCGCTGTGTATAGATGGCTACGTGAGGCCTCCCGCTGTGTATAGATGGCTACGTGCGCCCTCCCGTTGTGTATAGATGGCTACGTGCGGACTCCCGCTGTGTATAGATTCCTACGTTCAGCCTCCTGCTGTGTATAGATGGCTACGTGCGGCCTCCCGCTGTGTATAGATGGCTACATGCGGCCTCCCGCTGTGTATAGATGGCTAGGTGCAGCCCCCTGCTGTGTATAGATGGCTTCATGCGGCTCTCTGCTGTGTATAGATTGCTAGGTGCGGCCTCCTTCTGTGTATAGATGGCTACGTGCGGCCTCCCGCTTTGTATAAATGGCTACGTGTGGCCCCCTGCTGTTTATAGATGGTGCCGTGCGGCCTCCCGCTGTGTATAGTTGGCTACGTTCTGCCCCCTACTATGTATAGATGGTGCCGTGCTGCCACTCGCTGTGTATAGATGGCTACGTGTGGCCTCCCACTGTGTATAGATGGCTACATGCTTCCTCCCGCTTTGTATAGATGGCTACTTGCAGCCCCCTACTGTGTATTGATGGTGCAGTGCGGCCTCCCACTGTGTATGGATGGTGCCGTGTGGCTTCCCGCTGTGTATAGATGGCAACGTGCGGCCTCCAGCTGTGTATAGATGACTATGTGCGGCCTCCCGCTGTGTATACATGGCTACGTGCGGCCTCCCGCTGTGTATAGATGGCTACGTGAGGCCTCCCGCTGTGTATAGATGGCTACGTGCGCCCTCCCGTTGTGTATAGATGGCTACGTGCGGCCTCCCGCTGTGTATAGATTCCTACGTTCGGCCTCCTGCTGTGTATAGATGGCTACGTGCGGCCTCCCGCTGTGTATAGATGGCTACATGCGGCCTCCCGCTGTGTATAGATGGCTAGGTGCAGCCCCCTGGTGTGTATAGATGGCTTCATGCGGCTCTCTGCTGTGTATAGATTGCTAGGTGCGGCCTCCTTCTGTGTATAGATGGCTACGTGCGGCCTCCAGCTGTGTATAGATGGCTACGTGCAGCCTTCCGCTGTGTATAGATGTCTACGTGCGGCCTCCCGCTGTGTATAGATGGCTATGTGCGGCCTTCTGCTATGTTTAGATGGCTATGTGCGGCCTCCCGCTGTGTATAGATGGCTATGTGCGGTCCCCTTCTGTGTATATAAGGTGCCGTGCTGCCTTTCGCTTTCTATAGATGGCTAAGTTCAGCCCCCTGCTGTGTATAGATGGTGCCATGCTGCCACTTGCTGCGGCGTGTGGCCTCCCACTGTGTATACATGACTACATTCGGCCTCCCGCTGTGTATAGATGGCTACATGCGGCCTCCCGCTGTGTATAGATGGCTACGTGCGGCCTCCCGCTGTGTATAGATGGCTACGTGCGGCCTCCCGCTGTATATAGATGGCTGTGTGCGGCCTCCCGCTGTGTATAGATGGCTTCTTGTGGCCCCCTGCTGCGTATATAGGGTGCCGTGCGACCTCCCGCTGTGTATAGATGGCTACGTTTGGCCCCCTGCTGTGTATAGATGGTGCCATGCTGCCACCCGCTGTGTAAAGATGGCGACGTGTGGCCTCCCGCTGTGTATAGATGGCTACGTGCGGCCTCCCGCTGTGTATAGATGGCTACGTGCGGCCTCCCCCTGTTTATAGATGGCTACATGCAGCCTCCTGCAGTATCTGGGAGGTGCCGTGCGGCCCCCAGCTGAGTATAGATGGCTACGTAAGGCCCCCAGCTGTGTATAGATGGCTATGTGCGGCCTCCCGCTGTGTATAGATGGTTACATGCAGCCTCCCTCTGTGTATAGATGCCTACGTTTGGCCGCCCGCTGTGTATAGATGGCTACGTGCAGCCTCCCGCTGTGTATAGATGGCTACTTGCGGCCTACCACTGTGTATAGATGGCTACGTGCGGCCTCCCGCTGTGTATAGATTCCTACGTGCGGCCTCCTGCTGTGTATAGATGGCTACTTGCGGCCTCCCGCTGTGTATAGATGGATACATGCGGCCTCCCGCTGTGTATAGATGGCTAGATGCAGCCCCCTGCTGTGTATAGATGGTTACGTACGGCCTCCCTCTGTGTATAGATGGCTTCATGCGGCTCTCTGCTGTGTATAGATTGCTAGGTGTGGCCTCCCGCTGTGTATAGATGGCTGCGTGCAGCCTTCCGCTGTGTATAGATGTCTACGTGCGGCCTCCCGCTGTGTATAGATGGCTATGTGCAGCCTCCCGCTGTGTATAGATGGCTACGTGCGGTCCCCTTCTGTGTATATTAGGTGCCGTGCTGCCTCCCGCTTTGTATAGATAGCTAAGTTCGGCCCCCTGCTGTGTATAGCTGGTGCCATGCTGCCACTCGCTGTGTATAGATGGCGGCGTGTGGCCTCCCACTGTGTATAGATGGCTACATGCGGCCTCCCGCTGTGTATAGATGGCTACATGCGGCCTCCCGCTGTGTATAGATGGCTACGTGCGGCCTCTTGCTGTGTATAGATGGCTTCGTGCGGCCTCATGCTTTGTATAGATGGCTACGTGCGGCTTCCCCCTTTGTAAAGATGGCTACGTGCAGCCTCCCGCTGTGTCTGGGGGGGCCGTGTAGCCCCCAGCTGTGTATAGATGGCTATGTAATGCCCCCAGCTGTGTATAGATAGCTATGTGCGGCCTCCCGCTGTGTATAGATGGCCACGTGTGGCCTCCCACTGTGTATAGATGGCTACGTGCGGCCTCCCGCTGTGTATAGATGGCTACGTGCGGCCTCCCGCTGTGTATAGATGGCAACGTGCGGCCTCCCGCTGTGTACAGATGGCTACGTAAGGGCCTCCCGCTGTGTATAGATGGCAACGTGCGGCCTTCTTCTGTGTAGAGATGGCTACGTGCAGCCTCCTGCTGTTTAAAGATGGTGACATGCGGCCTCCCACTGTGTATAGATGCTTACGTGCGGCCTCCTGCTGTGCATAGATGGCCACGTGTGGCCTCCCACTGTGTATAGATGCCTACGTGCGGCTCCCGCTGTGTATAGATGGCTACGTGTGGCCCTCCGCTGTGTATAGATGGCTACGTGCGGCCTCCCGCTGTGTATAGATGGCTACGTGCGGCCTCCCGCTGTGTATAGATGGCAACGTGCGGCCTCCCGCTGTGTACAGATGGCTACGTGGGGCCTGCCGCTGTGTATAGAAGGCTACGTGTGGCCTTCTTCTGTGTAGAGATGGCTACGTGCGGCCCCCTGCTGTTTATAGATGGTGACGTGCTGCCTCCCACTGTGTATGGATGGTGTCGTGCGGCTTCCCGCTGTGTATAGATGGCTACGTGTGGCCTCCCACTGTGTATAGATGGCTACGTGTGGCCTCCCGCTGTGTATTGATGGCTACGTGCGGCCTCCCGCTGTGCATAAATGGCTACGTGCGGCCTCCCGCTGTGTATAGAGGGCTAGGTGCAGCCCCTGCTGTGTATAGATGGTTACGTGCCGCCTCCCGCTGTGTATAGATCGCTACATGCGGCCCCCTGCTGTGTATAGATGGCTACGTGCGGCCTCCTGCTGTGTATATATGCTAGGTGCGGCAACCCGATGTTTATAGATGGCTACGTGCGTCCTCCCGCTGTGTATAGATGGCTACATGCGGCCTCCCGCTGTATATAGATGGCTATGTGCGGCCTCCCGCTGTATATAGATGGCTACGTAAGGCCCCCAGCTGTGTATAGATGGCTACGTAAGGCCCCCAGCTGTGTATAGATGGCTATGTGCGGCCTCCCGCTGTGTATAGATGGCTACATACAGCCTCCCTCTGTGTATAGATGCCTACGTGTGGCCTCCCGCTGTGTATAGATGGCTACGTGCGGCTACCAGCTATGTATAGACGGCTACGTGCGGCCTCCTACTGTGTATAGATGGCTACTTGCGGCCTACCACTGTGTATAGATGGCTACGTGCGCCCTCCTGCTGTGTATAGATTCCTACGTGTGGCCTCCTGCTGTGTATAGATGGCTACGTGCGGCCTCCCGCTGTGTATAGATGGCTACATGCGGCCTCCCGCTGTGTATAGATGGCTAGGTGCAGCCCCCTTCTGTGTATAGATGGTTAAGTACGGCCTCCCTCTGCGTATAGATGGCTTCATGCAGCTCTCTGATGTGTATAGATTGCTTGGTGCGGCCTCCTGCTGTGTATAGATGGCTACGTGCAGCCTCCCGCTCTGTATAGATGGCTATGTGCAGCCTCCCGCTGTGTATAGATGGCTACGTGCAGCCTTCCGCTGTGTATAGATGTCTACGTGCGGCCTCCCGCTGTGTATAGATGGCTATGTGCGGCATTCTGCTGTGTATAGATGGCTATGTGCGGCCTCCCGCTTTGTATAGATGGCTACGTGTGGTCCTTTTCTGTGTATATAAAGTGCCGTGCTGCCTCCCGCTTTGTATAGATGGCTAAGTTCGGCCCCCTGCTGTGTATAGATGGTGCCATGCTGCCACTCGCTGTGTATAGATGGCAGCGTGTGGCCTCCCACTGTGTATAGATGGCTACATGCGGCCTTCCGCTGTGTATAGATGGCTACATGCGGCCTCCCGCTGTGTATAGATGTCTTAGTGCGGCCTCCCGCTGTGTATAGATGGCTTCGTGCGGCCTCATGCTTTGTATAGATGGCTACGTGCGGCTTCCCCCTTTGTATAGAAGGTTACGTGCGGCCTCCCGCTGTGTCTGGGGGATGCCGTGCAGCCCCCAGCTGTGTATAGATGGCTATGTAATGCCCCCAGCTGTGTATAGATAGCTATGTGCGGCTTCCCGCTGTGTATAGATGGCCACGTGCGGCCTCCCACTGTGTATAGATGCCTATGTGTGGCTCCCGCTGTGTATAGATGGCTACGTGCGGCCCCCCGCTGTGTATAGATGGCTACGTGCGGCCTCCCGCTGTGTATAGATGGCTACGTGCGGCCTCCCGCTGTGTATAGATGGCAATGTGCGGCCTCCCGCTGTGTACAGATGGCTACGTGGGGCCTCCCGCTGTGTATAGATGGCTACGTGCGGCCTTTTTCTGTGTAGAGATGGCTGCGTGCGGCCTCCTGCTGTTTATAGATGGTGACATGCGGCCTCCCACTGTGTATGGATGGTGTCGTGCGGCTTCCCGCTGTGTATTGATGGCTACGTGTGGCCTCCCGCTGTGTATAGATGACTACGTGTGGCCTCCCGCTGTGTATATATGGCTACGTGAGGCCTCCCGCTGTGTATAGATGACTACGTGAGGCCTCCCGCTGTGTATAGATGGCTGCGTGTGGCCTCCTGCTGTATCTGTGGGGTGCCGTGCGGCCCCCATCTGTGTATAGATGGCTACGTAAGGCCCCTAGCTGTGTATAGATGGCTATGTGCGGCCTCCTGCTGTATATAGATGGCTACGTGTGGCCTCCCGCTGTGTATAGATGGTTACGTGCGGCCTCCCGCTTTGTATAGATGGCTACGTGCGGCCTCCGGCTGTGTATAGATGGCTACGTGCGGCCTCCCACTGGGTATAGATGGCTACGTGTGGCCTCCCGCTGTGTATAGATAGCTAAGTGCGGCCTCCCACTGTATCTGGGGGTGCCGTGCGGCCCCTAGCTGTGTATAGATGGCTTTGTGCAGCCTCCCGCTATGTTTAAATGGCTACGTGCGGCCTCCCGCTCTGTATAGATGGCTATGTGCGGCCTCCCGCTGTGTATAGAGGGCTAGGTGCAGCCCCTGCTGTGTATAGATGGTTACGTGCCCCCTCCCGCTGTGTATAGATGGCTACATGCGGCCCCCTGCTGTGTATCAATGGCTACGTGCGGCCTCCTGCTGTGTATATATGGCTAGGTGCGGCAACCCGCTGTGTATATAAGGTGCCGTGCGGCCTCCCGCTGTGTATAGATGGGTATGTTCGGCCTCCCGCTGTGTATAGAAGGCTATGTGCGGCCTCCCGTTGTGTATAGATGGCTACGTGCAGCCGCCCGCTGTGTATAGATGGCTACGTGCAGCCTCCCTCTGTGTATAGATGGCTACGTCTGGCCTCCTGCTGTGTATAGATGGCTATGTGCGGCCTCCCGCTGTTTATAGATGGCTACGTGCGGCCCCCTGCTGTGTATATAAGGTGCCGTGCTGCCACTCGCTGTGTATAGATGGATACGTGTGGCCTCCAGCTGTGTATAAATGGCTACATGCGGCCTCCCGCTGGGTATAGATTGCTATGTGCGGCCTCCCGCTGTGTATAGATGGCTACGTGTGGCCTCCCACTGTGTATAGATGGCTACGTGCGGCCTCCCGCTGTGTATAGATGGCTACGTGCGGCCTCCCACTGTACCTGGGGGGTGCCGTGCGGCCCCTAGCTGTGTATAGATGGCTTTGTGCGGCCTCCCGCTGTGTTTAGATGGCTACGTTCGGCCTCCCGCTGTGTATAGATGGCTACGTGCAGCGTCCCACTGTGTATAGATGGTTACGTGCGGCCTCCTGCTGTGTATAGATGGCTAAGTGCGGCCTCCCGCTGTGTATAGATGGTTACGTGCGGCCTCCCGCTGTGTATAGATGACTACGTGCGGCCTCCCGCTGTGTATAGATGGCTGCGTGTGGCCTCCTGCTGTATCTGTGGGGTGCCGTGCGGCCCCCATCTGTGTATAGATGGCTACGTAAGGCCCCTAGCTGTGTATAGATGGCTATGTGCGGCCTCCTGCTGTATATAGATGGCTACGTGTGGCCTCCCGCTGTGTATAGATGGTTACGTGCGGCCTCCCGCTTTGTATAGATGGCTACGTGCGGCCTCCGGCTGTGTATAGATGGCTACGTGCGGCCTCCCACTGGGTATAGATGGCTACGTGTGGCCTCCCGCTGTGTATAGATAGCTAAGTGCGGCCTCCCACTGTATCTGGGGGTGCCGTGCGGCCCCTAGCTGTGAATAGATGGCTTTGTGCAGCCTCCCGCTATGTTTAAATGGCTACGTGCGGCCTCCCGCTCTGTATAGATGGCTACGTGCGGCCTCCCGCTGTGTATAGATGGCTACGTGCTGCCTCCTGCTGTGTATCGATGGCTAAGTGCGTCCTCCCGCTGTGTATAGATGGTTACATGCTACCTCCCGCTGTGTATAGATCGCTACGTGCGGCCTCCCGCTGTGTATAGATGACTACGTGCGCCCCCTGCTGTGTATAGATGGCTACGAGCGGCCTCCCGCTTTATCTGTGGGGTGCCGTGCGGCCCCCATCTGTGTATAGATGGCTACGTAAGGCCCCTAGCTGTGTATAGATGGCTCTGTGCGGCCTCCCGCTGTGTATAGATGGCTACGTGCAGTCTCACGCTGTGTATAGATGGTTACGTGCGGCCCCCTGCTGTGCATAGATGGCTACGTGCGGCCTCCCGCTGTATCTGTGGGGTGCCGTGCGGCCCCCATCTGTGTATAGATGGCTACATAAGGCCCCTAGCTGTGTATAGATGGCTATGTGCGGCCTTCCGCTGTGTATAGATGGCTACGTGCGGCCTACCGCTGTGTATAGTTGGCTACGTGCGGCCTCCCTCTGTGCATAGATGGCTACGTGCGGCCTCCCGCTGTGCATAGATAGCTACGTGCGGCCTCCCGCTGTGTATAGATGGCTACGTTCGGCCCCCTGCTGTGTATAGATGGCTACGTGCGGCCTCCCACTGTGTATGGATGGTGTCGTGCGGGTTCACGCTGTGTATAGATGGCTACATGCGACCTCCTGCTGTGAATAGATGGCTACGTGCGGCCTCCCACTGTGCATAGATGGCTGCGTGCGGCTTCCGGCTGTGTATAGATGGCTACGTGCGGCCTCCCGTTGTGTATATATGGTTATGTGTGGCCTCCCGCTGTGTATAGATGGCTACATGCGGCCCCCTGCTGTGTATAGATGGCTACGTGCGGCCCCCATGCTGTGTAGAGATGGCTACATGCAGCCCCCCGCTCTGTATAGATGGCTATGTGCGGCCTTCCGCTGTGTAGAGATGGCTACATGCAGCCTCCCGCTCTCTATAGATGGCTACGTGCGACCTCCCACTGTGTATAGATGGCTAAGTACAGCCTCCTGCTGTGTATAGATGGCTACGTGCGGCCTCCCGCTTTGTATAAATGGCTACGTGTGGCCCCCTGCTGTTTATAGATGGTGCCGTGCGGCCTCCCGCTGTGTATAGTTGGCTACGTTCTGTCCCCTACTATGTATAGATGGTGCCGTGCTGCCACTCGCTGTGTATAGATGGCTACGTGTGGCCTCCCACTGTGTATAGATGGCTACATGCTTCCTCCCGCTTTGTATAGATGGCTACTTGCAGCCCCCTACTGTGTATTGATGGTGCAGTGCGGCCTCCCACTGTGTATGGATGGTGCCGTGTGGCTTCCCGCTGTGTATAGATGGCAACGTGCGGCCTCCAGCTGTGTATAGATGACTACGTGCGGCCTCCCGCTGTGTATACATGGCTACGTGCGGCCTCCCGCTGTGTATAGATGGCTACATGAGGCCTCCCGCTGTGTATAGATGGCTACGTGCGCCCTCCCGTTGTGTATAGATGGCTACGTGCGGCCTCCCGCTGTGTATAGATTCCTACGTTCGGCCTCCTGCTGTGTATAGATGGCTACGTGCGGCCTCCCGCTGTGTATAGATGGCTACATGCGGCCTCCCGCTGTGTATAGATGGCTAGTTGCAGCCCCCTGCTGTGTATAGATGGCTTCATGCGGCTCTCTGCTGTGTATAGATTGCTAGGTGCGGCCTCCTTCTGTGTATAGATGGCTACGTGCGGCCTCCAGCTGTGTATAGATGGCTACGTGCAGCCTTCCGCTGTGTATAGATGTCTACGTGCGGCCTCCCGCTGTGTATAGATGGCTATGTGCGGCCTTCTGCTATGTTTAGATGGCTATGTGCGGCCTCCCGCTGTGTATAGATGGCTATGTGCGGTCCCCTTCTGTGTATATAAGGTGCCGTGCTGCCTTTCGCTTTGTATAGATGGCTAAGTTCAGCCCCCTGCTGTGTATAGATGGTGCCATGCTGCCACTTGCTGCGGCGTGTGGCCTCCCACTGTGTATACATGGCTACATGCGGCCTCCCGCTGTGTATAGATGGCTACATGCGGCCTCCCGCTGTGTATAGATGGCTACGTGCGGCCTCCCGCTGTGTATAGATGGCTACGTGCGGCCTCCCGCTGTATATAGATGGCTGTGTGCGGCCTCCCGCTGTGTATAGATGGCTTCTTGTGGCCCCCTGCTGCGTATATAAGGTGCCGTGCGGCATCCCGCTGTGTATAGATGGCTACGTTCGGCCCCCTGCTGTGTATAGATGGTGCCATGCTGCCACCCGCTGTGTAAAGATGGCGACGTGTGGCCTCCTGCTGTGTATAGATGGCTATGTGCGGCCTCCCGCTGTGTATAGATGGCTACGTGCGGCCTC
This sequence comes from Phyllobates terribilis, assembly GCF_046119375.1. Lineage (NCBI taxonomy): Eukaryota > Metazoa > Chordata > Amphibia > Anura > Dendrobatidae > Phyllobates > Phyllobates terribilis. The sequence goes on from NW_027362765.1 coordinate 219,363,486, forward strand.
CCCCTGTTTATAGATGGCTACATGCAGCCTCCTGCAGTATCTGGGAGGTGCCGTGCGGCCCCCAGCTGAGTATAGATGGCTACGTAAGGCCCCCAGCTGTGTATAGATGGCTATGTGCGGCCTCCCGCTGTGTATAGATGGTTACATGCGGCCTCCCTCTGTGTATAGATGCCTACGTTTGGCCTCCCGCTGTGTATAGACGGCTACGTGCGGCCCCCAGCTGTGTATAGACGGCTACGTGCAGCCTCCCGCTGTGTATAGATGGCTACTTGCGGCCTACCACTGTGTATAGATGGCTACGTGCGGCCTCCCGCTGTGTATAGATTCCTACGTGCGGCCTCCTGCTGTGTATAGATGGCTACTTGCGGCCTCCCGCTGTGTATAGACGGATACATGCGGCCTCCCGCTGTGTATAGATGGCTAGATGCAGCCCCCTGCTGTGTATAGATGGTTACGTACGGCCTCCCTCTGTGTATAGATGGCTTCATGCGGCTCTCTGCTGTGTATAGATTGCTAGGTGTGGCCTCCCGCTGTGTATAGATGGCTACGTGCAGCCTTCCGCTGTGTATAGATGTCTACGTGCGGCCTCCCGCTGCGTATAGATGGCTATGTGCGGCCTTCTGCTGTGTATAGATGGCTATGTGCGGCCTCCCGCTGTGTATAGATGGCTACGTGCGGTCCCCTTCTGTGTATATTAGGTGCCGTGCTGCCTCCCGCTTTGTATAGATGGCTAAGTTCGGCCCCCTGCTGTGTATAGCTGGTGCCATGCTGCCACTCGCTGTGTATAGATGGCGGAGTGTGGCCTCCCACTGTGTATAGATGGCTACATGCGGCCTCCCGCTGTGTATAGATGGCTACATGCGGCCTCCCGCTGTGTATAGATGGCTACGTGCGGCCTCTTGCTGTGTATAGATGGCTTCGTGCGGCCTCATGCTTTGTATAGATGGCTACGTGCGGCTTCCCCCTTTGTAAAGATGGCTACGTGCAGCCTCCCGCTGTGTCTGGGGGGTGCCGTGTAGCCCCCAGCTGTGTATAGATGGCTATGTAATGCCCCCAGCTGTGTATAGATAGCTATGTTCGGCCTCCCGCTGTGTATAGATGGCCACGTGTGGCCTCCCACTGTGTATAGATGCCTACGTGCGGCTCCCGCTGTGTATAGATGGCTACGTGTGGCCCCCCGCTGTGTATAGATGGCTACGTGCGGCCTCCCGCTGTGTATAGATGGCTACGTGCGGCCTCCCGCTGTGTATAGATGGCAACGTGCGGCCTCCCGCTGTGTACAGATGGCTACGTGGGGCCTGCCGCTGTGTATAGAAGGCTACGTGTGGCGTTCTTCTGTGTAGAGATGGCTACATGCGGCCCCCTGCTGTTTATAGATGGTGACATGCTGCCTCCCACTGTGTATGGATGGTGTCGTGCGGCTTCCCGCTTTGTATAGATGGCTACGTGTGGCCTCCCACTGTGTATAGATGGCTACGTGTGGCCTCCCGCTGTGTATAGATGGCTACATGCGGCCTCCCGCTGTGCATAAATGGCTACGTGCGGCCTCCCGCTGTGTATAGAGGGCTAGGTGCAGCCCCTGCTGTGTATAGATGGTTACGTGCCGCCTCCCGCTGTGTATAGATCGCTACATGCGGCCCCCTGCTGTGTATAGATGGCTACGTGCGGCCTCCTGCTGTGTATATATGCTAGGTGCGGCAACCCGATGTTTATAGATGGCTACGTGCGTCCTCCCGCTGTGTATAGATGGCTACATGCGGCCTCCCGCTGTATATAGATGGCTATGTGCGGCCTTCCACTGTGTATAGATGGCTACATAAGGCCCCCAGCTGTGTATAGATGGCTACGTAAGGCCCCCAGCTGTGTATAGATGGCTATGTGCGGCCTCCCGCTGTGTATAGATGGCTACATACAGCCTCCCTCTGTGTATAGATGCCTACGTGTGGCCTCCCGCTGTGTATAGATGGCTACGTGCGGCCCCCAGCTATGTATAGACGGCTACGTGCGGCCTCCTGCTGTGTATAGATGGCTACTTGCGGCCTACCACTGTGTATAGATGGCTAAGTGCGCCCTCCCGCTGTGTATAGATTCCTACGTGTGGCCTCCTGCTGTGTATAGATGGCTACGTGCGGCCTCCCGCTGTGTATAGATGGCTACATGCGGCCTCCCGCTGTGTATAGATGGCTAGGTGCAGCCCCCTTCTGTGTATAGATCGTTAAGTACGGCCTCCCTCTGCGTATAGATGGCTTCATGCAGCTCTCTGCTGTGTATAGATTGCTTGGTGCGGCCTCCTGCTGTGTATAGATGGCTACGTGCAGCCTCCCGCTGTGTATAGATGGCTACGTGCAGCCTTCCGCTGTGTATAGATGTCTACGTGCGGCCTCCCGCTGTGTATAGATGGCTATGTGCGGCCTTCTGCTGTGTATAGATGGCTATGTGCGGCCTCCCGCTGTGTATAGATGGCTACGTGCGGTCCCCTTCTGTGTATATAAAGTGCCGTGCTGCCTCCCGCTTTGTATAGATGGCTAAGTTCGGCCCCCTGCTGTGTATAGATGGTGCCATGCTGCCACTCGCTGTGTATAGATGGCAGCGTGTGGCCTCCCACTGTGTATAGATGGCTACATGCGGCCTTCCGCTGTGTATAGATGGCTACATGCGGCCTCCCGCTGTGTATAGATGTCTTAGTGCGGCCTCCCGCTGTGTATAGATGGCTTCGTGCGGCCTCATGCTTTGTATAGATGGCTACGTGCGGCTTCCCCCTTTGTATAGAAGGTTACGTGCGGCCTCCCGCTGTGTCTGGGGGATGACGTGCAGCCCCCAGCTGTGTATAGATGGCTATGTAATGCCCCCAGCTGTGTATAGATAGCTATGTGCGGCCTCCCGCTGTGTATAGATGGCCACGTGCGGCCTCCCACTGTGTATAGATGCCTACGTGCGGCTCCCGCTGTGTATAGATGGCTACGTGCGGCCCCCCGCTGTGTATAGATGGCTACGTGCGGCCTCCCGCTGTGTATAGATGGCTACGTGCGGCCTCCCGCTGTGTATAGATGGCAATGTGCGGCCTCCCGCTGTGTACAGATGGCTACGTGGGGCCTCCCGCTGTGTATAGATGGCTACGTGCGGCCTTTTTCTGTGTAGAGATGGCTGCGTGCGGCCTCCTGCTGTTTATAGATGGTGACATGCGGCCTCCCACTGTGTATGGATGGTGTCGTGCGGCTTCCCGCTGTGTATAGATGGCTACGTGTGGCCTCCCGCTGTGTATAGATGACTACGTGTGGCCTCCCGCTGTGTATAGATGGCTAAGTGCGGCCTCCCGCTGTGCATAGATGGCTATGTGCGGCCTTCTGCTGTGTATAGATGGCTACGTGCGGCCTCCCTCTATGTATAGATAGCTACGTGCGGCCCCCTGCTGTGTAAAGAAGGTGCCGTGCAGCTTCCCGCTGTGTATAGATGACTACGTTCGGCCCCCTATTGTGTATATATGGTGCCGTGCTGCCACTCGCTGTGTATAGATGGCTACGTGTGGCCTCCCGCTGTGTATAGATGGCTACATGCTTCCTCCCGCTGTGCATAGATGGTTACGTGCAGCCCCCTGCTGTGTATACATGGTGCCGTGCGGCCTCCTACTGTGTATGGATGGTGTCGTGCAGCTTCCCGCTGTGGATAGATGGCTACGTGCGGCCTCCCGCTGTGTATAGATGGCTACGTGAGGCCTCCCGCTGTGTATAGATGGCTACGTGCGGCCTCCCGCTGTGTATAGATGGCTACGTGAAGCCTCCCGCTGTGTACAGATGGCTACGTGCGGCCTCCCGCTATGTATAGATGGCTACGTGCGGCCTCCCGCTGAGTATAGATGCCTACATGCGGCCTCCTGCTGTGTATAGATGGCGCCGTGTGGCCTCCCGCTGTGTATAGATGGCTACATGCGGCCTCCCGCTGTGTATAGATGGCTACGTGCAGCCCCCTGCTGTGCATAGATGGCTACGTGTGGCCTCCCACTGTTTATGGATGGTGTTGTGCGGCTTCCCGCTGTGTATAGATGGCTACGTGAGGCCTCCCGCTGTGTATAGATGGCTACCTGCGGCCTCCCGCTGTGTGTAGATGGCTACGTGCTGCCTCCCGCTGTGTATAGATGACTACGTGCGGCCTCCCGCTGTGTATAGATGGCTATGTGCGGCCCCCTGCTGTGTATAGATGGCTATGTGCAGCCTCCCACTGTGTATGGATGGTGTCGTGCGGTTTCCCGCTGTGTATAGATGGCTACGTGCAGCCTCCCGCTGTGTATAGATGGCTACGTGGGGCCTCCCGCTGTGTATAGATGGCTACATGCAGCCTCCCGCTGTGTATAGATGGCTACGTGCAGCCTCCGCTGTGTATAGATGGCCACGTCCGGTCTCCTGCTGTGTATAGATGGCTATGTGCGGCCTCCTGCTGTGTATAGATGGCTACGTACGGCCCCATCCTGTGTATATAAGGTGCCGTGCTGCCACTCGCTGTGTATAGATGGATATGTGTGGCCTCCCGCTGTGTATAAATGGCTACATGCCGTCTCCCGCTGTGTATAGATGGCTATGTGCGGCCTCCCGCTGTGTATAAATGGCTACATGCGGCCTCCCGCTGTGTATAGAGGGCTAGGTGCGGCCTCCCACTGTGTATAGATGGCTATGTAAGGCCTCATGCTGTGTATAGATGGCTACGTGCGACCTCCCCCTGTGTATAGATGGCTTCTTGCGTCCTCCCACTATATCTGGGGCGTGCCGTGCGGCCCCCAGCTGAGTATAGATGGCTTTGTGCGGCCTACCGCTGTATCTGGGGCGTGCCGTGCGGCTCCTAGCTGTGTATAGATGGCTTTGTGTGGCCTCCCGCTGTGTTTAGATGGCTACGTGCGGCCTCCTGCTGTGTATAGTTGGGTACGTGCGGCCTCCCGCTGTGTATAGATGGCTACGTGCGGCCTCCTGCTTTGTATAGATGGCTAAGTGCGGCCTCCCGCTGTGTATAGATGGTTACGTGCGTCCTCCCGCTGTGTATAGATGGCTACGTCTGGCCTCCCGCTGTATCTGTGAGGTGCCGTGCAGCCCCCTGCTGTATATAGATGGCTAAGTGCGGCCTCCCACTGTGTAGAGATGGCTACGTGCAGCCCCCTGCTGTGTATAGATGGCTACGGTCGGCCTCCCACTGTGTATGGATGGTGTCGTGTGGCTTCCCGCTGTGTATGGATGGCTATATGAGGCCTCCTGCTGTGTATAGATGGCTACATGCAGCCTCCCGTTGTGTATAGATGGCTATGTGCAGCCTCTGCTGTGTATAGATGGCTACGTCCGGCCTCCTGCTGTGTATAGATGGCTATGTGCGGCCTCCTACTGTGTATAGATGGCTACGTGCGGCCCTATGCTGTGTATATAAGGTGCCGTGCTGCCACTCACTGCGTATAGATGGATACGTGTGGCCTCCCGCTGTGTATAGATGGCTACGCGCGGCCTCCCGCTGTGTATATATGGCCACGTGCGGCCTCCCACTGTGTATAGATGGCTATGTACGGCCTCATGCTGTGTATAGATGGCTACGTGCGACCTCCCCTTGTGTCTAGATGGCTACGTGCGGCCTCCCACTATATCTGGGGCGTGCCGTGCGGCCCCTAGCTGTGTATAGATGGCTTTGTGCGGCCTACCACTGTATCTGGGGCGTGCCGTGCGGCCCCTAGCTGTGTATAGATGGCTTTGTGTAGCCTCCCGCTGTGTTTAGATGGCAACGTGCGGCCTCCCGCTGTGTATAGTTAGGTACGTGCGGCCTCCCGCTGTGTATAGATGGCTACGTGCGGCCTCCTGCTTTGTATAGATGGCTAAGTGCGGCCTCCCGCTGTGTATAGATGGTTACGTGCGGCCTCCCGCTGTATCTGTGGGGTGCCGTGCAGCCCCCTACTGTGTGTAGATGGCTACGTGCGGCCTCCCGCAGCATCTGTGGGGTGCCGTGCGGCTCCCATCTGTGTATAGATGGCTACGTAAGGCCCCTAGCTTTGTTTAGATGGCTATGTGCGGCCTCCCGCTGTGTATAGATGGCTACGTGCGGCCTCCCACTCTGTATAGATCGCTGTGTGCGGCCTCCCACTGTGTATAGATGGCTACGTGCAGCCTCCCGCTGTGTATAGATGGCTACGTGCGGCCATCCGCTGTGTATATATGGCTACGTTCGGCCCCCTGCTGTGTATAGATGGCTACGTGCGGCCTCCCACTGTGTATGGAAGGTGTCGTGCGGCTTGCCGCTGTGTATAGATGGCTACGTGAGGCCTCCCGCTGTGTGTAGTTGTCTATGTGAGGCCACCCACTTTGTATAGATGGATACGTGCGGCCTCCCGCTGTGTATAGATGGCTACGTGCGGCCTCCCGCAGTGTATAGATGGCTAAATGCGGCCCCCTGCTGTGTATAGATGGCTACGTTCGGCCTCCCACTGTGTAAGGATGGCGTCGTGTGGCTTCCCGCTGTGTATAGATGGCTACGTGAGGCCTCCCACTGTGTATAGATGGCTACGTGCGGCCTCCCGCTGTGTATAGAAGGCTATGTGCGGACTCCCGCTGTGTATAGATGGCTACGTGCAGCCGCCCGCTGTGTATAGATGGCTACGTGCAGCCTCCCTCTGTGTATAGATGGCTACGTCTGGCCTCCTGCTGTGTATACATGGCTATGTGCGGCCTCCCGCTGTTTATAGATGGCTACGTGCGGCCCCTGGCTGTGTATATAAGGTGCCGTGCTGCCACTCGCTGTGTATAGATGGATACTTGTGGCCTCCAGCTGTCTATAAATGGCTACATGCGGCCTCCCGCTGGGTATAGATTGCTATGTGCGGCCTCCCGCTGTGTATAGATGGCTACGTGCGGCCTCCCACTGTGTATAGATGGCTACGTGCGGCCTCCCGCTGTGCATAGATGGCTACGTGCGGCCTCCCACTGTACCTGGGGGGTGCCGTGCGGCCCCTAGCTGTGTATAGATGGCTTTGTGTGGCCTCCCGCTGTGTTTAGATGGCTATGTTCGGCCTCCCGCTGTGTATAGATGGCTACGTGCAGCCTCCCACTGTGTATAGATGGTTACGTGCGGCCTCCTGCTGTGTATAGATGGCTAAGTGCGGCCTCCCGCTGTGTATAGATGGTTACGTGCGCCCTCCCGCTGTGTGTAGATGACTACGTGCGGCCTCCCGCTGTGTATAGATGGCTGCGTATGGCCTCCTGCTGTATCTGTGGGGTGCCGTGCGGCCCCCATCTGTGTATAGATGGCTACGTAAGGCCCCTAGCTGTGTATAGATGGCTATGTGCGGCCTCCTGCTGTATATAGATGGCTACGTGCGGCCTCCCGCTGTGTATAGATGGCTACGTGCGGCCTCCCACTGTGTATAGATGGCTACGTGTGGCCTCCCGCTGTGTATAGATAGCTAAGTGCGGCCTCCCACTGTATCTGGGGGGTGCCGTGCGGCCCCTAGCTGTGTATAGATGGCTTTGTGCAGCCTCCCGCTATGTTTAAATGGCTACGTGCGGCCTCCCGCTCTGTATAGATGGCTACGTGTGGCCTCCCGCTGTGTATAGATGGCTACGTGCTGCCTCCTGCTGTGTATCGATGGCTAAGTGCGGCCTCCCGCTGTGTATAGATGGTTACATGCTACCTCCCGCTGTGTATAGATGGCTACGTGCGGCCTCCCGCTGTGTATAGATGACTACGTGCGGCCCCCTGCTGTGTATAGATGGCTACGAGCGGCCTCCCGCTTTATCTGTGGGGTGCCGTGCGGCCCCCATCTGTGTATAGATGGCTACGTAAGGCCCCTAGCTGTGTATAGATGGCTCTCTGCGGCCTCCCGCTGTGTATAGATGGCTACGTGCAGCCTCACGCTGTGTATAGATGGTTACGTGCGGCCCCCTGCTGTGCATAGATGGCTACGTGCGGCCTCCCGCTGTATCTGTGGGGTGCCGTGCGGCCCCCATCTGTGTATAGATGGCTACGTAAGGCCCCTAGTTGTGTATAGATGGCTATGTGCGGCCTTCCGCTGTGTATAGATGGCTACGTGCGGCCTACCGCTGTGTATAGTTGGCTACGTGCGGCCTCCCTCTGTGCATAGATGGCTACGTGCGGCCTCCCGCTGTGCATAGATAGCTACGTGCGGCCTCCCGCTGTGTATAGATGGCTATGTTCGGCCCCCTGCTGTGTATAGATGGCTACGTGCAGCCTCCCACTGTGTATGGAAGGTGTCGTGCGGCTTGCCGCTGTGTATAGATGGCTACGTGAGGCCTCCCGCTGTGTGTAGTTGGCTACGTGAGGCCTCCCACTGTGTATAGATAGCTACGTGCGGCCTCCCGCTGTGTATAGAAGGCTATGTGCGGCCTCCCGCTGTGTATAGATGGCTACGTGCAGCCGCCTGCTGTGTATTGATGGCTATGTGCAGCCTCCCTCTGTGTATAGATGGCTACGTCTGGCCTCCTGCTGTGTATAGATGGCTATGTGCGGCCTCCCGCTGTTTATAGATGGCTACGTGCGGCCCCCTGCTGTGTATATAAGGTGCCGTGCTGCCACTCGCTGTGTATAGATGGATACGTGCGGCCTCCCACTGTGTATAGATGGCTACGTGCGGCCTCCCGCTGTGTATAGATGGCTACGTGCGGCCTCCCACTGTACCTGGGGGGTGCCGTGCGGCCCCTAGCTGTGTATAGATGGCTTTGTGCGGTCTCCCGCTGTGTTTAGATGGCTACGTTCTGCCTCCCGCTGTGTATAGATGGCTACGTGCAGCCTCCCACTGTGTATAGATGGTTACGTGCGGCCTCCTGCTGTGTATAGATGGCTAAGTGCGGCCTCCCGCTGTGTATAGATGGTTACGTGCGGCCTCCCGCTGTGTATAGATGACTACGTGTGGCCTCCCACTGTGTATAGATGGCTGCGTGTGGCCTCCTGCTGTATCTTTGGGGTGCCGTGCGGCCCCCATCTGTGTATAGATGGCTATGTAAGGCCCCTAGCTGTGTATAGATGGCTATGTGCGGCCTCCTGCTGTATATAGATGGCTACGTGCGGCCTCCCGCTGTGTATAGATGGTTACGTGCGGCCTCCCACTTTGTATAGATGGCTACGTGCGGCCTCCGGCTGTGTATAGATGGCTACGTGCGGCCTCCCACTGTGTATAGATGGCTACGTGTGGCCTCCCCCTGTGTATAGATAGCTAAGTGCGGCCTCCCACTGTATATGGGGGGTGCCCTGCGGCCCCTAGCTGTGTATAGATGGCTTTTTGCAGCCTCCCGCTATGTTTAAATGGCTACGTGCGGCCTCCCGCTCTGTATAGATGGCTACGTGCGGCCTCCCGCTGTGTATAGATGGCTACGTGCTGCCTCCTGCTGTGTATCGATGGCTAAGTGCGGCCTCCCGCTGTGTATAGATGGTTACATGCTACCTCCCGCCGTGTATAGATGGCTACATGCGGCCTCCCGCTGTGTATAGATGACTACGTGCGGCCCGCTGCTGTGTATAGATGGCTACGAGCGGCCTCCCGCTTTATCTGTGGGGTGCCGTGCGGCCCCATCTGTGTATAGATGGCTACGTAAGGCCCCTAGCTGTGTATAGATGGCTCTGTGCGGCCTCCCGCTGTGTATAGATGGCTACGTGCAGCCTCACGCTGTGTATAGATGGTTACGTGCGGCCCCCTGCTGTGCATAGATGGCTACGTGCGGCCTCCCGCTGTATCTGTGGGGTGCCGTGCGGCCCCCATCTGTGTATAGATGGCTACGTAAGGCCCCTAGCTGTGTATAGATGGCTATGTGCGGCCTTCCGCTGTGTATAGATGGCTACGTGCGGCCTACCGCTGTGTATAGTTGGCTACGTGCGGCCTCCCTCTGTGCATAGATGGCTACGTGCGGCCTCCCGCTGTGCATAGATAGCTACGTGCGGCCTCCCGCTGTGTATAGATGGCTACGTTCGGCCCCCTGCTGTGTATAGATGGCTACGTGCGGCCTCCCACTGTGTATGGATGGTGTCGTGCGGGTTCACGCTGTGTATAGATGGCTACGTGCGGCCTCCTGCTTTGAATATATGGCTACGTGCGGCCTCCCACTGTGCATAGATGGCTGCGTGCGGCTTCCGGCTGTGTATAGATGGCTACGTGCGGCCTCCCGTTGTGTATATATGGTTATGTGTGGCCTCCCGCTGTGTATAGATGGCTACATGCGGCCCCCTGCTGTGTATAGATGGCTACGTGCGGCCCCCATGCTGTGTAGAGATGGCTACATGCAGCCCCCCGCTCTGTATAGATGGCTATGTGCGGCCTTCCGCTGTGTAGAGATGGCTACATGCAGCCTCCCGCTCTCTATAGATGGCTACGTGCGGCCTCCCACTGTGTATAGATGGCTACGTACAGCCTCCTGCTGTGTATAGATGGCTACGTGCGGCCTCCCGCTTTGTATAAATGGCTACGTGTGGCTCCCTGCTGTTTATAGATGGTGCCGTGCGGCCTCCCGCTGTGTATAGTTGGCTACGTTCTGCCCCCTACTATGTATAGATGGAGCCGTGCTGCCACTCGCTGTGTATAGATGGCTACGTGTGGCCTCCCACTGTGTATAGATGGCTACATGCTTCCTCCCGCTTTGTATAGATGGCTACTTGCAGCCCCCTACTGTGTATTGATAGTGCAGTGCGGCCTCCCACTGTGTATGGATGGTGCCGTGTGGCTTCCCGCTGTGTATAGATGGCAACGTGCGGCCTCCAGCTGTGTATAGATGACTACGTGCGGCCTCCCGCTGTGTATACATGGCTACGTGCGGCCTCCCGCTGTGTATAGATGGCTACGTGAGGCCTCCCGCTGTGTATAGATGGCTACGTGCGGCCTCCCGCTGTGTATAGATTCCTACGTTCGGCCTCCTGCTGTGTATAGATGGCTACGTGCGGCCTCCCGCTGTGTATAGATGGCTACGTGCGGCCTCCCGCTGTGTATAGATGGCTAGGTGCAGCCCCCTGCTGTGTATAGATGGCTTCATGCGGCTCTCTGCTGTGTATAGATTGCTAGGTGCGGCCTCCTTCTGTGTATAGATGGCTACGTGCGGCCTCCAGCTGTGTATAGATGGCTACGTGCAGCCTTCCGCTGTGTATAGATGTGTACGTGCGGCCTCCCGCTGTGTATAGATGGCTATGTGCGGCCTTCTGCTATGTTTAGATGGCTATGTGCGGCCTCCCGCTGTGTATAGATGGCTATGTGTGGTCCCCTTCTGTGTATATAAGGTGCCGTGCTGCCTTTCGCTTTGTATAGATGGCTAAGTTCAGCCCCCTGCTGTGTATAGATGGTGCCATGCTGCCACTTGCTGCGGCGTGTGGCCTCCCACTGTGTATACATGGCTACATTCGGCCTCCCGCTGTGTATAGATGGCTACATGCGGCCTCCCGCTGTGTATAGATGGCTACGTGCGGCCTCCCGCTGTGTATAGATGGCTACGTGCGGCCTCCCGCTGTATATAGATGGCTGTGTGCGGCCTCCCGCTGTGTATAGATGGCTTCTTGTGGCCCCCTGCTGCGTATGTAAGGTGCCGTGCGGCCTCCCGCTGTGTATAGATGGCTACGTTCGGCCCCCTGCTGTGTATAGATGGTGCCATGCTGCCACCCGCTGTGTAAAGATGGCGACGTGTGGCCTCCCGCTGTGTATAGATGGCTACGTGCGGCCTCCCGCTGTGTATAGATGGCTACGTGCGGCCTCCCCCTGTTTATAGATGGCTACATGCAGCCTCCTGCAGTATCTGGGAGGTGCCGTGCGGCCCCCAGCTGAGTATAGATGGCTACGTAAGGCCCCCAGCTGTGTATAGATGGCTATGTGTGGCCTCCCGCTGTGTATAGATGGTTACATGCGGCCTCCCTCTGTGTATAGATGCCTACGTTTGGCCTCCCGCTGTGTATAGACGGCTACGTGCGGCCCCCAGCTGTGTATAGACGGCTACGTGCGGCCTCCCGCTGTGTATAGATGGCTACTTGCGGCCTACCACTGTGCATAGATGGCTACGTACGGCCTCCCGCTGTGTATAGATTCCTACGTGCGGCCTCCTGCTGTGTATAGATGGCTACTTGCGGCCTCCCGCTATGTATAGATGGATACATGCGGCCTCCCGCTGTGTATAGATGGCTAGATGCAGCCCCCTGCTGTGTATAGATGGTTACGTACGGCCTCCCTCTGTGTATAGATGGCTTCATGCGGCTCTCTGCTGTGTATAGATTGCTAGGTGTGGCCTCCCGCTGTGTATAGATGGCTACGTGCAGCCTTCCGCTGTGTATAGATGTCTACGTGCGGCCTCCCGCTGTGTATAGATGGCTATGTGCGGCCTTCTGCTGTGTATAGATGGCTATGTGCGGCCTCCCGCTGTGTATAGATGGCTACGTGCGGTCCCCTTCTGTGTATATTAGGTGCCGTGCTGCCTCCCGCTTTGTATAGATGGCTAAGTTCGGCCCCCTGCTGTGTATAGCTGGTGCCATGCTGCCACTCGCTGTGTATAGATGGCGGCGTGTGGCCTCCCACTGTGTATAGATGGCTACATGCGGCCTCCCGCTGTGTATAGATGGCTAAATGCGGCCTCCCGCTGTGTATAGATGGCTACGTGCGGCCTCTTGCTGTGTATAGATGGCTTCGTGCGGCCTCATGCTTTGTATAGATGGCTACGTGCGGCTTCCCCCTTTGTAAAGATGGCTACGTGCAGCCTCCCGCTGTGTCTGGGGGGTGCCGTGTAGCCCCCAGCTGTGTACAGATGGCTATGTAATGCCCCCAGCTGTGTATAGATAGCTATGTGCGGCCTCCCGCTGTGTATAGATGGCCACGTGTGGCCTCCCACTGTGTATAGATGCCTACGTGCGGCTCCCGCTGTGTATAGATGGCTACGTGTGGCCCCCCGCTGTGTATAGATGGCTACGTGCGGCCTCCCGTTGTGTATAGATGGCTACGTGCGGCCTCCCGCTGTGTATAGATGGCAACGTGGGGCCTCCCGCTGTGTACAGATGGCTACGTAAGGGCCTCCCGCTGTGTATAGATGGCAACGTGCGGCCTCTTGCTGTGTATAGAGGGCTATTTGCAGCCCCTGCTGTGTATAGATGGTTACGTGCCGCCTCCCGCTGTGTATAGATGGCTACATGCGGACTCCCGCTGTGTAGAGATGGCTACATGCGGCCTCCCGCTGTGTATAGATGGCTACGTGCGGCCTCATGCTGTGTATAGATGGCTACTTGCGGCCTCCCCCTGTTTATAGATGGCCACATGCAGCCTCCTGCTGTATCTGGGAGGTGCTGTGCGGCCCCGAGCTGTGTATAGATGGCTACGTAAGGCCCCCAGCTGTGTATAGATGGCTTTGTGCGGCCTCCTGCTGTGAATAGATGGCTACATGCGGCCTCCCTCTGTGTATAGATGCCTACGTATGGCCTCCCGCTGTGTATAGACGGCTACGTGCGGCCCCCAGCTGTGCATAGATGGCTACGTGCGCCCCCCCGCTGTGTATAGATGGCTACTTGCGGCCTACCACTGTGTATAGATGGCTACGTGCGGCCTCCCGCTGTGTATAGATTCCTACGTGCGGCCTCCTGCTGTGTATAAATGGCTACGTGCGGCCTCCCGCTGTGTATAGATGGCTAAATGCGGCCTCCCGCTGTGTATAGATGGCTAGGTGCAGCCCCCTTCTGTGCATAGATGGTTACGTACGGCCTCCCTTTGTGTATAGATGGCTTCATGCGGCTCTCTGCTGTGTATAGATTGCTAGGTGTGGCATCCCGCTGTGTATAGATGCCTACGTGCAGCCTTCCGCTGTGTATAGATGTCTACGTGCGGCCTCCCGCTGTGTATAGATGGCTATGTTCGGTCTTCTGCTGTGTATAGATGGCTATGTGCGGCCTCCCGCTGTGTATAGATGGCTACGTGCGGTCCCCTTCTGTGTATATTAGGTGCCGTGCTGCCTCCCGCTTTGTATAGATGGCTAAGTTCGGCCCCCTGCTGTGTATAGATGGTGCCATGCTGCCCCCAGCTGTGTATAGACGGCTACGTGCGGCCTCCCGCTGTGTATAGATGGCTACTTGCGGCCTACCACTGTGTATAGATGGCTACGTGCGGCCTCCCGCTGTGTATAGATTCCTACGTGCGGCCTCCTGCTGTGTATAGATGGCTACGTGCTGCCTCCCGCTGTGTATAGATGGCTAAATGCGGCCTCCCGCTGTGTATAGATGGCTGGGTGCAGCCCCATGCTGTGTATAGATGGTTACGTACAGCCTCCCTCTGTGTATAGATGGCTTCATGCGGCTCTCTGCTGTGTATAGATTGCTAGGTGCGGCCTCCCGCTGTGTATAGATGGCTACATGCAGCCTTCCGCTGTGTATAGAAGTCTACGTGCGGCCTCCCGCTGTGTATAAATGGCTATGTGCGGCCTTCTGCTGTGTATAGATGGCTACGTGCGGTCCCCTTCTGTGTATATTAGGTGCCGTGCTGCCTCCCGCTTTCTATAGATGGCTAAGTTCGGCCCCCTGCTGTGTATAGATGGTGCCATGCTGCCACTCGCTATGTATAGATGGCGGCGTGTGGCCTCCCACTGTGTATAGATGGCTACATGCGGCCTCCCGCTGTGTATAGATGGCTACATGCGGCCTCCCGCTGTGTATAGATGGCTACGTGCGGCCTCCCGCTGTGTATAGATGGCTTCGTGCGGCCTCATGCTTTGTATAGATGGCTACATGCGGCTTCCCCCTTTGTAAAGATGGCTACGTGCAGACTCCCGCTGTGTCTGGGGGGTGCCGTGCAGCCCCAGCTGTGTATAGATGGCTATTTAATGCCCCCAGCTGTGTATAGATAGCTATGTGCGGCCTCCCGCTGTGTATAGATGGCCACGTGCGGCCTCCCACTGTGTATAGATGCCTACATGCGGCTCCCGCTGTGTATAGATGGCTACGTGTGGCCCCCCGCTGTGCATAGATGGCTACGTGCGGCCTCCCGCTGTGTATAGATGGCTACGTGCGGCCTCCCGCTGTGTATAGATGGCAACGTGCGGCCTTCTTCTGTGTAGAGATGGCTACATGCGGCCTCCTGCTGTTTATAGATGGTGACGTGCGGCCTCCCACTGTGTATGGATGGTGTCGTGCGGCCTCCCTCTGTGTATAGATGGCTACGTGTGGCCTCCCACTGTGTATAGATGGCTACGTGTGGCCTCCCGCTGTGCATAGATGGCTACGTGTGGCCTCCCGCTGTGTATAAATGGCTACGTGCGGCCTCCCGCTGTGTATAGAGGGCTTGGTGCAGCCACTGCTGTGTATAGATGGTTACTTGCCGCCTCCCGCTGTGTATAGATGGCTACATGCGGCCCCCTGCTGTGTATAGATGGCTACGTGCGGCCTCCTGCTGTGTATATATGGCTAGGTGCGGCAACCCGCTGTGTATAGATGGCTACGTGCGGCCTCCCGCTGTGTATAGATGGCTACGTTCGGCCTCCCGCTGTATATAGATGGCTATGTGCGGCCTCCCGCTGTGTATAGATGGCTTCTTGTGGCCCCCTGCTGTGTATATAAGGTGCCGTGCGGCCTCCCGCTGTGTATAGATGGGTATGTTCGGCCCCCTGCTGTGTATAGATGGTGCCATGCTGCCACCCGCTGTGTAAAGATGGCGACGTGTGGCCTCCCGCTGTGTATAGATGGCTACGTGCGGCCTCATGCTGTGTATAGATGGCTACGTGCGGCCTCCCCCTGTTTATAGATGGCTACATGCAGCCTCCTGCTGTATCTGGGGGGTGCCGTGCGGCCCCCAGCTGTGTATAGATGGCTACGTAAGGTCCAGCTGTGTATAGATAGCTATGTGCGGCCTCCCGCTGTGTATAGATGGCCACGTGCGGCCTCCCACTGTGTATAGATGCCTACGTGCGGCTCCCGCTGTGTATAAATGGCTACGTGCGTCCCCCCGCTGTGTATAGATTGCTACATGCGGCCTCCCGCTGTGTATAGATGGCTACGTGCGGCCTCCCGCTGTGTATAGATGGCAACGTGCGGCCTCCCGCTGTCTACAGATGGCTAAGTGGGGCCTCCCACTGTGTATAGATGGCAACGTGCGGCCTTCTTCTGTGTAGAGATGGCTACGTGCGGCCTCCTGCTGTTTATAGATGGTGACATGCGGCCTCCCACTGTGTATGGATGGTGTCGTGTGGCTTCCCGCTGTGTATAGATGGCTACGTGTGGCCTCCCACTGTGTATAGATGGCTACGTGTGGCCTCCCGCTGTGTATAGATGGCTACGTGCGGCCTCCCGCTGTATATAAATGGCTACGTGCGGCCTCCCGCTGTGTATAGAGGGCTAGGTGCAGCCCCTGCTGTGTATAGATGGTTACGTGCCCCCTCCCGCTGTGTATAGATGGCTACATGCGGCCCCCTGCTGTGTATAGATGGCTACGTGCGGCCTCCTGCTGTGTATATATGGCTAGGTGCGGCAACCCGCTGTGTATAGATGGCTACGTGCAGCCTCCCGCTGTGTATAGATGGCTACATGCGGCCTCCCTCTGTATATAGATGGCTATGTGCGGCCTCCCGCTGTGTATAGATGGCTTCTTGTGGCCCCCTGCTGTGTATATAAGGTGCCGTGCGGCCTCCCGCTGTGTATAGATGGGTACGTTCGGCCCCCTGCTGTGTATAGATGGTGCCATGCTGCCACCCGCTGTGTAAAGATGGCGACGTGTGGCCTCCCGCTTTGTATAGATGGCTACGTGCGGCCTCCCGCTGTGTATAGATGGCTACATGTGGCCTCCCGCTGTGTATAGATGGCTACGTGCGCCCTCATGCTGTGTATAGATGGCTACATGCGGCCTCCCCCTGTTTATAGATGGCTACATGCAGCCTCCTGCTGTATCTGGGGGGTGCCGTGCGGCCCCCAGCTGTGTATAGATGGCTATGTAAGGCCCCCTGCTGTGTATAGATGGCTATGTGCGGCCTCCCTCTGTGTATAGATGCCTACGTGTGGCCTCCCGCTGTGTATAGACGGCTACGTGTGGCCCCCAGCTGTGTACAGATGGCTACGTGCGGCCTCCCGCTGTGTATAGATGGCTACTTGCGGCCTACCACTGTGTTTAGATGGCTACGTGCGGCCTCCCGCTGTGTTTAGATGGCTACGTGCGGCCTCCTGCTGTGTATAGATGGCTACGTGCGGCCTCCCACTGTGTATAGATGGCTACGTGCGGCCTCCCTCTGTGTATAGATGGCTACGTGCGGCCTCCATCTGTGTATAGATGGCTACGTGCGGCCTCCTGCTGTGTATATAAGGTGCCGTGCGGCCTCTCGCTGTGTATAAATGGCTACGTGCGTCCCCCTTTTGTGTATAGATGGTGCCGTGCAGCCTCCCGCTGTGTATAGTTGGGTACGTGTGGCCTCCCGTGTGTATTGATGGCTACGTGCGGCCTCCCGCTTTGTATAGATGGCTACGTGCGGCCTCCCGCTGTGTATAGATGGCTACGTGCGCCCTCATGCTGTGTATAGATGGCTACATGCGGCCTCCCCCTGTTTATAGATGGCTACATGCAGCCTCCTGCTGTATCTGGGGGGTGCCGTGCGGCCCCCATCTGTGTATAGTTGGCTATGTAAGGCCCCCTGCTGTGTATAGATGGCTATGTGCGGCCTCCCGCTGTTTATAGATGGCTACATGCGGCCTCCCTCTGTGTATAGATGCCTACGTGTGGCCTCCCGCTGTGTATAGACGGCTACGTGCGGCCCCCAGCTGTGTATAGATGGCTACGTGCGGCCTCCCGCTGTGTATAGATGGCTACTTGCGGCCTACCACTGTGTTTAGATGGCTACGTGCGGCCTCCCGCTGTGTTTAGATGGCTACGTGCGGCCTCCTGCTGTGTATAGATGGCTACGTGCGGCCTCCCACTGTGTATAGATGGCTACGTGCGGCCTCCCTCTGTGTATAGATGGCTACGTGCGGCCTCCATCTGTGTATAGATGGCTACGTGCAGCCTCCTGCTGTGTATAGATGGCTACGTGCGGCCTCTCGCTGTGTATAAATGGCTACGTGCGTCCCCCTTCTGTGTATAGATGGCTACGTGCAGCCTCCCGCTGTGTATAGTTGGGTACGTGTGGCCTCCCGTGTGTATTGATGGCTACGTGCGGCCTTACGCTGTGTATAGATGGCTACGTGCGGCCTCCTGCTGTGTATAGGAAGATTATGTGGCAGCTCAAATTGTGTGTAGGGTCTCATACTGTATATAGGGGGATGTCAGCATACTTAATTGTGCTTAATATTAAGTAATACAATTAATGTAAAAAATGATTATAATATATTAATATTGTACAAAATTAATTTCACTTGAACTATGACATGATCTGTCATATGTCACATGATGCATCAGGTGTGTGTGTGTGTGGGGGGGGGGGGGGCCATGCCTTCTAAACTGCCCGGGGCCCTTGCTACTCTTAATCCACCCGTTTAGGGCTCATATCCATCTGCATTAACCCCTTTACAGCCGTATTAGTACGCACAGGCTGTAATCCCCCGATTCAGTGAGGGCTCCGGTGCTGAGCCCGCACTGATCCGGGCACATGTCAGCTGATTATTGCCGCTGACATGTGCCCGAAACAGCCACGGGTGGAATCGCGATCCACCCGCGGCTGTTAACATGTTAAATGCCGCTGTCAATCTCTGATCGCGGGTCACCGATGGGTGGTCATGACAACCCAGGGTCTGCAGCAGACACCAGTGGTTGTCATGTAAAGATTGCTATGAGTGCCACCTAGTGGTCGGCGCTCATAGCACAGGACCATTTCTGCTACATACAGGTGATATGCTGATCATCTGTATGTAGCAGAGGCGATCAGACAAGTGCTGCTTCTAGTCTCCTATGGAGACTATAGAAGCAAGCTAGAAGTGAAAAAAAAATGTTTTTAAAAATATAAAAAAAATAAAAAAAGGTAAAAGTTTAAATCACCCCCCTTTCGCCCCATTCAAAATAAAATAATTAAAAAAAAATACACATACACATATTTGGTATCGCCGCGTTCTGAATCGCCAGATCTATCAATATAAAAAAAGAATTAATCCGATCGGTAAACGGCGTAACGAGAAAAAAATTCTAAGTGCCAGAATTATGTTTTTTGGTCACCGCAACATTGCAATAAAATACAATAACGGGCGATCAAAACATCGGATCTACCCGAACATGGTATCAATAAAAACTTTGGCTCAGTGTGCAAAAAATAAGCTTTCACCCGGCTCCAAATCCCGAAAAATGGAGACGCTACTGGTCTTAGAAAATGGCAATTTTTTTTTTTTTTGCCAAACTTTGGAATTTTTTTTCACCACTTAAATAAAAAATAACCTATACATGTTTGGTGTCTACGAACTCGTAATGACCTGGAAAATAATAATGGCAGGTCAGTTTTAGCATTCAGTTAAAGTGGTTAAAAAAATGTAAAAAAACATCAGTGATATTGCACTTTTTTTGCAATTTCACCGCACTTGGAATTTTTTCCCCATTTTCCCCTCACACGATATGATAAAACTAGTAATGGCGTTGAAAAGTACAACTTGTCCCGCAAAAAATAAGCCCTCACACGACCATATTGACCAAAAAATAAAAATGCTATGGCGCGTAGGGGTGACGATATCTGGACTGATCAGCAATATATATGTGAGTTGCTTCTTATTGTTATTTACTTTCAAATGCTTAATGAACTTGTTTGTATATGCACTGTGCACCTTGGCATCTGAATGTACTTTTTGATACTTTACATGTGAACGGCTGGGATGGGACATGTGGCCCATACGCTCATATTTGTACCCCAGTTGCTAAATGGACTTATTTATATATGCACTGTGCACCTTAGCATCTGAATGAAATATGTTGATGGCTGGGATAGAGCATGTGGTCTACATGCCCATACTTACATCTGCTTCAAGTATCTAATTTCAATTTTGTCATTATATGATTGCTCTTGTCCTTATATCTTCAGTTTTGCTCACCATCTATGTACTTATGCAAACTTTTTAATATAGATGTTTTCTTATATGTAATAAATAAAAGTATGGCGTTTTTGTTTAATTATGTTCTTTTACGTGATTTTTTTGTATGAACTGCTATCATAGACGTTGAACAAATATCTCATTGTCCCATTATAGTGAATGTATGTGACCTTGGTGGTCAAGTAATCCGTTTCACATAGATAGATAGATAGATAGATAGATAGATAGATAGATAGATAGATAGATAGATAGAAAGAAACATGTGAGTGGGATATATAATCATTGCTTTACATGTGTAGCTTACTGTACATGTATTCTAGTAATAAATAAATTATAGTAAAAATGGCAGAGGATCCCCTGAAATTTTATTGCAAGCTGAGGGAAAGCCAAATCCATAGGATGTGCCAATTCTGACGCTTAGCTTCCACTCTTCCCACTTGCCCTGGTGCATTGGCAAATGGGGTAATAGTATTGGGGTTGATGTCAGCTTTGTATTGGCAGCTGACATCAAACCCAAGGCTTAGTAATGGAGAGGCGTCAATCAGACACCCCCAGAATATTGGGTATCACACCGCCGAACCAGTATCTATTACCACAGGTTGTCTGCATAAGGAAGAGGCATGCTTTTTTATTTTGCAGGATCTTCCTACCACTGTGGTGTTAGGTCTCCCTTGGCTTCGCACTCCTAACCCTTTTATTGACTGGCAAAGGGGGGATATTGTTAAGTGGTCCTCCAACTGCCAATACCTTTGTATTATCAAGCATCCTAAGGTAGTAGATTCCACCTCCCCGCTTCCGTGGTATGTGGCAAAGTTTACACAGAGGTTCTCCTAAGCGGCCTCCCAGAAATTACCTCCACGTAGAACTGTTCCATCCAGCTCCTTGAGGGGGCAAATATACCTAAGGGCAGAATTTTTAACCTGTCAGAACCCGAGAGGCAAGCCATGAGAGAATATATTCGAGAAAATTTGAAAAATGGGATTATCCGCCCTTCTAAATCCCCGCTTGGGGCAGGTTTCTTTTTTTTGGCCAAAAAGGATGGTGGTTTGAGACCGTGTACTGACTATTGTGAGCTCAATCGCATTAAGGCCCCGTCACACTTAGCGACGCTGCAACGATCCCGACAACGATACGACCTGTCAGGGATCGTTGCTGCGTCGCTATATGGTCGCTGGTGAGCTGTCAAACAGGCAGGCTCACCAACGATCAGGGGAGCAGCGACATCGTGGAAAGAATCTTTCCACGATGTCCTGCTCCTGGTTACGAGCCTGCTGAAGCAGGAGCAGGCTGGTAACTATGGTAAACATCGGGTTACTAGGGGCACACGCGCTCCTAGTAACCCGTTGTTTATCATGGTTACCACTCTGCTACAGTGAGCGGGAGGTTACCGCTCACTTTAGCAGGCTCGTAACCATGATAAACAACGGGTTACTAGGTGCGCGTGTGCCCCTAGTAACCCGATGTTTATCATGGTTACCAGCCTGATCGCTGCTCCCGCTGGTCACACACAGCGATGTGTGCTGACCAGCGGGACAGCAACGACCAAAAAATGATCCAGGACACTTTGCAGCGATCAGCGACCTCACAGCAGGGGCCTGATCGTTGCAAAGTGTCACACATAGCGACATCGCTGGTGAGGTTGCTGTTGCGTCACCAATACCGTGACACAGCAGCGATCTCGCTAGATATCTCGCTATGTGAGACGGGGGCTTTACTGTACACCATCAGTGCCCTCTCACACTCATCCCTGACCTCTTTAACCAACTGGTAGGGAAGGGCAAGTTAGTTTGCTAAGCTGGATCTTCAGGGAGCTTGTATTCTGATTCATATCAAGGAGAGGGACGAGTGGAAAACAGCCTTGAATACCCCCGAGGGTCATTATGAGCATTGTGTCATGCCATTTGGGCTCTGTAATGCTCCAGCTGTGATTTAGACGCTTTTAAATGATATTTTGATCTTCTAGGTATTTGTGTTATTGTTTACATCGGTGATATCGCCATCTTCTCCAGGGACCTGGCTGTGCATAGGGACCATGTGCTCACCATCATGAAAAGATTGGGGGATCATTATCTTCATGTCAAAAAAGAAAAATGTGTTTTCATAGAGCAGGAGTTGGGGTTCCTGGGACTCATTCTATCCCCCACAGGGTTTCGGATGGACCCCGAGAAGGTAAGGGATGTGTTGGAGTGGGCGCAAACAGTTAACCTAAAGGGATTGCAGCATTTTTGGGGGTTTGCCAATTATTAATGGTATTTCCAAGGTGGTGAAACCTCTCATCGATCTTACCCATAAGAGGGCAGACGTGTCTAATTGGGTACTGTAGGCCATTAAAGCCTTTAATACATTTAAGTGCAGTTTTGGTCCAGCCTGATGTCAATAAGCCTTTTGTGGTGGAAGTGGATGACTCTGAGGTAGGGGTGGGAGCGGTGCTCTCCCAGGGTTTCACCACTCTAACGCATTTGAGGCCTTGTGTGTTTTTTTCTCGGAAATTCTCTCCTACAGACAATTGTGAACTTCTTGCCATAAAGTTAGCTCTGGAGAAGCGGAGACATCTCCTTGAGGAAGCTAAGCACCCTTTCACGGTGCTTACTGACCATAGGAATCTGTTTTATTAGAGAATGCTAAGAGACTGAACTCGAAACAAGCCCAATGGGCCAGATTCAATTTTTTGATCTCTTACCTCCCTGGGACCAAGAATGTTCAGGCAGATGCTCTCTCTCAATGTCTTTATCCTAGTGAGTCTGAAATTATGGAACCTGATTTCATTCTTCCAAGGGGCATTGTAATTTCTTCTGTCAATTTAGCTTGGGAGGTGGTTAAGGCACAGGGGATAGCTCCATCCAGCACACCTCATGATAAATTATTCATTCTGGTGCAGTTACGGTTGGGCTTATTCAAAGAGTGTCATGACTCAGTCACATCAGGCCACCCGAGCATTAAGGGGACTTGTCACCTGCTGAGCAGAAAGTATTGGTGGCCATACTTGGGTAAGGATGTTAAAGCTTATGTTAAGGCATGCGAGATCTGTGGCTGGAATAAGGTGCATCCCGTCGCCCCGGCAGGGAAAATTCTCCCTTTTCCCATTTCTGTACGTCATTGGTCCCACATATCCATGGACTTCATTACGGATCTCCCTGAATCTAAGGGAGTATGACTACGGTGTGGGTTTTTGTGGACCAATTTTCTAAACAATGCCCTTTGGTTCCTTTGTCCCAGTGTGCAGGATTTGGTAGATTTGTTCCTTATTTAGGTGGTAATATTACATGGGTTTCCTATATATTGTCTCCGATCGTGGGTCCCAGTTTATCTCCAGATTCTGGAGGGCTTTTTGTAAACCCCTCAGGTCGAAACTCTCGTTTTCATCTGCATACCATCCTCAAACTAATGGGCAACACACAGTGGCCGCAATATGTGAAAACAACCTTACATTGTGTGTGAATCCAAAAAAAAACATCTTAGCTGCCCTAGTAACTGAAAAAGGCAATCAAAGCCAACATTAAAATCTTTACCACCAGCATGAGAAGGCTTTGTAAGCTTGATTTTCCAGTAAAATACCCACAGCAAAATATGAAGGGAAAATAAGTCATTTACTGCCATGAAAAACTGCTAGCCTGCTGTGCAAATGTCATTTTTCCTTTTCTAACATCATTATCATACTCCTGGATGATTGCATCAGATACTAGAAGTAAGCACTTTATTTAGCATGTTAAGAAGGCTTTTATATTATAGTTTGGGTAAAGCCAGCTAGCTAGATTAAGATATGAATTGATGACGATTTTGGATCTTTGGATATTGGGGGGAAAAAAATAAGGACGAGGCATATTAAATTGAGGGGAGAACCTGCACACTTCGTTAAGGCAATTCAGGTTTAAGTATGGTCTACAGTTAGTTTTTAGTTTTGTATTTAGACTAGAACAGTGGTGTACACAGATGGTAATGGGCACTATTTAAAAATGGGCTCCCATTATGGTGTTAAGTTTTTCCAACCAAGACTAAAAGGCTTTGTTTTGGTTACCCCTTCATCCTCTTTTCAAGACTGTTCTTTCTATTCCTCACCCTTTTTTTACTAAAGATTGGAGATTTGAGATGTTAGGGAATTTTACATGGGACATATTGGCAATTGGCACAGTGGAAAATCTACATGCTTTGATTCCTGCCGCCCTTTAAGTGTGAAAGCATAATCAACAGATTTGCCGCAGAAATTTCTGTGACTGTTCTATTCATCTGAATGGTACTTGCAGAAATCCATATACAGTGCCATGAAAAAGTATTCATACCTCATGAACTTTTCCACATTTTTTCACGTTACACAAGTGTATTTTTTGTGATAAACCAACACAAAGTAGCAAGTATTTGTGAAGTGTAAGTGAAATAATACATGGTTTTCTAATTATTTTAAAAATATAAATCTGAAAATTGTGACATGCATTTATATTCAGCCCCTTGTAGTATGATACCCCTAAATAAAAACTTGAGTGACCAATTGCATCCAATTAGTAAATTGAGTCAAACTGAATGTAGTTTGTTCTCAGTATAACTACATCTGTTCTGTGAAAGCCTCAGAGGTTTGTTTCAGAACATTAGGGAACAAACAGCATCATGAAAGCCAAAGACCACATCAGATAGGCCAGGGATAAAGTTGTGGAGAAGAGTAAAACTGGGTTAAGTTATAAAAAAAATAACCCAAGCTCTGAACATCTTACAGAGAACTGTTCAATCCATCAACCAAAAATGGAAGGAGAATGGCACAATTCCAAACCTACCAAGACATGGTCGTCCACCTAAACTGACTTCCCAAGTAAGGAGAACACTAATTAGAGAAGCAATGAAAAAAACCCATCATCAATCTGTAGCAACTGCAGAGATCCACAGCTCAGGTGAGAGAATCTGTCAACAGAACAACTATGTCATATACTCCACAAATCTGGCCTTTTATGGAAAAGTGGCAAGAATAAAGCAATTTTTGAAAGCAACCTGTGAAGACACGGAGTCTTCCGTGGACATAACACTACTCAGACAACACAGGGTGTGGGTAAATCAGTGTGGCAATACTTTACTGAACCACAAAGCGAACAATAAACACGTAAAACAGTCCCAATAAATACCCAAGATGGTACAACATTGCTCAGTCTCACCCTTCCGCTCCGCCCACCTGGGATAGAACCGCTGCAACTTTGGGACTTCCAGGGCCAACTACCTCAACCAGTGACCCCCCACTTCTGGCGGGTCCCCACAGAGAGAAGGTAGCAGCAAGCTTAGAAAACTGACAGTCCATTGAGGTACAAGGCCAGGAAACCAGAGGGTCCCACCCTGGTCTCTCCGAGAGTTTCCATGGGGCCAGATGACCGGTGGGTCCCAATCTGGCTTGTCTGAATGTCTCCATGGATTCCAGGCAACCGGAGGGTTCCACCTGGCAACCTCAAACAACATATCCATGGGGCCAGGTGATTTAACCTTCCCAACCTGGTCTCCCCAAATGTATCCATGGGCTCTCTGATGGTCAATGGTACAGATCTGTTCCTTTCCAGTCAGGGCCATATACACTTAGGCCGGAATCATGTAGAATCCAAATATGCAATTAGCATAGTAACAAACATCGTTGTTCACAGACCAATAGAAGACAATATTTGGGGTTATATAAATACTGGTCTGTCCTTCTTTACTAGCCGCAGAAATACATATACATTCATAAGTAGTGTTGAGCGAGCATGCTCGACACTGCTCGGTACTCGCCCGAGCATCTCACTACTCGGGATGTTCGGCAAGCACCGAGGATTTTCGGGTTACTCGGGCGGGAGCTCGGGTCTCTGCCCTGCATGTTTGGCACTCTTTACAGAGCCAATGAACATGCAGGGATTGCCAGCCAGTCACTGTAATGCCACAGCCATGTTAATTGTGGGCATAACAGTGATTGGCTGGCCGCACAGCATCACCTCGAGTATTTAAAACCGGGCTCCGCCATCTTGGACACAGTCGCTCCGGATCAGACAGTATAGGGAGAGTGCTGCTGAGCTAGGGAGAGATTTATACTGCGGAATAGGTTGTGTAGGGTCTCTAAAGCCTGCAAAATCAAACAAACAGTCCTTCTGAGGACTAATATCCATCCCAGATATCAGGCAGGCAGGCAGGCTGTATAGGAGACGCAGTGGTTATACCAACAAACACTGCATTACAGTCCTGTGTGCTGCTGCTGCTCAAATTGCTAGACTTAGCCCCAGGTCTCAGGGGCCAGGAAAAATCCTTTTTTTTTCATCTAAATCCTCTTTTTTTTTTTTTTTCCCTCAGTCAGACTGTACAAATACCCGTCTTATTAACCTTTTGGTATTCCCCCCCCCCCCCCAAAATTGAGTGTGTCTGTGTGTGTTCAGACACAAATATATCTGTTTAAAAGAGTCTGGTTTCGGACAGATAACTAGAACTACGGTTTTGCAGTTCCACAGTTCAAATCTCTGTAGTATCCACTTTTTTGCCTTTTTTCCATAAAAAAAAACAGTTTGAGTGTCTCGCTGACTGTTCAGACACAAATATATCTGTTTAAAAGATTCTGGTGTAGGCAAGAGAAATAGAACTGTGGTTTTCCTCTTCCACGGTTCTAATCTCCTTTTTATTACCCTTTCGCCATTGATAGTGCGAGTGTAAAGCTATTTTACTTCATTTAAAATGGGCAAGGCTCGTGGAAATGGACGTGGAACTGGACGCTCTGGTGATGGTGCGTGCAGAGGATGGGGTCGTGGCCAAGGTGAAAATGTGCCACAACCAACAGCCACATCTTCTCGCTTACAGTTCTTGACCGAATTACTAGGGAAGCACACAACAACACCACTATTGCCAACTGATCAGTGTGAACAGGTTATTAATTGGATAGCAGATAATACTTCCAGTCACCTGGGCACCACCACCTCCGGTCTGTCTTCCACACGGTCAAGTCTTAGTAGCCGTGAGCCTCGACCGCATACTCCTCCTCATCCTGATGCTCCTTCCTCCCACCATGCCGAGTGTCGTCAGACAGCAACTGATCCCACAGTTGGACACTCTGAAGAGCTGTTCACTGGTCCATTTCCATATTTGGGAGCCTCACCTGCTTTGCTTGAAGTGGTGGAAGAGGAGATCCCATGTAGCGATGGCCAAATATTTGAACAGCCACGGCCACAGGAAGGCGACGCTGGCAATTTGTCACAAGAGGTGGACGATGACGAGACACAATTGCCAGGAAGTGAGGAGGAGGACCGTGGTGCGGAAGTGGAGGAGGAGGAGGTGGTGGATGATATAGTAACTGACCCAACGTGGCAGGAGGACACGCAGAGTGAGGCCAGCAGCACACAGGGGGAGGGAGGCAGAGTACCCCAACAGGCAGGAAGGAGCAGTGTGGTGGCCTCAGACAGAAGGCGGGCATCGTTCTCCGTAACACCAACACGAGGGATGTTGCCAGTACAACCGGTAGGTCTTCCAGAGTCTGGAATTTTTTTAAAGACGCTGCTGATAACCCCAAAAGGCCATTTGTACCACCTGCCAGGCCACAGTCAGCAGGGGTGACAAAACTACCAGCCTGACCACCAGCAGCATGATCAGGCACATGTCAGCAAAGCACCCGACTTTGTGGGGCGAATCCCAGGGTCCATGACCAGTGTCAGCGGGTGTCACCATTGCTTCTTCCGCTGTTGTGCGTGTAAGAGAACCCCCTGTTGTGCGTGCAAGGCAATCCCCTGTCCATACTGCATGCAAAGATGCTTCCTCCTCTCAGTCTTCACTTGTTATGGCAGTTTCTCAAGAAACAGCATCAACGTCCATGTCCACTTCCCACCGCAGCGTTCAATTGTCCATATCCCAAATTCGCAGCCAACACCCCACAGGCCACAGTCCTAAATTCGCATATTTCACGACTGCTTGCGTTGGAAATGCTCACTTTTAGGCTGGTGGAGACGGAATCCTTCCGCAACCTTATGGTGGTGGCCGTCCCTCGGTACTCGGTCCCCAGCCGACACTATTTTGCCTGGTGTGCCATCCCCGCACTACACAAGCACGTGTCCCAAAACATCTGCCACAAGCACAAGTGGACAAGTGCTTGTGGACAAGGACGGTACATCTCCCTGACGGCACACTGGGTAAACATAGTGGAAGCCGGGACCCAGTCGGACCTTGGGACGGAACACATCCTCCCCACACCGAGGATTGCGGGCCCTATGTCAGTGTACAGCTCCTGCGCATCATCATCCTCCTCCTCCTCATGTTCAGCCTCCATCTCAGATATCACCACATCAGTTACAAGCTGGAATCACTGCAGTACTGCCTCAGCCAAGCGGCAACAGGCTGTGCTGAAACTCATAAGCTTAGGTGATAAACCTCACACTGCTTGTGAGTTGTGGACAGCTGGGAAAGAGCAGGCAGATCTGTGGCTGAGACCGCTGAGCCTACATCCAGGCATGGTCGTGTGTGACAATGGCCGTAACCTGGTGGCGGCTCTGAGGCGAGATCACACAAGTACCATGCCTGGTTCATGTGCTTAACCTCGTGGTTCAGCGGTTTCTTAAATCGTACCCCGAGTTGCCAGATCTGCTCGTCAAAGTACGCTGCCTGTCAGCTCATTTTCCCAAGTCGGCTACAGCTTCCGTCACCCTTGCTGTGTTGCAGCAGCGTTTGCAGCTTCCGGCACACCGACTGGTGTGTGATGTCCCCACACGTTGGATCTCTACCCTCCACATGTTGCAATGGATTTGTGAGCAGAAGAGAGCAGTTGTGGAGTACCAGCTGCAACAAGGCCATCGATATTCAGGTCAGACTCCACACATAAGACCTCAGGAGTGGACCTGGATGTCTGACACATGTACCATCCTGACAAACTTTGAGGAGTCCACCAAGATGGTTAGTGGTGATGACGCCATCATTAGCGTCAGCATCCCACTTGTCTGTCTTTTGCAACGCTCTCTGCAGAGAATTAAAGAGGAGGCATTGCAGCCAGAGTATGATGAGATGGATCAAGAAGCCGTAGCGGGCGATTACACACAGCCCAGCCTCATCTCATCCCAACATGCATTTGGGGACAATGAGGGAGGGGAGGAGGAGGAGGAAGAACAGGAGCTTGTATCATGCGCTGTAGACGGTAGTACCTGTACAACTGTCATACCGTCGGTTCAGCGTGGGTGGCCTGAGGACAGGGGGGAGGAGGAGGAGGAGAGCATGGTCAGTCGTCATCTTGGTGAGGACACGGAAGTCTTGCCCGTTACCAGTCTGGCACGCATGGCTGACTTTATGTTACGCAGCCTTAACCGTTACCCTCGCGTTGTCAAAATGTTGGGTGACAGTCATTACTGGTTGGTGACACTTTTAGACCCCTTGCCGACCGTACCAGCGTCCTCCGTGATTCCTCTGTGCCTTTTAATTATTGGGTATCCAAGCTGGACACTTGGAATGAACTCGCTCTGCACGCCTTGGAGGTCCTGGCCTGCCCTGCCGCTTGCGTGTTATCGGAGCGTGTTTTTAGTGCTGCTGGGGGAATTATAACTAATAAGCACACTCACCTGTCAGCTGACAATGCTGCCAAGCTGACCCTTATCAAAATGAACAAGGGCTGGATTGGGCCAGGCTTCTCATCACCACCAAATGACAGCAGAATAACATAAAATCAAATACACTGTTATTTTGTGAGGTGTATTCCCATGCACTGCTTCACACGCACACATGGGTATACGCTTCCTCATTTCGGCTGTTTTTTGCTCTTCTCCTTATCCTCAGCCTCCACCATCAATATACCACCAGGGTGACCGTGGTCCGTGTTGTCAGCATTGCAAGTTCCTCCGTCCTAATTTTTGGCAGCTTTTGCTTGGAAGGCATAGGCAAAGACTATGGGAGACCCACTCCCCAATAATGGGAATAATGTTTTTAATATGCTGTACTGCATGGTTCTTGTAAGGGCCAGTAAAATCGTCTAGTTAAGCTACAGTGACCTCCACGTCTCTTCCAAGGGTCATTGATATTGTCTTTTTATTCCACTGGGACCTCCACGTCTCTCAAAGGGGCATTGATATTGTCTTTTTATTCCACTGGGACCTCCACGTCTCTTCCAAGGGGCATTAAAACCGTCTTGTTAAGCTACTGTGACCTCCACGTCTCTTCCAAGGGGCATTAGAATCATCTTGTGAAGCTACTGTGACCTCCACGTCTCTTCCAAGGGTCATTGATATTATCTTTTTATTGCACTGGGACCTATACCACTCTTCTAAGGGGCATTGATATTGTCTTTTTATTCCACTGTAACCTCCACCACTCTTCAAGGGGCATTGATATTGTCTTTTTATTCCACTGGGACCTCCACCATTCTTCCAAGGGGCATTGATTTTGTCTTTTTATTCCACTGCGACCTCCACCACTCTTCCAAGGGGGCATTGATATTGTCCTTTTATTTCACTGCGACCTCCACCACTCTTCCAAGGGGCATTGATATTGTCTTTTTATTCCACTGGGACTTCCACGTCTCTTCCAAGGGGCATTAAAACCATCTTGTTAAGCTACTGTGACCTCCACGTCTCTTCCAAGGGGCATTAAAACCGTCTTGTTAAGCTACTGTGACCTCCACGTCTCTTCCAAGGGGCATTAAAATCATCTTGTGAAGCTACTGTGACCTCCACGTCTCTTCCAAGGGTCATTGATATTGTCTTTTTATTGCACTGGGACCTCTACCACTCTTCCAAGGGGCATTGATATTGTCTTTTTATTCCACTGTAACCTCCATCACTCTTCAAGGGGCATTGATATTGTCTTTTTATTCCACTGGGACCTCCACCATTCTTCCAAGGGGCATTGATTTTGTCTTTATATTCCACTGCGACCTCTACCACTCTTCCAAGGGGGCATTGATAT
This sequence comes from Phyllobates terribilis, assembly GCF_046119375.1. Classification (NCBI taxonomy): domain Eukaryota; kingdom Metazoa; phylum Chordata; class Amphibia; order Anura; family Dendrobatidae; genus Phyllobates; species Phyllobates terribilis. The sequence goes on from NW_027362765.1 coordinate 219,394,293, forward strand.
TGTCCTTTTATTTCACTGCGACCTCCACCACTCTTCCAAGGGGCATTGATATTGTCTTTTTATTCCACTGGGACTTCCACGTCTCTTCCAAGGGGCATTAAAACCATCTTGTTAAGCTACTGTGACCTCCACGTCTCTTCCAAGGGGCATTAAAACCATCTTGTTAAACTTCTCTGAATGCCACGTCTTTTCCAAGGGACATTAAAATCGTCTTGTTAAGCTACTGTGACCTCCACGTCTCTTCCAAGGGTCATTGATATTGTCTTTTTATTCCACTGGGACCTCCACCACTCTTCCAAGAGGCATTGATATTGTCTTTTTATTCCACTGCGACCTCCACCACTCTTCCAAGCGGGTATTGATATTGTCTTTTTATTCCACTGCGACCTCCACCACTCTTCCAAGGGGCATTGATATTGTCTTTTTATTCCACTGTAACCTCCACCACTCTTCCAAGGGGCATTGATATTGTCTTTTTATTCCACTGTAACCTCCACCACTCTTCCAAGGGGCATTGATATTGTCTTTTTATTCCACTGGGACTTCCACGTATCTTCCAAGGGGCATTAAAACCGTCTTGTTAAGCTACTGTGACCTCCACGTCTCTTCCAAGGGTCATTGATATTGTCTTTTTATTCCACTGCAACCTCTACCACTCTTCCAAAGGGCATTGATATTGTCATCTTTTTATTCCACTGTAACCTCCACCACTCTTCCAAGAGGCATTGATATTGTCTTTTTATTCCACTGGGACCTCCACCACTCTTCCAAGGGGCATTGATATTGTCTTTTTATTCCACTGAGACCTGCACATCTCTTCCAAGGGGCATTAAAACCATCTTGTTAAACCACTCTGAACTCCACATCTCTTCCAAGGGGCATTAAAACTATCTAGTTAAGCTACTGTGACCTCCACGTCTCTTCCAAGGGGCATTAAAACCATCTTGTTAAACCACTCTGAACTCCACAGCTCTTCCAAGGGGCATTGAAATGTTGTTTTTAATTACCTCTAACCTCCACGACTCTTCCAACGGGCATTGCATTTCCTCCTAATTTTAGTCAGCTTTTGCTTTTCAATGCAAAGGCGAAAACTAAGGGAGACCTACTCCCCAATAATGGGTAGAAGGTTTTTAGTACGCTGTAATCCACGTCTGTTTCAAGGGGCATTATAGTTCCTCATAATTTTTGGAAAGCCTTCCATTCACTGCTTAGGCCAACAGTGTACAGAAGACCCAGTTGCTATAAATGGAAAAAATTGTTTAGTTAAGGCCCTCTGACCTCCATGTCACTTCCAAGGGGCATTGGAATGGCTCGAAATTTTTGGTAGGCATTGCACTCACTGTATGTCCAATAACTGTGTAGCCGAACCGCTCCTTTTGGTACAGAAACATATCCTACAAGACATGTGTGGTTGACTGGCCTGATATTGATGTGAATGGTCCCTGTACCTCCTGATCTTTCTCCTTTGCCACCACCTAATCCATCATTCATCACCTGAAGCTTTGTTTTAATGGGAGTCATAGAACTGGGATAGTAGCAGGAAAACATCCAGCAATCCTCGGAGGAGGTAGGATATGCGCCAAAACGCTGACCACCTCAGGCCTAGCCGCTACTACATACATGCGCTTGCATTCCAAGGAACAGAAAGCTAAGGAGATGGATGGCCTCATGATCATGAATAATTTACTCGTTGTGTAGGAGGCCGACCACTGCTGCTGTCTACTTTCTGAACTTTGTGTTGAAGCCTGATTGACCCAGGACCCGCAATCCTCTATGTCTGGAGGACCTGTTGCATCCCAGTGTCCAACTGTGTCCCGGCTTCCTCAATATTAACCCAGTGTGAAGGCGTCAGTGAGATGGACCATCCCTGGCCACATTCACTTGTCCACGTGTTTGTGGTTAGGCTGTCCTTCCCACTAAATGCACTGGGGAGGGCACAGGTAATGTTTTGGTATGTGCGCTTGTGTATAAGGTGCACCGGGACAAATAGGGGCGGGTGGGGACCGAGTATAGACACCCGCCCACCCTGGCGGCTGGGGACCGTGTGTGGACACCCGGACACTGGGCGGCTGTGGACTGAGTATGGATACCAGGTCGCCGACGCAGCCATGACATGGTGGCCGGCGTCTGCCTCCACAAGCCTAGAAGGCCTCATTTCAAGTGCAAGCAAGCTAGCAGTAGGGTATTGCAGCCTGGGGGTGGGTGGGTGGCAGGCTGCACACTTATGCTTGCATTCCAAGAAAACAAAGCAGATGCTAACTTCTATCATCATCATCACGCTCCTCACCTTGGCACTCTCAACTTCCCTGATGGAGAAGACAGGGCCCACCAGAGGAGTCTCTGGTTGTCTGGTGGGCTCGTTCAATGCTGCCCTAAAGCAGGCCAGGCTAAGAAAAGTGTGGGGAAGGTTCCCGGGACAAATAGCGGCGGCTGGGGACTGAGTATGAGACCTCGCCGCCGACAAAGCCATGAGGTAGTGGCCAGCTTTGGCCTCCTCCAAACTAAAAGGCCAGATTTCAAGTGCAAGCTAGCAGTATAGTATTGCAGCCTGTGGGTGGGTGGGTGGTTGGCTGCATATTTGCACTTGCATTGCAAGGAATGGGGGATGTACTGCCCTGGGACAAGGACTTGCACGTGGATAGTTGCAAGTCTGCATCTTCTGATGCGGCAAGGATCACTTCTGATGGGCACACTTTTAGGCAGTGACCTGGGTGTCAGAGATGCTTCCAGGGGTCTTCCCCATGCTGTTCCCATGTCTTTTCAGCACTGTATGCATGTGTCACACAGCACATGGCCAGATAAGGTTGTAAAATGTTAAAATTACATTTCCCGGTGAATGCATTTGTCACGGTTGAAAGCAATACAAAAGTGCAAAAACGTATAAAAAATGCTACTTGTGAACATAGCCCAAGGTGTGGAGGAGTTATTTATTTTACCTTATACACAAGTCTTTACCCTGGAAAGGATGTTCCTTAACATATTTCACAGGAAAACAGTTTCAGTTTCGTTTTTGAACGTTTTATTGTGAGTCCGTAAAAGTGGCTTAATATCTCTGATCACGTTGTTGACAGCAGTGACCCGGGGGTCAGAAATGCTTCCTGGGGCGATCCCCATGTCATTTGAGCTCTGTCACTATTGTTTTGGGCTCTTTTTATGCTTTCTACAGACTGCCGGGGGTGCCGCCGCAAAAATGCTCGGGTCTCCCATAGACTAACATTGGGCTCGTTGCTCAGGTCGAGCACCCGAGTATCACAGTGAGCTCGGCCCGAGCGTCGAGCACCCGAGCATTTTAATGCTCGCTCAACACTATTCATAAGTCAACATAAACACAATAGTGTATTTCTCTTGACCTAACAAATCTAATCGTCTGGCTCATTAAGATTAGAAAGCTATGTCGTCACATCGCTTCCCCGATCTTAATCAGCCAGACATAATAGGATCCCAATCATCCATTTCTCCATTTATTGGAGACAGTCCATCGGCATGTCTTTAAGCACAGACAGGAATGTAAGAGGTCTCACCTTCATGAGAACAAAAGTTTGCATCATCCAGTTTCCTCAGAGCATATTCCATGTCTTCCTTGCTAATAAACTCCACACGTAATTCACGACAACCGTCTTTTATTCATTGCATCCACACATGCCGTCCTCAGCATCCTGTGGTTCCTGAATTAAATCCGATGAGTATCAGTGGCCTGGTATTCAATCTGTTGAAGCTGGCACAGATCTTGTAGTTGCTGTTTCTAGTTGCTGCTGTATATCCTCTCCGGTCCTCCTCTCAAGACCGGGTTGGTGGGGTTGGACATGGTAGCATCCGAAACCCACTGTGTATGCCTCACCTATAGTCTGCTGGGTCTATCTACATGCCTCCCTGGTTTTGGAACCCTTTGGATGGTGTGTGCTAACAACAGTCCCCTTGAAGCTCCCTCAGATCTGCTGGGCTGAGTAGGATCCCACTGTTGCCACCAAAAATGTGGGCATAACACTACTCAGACAACACAGGGTGAGGCTGAATCAGTGTGGCAATACTTTATTGAACCACAAAGTGGACAATAAACCCATAGAACAGTCCCAGCAAATACCCAAGATGGTACAACATTACACAGTCTCACTCTTCTGCTCTGCCTGCCTGGGATAGAACAGCTGCGACTTTGCGACTTCCAGGGCTGACTACCTCAACAAGTGGCCACCCGCTTCTGGCGGGCCCCCACAGAGAGCAGGTAGCTTAGGAAGCCGACAGTCCATCGAAGTACAAGGCCAGGATACCCAAGGGTCCCACCCTGGCCTCTCCGAGAGTTTCCATGGGGCCAGATGACCAGCGGGTCCCAATATGGCTTCTCCGAATGTCTCCATGAGTTCCAGGTGACCGCAGGGTCCCACCTGGCAACCCCAAACAACATATCCATGGGGTCAGGTGACTTCATCATCCCAACCTGGTCTCCCCAAATGTATTCATGGGCTCTGTGATGGTCAATGGAGCAGATCCGTACCTGTCCAGTCAGGGCCATATACCCTTACACCAGTATCATGTAGAATACAAACCTGTGTCTCTTTCGTTAAAGCCATGCTTCCAAACTGATGGTCTGAGAGAGTCTCTGATCATTGATTCTCCTTGTAAATTCTCTTTCCAATCTCTGTTTCAATTCTCTTTTCCACAGGATAGAAAAACCCTTTTTTTATATTTACATATGTGGCATAAGGTGCAGGACTCTCTCAGGTCTCTTTGTTTGAGCTAATCAATTTACATAACTGATATAGCAGGGGCTGTTGTAAATAAACATCTAGCTAGCTTAGTATAAAATACAATTATCATAGTAACAAACAAAATTGTTCGCAAACCAATAGAAGACAACATTCAGGGTTATACAAATCCTGGTCTTTCCTTCTTGACCAGCCACAGAAATACACATACATTCATAAGTCAACATAAACACAATATTGTATTTCTCTTGACCTAATAAATCTAATCATCTAGCTGATTAAGATTAGAAAGCTATGTCATCACACAAGAAATAAGAAGTCCCATTTGCATTTTGGAGAAAGCCATGTAGGGGACATAGATAACATGTGGAAGAAGATGCTCTGGTCAGATGAGACCAAAGTAGAACTTTTCAAGCTAAATACAAAATGCTATATGTGAAAACACCATCCCCACCATCAAACATGGTGGTGGTAGCATAATGCTGTGGGGATGATTTTCTTCAGCAGAGACAGGGAAGCTAGTCTGAGTTAATGGAAAGATAGATTGAGCAATCCTGGACGAAAACCTGTTAGAGGCTGCAAAAGACTTGAGACTGGGACGTACGGTCACCTTCCAGCAGTAGAACGACTCTAAACATACTGCCAGAGCTACAATGGATGGTTTTGATCAAAATATATTTTATTCATGTGTTTGAATGGCTCCGTCAATGTCCAGACCTAACTCCCAGTGAGAATCTGTGACAAGACTTGAAAATTGCTGTTCAGATTCTCTCCATCCAATCCAACTAAAACTAGTTTGCAAAGAATGGGCAAAAAATTCAGCCTCTGGATGGAGAAAGCAAGTAGAGACATACCCCAAAAGGCTTAGAGCAATAATTACTTCGAAAGGTGTCTCTACAAAGTATTGACTCAGAGAGATTGAATACAAATCCACATCACAATTTTCAGATTTATATTTTTATATAATTAGTGTTGGTATATCACATAAAATCCAAATAAATACATTTAAGTTTGTGGGTGTAAGGTGAAAAGATAATGGGGTATGAATACTTTTTTCAATGCACTCTATATGCTGCAGAAACAACCCTAGTCAGATAAATGAAACTAATTTTCAGTAACAGATTTTTCTACAACATACTGTATCTGTCATCTGTGTAAATTTACCATAAGGCTGTGTGTCCACATTTTTGGTGAGTTTTTGACTCTGCCCATTTCCACTTCATCAAAAATGCAGCACCTTAAAGTTCCAGGAAAGTGGATAGGATTTATAAAAATCTCTGAGCTTTGACAAAGAACACAGGATTGTGTTTGAAATGCGTTGCCTATTTTTTCCTATGTGAGATTACCCGATATGACATGAACTCTTTTAACTGCGTGGATTTAATTCAATAAATTTTGCTATTTTTGGAAGCTGGTTTTCCTTCTCTTTTTTCCATTTAAACACGTGAGGGCACACGTACCCTTGCTTCCTTGCACCAAGAGCCTAATGCAATCAGGTGAGCTGATTACTCCTTTTTGTTTTTGTGTCGTTATAAAAATCTCATTCCCACTGTACTTTTTTTTCCACAGCGTAAACTGACTTGCGTGTTTCAATTCCGCAACATGTCAATTTCTCTTGTGGGTATGTTGAGTTTTATGTGCAGATTTTTCCCACAGACTTACAATAGATGTAGAAAATCCGCTAGTAAAATGCAGTATTTTGTGAGTTTCCATTGCAGAAACGCATCAAAAACACTTGTAATCCACATTTGACTATGTCAATAAAGGTTTGTCAATACAGGTTAATTTAACAAAAAGTGGACTAAAACCCCTAAAAAAATGCCAAAAAAAGTTTAAAAAAACTGGAGGCTTTTACATGATTTTTAAAGGCTAAAATTGAAAAAAAGTCTGTGTGAATAGGTGTTGCTGGCAGGAAGCCGAGAGCACAGGATATGCCTGTTTTTTATTGCATGTCAGTAATCACAAAGCTGAGAAGAATTCAGACTGATTTCTTACTAAGAAGACAGAATGTCTGCACTGGTGCTCTTTGTGAGTTGCTAAAATGAAATGAAGAATAACTATCAGAACTTTAAGAGTTAAATCATGTAAAAAATGGGGTGAACATAAAAAAACACACTTTCTTATGTGACTATTTCAGACATTGTCATTTTGTGGTATTTAGAGAAAAGAAATGTATTTTATGTAACATACTTAAACAGCGTGAAATTTTCATCCAAAACACACCTACTGAATAAAAGTAAAGGGGACCTGTCTGTAATCGCATTCAACTATAATGAACACAGCAGGGTAATTGTCCCCAGGGGTAAAAGAAGGAGCAAGGATGGTGGAGGGTTGACAGGTGCGATATTTGGATGCATTAAACACTTCGAATATCATTCAAGTAATTACTTGAGATGCATTAGCGTGTCTGTTCCATCCAGCTCCTATCATTTAATGGTAATTAGTCTGTGAAAAGATCAGCGGTGAGGGAAGAATAATTCACCAGTAACGCATAACATCCTGTATAGTCCTAGTAGGGTTAGATTCATTGTCCTTCTGCTTTACTCTATAGAATTCAAACATGACATGTCTAGTGTATTCATTGTATTAATACCCAGTAACCATATCCACATAATAAAATTTGTATAGCATAAGTAAGGATCTGAAGGTCCTACAAAAGATATGATGCAAGACATATGGGGGGTGAGTGCATATACTTAGACTTCTTAAACCAGTCTTAAACTAATTTTCAGGAGAATAAGATGAACAGCACTGTGGCTCAGTGGTTAGCACTGTAGCCTTGCAGTCCTGAGTTCAAATCCCACCAAAGACACCATCTGCAAGTATATTATCCCCATGTTTGCGTGGGTTTCCTCCAGTCTGTTCCTCCAGTTTTGTCCCACATTTCAAAGACATACTGATAGGGAATTTAGAATGTGAGCCCCAATGGGGACAGTGATGATGATTCGTGATGAGCGAGCGTGCTCGTCACTGCTTGGTACTCGCCCGAGAATCTCAATGCTCGATATGCTTGGCGCTTGGCGAGTATTTCCGGGATGCTCGGACGGGAGCCCGCCCTGCATGTCTGGCACTTTTTAGAGAGCCAATTAACATGCAGAGATTGTCTGCCACTCACTATAATGCCGTAGCCATCTTGGTTGTGGCATTACAGTGATTGGCTTGCCGCATAGCGTTATCGGGTCTATATGTCCATCTGTCGAGTCAGCAGTCTTCCTCATGATTGTGGAGCCTACTGAAACAGAATAAGGGACCTTTTTAAATGCTTAGGAAGCCTTTGCAGGTGTTTTTTGTTAATTATTTTAATTTACTGAGATACTGACTTTTGTGTTTTCATTGGCTGTAAGCCATAATCATCAACATTAAAGGGGTTGTCCACTACTTTTATATTAATGCCCTATCCTTAGGATAGGGCATCAATGTATGTTTGGCCGGGGTCCCGCACGCAGCACACCCGCTGATCAGCTGTTATTGGTGCCGGCGGCTGAGGCCGCTGGCCATAGGTGCTCACCTGCCGGGCTCTGTCGTCAAGTGGTAGTGGCCGCTGCGGTGTACTGCACATCCGCCTCCTATTCAATTGTATTGGATTTGGATGTGCAGTACACCGCGGTGGTCACAACCACTTGACGGCGGAGCCCCGCAGGTGAGCACTGCTGGCCGGTGGCCATCGCCGGCACCAATAACAGCTGATCGGCAGGGGTACCGCATGCAGGACCCCAGCCGATTATACAATGATGCCCTATCCTGTAGATAGGGCATCAATGTAAAAGTAGTGGACAACTTCTTTAACAAAAATAAACACATGAAATAGATCACTCTGTTTGTAATGGCTCTATATAATATATGAGTTTCACTTTTTGTATTGAAGAACTAAAATAAATTAACTATTTGATGATATTCTAATTTAGTGAGATGCACCTGTAGGTATTCCACAGCAAGATGCATATCTATCTGAACTAACGGTCCTTCTGAGGATTAATCCATCCAGCTGCATATATTCAGCGGTGATAACAGGAGTTAGGCAGGCAGAGATTGTGAACACCATACAGCACAATAGGGTCTATTGCACGTTCTGTCTGGTGCTGCTGCCTGTTACAGATAGTCATTGGACTATATATCATGGCTTTTTTTTGCTTTTAATCCTGATTATTTTCTTAAAAAGCAATAGAGTCCAACATTTTACTGCTCTATTTGCTTGTTAGCAAATTAGTTATAGAACACAGTCAGATCGTTTCCATCTTCAGATGTGATTCCATATTACTGCTGTACAAATCCAGCAATTTGTAGGGAACGTGCAAAATATTATCCTCCATTTACAGTTTGACAGCAGTGTGGCAGTGAAGCTATTCATACGTGGTCGCTGCCAATAATAGTAAACTACAAGGCCGCTATTTAAAACCGTGGGCGTCCTTCAGACGTATCAGATATTACTGCTGTATAAATCCAGCAATTTGTAGGGACCGTGCAAAATATTATAATTAGGGTTGAGCGAGTATGTTCTGTCCGAGTATGCTCGGGCCGAGCTCCGAGTATTTACTGCTGCTTGGTGATAAGGTTAAATCGCTCCCGTGTGCATGATTTGCAACTGTTTGACAGCTTTATTACATGTGAGGAATGTCTATTTCTTACACATTCCTCACATGTAATAAAGCTGCAAATCATGCACACGGGAGCGATTTAACTTTATCACCGAGCAGCTGTAAATACTCGGAGCTCGGCCCGAGCATACTCGGACAGAACATACTCGCTCAACCCTACATGTGAGGAATGTGTAAGAAATAGACCTTCTTCACATGTAATAAAGCTGTCAAACAGTTGCAAATCATGCACACGGGAGCGATTTAACCTTATCATCGAGCAGCTGTAAATACTCGGAGCTCGGCCCGAGCATACTCGGCGAAAGGGTTAATAGAACATACTCGCTCAACACTAATTATAATCCATTTACAGTTTGGCAGCAGTGTGGCAGTGAAGCTATTCACATGCGATTGCTGCCAATAATAGTAAACTACAAGGCCGCTATTTAAAACCATGGGCATCCGTCAGACATATCAAATATTATTGCTGTACAAATCTAGTAATTTGTAGGGACCATGCAAAATATTATCCTCCATTTAAAATGGGCAAGGCACGTGGCAAGGGACAGGAAAATGGACATGATGGTGAATGCAAAGTCCGAGGCCATGGGCAAGCTGAAATTGTGGCCCAATAAGCACCCACATCTTTTCGTCCTACCTTCCAGTCCCAATTACTAGGGGATCGCAGCACACCACTATTGAACCCAGAGCAGTGTCAAAAGGTTCTTGGTTGGATAGCAGATAATGCTTCCAGTCACTTTGGCACTACCACCCTTTCTTCCAAAAGGTCAAGTCTCAGTAGCTGTGAGTCTGGACTGCATATTCCTCACCCTGATCCGCCTTCCTCCCATCATGCTGAGTGCACGGAGACAACTGATCCCACTTACACGCCCCCTGGGGCCGTGGGGTACTCGGTAGCCGGGCCGGTCCTTTCTATTGGGGTAGTCACTGCGGCAGTGACCCGGTTCGTGGCCCAGGGCGGTCAATCAATGAAGAGTCAATTGGGGGGAATAAAGAAAAGAGGAATAAAGTTTGTGACGCCACCTGTGGTATGTGGCTATATGTGGCCGCCGCTGCTATTCAGATCCACTGGGGCTGTTGGTGATGCAGCAAAGATGGTTCAGCTCTCCACGGGCCGAGCTAAGCTCCAGGGCAGTATATAGGACTTGAGCAGGTAGATGTTGTTGGTGTAGTGCAAGGCAGGTGACGCAGCAATTAAGTGAAGGACACAGCGGGGTGCAGTATTCAAGTATTTACTCACAGTTATCAAGGCGCTCCAGGTTACAATTGCCGGTTTATAACCGCCCATGTCGTCCTGTGTCCTCCTGGGGAGTGATCCAGCCAACTCTCAGATAACTTAGGAGCACTTGAACGGGACCCCTTCCTTATGTACCTTCCCAGGTCGTCTCTCTGCGCTGGCTCTCTCTCTCTCATACCCTGCACCTCACACACAGTGTCCCGAGCCAGTGACCCCGGGCCTTGTAGGGTGACGTCCGGTCTGTCCCCTTTGTCCTATATGGTCACCTTTTCAGCGAATATGTGTGGTTGTTGGCTACGGCACTTGAAGATACCGTAACCTCCGGTTTGCTAGCTGAGTCTTGTAGTCCTCCTCTAGTCTGGGGCCGGTCCCCTACTGCGACCTGATCCCTCCACGATCAGCGTGAACTCGGGCGCACGGGTGGCATCCCGCACTCGCCGTGCCCCTAGGATCCCTTCTATCTCTGGAGCCCCTCTCACAGCTCCGGTGTTCTCTGCTCACTCTCCTCCTGGGCCTCTCCTCCTGGGCCCTACTCCTCTCTCAACTCCACTGGAACTGCTAACTCCTTCTAGATGTTTCTGTCAGTGCTCCCCTAAACTACTTCCTCCACCCACCTCCTCTACTTAGCTCCACCTTCCTGACAGGGACCAGGCCTGTGCTCTCCCTTAGGAGCTATCTGGACCTTCCCTTATGAAGTGGTGTAGTGTTGGATATGAGTGGTTGGGTCCCGGGTAGTGCTCACTCCTTACCTGAGAGTGGGGTTCCACACCTCTGGCTGAGATGCAGTACCTCTGTGGCAACTTGACCCGCAGGGGCGCCACACCACACTTGGACACTCCGAAGAGCTGTTCACTTTTCCATTTATAGATTCGGTCGTCTCGCCTGGCCAGCTTCAAGCGGGGCAAGAGGAGAACGCGTGTAGACATGCCCAAATATTTGAGCAGCCACGGTCACACGAAGGTGATGGTGGTGGTGATGGAATTGTAAGACGAGGTGGTGGACGATGAAGTCACTGACCCAAACTGGCAAGGTAACATGCATAGCGAGGACAGCAACACACAGGGGAGGGCGTGTAGCACCACAACAGGCAGGAACAAGCATTGTGGTGGCCACAGACACAGGGTGGGCAACTGTTTCCCGGAACTCTAACACAACGGAAGATGCCAGTACAACTGTTAGGTCTTCCCGAGTCTAGTTGTTTTTGAAAGACTGTCCAGATAACCCCAAAAAGGCCATTTGCACCATCTGCCAGGCCAACATCAGCAGGGGTAGAAAAACTATCAGCCTATCCACCACCAGCATGCTCAGGTACATTATAGCAAAGCACCTGACTTGGTGGGCCGAACGCCAGGGTCCAGAAACAGTGTCTACAGGTGACACTACTGCTTGTTCTGCTGTTGTGCGTGCACGCCAATCCCTTGTTCATGGCACATGCGAAGATGACTCCCGCCCTGCATCCGTCATTGCACACTCGCAACTACCACCATTAGCAACCACGTCCACATGCTTGTCCCAGCACAGCGTTCAGTTGTCTCTACCCCAGTCCTTGTAACGCAAGCGCATATATGCAGCCATCGCCACACAGGCCAAACTACTAAACTCACACATTTCTCGAATACTTGCGCTCAAAATGCTGCATTTTAGACTCGTGGAGATGGAAGCTTTCCACAACCTGATGGTACTGGGTCCCCAGCTGCCAATATTTCTTCAGGTTTGCCGTCCTCGCATTACTCAAGTACGTGTCCCAAAACATTAGCTGTGCCCTCAACAATGCAGTTACTGGGAAGTTCCACCTAAGCACAGACACATGGACAAGAGCTTGTGGACAAGGACAGTACATCTCGCTGACGGCACACTCAGTTAATATAGTGGAAGCCGGGACCCAGTCGGACCTTGGGACAGAACACGTCCTCCCGACAGAGGATTGCGGGCCCTGGGTCAATCAGAGTTGCCTCCATATTCTACAGCTCCTGCACCTCCTCCTCCTCTTCAGCCTCCATTTCCGAAATGACCACATCAGTTGGAAGCTAGAAGCACTGTAGCACAGCCTTGGCCAAGCAGCAACAGGCTGTGCTGAAGCTAATATGCTTAGGTGAAAAACCGCATACCGCTGAAGAGTTGTTGACAGCTCTAAAAGAGGAGGCAGATCTGTGGCTGTCACCGCTGACCCTACAACCAGGCATAGTCATGTGTGACAATGGTCGGAGCCTGGTGGCGGCTCTGAAGCTAGGCACGCTCACACACGTACCATGCCTGGCCCATGTGCTCAACCTAGTGGTTCAGCGGCTTCTCAAAACCTACCCGGATCTGCCAGAACTGCTTGTCAAAGTATGCTGCGTGTGTGCCCATTCAGGAAGTCACCTACAGCTTCCGCCGCCTTTAATTAAATAGGAGGTATTGCAGGTGGAGCACGATGAGATGTAGCAAGTAACCATACAGGGTGATTCCTCACAGCCCAGCCTTATCTCATTCCAATGTAGATTGGGTGACAATGAGGAAGAGGAGGAAGAAGAACAGGAGCTAGTTTCATGCGCTATAGACGGTACTACCTGCACAACTGCCATACCGTCTGTTCAGCGTGGATAGCCTGAGGAGAGGGAGGAGGAAGATGAGGAGGAGAGCATGGTCAGTTGTCCTTTTGGTGAGGACATGGAAGTCTTGCCTGTTAGCAGTGTGGCACACATGGCTGAGTTTATGTTACGCTGCCTTTCTTGTGACCCTCGCATTCTCCAAATTTTGGGTGACAGTCATTACTGGTTAGTGACACTTTTAGACTCACGCTACAAGGAGGACTTTCTATCTCTTATTCCCGCGGCGGACAGGTCTACTAAAATGGTGTAGTACCAGAAGGCCCTTGTTGTGGAATTATTAAAAAAATTCCCATTTGAAAACGCCGGTGTCAGAGGTCACAGTTCCTTGGACAACCAAGGAGTACAGGCAAGAGAGACACAAATATGATCCAGCAACGTCAGGGGAACACTGTCAAACGTCTGGGAGAGTTTTCTCAGACCCTCCCATTGCACAGGCCCTGATGCGTGGGGTACACTCACAAGGAAAGACAATTATTGGAAGATGCTGAAGGAGTACCTTGCTGACCGTACCAACGTCCTCCCTGATTCCTCTGTGCCTTATAATTATTGGGTATCCAAGCCGGACACATGGCATGAACTGGCTCTCTACCCCTTGGAGGTCCTGGCCTGCCCTGCCACTAGCGTTTTGTCAGAGCGGGTTTTTAGTGCTGCCAGGGGCATTATAACTGATAAGCGCATTGGCCTGTCAACTGAAAATGCTGACAGGCTGACTCTTATCAAAATGAACTAGGATTGGATTGGGCCAGACTTCTCAACACCACCGAATGATAGCAGCGTAACATAAACTCAAATCCAGTGGTTTTTTTTGGAGCTCTATTCCCATGCACCTCTTCACACCCAGCCATGGGTATACACTTCCTGATTTTGTCTATTTTCTGCTGTCCTCCTCCTTCTCCTTATCTTCATCCTCTACCACCATATCACCAGGGTGACCGTAATGCAACACTCACAGAATTATTTTAAGGGTTTGTATGATGCCCGTAGGGAATTTTTTTAGAGGCCTACCTCCAACATTCTGTATGATATACAGTGCGTTCATGTATACCCCCCAGGGGTAAATGTTTATCAGTGCCACGCACTTAGTGCAGTGTCCAGTATAAGAGAGACACTCCTTAACAATGGTAACAATTTTTTGAATGAGGACCTCCTCTACATCTCTTCAAAAGGGTTTTTGAGCGCGTCTAATTTTTTGGCAGCCCTTTCATTCACTGCATGGGCATTACCACTATAGGAGACCCTCACCTTTTAATGGGAATTTTTTTTTTACTGAGGCCCTCTTCTATGTCTCTTCAAAGGGGTATTGGGATGCGTCCAAATTTTTGGCTGCCCTTGCATTCACTGTATAGGCAATACTAGTATAGGAGACCCACTTCCTAATAATGGGAATTTTTTTTTACTGAGGCCCTCCTCTATGACTCTTCAAAGGGGTATTGGGGTTTTTCCAAAATTTAGGCAGCCGTTGCAATCACTGCATACGCAATAACTGTATAGCAGAACCGCTCTTTTATAATGGGAACATTTTGTTACTGAGGCCTTCCTCTATGTCTCTTCAAAGGGGTATTGGAGTGTGTCCAAATTTTTGGCAGCCCTGCCACTCACTGCATATGACGCGCCCCCTGGGCCGTGGGGTACTCGGTGCCGGGCCGGTCGTTGCTAGGGGAAATGTCACAGTGGCGGTGACCTGGTCCGTGACCCAGGGCAGTCAATCAAAAGGGGATATTTACAGGGTAATTATAGTTTTTATATAAAGTTTGTGACGCCACCTGTGGTATGCAGCTAAATGGAGCCGCCGCTGCGGAGCAGGTCCTCTGGAGCTGGTGAAAATGCAGCAGAGTTGGTTTAGCTCTCCACAGGTAGAGCTTAGCTCCAGGGCTGTGCTGAGATGTTATGGATGTTGCGGTGTAGTGCAGGGGTGATGGCGCAGAAGTAATTCACGGAGACAGTGGGGTGCAGTCTTCAAGGTTTACTCACAGTTGTTGCAATCCAAGTTACAGGTACCGGTGTAACTTCCCACGTTGTCCTGTGCTTACTCAGGGAGGGGTTCAGAAATCCCTCAGGTAATTCAAGAGCACTTAATGGGACCCCTTCTGTGTGCCTTTCTCAGTCATCTTCCTGCGCTGGCTCTCACCCTCCTGCCCTGCGCCTCACAATCAGTGTCCCAAGCTGATAGCCTCGTGTCTTGTCAGGCGACCTGCAGTCCCCTGGACCCTCCATGACCACCTTTTCGGCGATGTAATTGTGGCTGTGGCAACTGCACCCTAAAAGTACAGAAGCCTCCGGTTTCTAGCTGAACGTTGCAATTCTCACTAGTTGGGGCCGGTCCGCTCTGTGGCTTGATCCTTCCACGTCCTGGTAGATTCGGGCGTACGGTGGCCTCCAGCACTGCCCGCACCCCTAGGATCCCCTCGTTCCTCCTGGAGCCTTCTCTCCTGCTCCTCTCTCCTTCCTCCTCTCCTTATCAGTCTTGGGCCTCTCTGCTAGGCCCTCCTCCTGAGCAGAGCTCCTGCAGAGCTCCTGCTCCCACTACCTCTCTCCTCTCACACTGATCTGTCCTCTCAAGATGGCTTCTCTATTTATATCACTTCCTTTCCTGTGCTACCCTGAACTACATCCTCCACCCACACCCACTACATAGTTCCACCCTTCAGCTAGGGACCAGGGATTGTGCTCTCCCTTAGGAGCAATCTCGACCTGCCCTCACTGAAGAGGAATGTGTTGAATGCAGGTGTTAGCGTCCAGCACTCTATCCTTACCTGAGTGGGATACCACACCTCTGGGTGAGATGCAGTATCTCTGTGGCGACTGAACCCGTAGGGGCGCCACACATGCACGATAACAGTATAGGAGACTCACTCCTTTATAATGGAAACAATTTATTTTCGGAGGCCCTCCTCTACATCTTTTCAAAGGGGTATTGGAGTGCGTTTTAATTTTTGGCAGCCCTTCAAAGTCACTGCATATGATATAACAGTATAGGAGACCCGCTCCTTAATAATGGGAACAGCAAAGTATAGCCAGCTGATGGCTCTCTAACAATAGTGATGGACGACTGCTGGCCCTTTAACAATAGTAATGGCCGCCTGATGGCCCTATAAAAATAGGCTTTGTGACTTTCAGAGTCCCTCCTACATAAATGAAACGGAATGTGTCTGATCATGTCTCATACACCACATGGCCAGATAAGGTAGTAAAATGTGGTGTTGAGCCACCCCCGTAGTGTTCGAGTTCTGTTCGGTTCGTCGAACACCGTCGAACACCATTAAAACCAATGGCAGGCAAACAAACACATAGAAACACATAGAAAACACCTTCAAAGGTGCCCAAAAGCTGACAAACTGCTCAGAAGACATAACTAACACATGGAAAAGTGACAAGTACATATAGTCATGCGAAAAGAAAAGAGGTGGAGGAGTAAAAGGAGGGGGAGACACAAATATAGGCATGTCATGCCCTTCTAAAACCCAAAAAGTGAGAAGCCGACACGGCCAGTCCGTTCCTGCCTGTGCGACCTCCGAGTCGCCGGGTTTGTGCCAGAGCCGCGGTGGACCCTGACGGCCAGCCCCCCTCTCCCAATACTGGTGCCTGTCCGCTGGTGGGTCGAGCGTGCCCCCCTGTGGTGGAGGCAGGTCTAATCTTTTTAATCTAAATTGTCTCTCTAATTTGAATGAATACACTTTAAATCCTTTTACAAGGATCTATTGGAGGGCAAGTCTCATGCCAGCAGCCGCGTAATTCCAGCTCCAGTAGCGTCCACTAAAGCTGCTGCAGTTAAAAAGCTTTTATAAGGATCGAGCTCGGCGGTCCACCGCAAGGCGTCCTACCGCCAGTGCCAGCCCCTATGCCTTAGGGTGCCTCCTGATGCTCTACACTGAGTATCCCGGGGTCCCGAAGCATTTCCTTTGAAAAAATTGTGTCCAAACTACAGGTGGTGTAGCTTGCTTAACAGCTGGAATAATCCGCTGACTAGCAGACACTGCTACTAGGCACAAAGTATTTCCTGGGCTAGATGCAGTTAAAAAATTGTAATTAGATACTCTCGTTGGATGCTGAGAAAGCATTCCATAGAGTCTCCTGGCGCGCCATATATTATTCTCTTAAAAAGCTTGGGGTAGGGGTCTAGGGGACCCTTTTATAGCCAAAATCATGGCCCTGTATCGCAATACGTCACCTAGGCTGAAGATAAATGGAACTGTAGCACCCCGAGGGCTCGGTTGCTACAGAGGTATTGCACCTCACCCAGAGGTGTGATATCTCACTCTCAGGTAAGGATGGAGTGTGGATCAGGACCCCGACACCTGCATGCATTACACCACATTGCCGTGGGGCAGGGCGACCAATATGCCCCTGAGATGGGCACGACAGTCCCTGTCCCTGGCTGGAGTGGGGGGAGGGAACACTGAGGAAGGGGAACCCTGTAGTGCCTGGGAGCAGGGAGGAAGCAGTTCCTGGGTGCATTGAGAAGGGAGTATAAAAGGTGGGCACCATCTTAGTTAAGTGCAGAGAAGTCTGAGCAGAAGTGACAGGGAGCAGGGGCTCTGCATGAGCTCTGCTCCGGAGGCGGGCCTAGTAACAGAGGCCCAGGCCTGGAAGAGGGAGAAGGAAGGAAGAGGAGCGGAGAAGGCTCCAGGAACGAGGAACGAAGGGATCCCAGGGGTGCGGACGGACGAGTCGCCACCGCACGCCCGAATCCACCTGCGTGGAGGGGTCAGGCCAAAGGGGGAGACCGGTCCCCGAAACTAGTGGAGGCGGGAAACGACCCTCAGCTACAAACCGGAGGCTGTGACATTTTATGTGGCACAGCCCCTCGCTACACCCGCTAGGAAGGCACCACATAGGGTCAGGGAAACTGGTGCCAAGTTTACCAAGAGGAGGCCTGAGGCAGCCGGACAGAACCGTTGGTAAGAAAGGCCACACAAAGGACACACAAAGGGGGTCCTGTGAAGCACTCCAAAGTTATCTGGTAGTTGTCTGAGCCCCTCACCTGGTGAGCACAGTATGATGTGGGCAGCCGTTACCTGCAGAAGTGGTCTGGATAATAAGAACTGTGAGTAAAGGCCCTGGACTGCATCACTGACTCCGTGTCGTTACTGCTGCTGCCCTGCACCATCACCCCCATCCTCCACATACACTGCCCTGAGGCTATACTCCTCCCGTGGGGAGTTATACTAAGCTCTGCTGCACCCACAACACCAGCCTCAGCGGTCTGCCCTGCAGCGGCGGTTCACTCTGACTTCAATCCACGGGTGGCGTAGTCGGACTTTTAAACATCAAAACCACATAAATAGTTCCGCCACTGGTTTGACCGCCCTGAGCCACGGAACCGGGTCGCCGCCACGGAGACTACAACCACCAGCATCCACCAAAAAGGGTCCGGCTCCGGGTGTCCCAAGGCCCAAGGGGCACGTCAGAACATTTTCATCACCTTTCATAATCACCAATGGGACAAGGCAGGGATGTCCTCTGTCCCCTCTCTTATACATCCTAGTCATGGAGCACCTGCTCTCATCAATTCGCCATAACCCCAATATTAGGTGGATTGAGGTGGGAGGCACCGAGTACAAGTGCTCTCTATTTGCTGATGATGTCCTAGTATATATCACTCAATCACATATATCCATCCCTGCTGTTATGGCTGAAATAGATCACTTTGTTACATGGTCATATTTTAAAATCAATGCAGCGAAGTCTGAGGCCCTCGATGTCTCCCTCCCCAAATCCATATAGGATTCCATCCAGTCCAACTTTCCCTTTGCCTGGTCCTCACAGGGTATCAAATACTTAGGAATTCCTATTCATAGAGACCTCTCCCGTCTATGTTATCTTAATTTTGGGCCCTTTATTGAACAACTCCATACAGACCACGGTTGGCAAGTTAGAACTGTAAGATTCACTACGTGAACCACTGGTGTTTTGTGGAAAAGCACATGTACACTGTGTTCCAAATTATTACGCAAAAAGTGTTTAGGAGTGATAAGGGAAGAATTTGTTTGTTTGTCAGTTAAACTCATTGATGGTGATGTGTGTCAGGGCTCTTTATATCACTGTAAGCAATTGCAGACACCTGTGCTAATTAGTTTGGCAAGTGTGTCCAATGAAAGGCAAGACTACTTAAGAAGGCTGTCCCACATTATTAAGCAGCCTACATTTTCTGCCAAAATGGGAAAGAAAAAGGATGTGTCTGCTGCTGAGAAGCAACAAATTGTGGAGTGTTTAGGTCAAGGCATGACTACAATCAACATTGTGCGATGATCAGGATGAAGTGTCTTGGCAATCAAGAATTATGTAGCTGATTCACAGTACACACGTGTGCGTGCTGAAAAGGGAAAATTGAGGACTCTTTCCTACAGGCAATTACGTCAGGTTAAAAGAGCAGTGGCAAAAAAGCCTTGTCATAGCAGCAGACAAGTTTTTGAAGCTGCTGGTGCCTCCAACGTCCCCCGAACAACAAGATGCAGGGTCCTTCAGAGGTTTGCAGCTGTGCGTAAGCCATCCTGTCGACCTCCTCTATCCACTGCACACAAGCAGAAACGGCTCCAGTGGGCCAAACAATACATGAAGACTGACTTCAAAACTGTTTTTTTCACAGATGAGTGCCGTGCAACGCTCGATGGTCCAGATGGATGGAGTGGAGGATGGCTGGTTGATGGACACCCCACGCAAACACGGCTACAGCGCCAACAAGGAGGAGGTGGAGTAATGTTTTGGGCTGGAATCATGGGGAGAGAGATTGTCGGCCCCTTTAGGATCCCTGAAGGGGTAAAGATGAACTCCATAATGTATGTTGAGTTTCTCAAACAGCACTTCCTTCCATGGTTCAAGAAGAAGAACCGTGCATTCCGCAGCAAGATCATTTTCATGCATGATAATGCACCGTCTCATGCTGCACATAACACATCTGCATCTCTGGCTGCTATGGGCATAAAAGGGGACAAACTTATGGTGTGACCGTAATTGCTCCCCTGACCTCTACCCCATTCAGAACCTCTGGAGCATCATCAAAAGGAGTGTCTTTGATGGCGGGAGGCAGTTCACATCTAAGCAACAGCTCTGGGAGGGTATTCTGTCCTCATGCAAAACAATTGAATCAGAAACCATCCAAAACCTGACAAATTCAATGGACGAGAGAGTTCAGAAGCTCCTTTCGAACAAGGGGTCCTATGTGCAAATGTAACATCACCTAGAATAAAGTTTTGAGTTGAAAACTGTTTGATTTCAGTTTCTAATAATCTGCTAATGCTTATAATTTCAAAAATGACCATTTTTTTGTTCTTTATTAAAATGAAAAGAGTGATCGAAGAGTGTGGGGGATCTAAGAGTGTGGCAACCCAGTAGTCAGGATTACTTCGAATTCTGACGATCTGAGGGTCATGTTGCAGGTAGTGCAGCAAGAAGGCACTCATGTGTCTTGCGTATCTAGGAGCCCCCAAATTTTTTTCCGGGCTAGACGCAGCTAAAAATTATTATGAATTTTAAATCTGGTGGAACTTAGTATCGATGGCCTAATAGAATCAGTACTGCACACTGCTACAAAGCCCAAATTATTTTCCAGCCAAGATACAGATAAACATGATTAGTAATTTTAAATCTGGTGGAGCTTAGTATAGATGGCCTAATAGAATCAGTACTGCACACTGCTACAAAGCCCAAATTATTTTCCAGCCAAGATACAGATAAACATGATTAGTAATTTGAAAGCTTAAAACGGTTGGTGAGGTGATTTTAACAAATCATCAAGCTTTTACTCTCCCCAGGATGACACAGGGGTAGAAAAGTCGTTTCGGATCCATGATTTGTTCATCTTTATGAACGTGAGTCTGTCTACATTATCAGTGGAGAGCCGCGTGCGCTTATCTGTCAGCACACCACCAGCAGCGCTGAACACATGTTCAGACAGAATGCTGGCTGCAGGGCATGACAAGATCTCCAAGGTGTAAGTGGCGAGCTCCGGCCATTTATCCAGATTGCAAGCCCAAAAAGAACAAGGGTCCAGTGACAGTCATGGCTTCAATGTTTACTTGGAGATACTCCTGTACCATCGTCTCTAGGCGTTGACCATGTGTCAGACTTCTTGTCTCCTGTGGCCTTGCAAAGGATGGGCTAAAAAAGTGGTGAAATGATTCCGCAAAATTGATGTTACCAGCAGATACTGTGTTTCTGTTACGGTTTGAGTGCTGAACACTCGACGGTCCCACGGTTGGCAAGTTGGAACTGTGAGATTCACTACGTGCACCACTGGTGTTTTGTGGAAAAGCACAAGTAAGATTCTGCAACAGTCTCTGCTGATACTCCTGCATGCGTGCATCCCTTTCTATGGCAGGAATAATTTCTGCAAATTTACTTTTGTACCGGGGATCTAACAGTGTGGCAACCCAGTAATCAGGATTATTTCTAATTCTCACAATTCGAGGGTCATGTTGCAGGTAGTGCAGCAAGAAGGCACTCATGTGTCTTGCGCATCCAGGAGCACCAAGTCCCTGTTGTGTTGGTGGCGAGGTAACAATCATGCTTCCTTCCTCTGTCCTCTCCCCCCAACCTCGCACAACAGAAATGTGATCAAGGTCTCCCTCATCTGATGAGTCTTCCATCAGTTCGTCCTCCACTTCTTCCTGGGCTCCTGCACCTTCCTCACTAGTTTGGCTGCTGCCATGAGCCCTGGTAAAACCATCTCCCCCACCCTCACATGCCTGCCGCCTTGGTGCTGCCGACCGTCTGGACCTTGCAGATGTTAGCCCTTCCGCATACAACTCTTCCTCCTCTACTTCCTCCACCCCCTCTTGTGCCACCACCTGACTCCGAATTCTGTTTAACATGTGCTCCAGCATGTAAATCACCGGAATAGTCATGCTGATAATGGCATCGTCAACACTAAACATCTTCGTCGCCATTTCAAAACTGTGCAGAAGGGTGCATAGGTCCCTGATCTGAGACCACTCCTCCAGCGTGATTTGCCCCACCTCTGGATCTCGTTGGCCCAGGCTATACGTCACAACGTATTGCACCAGGGCTTGTCGGTGCTGCAACATGTGCAGAGTTGAATTCCACCGGGTAGGCACATCGCATTTTAGCCGGTGAAGTGGCTGGCCCAACGACTTCTGTAGAGATATAAGTCGCTGAGCTGCGGGATGCGAACGGCGGAAGTGAGCACACAGCAACCGTGCCCTCTGCAGAAGGCCATCTAGTCCGGGATAGTGGGCTAAAAATTTCTGGACAACCAGGTTCAACACGTGAGCCATACAAGGCACTTGTGTGACATTGCCCCGGCGAAGGGCCGCACCCAGGTTTGCAGCATTGTCGCACACGGCCTTCACTGGTTTCAGGTCCAGTGGAGACAACCATTCATGAAATTGGTTCTCCAGAGCTGACCACAACTCCTCAGCTGAGTGATTCACATTTCCCAGACATTTCAAAGTAAAAACCGCCTGATGACGTTGAGCCCTGCTGCCAGCATAGTAAGGAGGTGTGCAGGATCCCTTCTGCACAGTTAGAAACCTTGTGGCATGACCAGACAGGCTTTGGGTGCAGGTGGAGGACCAAGAGGAGGTTGAGGAGGCAGAAGCAGTGGAGGAACTTTGAGATAAAGAGGATTGACGCACAAATCGTGGGGACGGCAAGACTTGGATAGCAGCCCCTTGTCCTGCTTTCACCATAGTTACCCAGTGCCCAGTCAGCGACATGTAACGCCCCTGTCCATGCCTACTCGTCCAAGTGTCTGTGGTGAAATGCACCCTGTCACACACAGAGTTTCTCAAAGAAGTGGTGATGTTGTGTGCGACATGCTGGTGGAGCGCAGGCACACCTTTCTTTGAGAAGTAGTGCCGACTGGGCATCTGGTACTGGGGCACTGCGACGGACATAAGGTCTCGAAAATCCTCTGTGTCCACCAGGCGGAAAGGAAGCATTTCTGTAGCCAAGAGCTTGCAGATGGTGAAAATCAACCTCTTAGCTTTCTCATGGCTAGGAGGAAATGGTCTTTTACTTGTCCACATCTGAGGGACCAAGGGCTGGCTGTTGTGCTTAGACGGGGTTGAGAAGGGTGTCCCCGGCAAACTGCCGGTCTGTGAGGAAGATGCAGGCGGACATGTTAGGTTGCCTTGATCCAAAGGTGGTGCTATCGATGTCGAACAGCGCTCAAAACCAGCTGGTGTTTCCACCTCCAAAGAAAATGATGACCTGCCAATCACGCTGGCTGTTGCGGGTAAAGAAGTGGCAGGTCTGCGTCCAAAAACAGGTGTGACTGCTGTCCCCCCAGTCACAGAGGATGAAGAGGCCGTGGATGCACAAGATGTGGCAGACGGTGGTTGGCCCGGCCGGCTAGGCCGCATTGTAGCACAGTGAACTTCCCACTGCAACTTATGCTTCATGTCCATGTGCCGGTTCATGCATGAAGTACTCAACTATGTATTTTTTGGCCTCTACTTAGCTTTTGCTGACAAATGTTACAGATAACACGAGTTGGGTCATCTTTATCGATCTGAAAAAATGCCCAGGCTATGCAAGGCTTAGCACCCATGCGACCTGAAGAGCCACCACGACTTGTGGTCAGAGGCAGAGTTGTGTTTGAGGATGCAGTTGTTGACGTGCTTCCAGTACTACGTCTCTGTCCAGGAAGGCACAACCTGACCTCGTCGTCACTAGCATCCTCCTCTGCTGACCTCATCTCTTGGCTGACTGTGGGTTGACAGTAAGTGGGATCTCCAACCTCATCATCATCACCCTGTGTGTTATCACACCCGTGGTCCTCAGAGCCAACCTGTTCCTGCCCTGACAAAAAACTAAAGTTGTCGCTCCAATCAGGTATTTGAGTCTCATCATCGTCTTCCTCATTGTCTCCACCAACAGGAGTTACAGTTTGGGAATGAGGGTCTACATTATGGTCAGAACCTTCTGCGTCTGGTCCTGGATCCGACTCATAAAGATTCTGGGCATCAGTGCAGATCATTTCCTTGTCTGGATTCACAGAAGCTCTGGAGCCGACCTCTGATTCCCAGGCTATAGTATGAGTAAACCGCTCTGCAGACTCAACCATCTGTTCTACCACATACTCAGACGGGCAGCTGGAGATTTGGGAGCTGTGAGGAAGCAAGTGCGATTGGGGTGACACCTCTGAGGACTGGAGTATTTGTGATGTTGAAGTTGAGGTCGAGGAGAGCCCACTTAAAGGAGCACTTGATATCCGTTGAAGCACCTGCTGTTTTTGTGCCTCATCTGGAATTTGTAGCGATTGGCGTGGCCGTAAGAAATGGATCTTATCACATTGTCCGCTAAAAGAAGTAGACATTTTAGTTTGGCTGGAAGATGGTCTTTCTTCTGCACCTACCCCACGGACACAACCTTTTTTCCCCTTCCCAACACGCCTATTCCCCTTTCCACCAGCAGCAGGCCTTTTTCCACTCATTTTGGTGGTTAACTAATTCACAACTCTGGAGTTGTTTGCACAAAAAAACAATGGATGGGAACCGAGCAGAGCTGAGTGGCCAAACTGTGGTATTAGGCCAAAAGTATTGGCTGGGTTAGATGCAGATAAAAATGATATTGAATTTGCAACCTGGTGGAGGTTAGTGTAGATGGACTAATAGAACAAGTCCCACACACTGCTAGAAGCCGAAATATTTTTTCAGAGCTAGATGCAGAAAAAAATTATATTGAATTTGCAACCTGATGGAGGTCAGTATAGGTGGACTAATAGACCAAGTCCCACACACTGCTAGAAGCCCAAATATTTTTTCAGAGCTAGATGCAGATATAAAATATTTTTAATTTGCAACCTGGTGGAGGTTAGTATAGATGGACTAATAGACCAAGTCCCACACACTGCTAGAAGCCCAAATATTTTTTCAGAGCTAGATGCAGAAAAAAATTATATTGAATTTGAAACCTGATGGAGGTCAGTATAGATGGACTAATAGACCAAGTCCCACACACTGCTAGAAGCCCAAATATTTTTTCAGAGCTAGATTCAGAAAAAAATTATATTGAATTTGCAACCTGATGGAGGTCAGTATAGATGGACTAATAGACCAAGTCCCACACACTGCTAGAAGCCCAAATATTTTTTCAGAGCTAGATGCAGAAAAAAATATATTGAATTTGAACCTGATGGAGGTCAGTATAGATGGACTAATAGAATGATGCTATGCCCAAAAGATTTTACTTCACTAGGTGCAGTAAAAAATTGGTATTCTATACACAGGTGGTGTAGCTTGCAACACAGATAGGCTACTCCACTGACTAACACACTCTGCAATAGGCCAAAAAGGATTAGCTTTGCTAGATTCAGCCAAATGCTGTGAAAAAAACTTGCACAGCACTGGCACAGACCTGCCTGGCAAAAACTGATAGGAACTGATGTAAGTTAGTCCTGAAAAGGATTGCAATTACAATTAGTCTTTACTCCCAACCTATCTATTTAAGAGCACAGACTTGCCTGATAAAAGTCGTAGGAAATGATGTAACCTAGTCCTTAAAAGGACTGCAATCACAACTCTTCCCTACTCCCAAGCTATCTGTAGATTTGTGCGAAAATTGGCTTGAAATTAACAAGGTATAGCGCACACAGCAACAGCGGTGCCGTCTAACACGCAGCTGCAGCACTGAGAAAATGGTGGCGACGGGGAAAATGGCTGGGTCTTATAGGGCAAGGACATGTGACATACACTGCCAATGACACATGACCTTGCTTGTGTGAAAAAAAGCAGTTCGCTCCGTGTGTGCGCTGCTGATAGGCTGACAGATTGCACCTCTCCACTGTAAATGCGGGAAAGAGAAAAAAAAATGGAGATCTTCATTATTCCTGCAGAGATCCATCCCCTGCCCCTCCCCCCGCCCCGCTGTACACTCAAACTGCGTATTAACATTAATTTTCAGCATTACTGAGAAAAAATTCAGTTATGATTTTGGTGCACGAACAGTTGTCGAACATAACCTCGAACAACCGAATTTTTTTCAAATCGTTCGTGTTCGCCGAACGGCTCGAACACCGCCCAAAACAGCTCGAATTTGAGATTGGCGAACAATTCGAGTCGAACACCGCTCATCTCTAGTAAAATGTTAAAATGACATTTACTGGTAAATGTATTTTTCACAGTTGAAAGCAATGCAAAAGTGCAAAAACACATCAAAAACATAGCCCAAGGTGTGGAGGAGCATTTTTGTTTTTAGTTATTTATTAAAACTTATAAACAAGTCATTACCCTGGAAAGGATGTTCCTTAACATATTTCCCAGGAAAATCTATTTTGGTTTTGTTTTTGTATGTTTTATTGTGAGTCCGTAAAAATGACGTAATACTCTGACAACATTGTTCACAGCAGTGACTTGGGAGTCAGAAATGCTTCCAGGGGTCTTCCCCATGCTGTTCCAATGTCATTTGAGCACTATTCCCATTGATTTGGGCAATTTTTAGGCCCTCTGCAGACCTCTGGGGAAGGGGGGGGGGGCGCCTTAAAAATGCTCGAGTTTCCCATAGGCTTACATTGGGCTCATTGCTCGGGTCGTTCACTCGAGCATTCCAATACGCTCGACCCGAGCAACGAGCACCTGAGCATTTTAGTGCTCGCTCATCACTAATGACGATGTCTGTACAGCGCTGTGGAATTAATGGTGCTATATTAGTGAATAAAATAATAAAATTTGCCAAATTTATTAAATGGCATATTAAAAATGGATCTGCTGTATTGTCAGGCTGAGAATTCTGTAGTCTAACTGCTCTTACAGTAAAGAATCCCTTTCTCTGTTGATGTGGAGAATTTTGTTTCTCTGCATGCATTGGATGCTCTCTTCTTGTAGCAAGGTGTAGTCCTTGATGTAAGATGATCATGAGACAGAGCTCTATATTGCCCTTTTGGATTATTTACATTTAAATATTAGGTTAACCCTCAGTCATCTTTTTTCAAATGAATTATTCCCAATTTTGATAATTTGGTAGACTAGTGAGGAGATTTTTATTCACGTTTGTACAGTGGGGAACCATTGGTTTTCCTAGAGGATGGGGTCTACTGAAGTCACTGAACACAAAGTCACACCTTCTGTTTGTTCTTTACCAGTAGATATAATTATCCAAGATCAGTTTAGCAATGGCAACAGTTCAAAGTTCAAAGAGTTTCTCAATTCCTCATTTATATCCTATACAGTTCTGCTCATCGTTATTGGCACCCATGAAGTTTAACTCCTTTACCCCCCAAGGTGGTTTGCACGTTAATGACCAGGCCAATTTTTACAATTCTGACCACTGTCATTTTATGAGGTAAGAACTCTGGAACGCTTCAACAGATCCCCCTGATTCTGAGATTGTTTTTTCGAGACATATTGTACTTCATGATTGTGGTAAAATTTATTCGATATCACTTGCGTTTATTTGTAAAAAAAGCAGAAATTTGGCGAAAATGTTAAAAATTTTCCAATTTTCAAACTTTGAATTTTTATGCCCTTAAATCAGAGAGATATGTCACATAAAATAGTTAATAAATAACATTTTTTCCCACATGTCTACTTTACATCAGCACAATTTTGAAACTAACATTTTTTTTGAAAGGGAGTTATAATTGTTAATAAGTTGACCAGCGATTTCTCATTTTTACAACAAAATTTACAAAACCATTTTTTTAGGGTCAATATTACATTTGAAGTCACTTTTTTTATGACAGAAAATACCCAAAAGTGACACCATTCTAAAAACTGCATCCCTCAAGGTGCTTAAAACCACATTCAAGAAGTTTATTAACCCTTCACATGCTTCACAACAATTAATTGAGCGTGAAAGGAAAAAATGAACATTTAACTTTTTTTCACTAAAATTTTACTTTAGATCCCAATTATTTTATTTTCACGAAGGTATTAGGAGAAATTGGACCACAAAAGTTATTGTGCAATTTTTCCTGAGTACGCTGATACCCCATATGTGGGGGAAAGCCATTGTTTGGGCACACGGCAGGGCTCTGAAGGGAAGGAGCGCCATTTGATGTTTTCAATGCAAAACTCGCTGGAATTGACAGCGGACCCCATGTCGCATTTGGAGAGCCCCTGATGTGCCTAAACAGTGGAAACACCCCACGAGTGACCGCATTTTGGAAACTAGACCCCTTAAGGAACTTAGATGTGTGGTGAGCACTTTGAACCCCCAAGTGTTTCTCAAAAGTTTATGATGTAGAGCCGTGAAAAAAAAATAATTTTTTTCTCAAAAACGATCTTTTAGCTGCAATTTTTTTATTTTCACGAGGGTAGCTGGAGAAATTGGACACCAAAAGTTGTTGTGCAATTTCTCCTGAGTACGTGGATACCCCATATGTGGGGGAAAGCCATTGTTTGGGTGCACAGCAGGGCTCGGAAGGGAAGGAGTGACTCTTTGGAATGCAGACTTTGATGGAATGGGCTGCGGGAGTCATGTCACGTTTTCAGAGCCCCTGATGTGCCTAAACAATGGAAATGCCCAAAAAGTTCCTGCTTTTTGGAAACTACACCCCCAATGAATTTATCTATATGTGTGGTGAGCACCTTGAACCCCCAGGTGCTTCACAGAAAATTATAATGTTGACTTGAGAAAATTAAAAAAAAAACTTTTTTCCCACAAAAATGTAAAAAAAAAATTTTTGACAAGGGTAACAGGAGAAAGTGGACCTCAAAATCTATTGTGCAATTTCTCCTGAGTGCGCTGATACCCCATGTGTTGGAGAAAACTACTGTTTGGCCGCATGTCAAGGCTCGGAAGGGAAGGAGTAATGCTTTGGAATGCTGACTTGATGGAATGGTCTGTGGGTGTTATGTCCATTTTCAGAGCTCCTGATGTGCCTAAACAGTGGAAATGCCCAAAAAGTGCCCCCTTTTTGGAACTGATACCTGATTTTTGAATTGTATAATGTAGTGTCATACGTCAGTTGTGTAGGACAACCTGACGAACACTACACAACTGACGTAGGACAACCTGACGAACACTACGTCAGCTGTGTAGTGTTCATCAGGTTGTCATACATCAGAAATTAATTTAGTAGTCCATGGAAGTATGGTACCTTTTGAAGCATTCTTTCATTCACAGGCCAGGTTTGACTGGGCAGGTGTCACATTGATAAATGGTGTCCTTGCATATTCCCCTTGTATAACACACTCGGCACTTCTTTTGTGACTTACCTTTTTTTCCGCTGTGAGGGATCTGCCCCTGGAAATACTGGCCTGGTACAATTCGAGGTACTTCAGTTCTGGAAGTACTGGGGCCAGCTCCGTCACCACTGTCAAATATCAGGGCCTTCATCACTACCTCCTGGAACTGAAGGTACGAAGTAGAAGTTTTGCCTGCACATTGTGATAGAAGGAAAGCGTTGTGCATTGCCATCTGTACGAGGTGCACGGCCAGCTTCTTGGACCACACCTTGGCCTTTCTCAAAGCACTGTACAGCTGGAGGACTTGTTCAGAGAGATCAACTCCCCCCATGTACTTGTTGTACTCCACTACACAGTCTGGTTTGACGACCTGTGTAGTGGAACCTCGTACAGTGCTGAGGGTGCTGCCATCGCCATGTATGGTGGTCAAGAAAAGGACATCCCTCTTGTCCTTGTACTTCACCACCGGAAGGTGGTCGCTACATTGGGCTCTGCTCTCACCCCTTCTCAGCAGCTGCCCAATTAGCTTCTTTGGGAGGCCTCTCTGATTTTTGCGGACAGTACCGCAGGCTGTGGTACCTCACGTAGAGAGGAACTTGAAGAGAGGGACACTGGTATAAAAGTTATCCATGTACAGATGATAACCTTTATCCAGCAGTGGGTGTGACGCGCTCCCCAGGGCCGTGGGGTTTTCAGCAGCCGGGCCTCTGGTTGCCAGGGGATATCACGGTGGCTGGCCCGGTCCGTGACCCAGGGCGGTCAGTGAAATGGGGGAATACTTTTATATGGGGTTTTTCGTGACGCCACCTGTGGTGTCTGGTGAGGATCACCAGCGCTGCAACAGTCCTCTGAGGCAGATATTAGGGCAGCAAATGATGGGACAGCTTCCCACAGGTGGAGCAGGCCTCAGGGCAGTGTAGGGGATGTACTGGATGGTGGTGCAGGGGAGAGACGGCAGGACTGTCCCGGAGGAAGGATGGACACTCACACAGGGGTAAGCTTCAGTACCTTTACTGGTGATGCTGCAGGCACGGTCCAGGGTACTCCAGGTGAAGGGCGCACTTCTGGACTCTCCCCAGTGAGTGGGTATAGGGACTCCTGATCCGTTGCTTTACTCTCTAAGCTCCTGGCCTGCCTGGAGCTGGGCCTAGCTTGGTCACTGTCTCTCTCTGCACCTGGTGGTAGGGCCTTCTCTTTGGAGATCACTCTCCCTGGACGCTGGGACCTCTGTGACTCCTGGCTCTGGTACTACAATCAGCATTAGGTGAACCTGGGACCTGTAGTTCTCCTGGGGTTCCGGTGGTTCCTGCTGGGTATAAGGAGTCCCTGTAGGCACGGACCCGGTGTCCGGTACATAAATTGGGGTGAACTTACTATGCTCCTCTGCCCCCTTAGCTCCACTCTCCTTTTCCTCTCGCCGTCAACCACACTCGGGGCCCTCAATACTTGGCAGCTGGCGTGCTGCGTCTTCACCACTCTCTGAGCGTCGGCACGCTCTCTGCTCACTCAGAGCGGTGTTCCTGACTGAACACTGACAGTAGACTAACTGAGCTGCCTGGCTCCACCTTCCCTTTATATATCCCTAACGGGCTCCCTCTGCTGGTCTGAGGTGGAAGGTGGAGGTGTATGAATGTAGTGAGGGCCTCTTGTGGAGAAGTCCGTCCATGCACCCTTCTGGGTTCTGTGGCACCAATGCGCAGCAGGGGCGCCACAGGTGCACCAAATCCCATACAATTTTCCCACTCACTTCCAGAACAGGGGGACATTCAGGGGGTTCAATCCAGGAATCCTTTCCTTCATAAACTCTAAACTTGTGAGTGTACCCTGAGGTACTCTCACACAGTTTATACATCTTGATTCCATACCTGGCCCTCTTACTAGGCAGGCACTGCCAGAATCCAAGCCACGCCTTAAAAGCGATTAAAGACTCATCCACGCAGATGTCCCTTTGGGGCACGTACACTTCAGTAAACTTGTTGTTGAAGTGCTCGATGACCGGCCGAACTTTGAAAAGACGATCAAAGTTTGGGTTATCGCGTGCAAGACACCTTGCATTATCGTTGTAATGCAAGAACTTGTGGATGGCCTCAAAACCTTTCCGGGTCATGAACATTCGGAATACTGGAGTGTTATACAAAATGTCAACACCCCAGTATTGCCAAATTTCTGGCTTCTTCAGGATCCCCATATGAAGGAACAGGCCCCAAAACTTCATCATTTCTACTTCGTCTACAGGAGACCAGTTAGAAAATGATAAAGAGTGGTTTTGTTCCAAAAATTGATGAGCATACATATTAGTTTGGCCCACCATGAAGAATCCTCAGAGAAAAAGACTTTGAAAAAGTCAATTTTTGTGAGGCCGGTGGTGTCAAACTTGATTCCTGATTCCGCCACGAAATCAGGAATCAATGGCTCATAATTTTCGGGGGGCAAGGTCCATACGGGGTCAGTAGTGGGGGGCGCTGGTTAAACTTCTCTCCTGTGGTGACTGCATGGCGGTTCAGAAGCACCTGAGGAGGAAGAGGAAGAGGAGGAGGGAGATGATGAGGAGTCGGAAAAATAAAGAAATGTGGGATCCTCCTCCTCGTTGTCAGTATCGGAGGCAAGAAAAGCATATGCCTCCTCTGTTGAATTGCGAGTTTGAGATGAGCAGAACATTTTTTTTCTTATGTATGTGGTGCTTGTGTGGCGCCCCTGAGGGTTCAGTCGCCACAGAGATACTGCACCTCACCCAGAGGTGTGGTGTCTCCCTTCTCTCAGGTAAGATGGGAGTGCTGCACGGAACCCCAACCACCTATATCCAACACAACACTGCTCCAGGCCAGCAGGAGGGGCAAGACGCAAAGTAGTTTACTGCTGAGCCCTGACCCTGGCTGGAGTAGGGGGGAACACAAAGGTAGGGGGAACCAATAGTGGGTGTGGGTGGAGGAAGTAGATACAGGAAGCACTTACAGTGGATATATAATAGAAAGCCATATTAGGTCTAGGAGGTCTTTAATGAGGGCTGTTCAGAGGAACAGTCCAGTAGCAGAGGCTCAGTCAGAGCTCTGCTCCATAAGTTAGGGCCCAGGAGAGAGGCCCCAGAGGGGAGCAGGGAGTAGGCTCCTTTCTACAAGAGGATCCCAGGGGGTACGGCGCGTGCAGGACAGCACCCATACGCCCGGCTCCTGCCAGGTGTCAGGAGGGATCGGTTGCTTCATTCTATCTCCAGGGGGTCAGGTTGGTCCCGGATCCGACGTACAGGAAGGACTTCAGCATACCCAAGCGGGATTGAGAGTGGGCAGCGTAGGGCAGCGGTGAGAAAGACCAGAGTAAAGACGGTCAAAGTAGGAACACGAGAAAGGGGGGGTTCCGCCAGGCATTCCTAAGTTGCTTGAAGAAGGATTGAACCCCTGCCCGGTGAACGCAGCGCGACGAGGGAGGCCTTCACTTGTAAAGTTCACTTGTGAATTGCCTAAGAACTGTAAGTAAAACCTTGGACGACTGCATCGAACAGCCTCTGTCTGTCTCTTCACCGACACCACTAATCCTCACCGCACTACAACGCCCAGCACACCAATCATTCATCTATCTACACTGCCCTGAGGCCCGCTCCACCTGTGGGAAGCTGTACCATCTTTAGCTGCCTTGACACCTGCCTCAGAGGACTGTTGCAGCGCTGGTGACCTTCACCAGACACCACAGGTGGCGTCACGAATTCTCAGAACTTTTACTAATAATTGACACCCCTTTGTGCACTGTCCGCCCTGGGCCAGCCACCGTGATATACCCCAAGGCCCCGGGGGCGAGACACTAGTGTATCAGTACTTTATTTAGAGTGTGTGTGTCAGTACTTTATTTAGAGTTTGTGTGTGTCAGTGTGTTCGGTGTAAACTTTTTTTTTTCTGAAAAAAAAAGATTTAAAAAAAAGGAACAACCATAGGTGGTGCAAACAGCGAGCATGAGTGTGAATCGGTGAACTACAGTGGGTACGGAAGGTATTCAGACCCCTTTAAATTTCTCACTCTTTGTTTCATTGCATTTAGTAAATTCTAAAAAGTTCATTTTTTTCTCATTAAAGTACACTCTGTACCCCATCTTGACTGAAAAAAAACAGAAATGTAGAAATTTTTGCAAATTTATTAAAAAAGAAAAACTTAAATATCACATGGGCATAAGTATTCAGACCCTTTGCTCAGTATTGAGTAGAAGCACCCTTTTGAGCTAGTACAGCCATGAGTCTTCTTGGGAATGATGCAACAAGTTTTTCACACCTGGATTTGGGGATCTTCTGCCATTCTTCCTTGTAGATCCTCTCCAGTTCTGTCAGGTTGGATGGGGAACATTGGTGGACAGCCATTTTCAGATCTCTCAAGAGATGCTCAATTAGGTTTAGGTCAGGGTTCTGGCTGGGCCAGTCAAGAATGGCCACAGAGTTGTTCTGAAGCCAATCCTTTGTTATTTTAGCTGTGTGCTTAGGGTCAGTGTCTTGTTGGAAGGTGAACCTTCGGCCAAGTCTGAGGTCCAGAGCACTCTGGAAGAGGTTTTCATCCAGGATATCTCTGTACTTGGCCGTATTCATGCTTCCCTCAATTGCAACCCCCATAGCATGATGCTGCCACCACCATGTTTCACTGCTGGGATTGCATAGGCAGGTGATGAGCAGTGCCTGGTTTTCTCCACACATACCACTTAGAATTATCACCAAAAAGTTCTATCTTCATCTCATCAGACCAGAGAATCTTATTTCTCATAGTCAGGGAGTCCGTCATGTGTTTTTGAGCAAACGCTATGCGGACTTTCATATGTGTTGCTCTGAGGAGAGGCTTCCATCGGGCCACTCTGCCATAAAGACCCGACTGGTGGAGGGCAGCAGTGATAGTTGACTTTGTGGAACTTTCTCCCATCTCCCAACTGCATCTCTAGAGCTCAGTCACAGTGATCTTGGGGTTCTTCTTTACCTTTCTCACCAAGGCTCTTCTCCCACGATTGCTCAGTTTGGCTGAACGGCCAAGTCTAGGAAGACTTCTGGTGGTCCCAAACTTTTTCCATTTAAGGATTATGGAGGCCACTGTGCTCTTAGGAACCTTCAGTAATGCAGAAATTATTTTGTAACCTTGACCAGATCTGTGTCTTGCCTCAATTCTGTATCTGAGCTCCTTATGCAGTTCCTTTGAGCTCAGGATTCTCATTTGGTCTGACATGCACTGTGAGCTGTGAGGTCTTATATAGACAGGTGTGTGCCTTTCCAAATCAAGTCCTATCAGTTTAATTAAACACAGCTGGACTCCAATGAAGAAGTAGAACCATCTCAAGGAGGATCACAAGGAAATGGACAGCATGTGACTTAAATAGGAGTGTCTGAGCAAAGGGTCTGAATACTTATGACCATGTGATATTTCAGTTTTTCTTTTTTAATAAATTTGCAAAAATGTCTACATTTCTGTTTTTTTTTCAGTCAAGATGGTGTGCAGAGTGTACTTTAATGAGAAAAAAAAATTAACTTTTTAGAATTTATCAAATGGCTGCAATGAAACAAAGAGTGAAAAATTGAAAGGGATCTGAATACTTTCCGTACCCACTGTATGTCACCGAACAATGCTTCGCGGCTGCTGGATGTGCGCATGGATGTGGTGCAAAGGTGGGGAGAGTGTAAAACAGCGAGCACGAGTGCGGATCAGTGATCTGTGGTCACTGATCAGCGCTCGGCCGCTGCAGGAAGCACGAAAAAAAAAACGGACAAAAGTCGAGCAATCAAGTGCTGATCAAGTAATGATCAGCACTTGGTGGCAGAAAGGGGGATGGGAAGGGGGGGAAAGAGGGAGAGGGGGATTGGGGTGGATGAGGAGGGATCAGAAAATCCTACTTACAGTTGTCGTCTGTAAGATATATTCTGTAAGATGTATTCAGGAGCAGGAGAGGCGATTGTGGTGTCACAGGCTTCTATGGCACTGCAAGACCCAGCATGAGACACGATCGGACAGTGTGAACACCCTCTACAAAAGAAAAAAGGTTAGTGGCAAAAAATTTGTAAAGTAGCGAGCGCGAGTGCTGATCGGTGATTTGTCTCACCGATCAAAACTCGACTGCTGCTGGATGCACGCACGGAGGTGGTGCAAAGTGGGAGGGTGGGGGGAAAAATGGACAGGGACAAAAAAGTCCTGGAAAGCAGTGAGCACGGACGTTGATCAGTCACGTAGTCACTGGTCAGCGTTCGGCTACTGCAGGAACCACAGAAAAAAACTGGGGTAAGGGGGATTGGGGTGGGAAGGAGGGGGAGGGAGGAGAGGGGGGTTGTGGAGGATGAGGGGAGATCAGAGATGGACTTACCAAAGTCTTCTCTGTTCTTCTTTCAGCAACAGCAGCAGGCTCTGGAGGAGGCTCTGGAGCAGGATCCACAGCTTACCGCAGCAGCAGGGGACCGGAGCAGGAGACCCAGGAGACCGGAGCAGGTCCCAGGACACCGGAACAGGAGTAGCAACTGGAGTAGGTGAGAAGAAGGTCTTGTGGTGTCACAGGTACTTCTGTGGCACATCTGTGGCACCACAAGACCCAGCGCAGTGCAGATCAGTGTGTGACAGCTCTGTAGAAATCCTCACCAAGTGTGAGGAGCTGCAGGGCGGACACAGGGGGGTGATAGGGTAGTGACAGGCAGGTCAGAGGCCGGTCACCACCTGGTCACCTCCTGGTCAAGCACTCTGATTGGTACAATCGATGTCATCATCGATCGCTCCAATCAGAGCTGGCTGGGGCCTTTGCAGCAGCACAGGGGGTCATGGGGCGGTGACAGGCAGGTCACAGGCCTGTCACCGTCTCGTAATCCCACAGTCACTGCGCGTCACGCTCTGATCGGTGCGATCGATGTGATCGGCGATCGCACCGATCAGAACGTGTTGGGGCCAGGGCTGGGGTTACCAGGCAACAGCCTAGGATCGGTGCTCTTAGGAGCATCGATCCAAGGCTGCACATCACTGTTTCCGGCAATCTGATTGCCAGAAACAGTGAGAAATGCTGTGATTGGCTGTTCAGAATTGAACAGCTAATCACAGCAATCATGGTTGCGGGGGGGAGGCAGCGACACCCCACGGGATGCCGACGCCATCTACCCTAAGATAAGATGGTGCTGGAAATTTAATGCGATCACCGCGACCGAAGTCACGGTGCTGCATTAAAGCTTGGGCATATTAAAACATATTTGGTCCATAAGACACAGAGCGCAGATACGTATTAGTATGCCTTGTGCCAGAAAGGGGTTAACTATGTAATATGGAATATCTTCTGAAAAAAATGAATCAAGTGAAACCCTTTTATTGTATAGAGCATTGTGTTAAATACAAAAGAGCAAATGATAAACAATAATTTAAAACAATGGGAGGGAAAAATAGAAAAACCTAAAGATTGCCGTGTCACTGGTATTGGCATCCTTTACATTAATTTAAGATGGAAACACTTTTTGACTCACCTGTGGTAAATCACAAAATAGATTCTCCTCTGATTAAGTTCCAGTGCCCATGTGACATGAATTAGCCAATGAACGATGATGCCACTGTTTTAAAAAACCACATGGTAGGCCCTGTTCCTTTGTCACAATGGTGAAGACAAAGGAGCTGTCTAAGGACATCAAAACTGCTATTATTAGCAAACGCAAGACTTCCAAAGGGTATAATGCCATCTCCAAAGACCTTGGTATCCCAGTTCAACAGTGCACAATGTTATTAATAAGTTAGCCAAGCATGGAACCGTCAAGAACCTCCCTGGGCATGGGGGGAAGAGGAAAATTGACAACAGATGTCTTCGAAGCTTTGTGCGAATGGTGGAAAAAACACCACGTCAAACATCCAAAGGCCTGAAGGTCAACCTGGAACAGTATGGGGTCATGGTTTCAATAAGTACCATATGCCACACACTAAATTAAGCAGAGCTTTATGGGCGAAGGCCAATGAAGAAACCATTGTTGAAGAAACGACATATAAAGGAAGGACTAATCTTTGCCAAAGAGTACCTAGAAAAAACAGAATCCATCTGGGAAAATGTGCTGTGGACAGATGAAACAAAAATAGATCTTTTTGGCAATGTAAAGTAACAGTTTGTTTACAGACAGCACAATGAAGCTTATTAGGAAAAGAACACCTCACCAACTGTTAAGCACGGTGAAGGATCCATAATGTTGTGGGTTTGCTTTGCTGCAGCTGGTATTGGAGGCCTTGACCATATCATTGGAATCATGAAATCAGAGAATTATCAAGAGATTTTAGAGAAAAATGTCCTACCCAGTGTAAGTTGAACATCATGGGTCCTCCAGCGAGACAATGACCAAAAGTACACATCCAAAAGTACATAGGAATGGTGGAAAAAGAAAAGATGGACTGTTTTAAAATGGCCAGCAATGAATCCTGACCTCAATCCCATTGAAAATCTTTGGGGTGAGCTGACATCTGCCATTGGGAAAAAGAACCCTGCAAACATTCAAGTACTTGAACACGCTGCAAAGGGAGAGTGGGAGAAAATTCCAGGCGAGAAGTGCAAGAATCTTATAGATGGCTACAAGAATGGTTTGGAGGCTGTCAGCAATGCCAAAGGGTGTGCAACCAAATATTAATTAGGGGTGCCTTTATTGCTGCACATAATGTTTATTCTGTTTCTTTTTTGAAATGGCAACATGAACAATGTTTTACTGTTGTATTACTTTGGACCACTAATTAAAAAATCCTGAAGATATAACTTTGGTACATTTCCAGTTATTTCTGAAGATATTGTACAGTCTATGAAAAAAATGAAGGGGTGCCAATAATGGTGACCAGCACAGTACATGTGACTCACCCCCTGGGCCAGTGCTGTAGTGCGGCGCGCGTGCGCGCGGGGAATACCCGGAGCCGGATCCGATGGGGGTAGTAGTCTTCGTGTGGCGGTGACCCGGTCCGTGCCCAGGGTGGTCAAACTAAGTGGCAGTTATTGGTATGAT
This sequence comes from Phyllobates terribilis, assembly GCF_046119375.1. NCBI lineage: Eukaryota > Metazoa > Chordata > Amphibia > Anura > Dendrobatidae > Phyllobates > Phyllobates terribilis. Next base: position 219,432,445 of record NW_027362765.1, read on the forward strand.
GGTATTAGTGTCCGACTACGCCACCCATTGAATGCGGCTATGAAGCCGCCGCTACAGGGCAGTCCGCTGAGGCCGGTGGTACGGATGTGCAGCGTGGATGGTATAACCCCCAACGGGAGGGGTATGGCCTCAGGGCAGAGGATGAGGTTGATGTTGGGAGTGATGGTGTGGATGTCCCAGCACTAATGGTGCGACAAGGAAGCACGGAGACGCGAGGGTACAGTTCAGGGTCTTTACTGATGGTACAAGGCAAATTCCCCCGGGAGTACTGGCTAGTAGTTGGGGCCTGGTTAGTCTGTGAGTAAGCCAGAGTTCCCCTGGCCAGGTGGAGTTGTAGGCCTTCCCGTTAGTCTGTACCCTTCCTGGCTACCCTGCTTTCGGCGGTTACAAGTAGCCCACGTCCCTGAGTATACCGTGTGGTGCTCACCCGTATGGCTGGTGACCTGGGGCCTCCTGTTAGCCTCCACTCTGGGATGGTGGTGCTGGTCCCTTCGTTGTGACTGAGCCTCCGGGCTTTTATGGCCAGAGGACCTGGAATCCCCTGCCGGATGGATTCTGCTGCTGGGTATATCTTAGTCCCCACAGCCTCGGACTCCTGTGTCCGGTTTTAGTACCTTCTCCCAGGGCGAGCTCTGCACAGCTCCAGCCCCTGGCGCTTCTCCTTGGCTCCTACAGAGCTCCTGATGTCTATCTGTCCCTGTTTCTGCGTGTCCAGACCAGACTCCGTCTCTGTCTGGAACTCCTCTCTCTAACCCTGCCTCAGCCCCAGTTTATATAGGGGAAGTTTTTCCCCTCCCAGGACTGGGCAGGAGGTGTGGCATGCTTAGGATTCCTGCCCAGGAGACCTCCCACCTGCTCACAGACGTAATACTGCTATTACTGTGGAAACCAGACCCCTGGGGTGCCACATTCCCCCCTAGTGAAATTTAGTACTCCCGGACTAAACATAACAGGGTATAAACAATAACAATTAAATACATGAGATGGTCACGGCGTGTCCATAACCGGGAAGCAATAAGGGTGTCCATTTCACCAAAGAACAGGGAGCCGTAACCAGGTAGGGGTCTGTCCTGCCCCGAGTCTTTAACAGTCTGTAGTCCATTCCTGGGTTACGCTCCAAACATATTTACAACAGAGTTCCGGTTACTCACTGTCCATAACCTGTCAGTCCATATAAAGAAACCTGTAACTGAAAAACATAAATAGCAACGGCTACAACAAAACAGGTAAACATAAAATAGTTAAAGCAACTAGCCAACTTAGATTCTCCAACGTACGGGCATCTGGCCTCTGGTAACCCTAGTGGACCTACGGAGCTCACTAACTGGTCCTGCACTACAGGGTGTAGGAGGTGTTATGGGCAGGCTGGGCAGCTTTCTGCGCACTCTTTGGCTCACTAGGGGCACGGCAGGCTCACTACTAGCAGAGGGTTGATCCTCCTGTACTGCTGGTGTGGACTCTTCTGCCTCTTGGGCCGGCTGCTCTTCCAGCCCTACTGGTTCTTCTGTAGGCACTTGCGGGGCTGGCTGGAGAAAGGTGAGGACGGGTACCACGACAGCACCGTTTACTTGTGTCCAAGACCGGAGGAAGTCTCCGAGTACAGTCCTGATCATTTCTTCCCTTTCCTCTGCGGGTTGAGGGTTTTCTTGATCTTCTTCCGGGCTTTGCAGCTGCTCGGGACACTTCTTCAGGTGGTCTCTGGAGACAACGGCTGTGGTTTCTCCTCCATCCTTACTGATCACGCAAATCTTTGGGCTCTCATGGCTTGATGGCAGTACGGTGTACGGGTCCTTCTCCCACTGGTCGTCCAACTTGTGGAGCCGTCTTTTCCTCTTCAAGACCTGCTCTCCAGGTACCAGGGGAACAGCGGGAGCATACTGATTATAAGCCCTCTCTTGCCTTTCTCTAGCTTGAGACAGACTTCGCTCCACGCTCTCCTGCACTTTCCGATACTGCTGCTGCCGTCCTGTATCCCAGTCTGCCTCTGGCGAGGTGTCCTCGGGCATCAGGACTCCCATATCCAGGTCGATAGGCAGCTTACCAGGTCTCGCTCTCATTAGGTAAGCCGGGGTACAGTTGGTAGAACCTACAGGGATGTGGTTGTATAGGTCCACCAGATCAGGCAGCTTCTCAGGCCACATACTGCGTTCTTCCAGGGGCAATGTTTTCAGGAGGTCTATCACCACCTGGTTCATCTTCTAGCAGAGTCCATTAGTTTGTGGGTGATAGGGCATTGTTCTTATCTTCGTGCAGCCATACAGGTTGCAGAACTCCTGGAAGACTTCCGCTTCGAAGGCTGGCCCTTGGTCTGTCAGCACTTGGTCCGGGTACCCGTGTGGACGGCAGAAGTGCTGCTGGAAGGCTCTAGCTGCTGTTTGAGCCGTTAAGTCCTTGACCGGGACCACCACCAGGAACCGGGAGTAATGATCTACGATTGTGAGGGCGTAGACATACCCAGATCTGCTTGGAGCCAGTTTCACAAGGTCCAGGGCTACCATTTCCAGTGGCTGTCGGGTGATGATGGGCTGCAAGGGAGTCTTCTGGCTGGCACGGTCCTTCCTTCTTAGGTGGCACGGTCCACAGTCTCTGCACCACCTCTCGATGGCTCCTCTCATGCCTACCCAGTAGAACCGTTCACGCAACAAGAACTCCAGCTTCTTCCACCCGAAATGTCCTGCTACGTTGTGGTATGCCTCCAGAATCATAGCCGCGTCTCGTCTGGGGACCACTACCTGCCAGGTCAACTCATGTGTTCGAGAGTTAACCATTCTCCGGCACAACTTCTCCCTGTAGAGGAACAGCCTACTTTTCTCATTCCACAGTTGCTTAGTCTCCTCTGGGGCGTCTGGGTCCAGACTGGCATCGGCTTGGGTCAGCATTTCCTTCACCAGACGGACTGCGGGATCACTGTCTTGCGTCTCCGCCCAGTTGTAGTGGGGCAAGGGATTGAACGTCGCGGAGCGCCTGTCCTTCACACGGTGGGAATACAGGGTAATCCCATGACGGTGGAACGCAGGGAGCTCAACTTCTTCCAGATCTTCTGGATCTTCCCCTACGTCCGGTAAGTTCGGCATTCTAGACAGGGCATCCGCGTTGGCATTGGAGCGTCCTGCCCGGTATTTGATGGTGAATTCAAAGTTGGACAGGCGGGCCATCCATCTCTGTTCCAGGGCACCGAGCCTTGCAGTGTCCAGGTGTGTCAACGGGTTGTTATCCGTGTACACGGTGAATTTGGAGGAGGCAAGGTAATGCTTGAAACGTTCGGTCACTGCCCACACTACTGCCAGGAACTCCAGCTTAAATGAGCTATAATTCTCAGGGTTCCTCTCCGTGGGCCGTAGCTTTCGGCTGGCGTAAGCGATTACCCGTTCTTTCCCCTGCTGGATCTGGGACAGTACGGCTCCTATCCCGATGTTGCTTGCGTCCGTGTGGAGGATAAAGGGCTGGCTGTAGTCTGGATATGCCAGGATTTCATCCCCCGTGAGGGCCATCTTCAGCTGGCAGAAGGACTCCTCTTCCAGCTTTTCCCACCTGAAGGGCGGCTTCTGGTTTTTGGCTTTCCGAGATTGACCTATCAGGAGGTCCTGCATAGGGGCTGCCATTTTGGTGAAACCGGGAATGAATCTTCGGTAGTAGCCTACCAACCCGAGGAACTGCCGCACTTCCTTTATGCTGGAGGGTCTTGGCCAGTCCTTAATCACGGTGATCTTATCAGGGTCAGGAGCCACTCCGTCAGCACTCACCACGTGTCCCAGGTATTGCACCTTTGGTTTCAGGAGGTGACACTTGGAGGGTTTCACCTTTAGGCCGTAGTTTGCCAGAGCTTCGAACACTTCTGCCAGGTGTTTCAGGTGGTCCTCGTAGGTCTTGGAATAGACGATGACATCGTCCAGGTATAACAGGACCGTCTCGAAGTTCCGGTGTCCCAGACAGCATTCCATCAACCGTTGGAAGGTTCCTGGTGCGTTGCAGAGCCCGAACGGCATACAGTTAAATTCGCTGAGACCCATCGGGGTGGTGAATGCGGTCTTCTCCCGGTCTGCCTCTGCTACAGGAACCTGCCAGTACCCGCTAGTGAGATCCAAAGTAGAGAAGAAGTTAGCAGATTTTAATGCAGCTAAGGACTCTTCTATCCTTGGTAACGGGTACGCATCTTTGTGTGTGATACGGTTGACCTTCCTGTAGTCTACACACATTCTCATAGTGTTGTCCTTCTTTTTCACTAAGACTAGTGGAGCTGCCCAGGGGCTACAGCTGTCTCTGATTACCCCAGCCTCCTTCATGTCTCTAAGCATCCCCTTGGCGTGTTGGTAGTGTGCAGGGGGTACGGGTCGGTATCTCTCCTTTATGGGAGGATGGTCTCCCGTGGGGATGTGGTGTTCTACCCCCTTTACTCGCCCGAAGTCTAACGGGTGTTTACTAAACACTCTCTCGTACTCTTGAACCACCCGATAGACTCCTTGTTTCTGGTGTGAGGGAGTGGAGTCGGTACCCAGATGTAGTTGCTGACACCAGTCCCCCACTGGTTTCTTAGAGCCGTTACCTTCCTCTGGTTGAGATGGAGGCAACGGTTCCACGGCCTGTACAGAATTCTGGTTTATGGTGAACAATTTAGCTAGCGTGGCATACCGGGGCAGGTGTACTTCTCTCTCACCGATATTTATGATGCGAACGGGCACCCTCCCATGGCGTACATCGACCACCCCCCGTGCTGTCAAAATGGTGGGCCTACTGTCTGAGTAGACGGGTTCTACCATTGCTTGGTAGTCTCTACCTCTTAGACCAATAGCTGCCCGGCACCAAATCATCATCTCACTTTTTGGGGGCATGGCAATAGGGAACGGGTCACACATTCTCACGCTACCTATCTCACCACCAGATAGTTCCACCTGTTGCCGCTTCATCAGTGCCCGGATCTTTTTTGGAGCACACGCTGCTGGCCGGAACTGGCGTTCTTGGCAACCTGCTGTAAAATGAGAATCACCTCTGCAAGACAATTTTCAATTACATTGGTTCCCAGGGTGATTCTAGGGTGACTCTCATGACGGTCGATGTCCACTATAATCAGTCCTTGTGCCACTAGTTCGACTTTACCGATTTTAATGGTCACCTCCTTGAATCCCACCTGCGGCACGGGCTGACCATTGCTGGCGATGATACTCAGGTCGTCATCTGGGTAGCGGGTTATGTCCGAGTCATTCCAGTACTGCTTGAAGAGCACGTACGGGATGGTGGTCACCTGTGACCCGGTGTCTAGTAGGGCACTCATAGGAATGCCATCCAGTACCACAGGCAAGATTGGACGTCCCCCTATGTATTTATCACGCCAGTTTGATGGGCCTGATGATCTTATGCCTGGGGGTTGGCCCTCTACCCCAGGTTGTGCCCATTTAAATGACAGTACCTTGCTACATGTCCAGGTTGATTGCAGCGGCGGCAGATGGGTCGTCCGTCCTCGTTGTATCTGTCGCTGGGTCTTCCTCTGGCCGGTGGGGTCCTCCTCAGTCGGCGCCACGGGACGTCCTCCGGTCCGGATGCCAGCTGGATCTTTCCTGGAGAAGAGACCTGTAAAGACTGCACAGTTCTGGTTAGCGCAGCAACGCTCTTAGTCAGCTCTTGGACCTGATGGTGCAGGTCTGTAGCCGGGTCACTGTTTAAAGCCTGCGCATCAGCTCCCACAGGCTCTGCAGACAAGGGCGCCGTCTCCTGGTGATAAGTGATAGCAGGGCGCCTGTGGGTCACAGCGCCACCTGGTGCTGGTTCTCGGAGCACCCGGATGGCTCTGTCCTTGAACTGTGCAAAGTCCAGGTCAGGGTCCTGTAAGGCCATTGCCCGCAACTGGGTTCGGTGGGCATTGCACAGTAGACCCTCAATGAATTGTTCAGTCAACAGCTTATCTTCATTTCCCACGCTGTCAGGGTCTGCCTGCTTAATGGCTCTCAGGGCCTCTTGTAGGTTTAGAGCATAGTCTCTTATACTCTCATGTGCCCATTGTTTGCACGCATAAAATCTTAGTTTTATTTCGGCTGAGGTGCGGGTGTCAAATGTGTCTTTCAGCTGGGTTAGTATGTCTCTGACAGTCCTCTTCCTCCCAGGTGGCCAGGACTTTACCTCCCTTTGGGCTGCCCCGATTAATTGGGCCACCAGGATGCTCACTTTTTGCGCCTCCGTGAGGGGATACACTTGGAAGAGGCTATCCAGCCTTTCTCTGAAGTCATTTAGGGTATGTGACTCCCCTGAGTACTGGGGTAGCCAGGCTGCCCCCGGGATATAGGGCATGGTGAAAGGCATGACCGCAGCAGCGGTGGCGCTGGCGGCGGCTGTGGCGGTGAAGCTCTCCTCCGTATCCGACATTCTCCTCCCCCCTAGTGGACCGTGGCCTACCTTGCGATGATCCTCTTCCGTAGGCCGCGGCTCCGCAGTGGACCGTCAGGGTTGAGGACCTTCCGTCGCGCTCCTGTGACGTCGGCGTCTGCTGGGCTCCTTCCAGGACCTTACGCAACGTCCGGACGTGAGGCGGGGCTTCAGTTCTCGCGGGCTTTCGGAGTCCACGCCCCTCTTCTTCCCGCGCGGCGCCCTCAAGATGGCGTCCAATGGCGGGAAAACTCCACGGATGGCGGGAAGAAGGCAGAAGATGGCGTCGGATGGCGGGAATCGGCTCCAGATGGCGGGAAACGACTCCGGACGGCGGGAAACTTCACCACAGGTAAGTATAAAAAGTCTCTTTTTTCAGGCACGCAGTACCCGGTGGTTGCGGGCACGTAATCCTGCCGACTACGCCAAAGTTGACTCACCCCCTGGGCCAGTGCTGTAGTGCGGCGCGCGTGCGCGCGGGGAATACCCGGAGCCGGATCCGATGGGGGTAGTAGTCTTCGTGTGGCGGTGACCCGGTCCGTGCCCAGGGTGGTCAAACTAAGTGGCAGTTATTGGTATGATGGTATTAGTGTCCGACTACGCCACCCGTTGAATGCGGCTATGAAGCCGCCGCTGCAGGGCAGTCCGCTGAGGCCGGTGGTACGGATGTGCAGCGTGGATGGTATAACCCCCAACGGGAGGGGTATGGCCTCAGGGCAGAGGATGAGGTTGATGTTGGGAGTGATGGTGTGGATGTCCCAGCACTAATGGTGCGACAAGGAAGCACGGAGACGTGAGGGTACAGTTCAGGGTCTTTACTGATGGTACAAGGCAAATTCCCCCGGGAGTACTGGCTAGTAGTTGGGGCCTGGTTAGTCTGCGAGTAAGCCGGAGTTCCCCTGGCCAGGTGGAGTTGTAGGCCTTCCCGTTAGTCTGTACCCTTCCTGGCTACCCTGCTTTCGGCGGTTACAAGTAGCCCACGTCCCTGGGTATACCGTGTGGTGCTCACCCGTATGGCTGGTGACTTGGGGCCTTCTGTTAGCCTCCGCTCTGGGATGGCGGTGCTGGTCCCTTCGTTGTGACTGAGCCTCCGGGCTTTTATGGCCAGAGGACCTGGAATCCCCTGCCGGATGGATTCTGCTGCTGGGTATATCTTAGTCCCCACAGCCTCGGACTCCTGTGTCCGGTTTTAGTACCTTCTCCCAGGGCGAGCTCTGCACAGCTCCAGCCCCTGGTGCTTCTCCTTGGCTCCTACAGAGCTCCTGATGTCTATCTGTCCCTGTTTCTGCGTGTCCAGACCAGACTCCGTCTCTGTCTGGAACTCCTCTCTCTAACCCTGCCTCAGCCCCAGTTTATATAGGGGAAGTTCTTCCCCTCCCAGGACTGGGCAGGAGGTGTGGCATGCTTAGGATTCCTGCCCAGGAGACCTCCCACCTGCTCACAGAGGTAATACTGCTATTACTGTGGAAACCAGACCCCTGGGGTGCCACACATGGAAGTACGGTCCCCAGCATATTTATCGACTGGCAGGAGGAAAGATGATGCAGCAGATGCAAAGTCAGAAACATGGCCAAGAATCATCACCAGGAAAGCAGTCAGGATGAAACAACCTGGAGAATGAGGCCAAACCAGGGTTCAGAATCAAGCATCGAGACAGAAGCCTAATCTGGCAGTAAATCCAAGATCGGTATCATTGTCATAATCAAATAACAAATAGAAATGGGAGCTTAACAATGGATATTCCTTAAAGAAGCCCTCTCATGAAGTTTTTAATTTATTAAATCTGTGTATACATGCATGTAGTGTATTGCGTGCGTTAATATATTCACCTACTGCCGCCTTCTCCAGGATCCAGCTCCGTTCCGCTCCTCTTCTCACTGATTTCACTACACTTCAGATTAGCGGGCTCACTTTTTGCTCTATATGTGAGCCAGAAGACTCTTTACAATGTAAGTCTATGAAGACTTACATTGTAAAAGCCACTTGAAAGTCACATAGAAGTAGTGTGACCAGGAGAGTCTAAAGAGTGGTGACAACACTGAGAAGAGGAGTGGAATGGAACTGGATCTCAGAGAAGGCGGCAGTAGGTGAGAATATTTATACATTTACACTACACTAAAGAAACATATACACAGATTTAGGCTAAGTTTACACATAGCGTTTTTGATGCATTTTTGCGGCTTTTTTCCGGCCACGAAAACGCTTGTTAATCGGTCTGCCATGCATAGCAATGTGAATTTGGATGTGCTGTGCACATGATGTGTTAATTAACGCGACGAATTCGCATTGTATTGCAAAACTCAGCATAGCCATTTCTAGCTCGATCATACCGCAAATTCGTGGCCATTGAGTTACATTGAAACTAAGCATGGATGGGAGAAGAAGTAGCCTTCCTAGCCAAGCCGGCTACCACTCTCAGTAAAAAAAGATGTAAAAAAGTTAAAAATAAAAAATAAACCTCTATACTCACCTGTTCGGTGGCCCCCAGCGGCAATCTTCTCCTCCCGGCGGCCGGCGGTACTTACAGGACCTGCGCTGATGTCACAGATCAGCTGATGGTCACGTGACCATCAGCTGATCGTAAGATCACCGGGGTTGATCTTCAGCTGATCAACCCCAGTGACCTCCTGCAGCATGTATACTGACAGGGGTGATTTTACACCCCTGTCAGTATACATTGCTGTATTCTACAGCAGTGACATCAGTGATGGCTGATGTCACTGCTGTAGAAGTGACACGAATCGTCTTGGGACACTCGGTGGTACATGGATTGCGTCGTTGATGGCGGACAGGTGTTTTAGTGTTTTACGTTTTTTACGTATTTTACGTTTTTTTCAGGAGATCGAGGGCTTCACGGACCCGTGTAATAAAAAAAATTGTAGAACCGTGTGTTTTTTATTTCATTAAAATACTTTATTCTGGCCGTGTCTTTTATTGAAAAAGCGGCGACCATTTTACTACGCAGTTAGTCTTAAAGTTGCCCTCCAATACAAGGCTGACTTGAACCCCAACCCCATTACCCCACTCGCCACCACTACAGGGCAGTGGGAAGAGCAAGGCTTAGTGCCAGATTTGGCGCATCTTAAGGATGCGCCATTTCTGGGACTGCTGAGGGGTGATATTAATAGCCGCGGAGGGGGCTAGTATCCATGGCCCCTTCCCTGGCTATTAATATCAGCCCGCAGCTGTCTAGTTTAGCCTTTGCTGGTTCAATTTTATGGGGGGACCATACATCAATTTTTTTCTGGGGCCCCCTGTAATCTAGCCAGTAAAGGCTAAACAAACAGCTGTGGGCTGATAATAATAGCCAGGGAACATTGTTGGCTAATGGCCCCTTCCTCGGCTACTAATATCAGCCCACAGCAGTTGGATTTCCCTCTGCTGGTTATAAAAATGACGTGGGAGCCCACGCCATTTTTTTTTTAAGTTTTCGGCTCTGTGCCCACGATCCGGACATAGCAGCGCTTTGGATGCATATTTTTTGCTGCATCCAAAACGTTGCATTCTATTGAACGCAGGTGAATCCACATGTGTTCACTGAACCATGCGGATTTACTACATTCAATACTTTCTAGTGGTCAAATTTCTGTTGCGGAGACTAGCTACTCCGCAAGAGAATTTGACATGCTGCAGTCCTGAAAGACGCGCTGCATGTCAGTGTCCACGGGTGATTCGCAGCCTCTGATGCACGCCTAGTGGACATGGGATTTCTAGAGATCTCATCCTCTATGCTGTAACATCTGGACACTGCGGGTTTGACGCTGTTTAAACATGCAGCGTCAGACCTGCAGCAGCTTCTGATCGTGGCCACGTACCCAAACTCACCCGCAGCATGTCAATTTCTGTAGCGGACACACCAGTCTCCACTGCAGATTTTGACGGATTGAAGTGTCATTATATGTGGTGGATTCACACGTACCGACAACAAAAGTGCGGCATTAGAACACCGCATTTTGGACGCAACAAAAATACGTTGTGTCCAAAGCGCTGCTGAGTGTTGATCGGGGGGACGTAGTGGCTAACGAACCAGCTGTGAGATGTTAATTATGGCCAGGGACCATGTTTGCCTAATGGCACCTTCCCAGGCTAAAATTAGCAGCTCACAGTAGCAGCAGAAATTACATGAATAGAAATGCTAATGAAGATTGGGTGAATGGGACTAGCTGACACCCAGCTGTTTTGTTTGGTGATGACAAGGTGTCAATCAGACCTTTTCATGGCCAAACTTAATTAAAGTAAAGAGTTAAATAAACACACAGACACAGAGTAAACACTTTATTTGAAATACAACAGACACATTCTTTAATCATTTAAATGAACCAATATACTCACCCCAGTTCTTATGGTAATCCAAGGGTTCAAGCAATATCCCACCAAATATCTTTATTTAGCTCCAAAAAGCATACATTGATGTACAAAAACGCTTAAAAAGAGGCATGTAAAAAACACATCAAAAACGCATGTAAAATCCTCGTGCATTTTTTCTGCCATGGAGAGGCAAAAACGCTCAAAAATTTCTGCTTCAAATCTGCATCGTGCGCACATAGCCTTAGCAAAAAAATTGTAATGGGAGTACTTCTTTAATCTGCAGGTGAGGTGGTAATTATGCAACCAAACTGATGTCATCAATTAGCACCAATTGACTGAGCAACCTGATGCAGATGACAACAGATATAAGGAGAGTAGCGGTTGGGAGTAGGACCAGTACTACCACAACTGTGGTAGTTTCTTGTAGTAGTCTTTTTTCTTCCGTTTTAGGAGTGGATAGAGATACAAAATCCATTCATAGGCTTCTTACGATGGTTGAATCTGAAATCAGACATATGACAGAATAACAACTGGGATGAAAATGGAATTGGAGGGTGCTGTGCCCGATACTGCGTGTTAAAGACTGGTGTACTTGAACTGTCCCGTAAAGTTGAACTTGTTATAATTAACCGGGTGTCCTCTGATGCGTGCTGCTGATCATGGACCTAGGGACCTGGATGCAGCGGAGTGAGTACAATGTACTACCCTAGGCACCTTATAAAACACTCTTTTGCAGGGGCGAACACTGACATTGAAGGGTCCCTGTGCAAGCCTTGTGTCTGGGGCCCCCATCCCATCCATTAAGCCACACCTGCATAAACACACACATTTGCATTCACATTTACATTAGGAACAATATAACAAAACGTGCACGTGCAAATACATAATATACTTGCATTTAGACATTAAACACTCATATATAGTACAAACATGCACACAAGCATAGTTAAGAGATTTATATATACACATACACAGCATATATTCAGTGACTTTTCTTGATGCACTTGTTTAGTGAAATTTTTTGTTCATTCATTCATTGTTGTAACAGCCATGCATCTTTATTTTTATGCAAGTTTTGTTTTTGTTGTGAGACCAACTGTAAATGTTTTGGCCATTTTGCCAAACATGTATATAAGCGTTTCATTTGTGTAAACATTTTCATGGATTTAATGGCGACAAAGACACAATCAGGCCATTTTTTACATAATTTACAATGACTATAAACAATCTGTTCACAATATTGTATAATGTTTTGATTACAGGGACACCAAATCTCCCCATATTATTTATTGGTTTGTGATGTTTATTTATAAAGCGTGTATTGAAACATATGATTATTATAATTGTTTTTAATTATTTTTTAATAATTTTGCAGAAAAAAAATCTCTAATATACAGGTATATAGAAATTCACTGGTTTATAGAGATGCATCTCTAAGAACCAGTACAATATGCCTATAAAGAAGAAGAATGTAAGTTTATAAGAGACAGAATGAGGGTCTCATAGACTTTCATTGAAAGCTAGTGATTGTTAGCTTAGACTTCCGGTCAGCCAGGAGCTGCAATCAAAAGATGGTGGCATGGGACCGGAGCGTTGCCAGGAAGACCAGAAGACTGCAGCTGGTAAGTATTTTACTACAGGCAAGTGACATACATTAATCATACCACTCCAGGGTTGAGATAATAAAAAATCACCAGAGTCATGCATTTGTAAGAGTGGTGGACTGTGCTGCTGTCTTCCTACTCCTGAAAATACCACTCGTGTTAATATTGTGTAATTTGAATAGTGTTATGCGCTTCTGTGCATCTAGTGTGTAATGTAATATAGTGTAGTATAAATACTGTTAATATAGCAATGTAAAGTATAATATGCATATTGTGTGTACTGGATAAGGACAATAGGCTTAGCAGAGTACTGTTATAGGATAGTAACTGTAGTTAGCTGAAGGTATAGAATAAGATACATTTAATGTTTAGGACGAGACCACAGTGGGAGGGTGAGGGGCTATTGAAAATCAGGCACTTTCTGGTAGTGACTCAGATAGGGAAGTACAGTAACAAGGTCAAGCTCAAGTGCAGTGGGCTGCTAGTGCCATCATGTATTTATCATTCAAGGCAGTGGGAGGCTACACTAGAAACCCGTGCAGACATTCTGGCAATGTCAGGAGCTCAAGGCCCAGCATAGGGGCTAAAGGGTGCCTCGTGTCTTCTGATGCAGAGGGGAAGAGGTATGCGGAACAACATGAAGGGAAGGTGACGGGTCCTGGGTGCACTGCAGAAATGGACAGGAAATCCCTGGGGCTGACGGAGCCAGCGTTCATAGGGATAGTCCAGGAGGAATGGATGGTAGGGCTGAAGGTGTGTTGTGCTAAGGAATTAAAGAACAAGAAGTATTGTGCCCTTTCTCACTTGTTACCATCTGATGAACATTAACTGTCCAGTAAACGTTTGCTTGTTAAAATGAACTTGGTGTCCCCTGAGTTGAGTGCGGCAGCTCGTGAAGATAGAGACCTGGAGACAGCAAAGGCCTGCGGCCTACAAGTGAGTGTGATTCTCCCCACATCTGACCACACACTGGGACTGGAAAGTCCCCGGGCGCTGTGGAGCAGCAGCTTGGCCATGGCTACCACTCGTGGTCACTTTACACTTTAACACAATTTGTGAAAAAGTTAGAGTAGATGGATTTGTACCACAATCATTTAAAATTCCACATAATACCTTCCAACTAGATTATTTGGTTCACTAAAATATGCAATCTTTCTAAATACTGTATGTATCAAGCACACTTGATTAGCAGCACCTGCCTCCAATTACATTCTTATTAGATATGGAAGACGTAAAGATGTACTTATTTCATTTTCTTAGCTACATCTTTACTTTGGCTTATTTTTGGTGAATAATTAATAGGGTAAAATCTGTAATGTGTCATTTGTCACATGAGATTAAATCTAATTCCAGGATTTAGCTAGAACTAGATAATTGCCAATCATATCCTCATATGTAAAAACACACGTATGACTGGGAGATCTTCTATCTCACATTATACAAAACCGCTCAAAAACTTTACTTATTATTCAAAACAAAATCTGTCTGACACACATAGAATGACACAGAAGAAATCAATTATAGAGCGAGAGTTGAGATCATTTGACATTTATAAAAGTAAATGCAACCACTATACATAAATCTACATTAAAGTATAGCAGTATAAAAAAAATCTAGCTTTAAGTAAGTGTTCCCACTATTACTGATATTACTCACCTGGTGAAGTGGACGCATGAAGCTGTAGGTCAAGGTGGACACAAGGACCCATGATATTGGCACAGCAGGCAGAAAGTCACATATAACAATTAAGATCCATACACCAGGGTATGTTGGATGGCAAACAATGAAACGAGGCAGGAAACGCCGGAAGCCACAGGAAGAGGAGGGCAAATGAAGAAGAAATTACAGGTCTGAAGCAGCACTCAGATGGAGGTAGCAAAATCCAAAGGAGACTGTAGTGTTATGTGAACAGTCTCTAATATTAGTTTTCTGATGCTTACAGCATACAATGGGTTAACCAGCATGTCACAGAATCAGCAGATGCAAGCTTTAGAATCCAAAGTAAATTGTAACATAATGTGAACAGACTCTAACAACAGTTCATGATGCTTACAGCAAATGATTGGTTACCTAGGAGGTCATAGAAGCAGCAGATGCAAATAATAGAAATCAATGGAAACTGAGGAGATGATGGCTACAGAAGAAACTGAATGGTGGCAATCTTCAAACAAACAGCAACTGCATTCATTATAGTCTCAATACTAAGACACAGAGGTGTGTCCAAGTGAGCCTTAAAAGGCCTTGGGAGATGGTGTAACTGAGGAACGCTGGGTCACTTGTAAAACTTGATGTGGAGCACAACAAAGGGCAGTACCTATATGGGGAGAAAGCAGAGTTCGGCCATGAAAGGTGTATAACAATTATTTAATCCTTCTGCAACTTGGTATACTTTGATTTTTTTCACTGTACTATTCACTTTATGTTGAGAATTGCATGTTTTATACTTATGGGAGAATTATGTAATCCTCATTGTTTAATTAGTGATTTTTTTCTCACATGTGCATGAATATCTTTTTATCATTTGTGACTTATTTTTAGCCATGTATTATTTAATAAAGTTAAATATTTTAATAAGGATGAAATTATTTTTATTTCCATCCTGGCTTAATTATTCCTATTGGACAATTCTCTAAGATATGCTTATAATTGTTAAACAGCAGAAATTTGAATGAAGGGCCTGGAGTGAAAGTTAAATGTTGCAGCTTCAAAGTTTGTGATGTAGTTAAAAATTTTACGAACCTACTTTGTAATATAGAATAACAATAAATGGTGGGGATGCTTAATTTAAAAATGTTGTCCTTTTTAGACAATTCCTGCTTGTTAAAGGAGCCCTCTGACAGTAAGCTGATCACACATTGTACCCGGCTGAAAACTATGAGGATCAGTTGAAATCTGTTGAAAAACCTGCCAGTAATTTGTAATTTCTGTAGCAACACCATATTGTAGGTTAAATAAAAAAATACACCTTGCCCATTATAATCATTGGAAAGTTTTTGTAATGCAGGACAGGACAGGTCCTCAGGAGCGAGAGGCAATTCTTTCTAAAGGAGCTTTCACACTACGTTTTGGCACCCGTTTCATTGGTCCCGTCGGGGTTTACATCCAAACCTCCCGCAAAATGTTATTCGGGTTTATGCACCGACGGGGCCAGAGACTATAATAGTGCCGACAGAGTGATCGTGTGCTCTGTATTGCATAATTTTCAGGCATGTACGCCTACTAGAGAAAGACACCCAGATGCAGCCTACTACATCTGAGTGTCCAGTACGCCCAAAAATGATACATATCAGAGCGCACGTTCACTCTGTCTACACCATTATATTGTATGGCCCCATTGGCACATACGGCTGATACCTGTTTTGCGGGGCTTTTAGAAGCAAGCCCTGATGGGACCAACGAATGGGTGCCAAAATGCAGTGTGAAAGCAACCTAACTGCTCTTCGTTCTGACCAAGAACACAATATTACAATATGCAATATTTTGTGGTGGTGCCCAAACGTCTGGAGACCTCTGTTAAATTCCCTTTAACGTCCTGGGAATAGAACTTCCTCAGCTACATGTAAATTGTCGCAAGCCTGTGTTTAATTATCCCCTGCCTCTGCCAGGGCAAAATACCCTTGCATTTTAATTGGGTTGTAGCACCTCTTGGCTGCCATTTGTTTACAAGTCACTAGTGCTGTGTGTGTCAATTTGCATAGGAGCAGATGGTCCAAGTGTTAGCTCTTGGTCCTTTGACAATTACTATAGGGGAGGGGGGAATGAGGTGTGTGGTAGAAATTGTTAATACTTTTCTTAATATCTCCATGACATCTCCCCCTCTTTGAGGTGGCATAGGGGCTGATTTACAGGTCACCCCTTTAGCCTAGCTCCTCGATATCTCCTTGATGGGACAGCCCATCGGCGGCGTTGCCATGTTATCATAGAATCATAGAATCATAGAATGGTAGAGTTGGAAGGGACCTCCTGGGTCATCTGGTCCAACCCCCTGCTCAAAGCAGGATTCACTAGATCATCTCAGACAGATGTCTGTCCAGCCTCTGTTTGAAGACGTCCATTGAAGGGGAACTCACCACCTCTCGTGGCAGCCTGTTCCACTCATTAATCACCCTAACTGTCAAAAAGTTTTTTCTAATATCTAATCTGTATCTCCTCCCATTTAGTTTCATCCCATTGCTTCTAGTCTTTCCTTGTGCAAATGAGAATAAAGATGATCCTTCTACAATGTGACAGCCCTTGACATATTTGTAGACAGCTATTAAGTCTCCTCTCAGTCTTCTTTTTTGCAAGCTAAACATTCCCAAATCCTGCAACCGTTCCTCATAGGACATGGTTTGCAGACCAGTCACCATTCTGGTCGCTCTTCTCTGAACTTGCTCCAGTTTGTCTATGTCTTTTTTAAAATGTGGTGCCCAAAACTGTACACAGTATTCCAGATGAGGTCTGACCAAAGAGGAGTAAAGACCGATAATGACTTCACGTGATCTAGACTGTATGCTTCTGTTAATACATCCCAGAATTGTATTTGCCTTTTTTGCTGCTGCATCACACTGTTGACTCATGTTCAGTCTATGATCTATTAGTATACCTAAGTCTTTTTCACATGTACTGTTGCTTAGCTCTATTCCTCCCATTCTGTATATGCTTTTTTCATTTTTATTGCCCAGATGTAGTACTTTGCATTTTTCCCTGTTAAAAACCATTCTGTTGGTTGCTGCCCACTGCTCCAGTTTATTTAGGTCTTTTTGAATCCTCTCTCTCTCTTCTCTAGTATTAGCTATCCCTCCTAGCTTTGTGTCATCAGCAAATTTAATCAGTTTACCCTCAATTCCTTCATCTAAATCATTGATAAAGATGTTGAACAATACAGGTCCCAGGACGGAGCCCTGTGGTACCCCACTTGAGACATTCATCCAGCTGGATGTGAAGCCATTTACAACCACCCTTTGAGTCCGATCACTAAGCCAGTTATGAATCCACCTAACAGTTGCCTGGTCCATTGCATACTTGGTCATTTTTTCAATAAGGATGGTGTGAGATACTTTGTCAAATGCTTTGCTGAAGTCAAGATATACTATATCTACAGCATTTCCCTGATCCACCCAGTCAGTGATTCTGTCATAGAAGGAAATTAAGTTAGTCTGACATGACTTGTTAGTTACAAACCCATGCTGACTCTGGTTAATCACTTCATTCTTATCCATGTACTTACATACATGTTGTTTAATAATTTGTTCAAAGATCTTTCCTGGTATAGAAGTCAGACTCACCGGCCTATAGTTCCCTGGGTCCACCTTCTTCCCCTTTTTGAAGATAGGAACAACATTTGCTCTTCTCCAGTCTTCTGGGACTTCTCCTGTTCTCCAAGAATTTTCAAAGATTATGGAGAGTGGTTCTAAAATTTCTTCTACGATCTCCTTCAGTACTCTGGGGTGTAATTCATCTGGACCTGGAGACTTGAACTCATTTATGTTAGCTAAATATTCCCTCACAATCTTTCTGTTTACAGATAACTTGGATTCCTCTATTCCTTTAAAAGGACAGTGAAGATCAGTTGATGTTACATTTTCTTTCTGAGAGAAAACAGATGCAAAATAGGAATTAAAAAGTTCAGCCTTCTCAACATCCTCTCTTACCATTTCTCCATTTTCATCCTGTAAAAATCCTATAGCATCTTTGACTTTTCTTTTACTTTTGACATACCCCCAAAATCCTTTTTTATTGCTTTTGACATCTCTTGCAAGCCTTAATTCATTGTCAGCTTTAGCTAACCTGATACGTGCCCTGCAGGATCTGCAGACTGCATTATAATCTTCCTTAGATATGCCTCCCTCTTTCCATTTAATAAACATTTCTTTCTTTCTTTTTAGCATGTGTTTAAGTTCTGTGTTCATCCATCCTGGTTTCCTTAAATGCTTCCCATTCTTCCTACTTTTCGGGATTGTTAATGATTGTGCTTTGAGAATCTCATTTTTAAAAATTTCCCATCCTTCCTGGACATTTTTGTCCTTAAGGACATCCAGCCATTGGATCCCTCCTATTCTCTTTCTGAGTCTCTTAAAATCTGCCTTTCTAAAATCTAACCTTAAAGTCTGAGTCTTCACATGTCTTCCTCCTCTGGTTATCCAAAATTCTATAATAGCATGATCGCTGCCTCCTAGGGTCCCAGCCACCTTTACCTCCTCAACCATTTCCTCCCTGTTTATAAGGATTAGATCCAAAGTAGCAGATCCCCTTGTTTTCTCCCCTACCTTTTGGAAGATAAAGTTGTCAGCAAGAGAGGATAAGAATTTGCTTGACCTGTTAGTTTTACTTGAGAGAGATTCCCAACAAATGTCTGGATAGTTGAAATCTCCCATGACCACTACGTCATATTTTTTGGAGAACTTGGTCATTTGATACATAAAGAGTTCATCCATATCTTCAGCTTGCCCAGGTGGCCTGTAGTAAATGCCTACAATGGTGTCCTTTCCGTTGTTCTCTCCTTGTATTCTTACCCTTCACTACCCTTCTTGTGCTGAATGGTAAAATTGTCCTGCTGTAGAGTCAGGCTCCACCACAGTAGTTTACCATTGTCACCGGACACCCGGTGCAGCCAGGTGAGGTGGTTGTGGTCAGTCAATATGGTGAACTTGCGCCATATAGATAGGGCTGCAGCTTCCGCTGGGCCCACACTATCGCGAGGCATTCCTTCTCCACAGAGGCGTATGATACTTCCTAGGGTAAGAGCTTGCGGCTGAGGAACATTGCCGGATGCTCTTCCCCCTGCCCATTTACCTGGCTGAGCACAGCACCCAGGCCAAATGCACTGGCGTCCGTTTGGACTACAAACCGCCGGGCGAAGTCCGGGGCCTGCAGAACTGGGGAACTGCCCAGGGCAGCTTTCAGCGCTGTGAAGGACCACTCACAGTTAGCTGTCCAGTTGACTGTCAGTGGTAGCTTCTTTTTCTTGAAGTCCGTTAGAGGCTTAGCAAGGGCACTATAGTTGGGGACAAACTTCCTATAGTACCCTTCCATAGGACATCACCTGCTTCTTGGTTTTATGGGAAGGCTAGGAGATGATAGCATCAACCTTCCTGGGCTCTGGCTTCAGAGTTCCACCACCCACTCGGTGTCCGAGGTACTGCACCTCCGTCATGCCTACCTGACACTTTCATTGGCTTGATAGTGAACCTAGTGCCTTGGACCCACCTGAGCATCTGTTCCAGGTGGGACTGAAGACGGCAATGTCATCCAGATACGCAACCATGAACCCCTCCTGGCCCTCAAGCAGCTGGTTGACTAATCGCTGGAAAGTGGCAGGTGCATTCCTCATGCCAAAGGGCATAACAAGGGATTCATACAGCCCGAACGGTGTAATGAAGACGGACCTCTCCTGGGCCTCCCGAGACAGAGGAATCTGCCAGTATCCTCGACTCAGGTCCATAATGGTCAAGTACCGGGCCCCGGCTAAGCGATCCAGCAGCTCATTGATGTGTGTGATTTGGTGCACATCAGGAGCTGTGATGGCATTTAGCCTCCTGTAGTCCACGCAGAACCGGATCGTCTGCACACTTTGACCTTTGGATCACCCCCAGGCACAACTTCTCATCTATCTCCTCCTTCATGTCTTTCTGCACCTCTAGAGAGACACGGTAAGAGGACTGACGGACTGGGGATGACTCCCTGTGTCCACCTGGTGGACAGCTAGCTGCGTCCTACCTGGTACACCTGTGAAGAGGGTCAGGTAAGGTTGGAACACCTCCCGCAGCTGGGATTTCTGGTCTGTGGATAGCTGGGGGTTGAATTCCATGTCCTCAATAGACCCTCCGTTCCAGGTGGCGGCCAGTAAGTCCACCAGGACTTCTGTCTCGCCTTCTTTGGGGACGCTACATACAGGAATGGCACAGGCCTCCCAGTCATGATGGGCTTTCATCATGTTGATGTGGAAGACCTTCTGCCTCTTCCTGGCATGGTCAATGGGGTATAGGCCTTCCCAGGCCGCCTGAAACTTGTTCTGGGTCGTGGGGACTAGGACCCACACCTTCTGACCCACTTCGTACACCCGCTCCCGGGCGTTACGGTCGTACCACAGCTTCTGGCTGGCCTGGGCCTGCACCATATTCTCATGCACCAGTGGCGTCATTGCCAGCATTTTGGAACAGAGCCGCATGACATACTTGGTGATGGACACTTCGGGTGAGATCCGTTCCCCTTCCCAGGATTCTCTTACCAGACCAAGGGGTCCCTGGACTCATCTACCATACAGGAGCTCGAAGGGGGAGAACCCCATTGAGACCTGTGATACCTCTCTGTATGCAAAGAGCAGATGTGGGAGGTACCACTCCCAGTCGCACCCATAGGACTCAGCCAGCATCTTAAGCATCTGCTTATGGGTACCGTTGTATCGGTCACACAAACCATTGGTGTGTGGGTGATACGAACTTGATACCAAGTGCTGCACCTGCATTTTCTTACAGAGAGCTTCCATTAACCGAGACATGAACTGAGTCCCCTGGTCTGTAAGCTTCTCCCTGGGAAATCCTACTCTTGAAAAAATGGCCAGAAGGGCATCTGCCACCTTATCAGCCTTAATGGAGGACAGAGCTACTGCCTCCAGGGAACCGGGTAGCATAGTCTACCACAGTAAGGATGAACTGTTTTCCAGAGCTGCTGGGGATGGTCAGTGGGCAAATGATGTCCACAGCAATCCTCTGTAATGGCTCCTCTATCACTGGCAAAGGGATCAGGAGAGCCTTGGGGGCACGCCCCGTCTTCCCCACTCTTTGGCACGTGATACAGCAGTGGCAGTAGTTGGCAACATCTGTCCCCATTTGGAGCCAATAGAAGTGGTGCGACAGCCAGGCCTTGGTTTTGCGGACCCCCAAATGTCCAGCTAGTGGAATCTCATTGGCAACCCGCAACAACTCCTACCTAAACTGATAGGGCACGACCTGCTGTCTTTCCCTCATCCACTCCTGTTGGGGCTTACAGGGGACCGTTTCCCGGTACAACATCCCCTGATCCCAGAATACCCTCTCCTTATCGGATTCGGAGATGGGCTTCTTTACGAGGTCCCTTAATGTCTCTAGACTGGCATCTGTGCGCAGAGCTGCCTGGAACTCCTGGCTGGAGGTAGCCAGAAATGACGTTAGGGCCCCAACCCCACTGGAACTGTCTGGGACCAGCTCTGGGTCCACAGCCAGTTCTGTTGTCACACCAGGGTATGAGGGCCCAGAAGGCAGTGCATCGTGTGCGTTCTGGGTACTCATACTCTGGGTGACAGTGGCTATGTAGGCCATCTCCCCGGAGGACAACAACCCTTTACCATCAGCCGGACAGGCTGGAGGCACCACCTCCCCGTCATCTCCCAATACCTCAGGAGCTGCGCCAATCATGGGACAGCTACGACCAGCCAAGTCACAGCCCATCGGGACACTGGTTGGCGGCACGGGACCACTGGCTTCAAAGTCCTCGTGCCTGCTCCCATCACCCTCAGCACTCATGCTGTCTCCCTTTTGGGGGTCCTCAGCAACATCACCACTCCTTTGCCACAATGCATATTATCATTATGCATCATATTAGTGTTCATATAATCAGCATTTTCATCACAGACATTATCAGATCTGGGAGGGTTGTCAGGAACATATTGAGCAATCAACCGTCCCAGATCAGTCCCCAATAGAACATTGGTCGGGTGGTTCTCGGACACCCCCACTTCCCACAACCCCCTCCCTAAACACCAGTATAGGAAAACCTGGACCATGGGCAAAGGATGGTGAACACCCCCAATCCCGGTGACAGTCAGGGTTTTCCCAGGATAAGATCTTCTCGGGACACCAACTCAGGGCGGATGAGGGTCCATTCGGCTCCGGTGTCCTTGAGCCCCATAGTGACTTTAT
The DNA here is from genome assembly GCF_046119375.1 of Phyllobates terribilis. Taxonomy (NCBI): domain Eukaryota; kingdom Metazoa; phylum Chordata; class Amphibia; order Anura; family Dendrobatidae; genus Phyllobates; species Phyllobates terribilis. The sequence continues at coordinate 219,454,589 of NW_027362765.1, forward strand.
CACCCACGGTGACTGATTGGAAGTTATCACAGACTCCCCAACCGCCCCACCGACAAAAATAACTTCTGCAGTAGGCTCCTGGGCCTTAGGTGTGGGGTATTTCTTCTGCCTCTGCAGGCAGGTGAGGCTGATGTGACAAGTCTTGTCACAGGAATCGCACTTATGGGAGTCAGATGCAGGCCGGGTGCTGGAAGATGAGGCAGGACCCACTGAGGGCCCGCAGGCTGGAACACAGGGGTTGATTGTAGGCTTACCCCCTTCCAGCTATATGCTGACTTCTGGACCTCTGGTGTGCGGTTGGCCTCATAGTCATCTACGATCTGGGCTGCCTTGGCGGCCTCCTTTGGCTCTCGATCCAGCACAAACTGGCTCACCTCCACAGGGCAAAGATGAAGAAACTGGTCCTTCACCATGAGATCCTTCAGGTCCTTGAAGGTAGTGACTGACAGTTCTTGGACCCACTGCTCAAAGTTGGTCCTGAGCCCATCCACCATGTCTCTGTAGATGTCATGTGGTCCACGTTGGAGGGCTCTGAACTTTTTCCGGTAAATCTCCGGAGTCAGCTGGTACTTTTTTATCAGGGCCTGCTTGACAGCCTCATAGTCTCCATCTTGTTCTCAAGGGAGAGAAACAAACACCTCCAGAGCTTTTCCTCTGAGCCCTAGGGTTAATCACCTGGCCCACTGGACTTCAGGCAGCTGATACTGTCTGCATGCTTTTTCAAACCCTCACAGAAATATGTCCAAGTCCCCGTCTTTCATCATTACAGGAAAATGCTCAGGACGGGGTTTAAAGCCGTTTGTGCTGCCGGACTCACTGCTGGATGGGGTGGATCTCAGCTGCTGGATTCGGGCCAACTCCAGCTGGTACCACTGCTCATCTTGCCACTTTCGCTCAGCAGCCTCTCGGTCAGCTTGGGCCTGACGCTTCTCTCGGTAAGCTTGTGTCTGGCGATCAGCAGTCTCTCGGTCAGCCTCTCGGAATTTTAGGATGATCTGAAGCCGTCCTTCACGATCGTCTGTGGCGAGCTGCTCCAGGGCCATCTGCAGGTGGGGGTCCACCCTACCCTGGCTGCAGGTATGGCTGGCAATCACAGGTGGGAACCCTGCAGCAGTGCCATCTGGGCCTCGGCTGACCACCCCATCATTAGGGCTATGCTGTCGGACGGGCTCTGCAGGACCTTGCAACAGTTCAGCAATCATTTGGGCCTTGTTTTTGCCCGTGGGGTCAATCTGTATCAGCTCACAGAGGGCAGTGAGAGTGACCTTTGACTGCAGGGTATACCAGGGCTCTTCACGTGTAGTCATTATTGCCAAATAAAAGATATTACAGAAAAACAAGAATAGGGAGGGGATGCAACTGCTACACATACAGTAATGTCCCAGATATAAAATATTAAAACGCTTAGTTTGATTTCTTAAGACTCTGCACAGAATTCTCGCAAGAACCATGCAAGGTTTCAGTGACAGGAACTAAGGAAAGATAGGGTAAGGCTGTCCCTACAGTAAGACAAAGCTGAATCCCTACGATGTAGCGTGCTGTCTGTTTCTAGCGTACAGACCCACCTTAGTCCTCGGCTAGTCTGAACGAAGACCTATAGCATAAGGGAGGGGTCCTTAAAAGAACTAAGGACTTGGACAAAAATGGGACACCTCCTAAACAGAGAAGTAGTTGAAGAACACAAAAAGACAAACTGACAAAAAGGTACTACAGGTCCAAGAAGGACCAAGCGAACTGACAGAGAAAGGCACAGAAGCACCTGGCTAGAGAAACAGTCAAACACTGAAGTCCAGCACAGCCAAAAGGGAGGAGCTGGAATATAAAGGCAGATGGTCACGTGACCGCAAAAAACAAGATGGAAAAAACAAACAGGAGGGTTCTAACACTGATGTTCTGTAATATCCCACTGCTGCCACCAATTTGTCAGGGTTTCAGAGCAGCAGGGGCGACACCAGGGAGATCACGCAATATCTCACCATTGCCGTCACTCTGTCAGGATTTAGTCAGGGATTCGCGAGCCCACGATCCCGACTACTCACCATGTAGGTATCGGCCAGCGACCAGTCAGCGTATGGCGTCACACCTCCAAATTCCAGTGCATGAAATATGGGTATACGCCCCGTGCGGTCACTGTCAGCTTCATGATAGCCCAATTATTTTATTCGCTGCCACCACAAGACGAGTTTGAAATATAATACAGGTCTGGCGGATGCCTGCATTCTGGTAGCTTATGGCTTTGGGGGAGGGAATGATTACAGCACAAAAGAAACAGAACTATTAAATGTTATATTTAATCCAAAAAGGAGGCAGTGTTTATGAAAAATATACAAGATTTTACAAAAGGGAACAATTACAGTACAGAATATACAGTTATACAAAATAAAACAGGATGAAAGAAGACTTACTATAGAGATCGCTGAGACGATTCAGTATAGGTGGAGGGAAGCACTCTACTTCTGGCCGTTATCGAACGGGACCCGTGCTAAATATAAATATGTACTTCCAACATGAGTCCTGATCCATCCTCCGTGGATTATTTCATGCCTAAGGGGAGACCTGCCTACACACCCCCCTGTAATGACATCACGGGCGCTGATCTCCAGCCTTCATATTTTTATTAGATATTTGTTTTTTGCGATAACTTATCGTGGGTTAATCGTAAAGGCCTGAAAGTGATACCATATTTTCCATTATGATTTTACCTTTCTCCAGAGACCACACACGGTATAGCTGCCACATCTCCCTGGAGGGGCTTATAGCTATGGAAAAATATCCATATTGTTCCCTAGCTGACCCTGTCACTAAAAATATAGGTTCCATTATTATTGAAATTATGGAACTTGCAATATTCAATATTTTGTGTCGGTGCTCAAACGTCTGGAGACCTCTGTTAAATTCCCTTTGACGTCCTGGTAATAGAACTTCCTCAGCTACATGTAAATTGTCACAAGCCTGTGTCTAATTATCCCCTGACTCTGCCAAGGGAAATACCCTCGCATTTTAATTGGGTTGTATGACCTCTTGGCTGGCATTTGTTTACAAGTCACTACTGCTGTGTGTGTCATTTTGCATAGGAGCAGTTGGTCCAAGTGTTAGCTCTTGGTCCTTTGACTATTACTATGGGGGAGGGGAATGAGGGGTTTGGGAGAAATTGTTAATACTTTTCTTAATATCTCCATGACTCTATTCTAGGGTAACGTAGGAAAAGGGGTTTTATAAACTAGAAATCTCATCTAAGTCAACCCTATACAGAAAAACATTTGTACCTCTTTCATGTGTTGGACCCAAAAAAGCCAGGATGGCAAAAATGGAAGCTGGCATGTTTAGGTGGGCTGCGCTGTAGGAATGAAGAGCCTTGGGATTTCAAAAGATAACAGCCTAAGTGAACAATCTAACCTTACTAATGTCTTTAACCTATCAGACTGCCAGCTTAACCTATCAAACTACCCTTTCGTTTTATAAGGGTACACAACCCATCACAGAAATATGGAGTGGCCTTATTTTTATATAGCTTACATCGTTATTTTATATGCTACTTCTGTATGCCTTTTTGATATTGAGCATTCTCTCAATTTTTACTATATACAGGTGCATCTAACTAAATTAGAATATCATCAAAAAGTTAATTTATTTCAGTTCTTCAATACAAAAAGTGAAACTCATATATTATATAGAGTCATTACAAAGAAAGTGATCTATTTCAAGTGTTTATTTTTGTTAATGTTGATGATTATGGCTTAAAGCCAATGAAATCTCAAAAGTCATTATCTCAGTAAATTGGAATAATTAACAAAAATCACCTGCAAAGGCTTCCTAAGCATTTAAAAAGGTCCCTTAGTCTGTTTCAGTAGGCTCCACAATCATGGGGAAGACTGTTGACTTGACAGATGTCCAGAAGGCAGTCATTGGCACTAAGTAAATGCAAAGTCAATTTTGCATTTCATTTGGAAATCATGGTCCCAGAGTCTGGAGGAAGAGTGGAGAGGCACACAATCCAAGCTGCTTGAAGTCTAGTGTGAAGTTTCCACAATCAGTGAGGGCTGGGGAGCAATGTCATCTCCTGGTGTAGGTCCACTGTGTTTTATCAAGACAAAAGTCAGCGCAGCCGTCTACCAGGAAATTTTAGAGCACTTCATGCTTCCCTCTGCCGACAAGCTTTTTGGAGATGGATATTTCATTCTCCAGCAGGACTTGGCACCTGTCCACACTGCCAAAAGTACCAATACCTGGTTTAAAAACAACAGTATCACTGTGCTTGATTGGCCAGCAAACTCGCCTGACCTTAACCCCATAGAGAATCTATTGGGTATTGTCAAGAGGAAGATGAGAGACACCAGACCCAACAATGCAAACAAGCTGAAGGCTGCTATCAAACCTGGGCTTCCATAACACCTCAGCAGTGCCACAGGCTGATCGCCTCCATGCCACGCCAATTTGATGCAGTTGTTGATGCAAAAGGATCCCCGACCAACTACTGATTGCATTTATTGAACATATATTTCAGTAGGCCAACATTTCGGATTTTAAAAACATTTTTCAAGCTGTTGTTATAAAGTATTCTAATTCACTGAGATAATTACTTTGTGTTTTCATTGGCTGTAAGCCACAATCATGAACATTAACAGAAATAAACACTTGAAATAGATCACTCTGTAATTTTTAATTACTTTCACCACAATTTATGACCCTATTCTTAAACTCTGGAGCACTTCCTCTGAACACAAGCCAAGTTGTTATTTGTTTTTCCTTTTCTCTTCTCCACTTCACACCAGATTCTCATATACCCACATACCTAAATCTCCTGACCTTTGGTAAATCCATCCCACCTTGAGACAAGATCTAATCTTGCTTGTCTCAGTTTCTTATATTTTTTTATCCTTTTTTAACCCCTTCATCACCAGAGCATTTTCCATTTTTGTTTTCGTTCTTTGTTCCCCTTCTTCCCAGAGCCATAACTTTTTTATTTTTCGATCAATACGCCATGTGAGGGCTTATTTTTTGCGGGACAAGTTGTACTTTTTGAACGACATCATTGTTATACCATATCGTGTACTGGAAAACAGTAAAACAATTTCAAGTGGGGTGAAATTGCAAAAAAAGTGCAATTCCAAAGTTGTTTTTTTAACCACGTTCACTGAATGCTAAAACTGACCTCCCCTTAGTATTCTGCAGGTAATTATGAGTTCGTAGACACCAAACATGTATAGGTTCTTTTTTATTTAAGTGGTGAAAAAAAATCCAAAGTTTGCTAAAAAAAATAAAAATGGCGCCATTTTCCGAGACCCATAGTGCCTCCATTTTTCGTGATCTGGAGCCAGGTGAGGGCTTATTTTTTGCAAGCTGAGTTGAGATTTTTATTGATACCATTTCTGGGTAGATCTGATGTTTTGATCGACTGTTATTGCATATTATTGCAATGTTGCAGTGACCAAAAAACGTAATTCAGCCGTTTAGAATGTTTTTCTCTTTACGCTGTTTACCGATCGGATTAGTTCTTTTTTTATATTGATAGATTAGGCTATTCTGAACTCGGCAATACCAAATATGTGATGTGTGTTTTTTTTTTACTGTTTTATTTTGAATGGGGCGAAAGGGGGTGATTTAAACATTTTTTTACACTTTTTGCATGCTTCAATAGTCTCCATGGGAGACTTGAAGCCGCACTTGTCTGATGTCCTGTGTTACCTAAGCGATGTAGATTTGCTCACTTGCTATGAGCACCAACCACTGGGTGGCGATCATAGCAATCTGGCAGTGACAACCACAGGGGTCTCCTGCAGACCTCAGGTTGTCATGCCGACCCATCAGCAACCCGCGATCATGTGACGGGGGCGCCGATGGATGTGACCAACGACATGCGTCCCAGAAGTGCGAATTAAATGCTGCTGTCAGAGATTGACAGCGGCATTTAATGGGTTAACAGCCGCGAGTGGATCGCGATTTCACCCGTGGCTATTGTGGGCACATGTCAGCTATATATATTAGCTGACATGTGCCCGAAAGGTGCAGGCTCGGTACCAGAGCCCGCACCAAACAGGGGGATCTGACGTGGGGCGTACTAATACGCTTCACGTCAGAAAGTGGTTAATTACTCTTTAAATTTATGTTCCTTCACAATTCATATCTGTACCCTGCTTACTTGATTTTTATACCCAAAAGGCGCCGGTCTGGGGCAGAAACGCGTTGGTATTATTAAAAACCGTTTTGGAACCCCACGGCTCTTCATTCCCGCAGTGCATTCCGCCTAAACGTGCCAGCTTCCATTTTTGCTATATACATCTGGAAGAACCTTTTTCTCCAGCCATAGGGCAGTAGCAGAGGCTTTTCATGCATTTGTAGGTGTTGTGCCTGCTACCATCGATTATGCCTATCCCTTATCACCCCCGTATTACCCTATTTTGTGTGCGCTTCTGTCCCTCTCCAGGGCTTCTCAAAAAAGCCAGGATGGCACTTCCTGCTTTGTGACATGCAAGTTAAGGTTGTTATTACAATCACACAACCCAGAAAGGTGAGCGGCTTAGCCTCATCCTCCATTTCATATATTGTCCCCTATGTTCCATTTAAAGAAAAAAAAAACATTTCCGTTGAAAGAAAAGATTGCATATATTTTCCATTTCAATAATCAGCCTAATGCATTTATTTTGCATTCTTTGCGATAATAATATGTAGCTGTAGCAAACTATACACTATTAAATGACACTTTCAGTGTAAAATAAGAAGGCGCAGCAAATATACAAACTAAACTTCCATTTTCTGAATAAGTTTTATTTTGCTGTTCCCAGCAGGTTTTCCAGGCAACCACATTGTAAGTAGTGTATTCAAGAAGAATAATGACTTGATCAATGGTCTCATAAGAAAGCAAACATCTCCTGTAAGGTCAGGAAATTTTACATGTAAATATATGAATACAGCCGACTATATTTTCATACATGAGTGATTTGGAACCAAGGGAGGATTTTTGCATTTTATTCCTTTCTGCTCTAACAGTATTTTCCTAATGCTCTGCTAGATTGGCTGCAAACAGGTTCTAATGATTCAGAAAGCCAAGATTCCAAGGTAATTTGGTTCACACTAACTTCCCGAAAGTAGCACAAGAATGAATTTTCATGATTGCAAAATACATGTTCGGTGTTTACTATTTATATTATCCAACATATTCATTCATCTGAAAAGGGTTCACATATACTTTTTAAAAATATATTTAATCCACCCCAGATGAATAAAAATGCACAGGCACATAGGCAAAGCAGGAACGCTGGGTTTACATAGTACAATCACAGGTGTTAACCAACCACCATACACCTACATACAAGCCATTCAGCCATAGTTTAACTTGTTAACAACCCAGGAATTTTCAGTTTTTTGCACTCTTGTTTTTTCCTTCCCTTGTTCCAAGATCCATCATTTTTTACTTTTTCCGTCGACATAGCCATATGAGGGTTTGGTTTTTTGCTAGACTAGTTGTTATGTTGAATGACGCCATTCACTTGACCATATAATACATGAGAAACAAAATTCCAAGCATTGCAAAAAAATATAAAAACACAATTACGCTACAGTTTTTTGCATTTTGTTTTCAAAGAGTTCATTGTGCGGTAAAAATTAACTAACGTGATTTTCCAGGTCAGTATAATTATGGCAATACCAAACTTGACAATTCTTATGTTTTATTTTATTGCTGAAAATAAAATTCAGTAGTTTGTAAAAAATGAAAAAAAATTGTGATGTCAATTTCTGAGACCTGTAACTTTTTCTAGTTTTCCGTCTATGAAGCTGGGGTGAGGGTTTGTTTTTTGTGCACTGAGCTGACTTTTTATTAATACCAGTTTGGAGAATATATCACATTTAATCACTTTTTATTGTATTTTTTTGGCAAGTACAGGGACCAAAAAGTGGCAATTGTTGCATTTCTTTTTATTTTATTTTCGGCGATTAGCATACTGTTTCAATAATTTAATATATTGATAGATTGGATTTCTTTGGACACAATGATACCAAATATGTTTATTTTAATGGAGAAAATGTGGGATGATTTAATTTATGATATACATTTTTTTTCTTTTTTAATTTTGTTTTTACTTTTTATTTAGTCCCCTTAGAGGATGTGAACCTAGGATCACTTGATAGCTTATTTATATACTGCTATACAACAATATTGCAATTTATAGAGGCATTTCAGAGTACCAAGATGGCACAGAAGCACCAGGATGGCAGTTACGAGACCCCCTGGGATCATGTTGCTCATCTGCAATAATAACATGCAACAATTAGCGCAAACTGCGGCTGCTGCAGTTACAAGCAGATGCCGATTATGTTTCAGATCTGGCATCTACCTTGCATCAAGCAGTTATCTATTGAGACGTCTTCATACATTCCTTATCAACCAATGATGAAAATATACATTTTTGGTTGTCAAGGGCTTACTGGACTGTATGGACTGGCTTACCACACTTCCATGCGCACAGAATGGTCATTAATTCAATTGTTCTTTGTGCACAGAATATCAGGACATAAGCAGCACATTACCTGTTTGCACAGGATGTGCTGCAGATGACGATAATTTACGAACTGCTTCAACTTCATCGTACCTGATGAATGAGTTTTTTGTTAATTAATTGGGTGTTTGCCGGTCTGTTCAGATGGCCAATAATCAGGAACAAAAAATCCTATGAACGCTTGTTTCCCAATTATCTGCCCATTAGTGATGTGCTTATATAGCACCATTAATTCCACATCGCTTTACAGACATCATCATTAGTGATGAGTGAACACTAAAATGCTTGAGTGCTCATTGCTCGTGTTGAGCAAATTGGAATGCTCGAGTGCATAAGATGAGCATCTCCCTGACCACATCTAGGACACGATGCATCCTACCTAACCCCTATTTTATACAACAGACTGGGGGTTCTATAGACCCTATGTAGCAGAAAAAGCTGGGACAACCTCTGTCCCTCAGAGACAGCCAGCCTAGGGGATTATTCCAGAACATCTACACACTGGACATCTGTCAGGGGGCCTAGGTTCCCTTCCCACTTAGACCTAACCTGCATATGAAATTTATCCAGGTATGTTAGCAATAGTTTCTTATATAATATGGATATAATACCCCTGGAAGATTCAGACATAAGCAGATTAGTGAGGCAATGGCTCTGCACAATATTAATGCTAACCAAATTTGCCTGTTTTCCAAAAGCATGCCTCAGTTGTAAGTATTGGTAGAAGGCTCTATGTAGGATTCCAAATTCAGTTAGTATTTGATCAAAACTTTTAAATATATTAGAGACCGTTGTTTCTTGCTCAAAAGTGTACCGATTAATTTTAGATCCCTCCTTAATAGGATTCTCCTTGTGCCTTGTTTTCTACTTATTTCTATAATTGATAAAAAAGTCCATAGAAAAAATACTATAGAGGTTAAAACATTGGACGACATCTGCTCCTCTGCACTGTCCTTAGTATCAAAAGGAAAAATGGGAGAAAATGGGGGAGGGGAAGTTCAGCTCACCAAGTGTGAAAGAAATGCCTCCATCAAAAACTGTGGTGGTGCACGGACTCCAGACTGGCTTCTGGGCAGAGAGCAACGTAGAGAAAAAAAAACAGCGTCTTACTTATGGCTTTGTGCAGGTCTATGATCTTGTCACTGACATCCTTAGAAAGCTCTTTGGTCTTGCCCATGTTGTAGAGGTTAGAGTCTGACTGATTAATTGAGTCTGTGGACAGGAGTCTTTTATACAGGTGACTACGTAAGACTTATTTCTCACTGCAAAATGCAAATAAATTTATCTAATTTATACAATGTGATTTTCTTGATTTTTTTTGGATATTCTATCTCTCAATGTTAAAATTAACCTACCCTTAAAATTATAGACTGTTCATGTCTTTGTCAGTGGGCAAACTTACAAAAACAGCCAGGGATCAAATAATTATTTCCACCACTATATGTGTAGGCAGTCATATGCTTTGTATTTTATTCATCTTTCTTGTTATATCCATGATTGTTTGTATTGTAAATGACAAAAATCTTGTTTAATAAAAATGAACCTGATTCAAAAAAAAGAATCAACAGTCTCTGTCACTTTCGGTGCTGAGGTTGTTCTGCTTTGAAAACAAGCAATACTTTTCTAATCGTGTATAGCAGTGGTCCCCAACCTTTTTTGCACCAGGGACCGGCTTGAAGCAAGATCATTTTTCCATGGCCCAGCAAGGAGGGGGTGGGGTGGGCGGGGCTTTGGTCATATGGGGGCGGGGTAATGGAGGGATTTGGAGTTTAGTGCATACTTATCATATAGTGTAGACCAGGTCCCCGCCAGGAGCTATGCCAGGAGCCCCACATAATGTGCTGTGCCAGGAGCCGCATCACTGAGGCCCCATCACGCCCTGCAGCAGGACAGGGCAGCTGTCCTGACAGCTGCTGTTCAGCTGCATTTACTTCATCCCAGGGGCGGACACAGACTGTAGTGGGCCCCTGTGCAAGAAATTTTTGGGGGCCCCCCCCGCCCTTCATAAGGCAACAAAGTTATGTAAACATAACCCCCCCATGTGCATCTCTCACCCCCCCATGTGCAGCTCACCCCCGTGCATCTCTCATCCCCCTCCGTGCATCTCTCATCCCCCTCCGTGCATCTCTCATCCCCCCCCGTGCATCTCTCATCCCCCCCGTGCATCTCTCACCCCCCGTGCATCTCTCATCCACCCCCCGTGCATCTCTCATCCCCCCCGTGCATCTCTCATCCACCCCCCGTGCATCTCTCATCCCCCCCGTGCATCTCTCACCCCCCCGTGCATCTCTCATCTCTCCCCTCCCTCCCATGTGCATCTCTCATCTCTCCCCTCCCCCATGTGGATCTCTCATCTCTCCCCTCCCCCATGTGCATCTCTCATCTCTCCCCTCCCCCCCATGTGGATCTCTCATCTCTCCCCTCCCCCATGTGCATCTCTCATCTCTCCCCTCCCCCCATGTGCATCTCCCATTCCCCCCACTCCTAGTTAATTGTATTTAAAAAAAAATAAAACTTGTTATACTTACCCCCATGCGATCCCTGCAGAATCCTGGCGCTCATCCAAATCGCTGACACCAGGTTCTCCTGACTTCCGGCCATGTGATGGCGCCGTCACATGACCGGAAGTCAGGGGAATCATGAAGGTGCTGCCGCAGCAGCGCAGCGCTAAGATGTCCCGGACCCGGCGCTTAGCATGCGGCCGGGGGCCCCATGAGGAGAGAGACGCACAAGAGGGGGGCTCCAAGGGGGCTCCTACCGGCCGGGCCCCATACTGGAGTCAGGGCAGTCATGCCCTGATGGCGGCCCTGCTGGAGGCTGGAGGGGCCCCCTCTCCCCGCGGACCGGCTGAAAAACCCCAACGGCCCGGTCCTGGTCCGCGGACCGGCGGTTGGGGACCTCTGGTGTATAGTGATGAGCGAGCATGTTCGCTACTGCTTGGTGCTCGCCCGAGCATCTCACTGCTCGACATGCTCGGCTCTCGACATGCTTAACACTCGCCGAGTATTTCTGGGGTTGCTCCACGGGAGCTTGGGTCTCCTCCCTACATGTTTGGCTCTCTTTAGAGCGTCAATGAACATGCAGGGATTGCCTGCCACTCACTGTAATGCCGTAGTCATGTTGGTTGTGGCATTACAGTGATTGGCTGGCCGCACAGCGTCATCAGGTCTATATCAGACCTGGCACCGCCATGCTCGACACAGTCACTCCGGAATCACACAGTGTAGGGAGAGATGCTGCTGAGATAGGGAGAAATTTGCTTGTTTCTAGTTAGTGCAGGTGTACCAAACTTTATTAGAAACACATATCCATCTCAACAAGCAGTCCTTCTGAGGACTAATCCATCTGCCGAGATATTGGGCAGGCAGTGTATATAGGAAGGCAGGCAGGGTATATTGTAGACTGCAGTGCACATAGGACAAGAGGCTCCATTCCAGTTTTGTCTGCTGCCACAGCTGCTGCTGTTAGATATTTCTAGAAATAGGCCGAGGTCTCAGGGGCCAGAAATAATTTTTTTTTGGATCTTAATCCTCATTATTTGCTTAAAAAGCAATCCAGAGAACACAGTTTTTCTGCCCCATTTGCTTGTTGGTGACGCGCCCCCTGGGACATATTCCTTTTTGAGGGGAATACCCGGCACCGGATCAGATGGGGGGGTTGTAGTCTCCGAGCGGCTGTGACCCGGTCCCGTGCCCAGGGCGTCAAGCTCAGTGTGATGTGGCAGTTCTACAGATGTTACTAAAGTTCTTTTGTGTCGACTACGCCACCCGTTGTGATGCGGTCACTGTGGCCGCCGCTGCAGCAGGGTCCGCTGAGGCTGATGGTGGGTGCGCAGCTTGGTGGGATAACCCCCAACGGGAGGGGTATAGCCTCAGAGGGGACAGGCGCAGAGGATGGGGGTTGTGGTGGTGTAGTGCAGACGGCAGTGAAGACAGAGTCGGGTTGTGCAGTTAAGGGTGTTTACTTACTGCAGATGTTGTACTGGTCACTCCAGCTGCTAGTGACCACCCGAGCCGTGCTGCGTCCACCAGGTCCTGGATCCAGCCAACCCCCAAACAAGTCCGGAGCGTGGCCCTGAGCTCTCCCTCTGTCCTTTCTTCAGCCGTCCCCACCAGTGATCCACCTAGGTCCAGCTCCCTCGGGCCTTCTGTTGGGACACCCTTGGCCCTGGGTTCCCTGACCCTTCATGTGGTGTGCCTTCGGGGTGAATGTGGTGGGTGACCGTGACAGACACTGCCCACGGTCTCCGGTCTCTGGCTGGGGATTGTTTTTACCCCCACCAGTTTGGGTTCCGGTACCCTGATGCTGACTCCTCACCCGGTGCTCTGATTTGGGTTCTTGGGTCCCTTCTCTTCTGTGCTCTGGGTCTTTCTCTTTTCTCCTCTCTCACTCTGGGTCTTGGTCTTTCTTCTCTCCTCTCCTAACTTGTTCTCTGCAGCTGATCCTCTCTGCATCTCACTCTCTGCGTCTGACCCTGATTCTAGTTGGTGCCCACCTTATATATCCCTCTATGTGTGAGCTCAGGTGACCAGCACCCAATGAGCTCCTAACTTTACCCAGGCTGCTCCCCCTATCTGCCCCTACACTACATGGGATGTTCCACCCCCCTCCCACTCCAGCCAGGAACAGACTCGGTCGTACCTGCACATTTCTAAGTGGGAGTACCGTCGGCCTGTTCCTCGGAAATGGGATGTATGTAGTGCATGCAGCCTACCGAGCTCAGTCCCACACTCCATCCTTACCCGGGAGTGGAATATCACACCTCTGGGTTGAGGTGCAATACCCCTGTAGCAGCCGAATCTTCAGGGTGCTACATTCCCCCCTGGTAAATCACAGCACGTCCTCGGGCTGTAAGACATAAATAACACCAAAAACATACAAAATTTTCATATAAACATAATAAACATATAAAACACTATATAAATAACATATCTTAGCAGATAAAACTTTCTCGTCGTCTCTTGTTTCTGGTTCCTCCTCCGGCCACTGTGCAACGTGTGTCCGGGAAAAGTGCGACAGTCTCTTAGAAAATCTGGTTTTCTATAAAACCGGTAGGGGGCGCTTTAGGACGCGCAACTATATACAGGGGAAGTTGGCCGCTCTCAGTCCTCGGCCAGGTAGAGGGAAGGGAATGGCTGCTCACAGTCCTCAGCCTGTAGGATGAAGGGGTTAACGGGTAAACAGTTCACTGGTCCCAACGGGGACTATTTTAGCAGCAACGGTTCACTGTGCCCCGACGAGCAACTATATACAGTCTCTATTCCCGTCCTCAACGACGGCTCCCTCCTGCTTTTTCTTGGTGATAAGGTGTTGCTTCAGACCCATCCGGGTCCTCTGGCTCCTCCTCCCCGTACCGCAACTCCTCCTCCGTCAAGCGGTGTACGTGGAGGGCGTAAGGTCCTTTGGCACACTTGTGCCGGGTGAAAGTGACCTCGTCTCCGACGTAGAGGTCACGGCCTTTGTGACCTTCCGGCAGGTGGGACTCGACGTCTCTGCGGGTCACAAAAACGTCACCGCGGTTGTTACGGTCCCGAATAAAGCCCCACCCATGCTGCGAGTTGAACTTTATCACCGTCCCGATGGTGCGGGGACAGTGCGCTGCACGGGGGTTCCTCCTAGTCCGGCTCTTCTGCTCCGCGCTCCGGATTTGGGCCTGTTGCTCTCTGACCCGCCTCTCCTCCCGTTCTCTCGTAAACTCTGCTAGCTGCTGACGACAACACTCAGTACGCTCAGCGGCGACTGCCCGAGTTTCCTGAGTGAACCCCATTAGATCTTCTCCGGTGGGGTCCCACTCAAACTGCGCTTCCGCTAGCGGGGGCGAGATCCGTGCCACGGGCTTCGGAGCCGGAATCAGGGGTTCATCCAGGGGTCTTAGTCTCTGCTGCCGTTCCAGCTCATGGTATCCTTCGGGCCAGATGAAGGGCCGCCCGTCCGGCCATGAGAGCTGGCTGAACAAGTCCTCCCCCAGGTGTGGCACCCTTGGTTTTACGGGCGCGGGCGCGGTGGTGGTAGCGCCCGGGTTGCCCAGGCCTTGCGGCCAGGCCTGGGGCACCTGGAAGGTGAAGGGCACCGTTAGGACGGCGGCGCCCTGGGCTACCTGGCCTTGCGGCCAGGCCGGAGGCTCCGCGGAGGTAGGGGGCGCTGTTGGTGATGCGGCGCCCGGGGGTACTAGGCCTTGCGACCAGGCTGGTGGTAATTCCTGCTTTGTCACGCTCCGGATCGAGGCGCGTGACGTCACAGGGGTCGCTGCGGCGGCTTCCGGTCGGGGCCTAGTCCATAGCGGTGACATGGCGGCTACGGGCACAGCAGGGGGACTTTCGGGCTCTGCGACGGGGAGCTGGGGCAGGTAAGCGGTGTCACGGCTTGGGGTATAGGCGTCCCCTTTACCTGCCTCCATGCGTTCGGCTCCCTCCTCGGCGCCGTCTCCGGCCTTGGGTCCTCCCGCGCCATCCTCAGAGGCGGTCTGCTTCCTCTTCCAGGGTAGCGTGCTCCGTTGACTGGTCTCAGCTTGCTGGGTCATCTCCCGGCTCCACTCCGCCAGTATCTCACGCTGTACCCGGGCCATCCTCCTTGCGAGGCCCTCCAGGGCAGTTTGTGCACACTCCCGGTCTCGGGGGAGCTGCGCTAAGATCTCCGCTAGACCTAGCGGGGTTGTGGACTCTAGCAGGCTCCTGACCATCGGGTCGGTGCTGCTCTGCTCTGCTTCCGGCAGGCTCCTGGCCAGCGGGCCGGTGCTGCTCTGCCCTCCTTCCTCGGTCTCTAGCAGACTCCTGGCCAGCGGGCCGGTGCTGTTCTGCTTTCCCTCCATCTCCGGGTGAGCTCCTCCGCTACTCCTCGTTAGACCTCTTGCCTCCGGGTGCGCTCGCTCCAGACTGCTCCAAGCGACACCCATCTTTTCTCTTCTCTTTCGTCTCCTCCCACTTCGAGGGCGGTCCCGGGGCAACTCGGTGACTGTCAGCTCCAGGGGTAGTTCTTTCACGCTGACAGACACCTCCAGCATCACAGTCTCTGTTGGTGGGGGCGGTTTCCACTTTTGGCGCCATTTTCTGTCCCGTCCCACGATGGGAGGTGGCCTCTTGCCCTCCTTTGGCACGCCCATAATGGCGTCCGCTGCTCTTCCAAGGCGGGAAATCTGCGGTTTTGGCGGGAAGCTTCGCCCAGTGGCGGGAAACTCTGCAGATGGCGGGAACAAGTTGGAAATGGCGGACAATCGGCGGGAAACGACTGGTGATGGAGTCCGATGGCGTGGACCCTCCGGAACCGGCGGGAGACTTCTTTCTGAGGTAAACTTGCACTTTTCTTCAGGCACGCAGTACCCGGGTGTTGCGGGCACGTAATCCTGCCGACTACGCCAAAGTTGACGCGCCCCCTGGGACATATTCCTTTTTGAGGGGAATACCCGGCACCGGATCAGATGGGGGGGTTGTAGTCTCCGAGCGGCTGTGACCCGGTCCCGTGCCCAGGGCGTCAAGCTCAGTGTGATGTGGCAGTTCTACAGATGTTACTAAAGTTCTTTTGTGTCGACTACGCCACCCGTTGTGATGCGGTCACTGTGGCCGCCGCTGCAGCAGGGTCCGCTGAGGCTGATGGTGGGTGCGCAGCTTGGTGGGATAACCCCCAACGGGAGGGGTATAGCCTCAGAGGGGACAGGCGCAGAGGATGGGGGTTGTGGTGGTGTAGTGCAGACGGCAGTGAAGACAGAGTCGGGTTGTGCAGTTAAGGGTGTTTACTTACTGCAGATGTTGTACTGGTCACTCCAGCTGCTAGTGACCACCCGAGCCGTGCTGCGTCCACCAGGTCCTGGATCCAGCCAACCCCCAAACAAGTCCGGAGCGTGGCCCTGAGCTCTCCCTCTGTCCTTTCTTCAGCCGTCCCCACCAGTGATCCACCTAGGTCCAGCTCCCTCGGGCCTTCTGTTGGGACACCCTTGGCCCTGGGTTCCCTGACCCTTCATGTGGTGTGCCTTCGGGGTGAATGTGGTGGGTGACCGTGACAGACACTGCCCACGGTCTCCGGTCTCTGGCTGGGGATTGTTTTTACCCCCACCAGTTTGGGTTCCGGTACCCTGATGCTGACTCCTCACCCGGTGCTCTGATTTGGGTTCTTGGGTCCCTTCTCTTCTGTGCTCTGGGTCTTTCTCTTTTCTCCTCTCTCACTCTGGGTCTTGGTCTTTCTTCTCTCCTCTCCTAACTTGTTCTCTGCAGCTGATCCTCTCTGCATCTCACTCTCTGCGTCTGACCCTGATTCTAGTTGGTGCCCACCTTATATATCCCTCTATGTGTGAGCTCAGGTGACCAGCACCCAATGAGCTCCTAACTTTACCCAGGCTG
Organism: Phyllobates terribilis; assembly: GCF_046119375.1. NCBI lineage: Eukaryota > Metazoa > Chordata > Amphibia > Anura > Dendrobatidae > Phyllobates > Phyllobates terribilis. Next base: position 219,471,414 of record NW_027362765.1, read on the forward strand.
CTCCCCCTATCTGCCCCTACACTACATGGGATGTTCCACCCCCCTCCCACTCCAGCCAGGAACAGACTCGGTCGTACCTGCACATTTCTAAGTGGGAGTACCGTCGGCCTGTTCCTCGGAAATGGGATGTATGTAGTGCATGCAGCCTACCGAGCTCAGTCCCACACTCCATCCTTACCCGGGAGTGGAATATCACACCTCTGGGTTGAGGTGCAATACCCCTGTAGCAGCCGAATCTTCAGGGTGCTACATTGGCACTTCAGAATACAGCCAGGTCCTTTCCATATTACAGCTCTAAAAATCCAGCTACAGTATTTAAAACTGTGTTTTCTCCGTCACGCGGATCACATACACATTTTCAGAAAATACTGCCATTTCTGACCTCCATTAAAAATTAGTTGCAGTGTGTCAGTGAAGCAATTGACACCAGATTGCTGTTCAAAATAGTTACCTACAGGCCAGACATGTAAAACTGTGCTTTCTCCGTCACACGGGTCACATATACGTTTTCAGAAAATACTACCATTTCTGTCCTCCATTAAAAATTTGTTTCAGTGTGTCAGTGAAGCAATTGGCACCAGTTTGCTGTTCAAAATAGTTACCTACAGGCTAGGTATTTCAAACTGTGGTTTGTCCGTCAAATGGATTACATATAAGTTCTCTCCAAATTCAGTCATTTGTTGTGAGCGTGGAAGATATTGTCCTCCATTTAACATGGACAAAGCATGTGGCAAGGGAAGGGGAACTGGATATGATGGTGATGATGGTGCATGCAGAGGCCGAGTCCGTGGGCAACCTGAAATTGTGCCACAACAAACACCCACATCTTCTCGCTCGACCTTCCTGTCCCAATTAATAGGGGACCACAGAACACCACTATTGAACACAGAGCAGTGTAAAAAGGTTATTGGTTGGATAGCAAATAATGCTTCCAGTCACTTAGCCACCACCACCACCACCTTGTCTTCCACACGGTCAAGTCTCAGTAGCTGTGAGTCTGGACCGCATATTCCTCACCCTGAACCTCCTTCCTCCCACCATGCCAAGTGCCCAGAGACAACTGATCCCACACTTGGACACTCTGAAGAGCTGTTCACTTTCACATTTATAGATTCGGGCCTCTCGCCCGATCCACTTGAAGCGGGGCAAGAGGAGATTGCATGTAGCAATGCCCAAATATTTGAGCAGCCACGGTCACACGAAGGCAACAGTGGGAAAGTGTAACAAGAGGTGGACAATGATGAGACACAATTGACAGAAAGTCAGGAGGAGGACCAGAGTGCGGAAGTGGAAGATGAGGTGGTGGATGATATAGTAACTGACCCAACCTGGCAGGAGGACATGCAGAGCGAGGAGAGCAGCACACAGGGGAAGGGAGGCAGAGCACCCCAACAGGCAGAAAGAAGCAGTATGGTGGCCGCAGGCTACCGTTCTCCGTCATACCAACACGAAGGAAGTTGCCAGTACTTACTGAGCCTGGTTGTTTTTTAAAGACTCTGCCGATAACCCCAAAAAGGCCATTTGCACTACCTGACAGGCCAGCATCAGCAGGGGTGGCAAAACTACAAGACTGACCACCACCAGCATGATAAGGTACATGGTAGCAAAGCACCCGACTTTGTAAGCCGAACCCCAGTGTCCAGGAAGAGTGTCTGCGGGTGGCACCATTGCTACTTCAGCGGTTGTGCATGCAAGCCAATCCCCTGTCCATGGTGCATGCGAAGATGCCTCCTGCCCTGCACCTGTCGTTGCACGCTCTCAAGTAGCAGCATCAAGAAGCATGTCCACGTCCCTGTCCCAGCGCAGCGTTCAGTTGTCCATACCCCAGTCCTTGAAACGCAAGGGCAAATATGCAGCCAACGCCCCACAGGCCACGGTACTAAATTCCCACATTTCACGACTGCTTGCACTCGAAATGTTGCCTTTTAGGCTCGTGGAGACGGAAGCATTCCGCAATCTGATGGCGGCGGTCGTTCCTCAGTACTCGGTCCCCAGTCACCACTATTTCTCCCGGTGTGCCATTCCCGCATTACACAAGCACGTGTCCCAAAACATTAGCCGTTCCCTCAACAACGCAGTTACCAGAAAAGTCCACAGAACCACGGACACGTGGACAAGTGCTTGTGGGAAGGGATGGTACATCTCGCTGATGGCACACTGGGTTAACATAGTGGAAGCCGGGACCCAGTTGGACCTTGGGATGGAACACGTCCTCCCTACGCTAAGGATTGGGGGCCCTAGGGCAATCAGGGTTGCCTCCACGGTCTACAGCTCCTGCACCTCATCCTCCTCAGCCTCCTCCTCCTCTTCAGCCTCCATCTCCAAAATGACCACATCAGTCACAAGCTGGAAGCACTGCAGCACTGCCTCGGCCAAGCGGCAACAGGCTGTGCTGAAGCTAATATGCTTAGGTGACAAACCGCATAATGCTGAAGAGTTGTGGACAGCTCAGGCAGATCTGTGGCTCACACTGCTGAACAATAGCCAAGCATGGTCGTGTGTGACAATGGCCGGAACCTGGTGGCGGCTCTGAGGCGAGCTCACACACATACCGTGCCTGGCCCATGTTCTTAACCTCGCGGTTCAGCAGTTTCTAAATCCTACCCGGAGCTGCCGGATCTGCTTGATAAAGTACGCCGCCTGTGTGCCCATTTTAGAAAGTCACCTACCCGCTTTTCTGTCTTCTGAAACGCTCTCTGCTCACAAAGAGGATGCATTGCAGGTGGAGCACGATGAGATGGAGCAAGGAACCATACAGGGTGATTACACACAGCCCAGCCTCATCTCATCCCAACGTGGATTGGTTGACAATGAGGAAGAGGAGGAGGAGGAGGAAGAACAGGATCTAGTTTCATGTGCTATAGACGGTACTACCTGCACAACTGTCATACCGTCTGTTCAGCGTGGATGGCCAGAGGACAGAGAGGAGGAGGAGGAGAGAATGGTCAGTCATCCTCTTGGTGAGGACACGGAAGTCTTGCCTGTTAGCATTCTGGCATGTATGGCTGAGTTTATGTTACGCTGCCTTTCCCATGACTCTTGCATTCTCAAAATTTTGGGTGACAGTCATTACTGGTTGGTGTCACTTCTAGACCCACGCTACAAGGAGAACTTTATATCTTATTCCTGAGGCGGACAGGTCTACAAAAATGGGGCAGTACCAGAAGGCCCTTGTTGCGGAACTATTAAAAAAATTTCCATCTGAAAACGCTGGAGGCAGAGGTCACAGTTCATTGGACAACAAAGCAGTACAGGCGAGAGAGACACAAATGCAATCGAGCAGAGGCAGGGGAACATTGTCAAAGTTCTGGGACAGTTTTCTCAGACCCTCCCATCGAACAGGCCCTGATGTGCGGGGTACTCTCACAAGCAGTGCAAAGTTTGGGAAGATGCTGAGAGAGTACCTTGCCGACCATGCCAACGTCCTCCGTGATTCCTCTGTGCTTTTTAATTATTGGGTAACCAAGCTGGATACATGGAATGAACTGGATCTCTATGCCATGGAGGTCCTGGGCTGCCCTGCCGCTAGCGTTTTATCAGAGCGGGTTTTTAGTGCCGCTGGTGGAATTATAACGGATAAGCACATCCGCCTGTCAACTGAAAATGCTGACAGTCTGACTCTTATAAAATTGAATAAGGGCTGGATTGGGCCAGACTTCTCAACACCACCGAATGATAGCAGCGTAAGATAAACTCAAATCCAGTGTCTTTTTTGGGAGGTGTATTCCCATGCACCTCTTCACACCCACACATGGATATACGCTTCCTGATTTTGGCTATTTGCTCTTGTCCTCCTCCTTCTCCTCATCCTCCACCACCATATCACCAGGGTGACTGTGGTCCGTGATGCAACACCCACATCATTTTTTAAAGGGTGTTTATGATGCTGGTAAAATTAAAAAATGATACAGTATGTTCATGTATACCCCCCACGGGTAAATGTTGGTCAGCCCATACACTTAGTGCATGGGCATTACAATTATTGGAGACCCGCTCCTTTCTAATGGGAACATTTTTTTATGAGGCCCTCTAAGCCTATTTCAAGGGGCATTGGAGTGCCTCCCAAATTTTTGGCAGCCCTTGCATTCACTGCATAGGCCAACACTATGGGAGACGCTCTCCTTTCTAATGGGAATTTGTCGTTACTGTGGCCCTGCTATATGTGTCTTTAAATTCTTAGTGGGTTTTTCCTAAAATTGGTCAGCCGTTGGACTCACTGCATACCCTATAACTGTATAGCAGACCCTCTCCTTTCTAATGGGAACATGCCGTACTTGTTACTGCGGCCCTGCTCTATGTGTCTTTAAATTCTTAATATGGTTTTTCCTAAATTTGGTCAGCCGTTGGACTCACCGCATATCCTATAACTGTATAGCAGACCCTCTCCTTTCTAATGAGAATTTGTCATTACTGAGGCCCTGCTCTATGTGTCTTTAAATTCTTAGTGGTGTTTTTCCCAAATTTTGGCAGCCCTTGCAGTCACAGCATGGGCATTACCACTATAGGAGATCCTCTCCTTTATAATGGGAACATTTTTTTTACTGAGACCCTCCTCTGTGTCTCTTCAAAGGGGTATTGGGTTGCGTCCAAATTTTTGGCAGCCCTTGCAGTCACTGCATACGCAATAACAGTATAGGAGACCCACCTGTTAATAATGGGAACAACAAAGCATAGCCGGCTGATGGCTCTCTAACAATAGCGAGTGCCGACTGCTGGCCTTTTAAAAATAGTAAGGGCAGTCTGATGGCCCTATAAAAATAGGCTTTATGAGTTTCAGAGTCCCTCCATCATAAATGAAACAGGATGTGTCTGATGATGTGTCACACACCACATTGCCAGATAAGGTTGTAAAATGTTAAAATGACATTTCCCAGTGAATGCATTTGTCTTAAAAAATTATGTAAAAAAACTCCAAAACAGTAGGATCTTTCTTTAGTATAAAAAACAGCGTCGCCAAATTAACCTCATTGTAATCACATTGTTCAGCTCTTGCACCTCCTCCTCCATCTCCGAAATGACCACATCAGTCACAATCTGACAGCCCTGCAGCACTGCCTTGGCCAAGCGGCAACAGGCTGTGCTGAAGATAACATGCTTAATGCTTAGGTGACAAACCGCCCAGTGCTGCAGAGTTGTTGAAAGCTGTAACACAGCAGCCTGATCTGTGGCTCTTACCGCTGAACATACAGCCAGGCATGGTCGTGTGTGACAATGGGCGGAACCTAGTGACGGAGAAATGACAGCCGGAGTAGATACGGTTTCCCTTTATGCCAGTCTTTTCACTGAGCTAAAGAATATGACTGTGGTGAAATACAACTCCCATTGAGAAGCTGTTTCAGATTGAAAAATATTGATTTGATTCTGAGGGCTCGCCTTTCTCCCCCGCTCCAGAGCCCCATAGCAGCTGCAAAGTTAGCGCTATCATGAACTCTCCTGAGGTAGAAGCCAGGGCACACCAGAGGATTCTCTGATGGGACCGTCCATCCTTGCCGAGAAGCAGTCCTGGCTAAGAAAAGTGTGTGGGAAAGTTCCTGGACACTCTATGGCTGCTTTTTTAATGAGGAGGAAACACACGCAAACACGGGAAGAACATACAAAGTCCTTGCAGATGTTGTCCTTGCTGGGATTTGAACCCAGGATACAAGCACTGCAAGGCTTCAGTGTTAACCACTGATCCAATGTGCTGCCGTTCACCCTCTAATATCTAACAGGTTGGAGAAATTTGCACCTACTGCCACTCTATCTTCAGCTCCTTTGTGAGAAACTAATGTGTTTGAGTGGCAGCCCAGTCTACCAAATAAAATTCCTGAGAAGGAAATTGGGGATGGCTTCACTACTGGTACTGGGGGTAGTGGTAATACCATGGCGTCGTACCATAGTTTACTGGAAATATTGCAGGCTGGTAGGAGGCAAGCAAATTCCCACAGAAAAGTACCAGCAGTAATGTTCAGGGGCCCGTGTTTGTAGAAGGCGGAGACAACACCAGGAGAAATAGTGATGGCTAGGGACCGAGTATGGACACGAGGCATGAGGTTGTGAAAAGCTTCCGCCTCCACGAGCCTAAAAGGCCACATTTCAAGTGCAAGCAACTGCCCAGTAATCTGGCAGTTTAGTATTGCGGCCTGTGAGTGGCTGCATACTTGCGCTTGCATTCCAAGTAACAGAAAACTAAGCAGATGTTGGTCTCTATCATTATCATGGCCTCACCTCAGCACTATGAACTCTCCTGAAGGAGAAGCCAGGGCCCACCGGAGGAGTCTCCGGTTTTCTGGTGGGTCCGTCCAACCCTACCGAGAAGCAACCCTGGCTAAGAAAAGTGTGGGGGAAGGTTCCCGGACACTATGGCTGCTTTTTTAATGTGGATCAGACGTGCTTATGCATGTTATTTCTCAAACCGCATTGCAGATCAGGTCATTGCCCAACTCTGTAGTCATGAACTTAAGTGTGCAAAGAAAGATGTTTGTTTGTCAAAGCAGCACCGACAAGTGTGAGTTGATGTTGGATGGGCTGCCATTGCTTCTGCAACAAGCTGCATTAGAGGACTTCCTGGGAGAAATGACACCCAGACTAGATACGGTTTCCCTCTGTGCCAGTGTGGCACCCTGCTACAACAGGTACCACTGGACCCAAAAGGGTGCATGGACGGACTTCTCCACAAGAGGCCCTCATTACATACAAACACCTCCACCCTTCCACCTGATACCACTAGAGGGAGCCCTGTTAGAGATATATATATGGAGGGTGGAGCCAGGCAAGTCAGTCTCAGTCAGAAGAGAGTCTCTCAGTCTGAGAGAGAGCATGCTAATGCTGAGAGCAGCGAAGACGTAGCACGTCTGCTGCAGTATTGAGGGCCCCGAGTGTGGCTGAAGGCCAGGCTGGGCCCCAGGCTGCGGGCTTGTCTGGCCAGTGAGGGCTTAGAGTGGGCCAGAAGGCAGAGTAGAGGAGAAGAGCAATCTGGGACAGAGGGACCATAGAAGGTTCGTCCGAGACGCAAGCTGGGCACCGGGCCCGTGCCTATTGGGATCTCTATGCCCAGTAGGGAATCCGGCATACCGAGGAGGATTTTATAGCCCTCGGTCCACCCGTGAATACCGCACATTCAGAGGACTAGGTACCACGAAGGCCCCAGCGTCCAGGGATAGTGGTAACCAGGGGAAAGCCCTCGCCGCCAAGCAGACGGGTGACAGAATCATCAAGGAAGCTAAACCCTGTTCCAGGCAGGTCAGAAGCTCCAGGGAGAGAGACAGGAAGATACAGGCAAGGAGGCCTTACACCCGCTCACTGGGGAACAAGTCCAGAAGTGCACACCACCTACAAGTACCCCGGACCGTACCTGACTACCATCATCAGTAAAGGTACTGAAGCGAACCCCTGTGTGCGTGTCTGTTCTTCCTCTGACCCGGCTGGGTCCCCTCTCTCCTGCATCCCTTCACACCATCCCTGCCCCAGGGGCCCGCTCCACCTGTGGAGAGCAGAAACACCTCAGCTGCCTTCCCAACACCCCCGGAGGTCTGAAGCAGCGCTGGTAATCATTACCAGGTACCACAGGTGGCGTCACAAACTGTTTATTTATTTTATCCAAGTTCCAATCCCCTTTTTCAAGAGTGACCCCAGGGTACGGGCCCGGGAGCCGACCACCGCGACATCCCCAAACCAGGTAAAGGCCCGGGTACCGAGTCATCCCCATCCCCTGGGCGTGTCACCAGTGCTTTCACCGAGCTAAATACAACTCTCAGCAAAAAAAGCTGTGGACTGGCTCTGTACCGTCCCTGGCCACATTCACCTGTCCACTTGTTTAAGGTTAGACGGTCCTTCCCAGTAAGTGCACAGGGGAGGGCACGGGTAATGTTGTGGGACCCATGATTGTGGAAGGCGGAGACGATACCGGGAAAAATAGTGGCGGCTGGGCACCGAGTATGGACACACGACCGTCGCCGGCATGAGGTTATGAAAAGCTTCCGCCTCCACGAGCCTAAAACGCCACATTTCAAGTGAAAGCAGCTTTAGAGGACTTCCTTGGAGAAATGACAGCTGGGTAGATATGGTTTCCCAAGTCCTTTCACCAAGCTAAAGAATATGGCTGTGGTGAAATACAACTCAGCAAAAAAAGCTGTGGACTGGCTCCGTACCGTCTCTGGCCACATTCACCTGTCCACGTGTTTGTGGTTAGGCGGTCCTTCCCAGTAAGTGCACTGGGGAGGGCATGGGTAATGTTGTGGGACCCGTGCTTGTGGAAGGCGGAGACGACACCGGGACAAATAGTGGCGACTGGGGACCGAGTATGGATACCTGGTCGCCACCGCCATAAGATTGTGGACAGCTTCTGCCTCCATGAGCCTAAAAGGCCACATTTCAAGTGCAAGCAGCTGTCAAAAATTTGGCAGCATAGTATTGCAGCCTGTGGGTGGGTGGGTCACTGGCTGCATACTTGCGCTTGCATTCCAAGGAATGGGGTAGGGACAACTGAATGCTGCACTTGGACAAGGACGTGGACAGTGATTGTTGCAAGTCTGCAATGACAGGTGCATGGCGGAAGGCATCTTCACATGCGCCAAGGATCACTTATGATGGGCACACTTTTAAGCTGTGTCCTGGGAGTCAGAAATGCTCCCAGAGGTCTTCCCCATGCTTGTTCCCATGTCTTTTCAGCACTGTATGCATGTGTCTGATGATGTGTCACACATCACATGGCCAGATAAGGTTGTAAAATGTTAAAATGACATTTCCCAGTGAATGCATTTGTCTTGGTTGAAATCAATGCAAAAGTGAAAAAAACGCATCAAAAACGCTACGTGTGAACATAGCCCAAGGTGTGGAGGAGTATTTTTGGTTTTGGCTATTTATTTTGCCTTCTATACAAGGCATTACCCTGGAAAGGATGTTCCTTAACATATTTCCCAGGAAATTCCATTTTAGTTTTGTTTTTGTATGTTTTATTGTGAGTCCGTAAAAGTGGCGAAATACCTCTGACAACATTGTTGACAGCAGTGACCTGGGAGTCAGAAATGCTTCCACGGGTCTTCCCCATGCTGTTCCCATATCATTTGAGCACTGTTCCCGTCGATTTGGGCAATTTTTAGGCCCTCTGCAGACCGCTGGGGGGAGCCACCTGAAAAGTACTCTAGTTTCCCATAGACTTACATTGGGCTCGTTGCTCGGGTCGAGCACCCGAGTATTCCAATTTGCTCAATCCGAGCAACGAGTACCCGAGCATTTTAGTGCTCGCTCATCACTAATCGTGTATAATCAATCTTTTTTAAAAGTTTTTAGAATTTAAAGTAGGCCCTATGCACTTGATTACAATAATATACAATACCAGACAGAGCTGCACAAGTATGGACTTCACTGAGTCAATTACTTCAGCGAGCATTAGTAGCCGAGATTACCTTACACTTTACCCCCAATTACACATTGATGGCCTTTAAAAGCCATTTAACAGTCCAGACTCCTTCCGCCAGCAATTAAGAAAATCATGGGCTTAAAAACATGAATTTAAAGCTTCTAGCCCCTTTGCAAAATCTTGGCTCACCAATTGCTGTGGTATCATCTTATGTGACAGAGGGGATTTAGGTCTCCTTCAGGCTATATGCCCACGTTGCAGAAATTTCTGCTTCATTTCTGCATGTCCTCTCCTGGAAAAACGCATGCGAAATTCCGCACGCGTTTATCGTGCGTTTATCGCGCGTTTTTCATATGCAGAATTGCCTTGCGTTTTTTATTGCATTGCAAAGGCAATTCCGCTTGCGGAAACGCAAAATTAATGGACATGCTGCGGATTTTTCCGCGCATCAAAAACGCTGCGGAAAAATCCGCAGCATGGGCATAGAACTTGCGGAATCCCCTTGGGGACCATGGAGGGCGGATTACCTAGCGCTTCACAAGCATTTACGCTGCGGAAATTCCGCAGCATATACGCTTGAAAAACGCTACGTGGGCACATACTCTTAGACCTTAATGATCTGGATGTGACAGATTCCTCTTTTGCAGATTTCAGCTATCAGCAGAATCATATGCACTCACACATTGTGGGAAAATTACATTTTTGGTGTGTATTTTTTATATTGTCCATCTTGTTGATGAAGATAATAGTGGCTGTTTGTCCAAAGTAAGGCTATGTGCCCACGATGCAGAAATGCTCCGGATTTTTCCTGAGCGCTTCTGCATCTCCCTGGCAGAAAAAACGCATGCGGATTGTACATGCGGATTGTACATGCGGATTGTACATGCGTTTTTCCTGCCAGGGACATGCGGATGTGAAGCGTTCTTCACATGCATTTCCGCATGCGGGTTGTCAAGCGCTTTCCAAGCGATTTTAGCATCACTTGGAAAGTGCTTGACAACTTGGTCACAATATATAAATCCATGTAAACGGCATGGATTTATATAGTGTGACCCCAAAGAATTGTTAAAAATAAAAAAATAAATTTATACTTACCTTCCGTTGGCCCCCGGAGTCTTGCCGCTGCGGAAACGCTTAAAAAACGCATCGTGGGCACACAGCCTAAAGCAATTGTGTGAAATGATTCTTCTAAAAGTTAAAATGGGCAACATCGTCTCGCTGCACCCTTGTAGGTATCAGCTTTTGGTGTTAACAATACCAATCTTACAAACTAATGCAATCGCATCACTGCCATGTATTTTGTTTAGTTTGGAAATTACAGCTTCATGGAGATTTCAGGGCCACATACATAAAAGATTTTGGACTTTTAGTTCTTTTTTATCTGAAGGTTAGATGACACACATTAGAGAAGTAAGCATGTAATCTGGGAACAGGCTGAGTAAATGACACACAAAGGACGTGCATTTTATCCCTCTCACTTCAGTAAGACGCATAGAAATGATACTTGCCATGGATGGTATATCTAAAAAACAAAACACCAGGTTAGATCACCAGTTAATAATCATTATTTATGACCTGTCGTGTACAAAATGCCTCAGTCTCACAAATCCTCTGTCTGCTGAGGGATAAAGTGGTGTAAGATTAACGAGCCTCACGAAGGGCACTGTGTGTTACATCCTTCTAGAGACACACAGCTCCAAGCAAGGCGCTCTAAAATACATTTTCCTGTGTGGTTACAGGAGGTCTGGAAAAATACAAAAAATGACAAAAGCAACATTTTGACAGCACTAATATGATGAAAGAAGCTCACCTAGTGAGGGCTGAGAGCGCTCTGGACTCATGGACCTCAACTTCCTGACTTAGATAAGAGATAGTTTTTTTATTCCATTTTTTATTATTTTTGCTGTGTAGTAGTGCATCTCAGCAACTGGAATCTGCCACATTGCATAGGCACACAGCTCTCAGGTTCTTCGGGTGCTCATCAATTGGCATCTGTTCCCTTTAATCATAAGCAGGTCACGACTAGAGATGAGCGAATGTTTCAATATTCGATTCGAATTACGATCGCTGAATTTGCAATATTCGCTGATTTATTCGTCGAATGTTCGCCGAACGTTACCGAACGCCATAGGATCCAATGGGGGTACAAAAAAATGCATACACAACACCTTCAAACGGGCCCAAAAGATGGCAAAACACATCAAATTAGGGGTAGAAACCTGGAAAGTGCCATCAATTCACCCAGAGTCCAAGCACTATAATTATTATTACTATTACAGCGACATTTATTCCGTGGCGCTTTACATGTCAAAAGGGGTCACCGGCTGGTGCAAGAGGAGAAGAGACCCTGCCCGCGAGGGCACACTAACAATCTACAAGGGATGGGTGAGGATACAGTAGGTTAGGTACAGCTAGTCATGCAGCGGTATGCTGGAGCGAGGCTTACGGCAGATTGTACGCTTGTCACAAGAAGTTTGTCTTCAGCTTCCTTTTCAAGGTTTCCATGGTAAGCGACAGTCTGATATGTTTGGGTACAGCATTATCACAGTAGGGGAGATGCATGGGACAAATCTGTAGAGAACCTAAATCACGTTAAGCTTCCAGGAGCTCACAACTGAGCAGATTAACCCCTGCACTGATTAATATGAAGGCGAAAGGATTCTTTTTAAAGACTGCAGGAGTGGGAGTAATCAGACGCTGCGGTCTTCTGGCTCCTCTCTGTCACGGTAAACTCGTGACATCTTGCAAGCTTTAACACAATGTTCACAAGGTAGACAGCAGCGGTGGTCGGTCTCCTAGACAACGAGCTAACTCCTTTATAATGATAGAGGACAACATCTGCAAGTCATTTGTATGTTCTCCGCGTGTTTGCGGGGGTTTCCTCCAGGTTCTCTGGGGACCTCCTCAGTAAAAAAGCAGCCATACAGGATTGTTCACAGTTCAAAAAATTAGGGTCTGACACCACCATTTCCGTGGCCAACAGGTTGGAGATGGTGGATTTCCACCTCTTAGCTTTGTCATGTGTGGGAGGAAAAAATCTTTTACATGACCACAACTGCGGGACCGAGGGCTGGCTGCGGTGCTGAGAAAGGGCAGAGTACGGTGAAACGGACAAACTGCTGGACTGTGAGTGAGGTGCAGGCGCAGATGTTATGGTGGATTGAGAAATGTATGGTTGTTATGATCTGCAACATGTACTAAGGAAAGATAGGGGAAAGCTGTCCCTACAGTAAGACTAAGCTGAATCCCTACGAAGTAGCGGGCTGCCTGTTCCTAGTGAACAGACCCGCCTTAGTCCTCGGCTAGTCTGAACGAAGACCTATAGAATTAAGGGAGGGATCCCTAAAAGAACTAAGGACTGGGACAAAAATGGGACACCTCCTAAACAGAGAAGTTGTTGCAGAACAAAAAAAGACAAACTGACAAAAATGTACTAGAGGTCCCAGAGGACCAAGCGAACTTGACAGAGAAAGGCACCGAAGCACCTGGCTAGAGAAACAGTCAAACACTGAAGTCCAGCACAGCCACAAGGGCGGAGCTGGAATATAAAGGCAGATGGTCATGTGACCACAAAACACAAGATAGAAAAAACAAACAGGAGGGTTCTAACAGTGGTGTGCTCGATGAAGCAAACACAGCAGGCATGTCCGCTTCCGTTAGACCTGTGTGCCAATACTTGGCATGGTAACAGAGGAGGAGGAAGAAGCAGTGGATGTGGTTGATGGGGCAGCAGATGGTTGTTGAGGTCTGCTGGTCCGCATTATATCGCAGTGAGATTGCCAGAGTACCGCATGTTAATTGCGCATGAAAGGTTCATGCATGTAGTAATCAAATGATTGCACTTTTTCCCTCTACTGAGTTATTTATCGCAAAGTTTGCAGATAACGTGAGTTAGCTCATCCTTTGTGGTCTCAAAAAAGGCCCAGGCTAGGATGCTCCTGCGAGCTGCACACCCGTGACCGCTGCGGGTCACTGCCACGGTTGTGGCTAAGGATGCAGTGCTCCTCGTGCTTGCATCACTCCATGTCTGCGCCATAGGACGCAATGTAACCTCCTCGTCTTTCTCCTCTACATCCTCAGATGAGCTACTCAGCTGTGTGCCTCTGAGTTCACACCAAGTTGGATGCGCAACCTCATCATCATCCAATGTGTTATCCCATTCCTCGCCCTCAGAGTCATCCTCCTCTTCTTCTTGCCATGATAGCACAGTATAGTCGAAGGTCAGGAAGCTGCTCGGACCCAACCTTTTTTCCCCCTGTGTGGAGAAGAATATCTGCCCCAAACAATTTTAAGCTGATACGTAGTATGCTTTATATACCCATTTTAACTTTATCAGATCTGTGTACCCCTGTGTGGAGAAGAATATCTGCCCCAAACAATTTTAAGGGGCGATGTAGCCTGCTTTATATATAACAGTAGAAAGAAAACCAATTTCTATTTTATCATGTGTTGTACTGTGAGAACAATATCTGCACCAAAAAATTATTTTTACTAGAGTATAACTATTGTAAAGGAGACCAAAACCTCTTCCACTGCAGCCAACTCAGCACATAGAGACCCAGTCAGGAGTTTTCACATTTCTCTAAATTAGGGCCTAATACCACCAAAGTGGCATCAATTTCACTACAATAGAAATAGTATATTTAGGACGGACACTTCTTCCCCTACAGCCAAACCTGTAGCTGGAGACCCAATCAGGACTGTTCCCATTTGAAAACATTTGGGCCTAAAACCACCAAAATGGCATCAATTTGACTAGAGTGTTAGTAGTATAATGGGGACCGACACCTCTTCCCCTACAGCCAACCCAGTAGATGGAGACCCAATCAAGATTCCCCACATTTCTAAAAATTAGTGGCAGACACCAGCAAAGCGGCATCAACTTCTCTACAGTAGAAATTGTAGAATTAGGAATGACACGTCTTCCCCTAAAGCCAACTCAGTAGATGGAGACTCAATCAGAAGTGTTTACTAGTGATGAGCGAACATGCTCGCAACAGCTCGGTACTCACCCAAGCATCACGGTGCTCGGCAAGATCGGCGCTTGGCGACTATTTCCGGGTTGCTAGGGTGCAAACTCGGGTCTCCTCCCTGCATGTTTGGCGCTCTTTAGAGAGCCAATGAACATGCAGGGATTGCCTGCCACACACTGTACTGCCGTAGCCAGGTTGGTTGCGGCATTACAGTGATTGGCTGGCCACACAGCGTCATCAGGTCTCTATAAGACATGGCGCCGCTATGCTCCTTACAGTCTACCCCGGAAACAGGGAGAGTAGGGAGAGGTGCTGCTGAGTCAGGGAGAGATTTGCTTGTTTATAGTTAGTATAGGTATTGCACAACATATATACAGTACAGACCAAAAGTTTGGACACACCTTCTCATTTATAGATTTTTCTGTATTTTCATGACTATGAAAATTGTACATTCACACTGAAGACATCAAAACTATGAATTAACACATGTGGAATTATATACTTAACAAAAAAGTGTGAAACAACTGAAAATATGACTTATATTATAGGTTCTTCAAAGTAGCCACCTTTTGCTTTGATGACTGCTTTGCACACTCTTGGCATTCTCTTGAGCTTCAAGAGGTAGTCACCGGAAATGGTTTTCACTTCACAGGTGTGCCCTGTCAGGTTTAATAAGTGGGATTTCTTGCCTTATAAATGGGGTTGGGACCATCAGTTGTGTTGTGCAGAAGTCTGGTGGATAGAGAGCTGATAGTCCTACTGAATAGACTGTTAGAATTTGTATTATGGCAAGAAAAAAGCAGCTAAGTAAAGAAAAAAGAGTGGTCATCATTACTTTAAGAAATGAAGGTCAGTCAGTGCGAAAAATTGGGAAAACTTTGAAAGTGTCCCCAAGTGCAGTTGCAAAAACCATCAAACACTACAAAGAAACTGGCTCACATGAGGACCGCCCCAGGAAAGGAAGACTAAGAGTCACCTCTGTTTCTGAGGATAAGTTTATCCGAGTCACCAGCCTCAGAAATCGCAGGTTAACAGGAGCTCAGATTAGAGACCAGGTCAATGCCACACAGAGTTCTAGCAGCAGACACATCTCTTCAACAACTGTTAAGAGGAGACTTTGTGCAGCAGGCCTTCATGGTAAAATAGCTGCGAGGAAACCACTGATAAGGACAGGCAACAAGCAGAAGAGACTTGTTTGGGCTAAAGAACACAAGGAATGGACATTAGACCAGTGGAAATCTGTGCTTTGGTCTGATGAGTCCAAATTTGAGATCTTTGTTTCCAACCACCGTGTCTTTGTGCGACGCAGAAAAGGTGAACGGATGGACTCTACATGCCTGGTTCCCACCGTGAAGCATGGAGGAGGAGGTGTGATGGTGTGGGGGTGCTTGGCTGGTGACACTGTTGGGGATTTATTCAAAATTGAGGGCATACTGAACCAGCATGGCTACCACAGCTTCTTGCAGCGGCATGCTATTCCATCCGGTTTGCGTTTAGTTGGACCATCATTTATTTTTCAACAGGACAATGACCCCAAACACACCTCCAGGCTGTGTAAGGGCTATTTGACCAAGAAGGGGAGTGATGGGGTGCTACGCCAGATGACCTGGCCTCCACAGTCACCAAAAATGAACCCAATCGAGATGGTTTGGGGTGAGCTGGACCGCAGAGTGAAGGCAAAAGGGCCAACAAGTGCTAAGCATCTCTGGGAACTCCTTCAAGATTGTTGGAAGACCATTTCCCGTGACTACCTCTTGAAGCTCATCAAGAGAATGCCAAGAGTGTGCAAAGCAGTCATCAAAGCAAAAGGTGGCTACTTTGAAGAACCTAGAATATAAGACAAATTTTCAGTTGTTTCACACTTTTTTGTTAAGTATATAATTCCACATGTGTTAATTCATAGTTTTGATGCCTTCAGTGTGAATGTACAATTTTCATAGTCATGAAAATACAGAAAAATCTTTAAATGAGAAGGAGTGTCCAAACTTTTGGTCTGTACTGTATTTATTTATATATATATATATATATATATACACACTGTGTTCCAAATTATTATGCAAATAATATTTTCTCAGATTTTCTCAAATTACCTATATGAATTGCAGTCATTGTAATTTTCCAGTCAAATAACTATTAGAGTACAATTGAAAGGTTTTTGTACAAACTGCCTATGATAACAGTATATTTTTAAAAAAAGAAAAAACTCAAACTGCAGTCAAAATGCATGTTCCAAATTATTATGCACAGCAGAGTTTTCAACCTTTTCATTTTAATAAAGAACAAAAAAATGGTCATTTTTGAAATTATAAGCATTAGCAGGTTATTAGAAACTGAAATCAAACAGTTTTCAACTCAAAACTTTATTCTAGGTGATGTTACATTTGCACATAGGACCGCTTGCTCGAAAGGAGCTTCTGAACTCTCTCGTCCATTGAATTTGTCAGGTTTTGGATGGTTTCTGCTTCAATTGTTTTGCATGAGGACAGAATACCCTCCCAGAGCTGTTGCTTAGATGTGAACTGCCTCCCGCCATCATAGACACTCCTTTTGATGATGCTCCAGAGGTTCTCAATGGGGTTGAGGTCAGAGGAGCAGGGGTGCCACACCATAAGTTTGTCCCCTTTTATGCCCATAGCAGCCAGAGATGCAGATGTGTTATGTGCAGCATGAGGTGGGGCATTATCATGCATGAAATGATCTCGATGGTCCAGATGGATGGAGTGGAGGATGTCTGTTTGATGGACACCCCATGCAAACAAGGCTACGGCGCTAACAAGGAGGAGGTGGAGTAATGTTTTGGGCTGGAATCATGGGGAGAGAGATTGTCGGCCCTTTTAGGATCCCTGAAGGGGTAAAGATGAACTCCATAAAGTATGTTGAGTTTCTCAAACAGCACTTCCTTCCATGGTTCAAGAAGAAGAACCGTGCATTCCGCAGCAAGATCATTTTCATGCATGATAATGCCCCGTCTCATGCTGCACATAACACATCTGCATCTCTGGCTGCTATAGGCATAAAAGGAGACAAACTTATGGTGTGGCACCCAGGCTCCCCTGACCTCAACCCCATTGAGAACCTCTGGAGCATCATCAAAAGGAGTGTCTATGATGTCGGAAGGCAGTTCCCATCTAAGCAACAGCTCTGGGAGGGTATTCTGTCCTCATGCAAAACAATTGAAGCAGAAACCATCCAAAACCTGACAAATTCAATGAACGAGAGAGTTCAGAAGCTCCTTTCGAACAAGCGGTCCTATGTGCAAATGTAACATCACCTAGAATAAAGTTTTGAGTTGAAAACTGTTTGATTTCAGTTTGTAATAACCTGCTAATGCTTATAATTTCAAAAATGACCATTTTTTTGTTCTTTATTAAAATGAAAAGGTTGAAAACTCTGCTGTGCATAATAATTTGGAACATGCATTTTGAGTGCAGTTTGAGTTTTTTCTTTTTATAAAAATATACTGTTATCATAGGCAGTTTGAACAAAAACCTTTCAATTGTACTCTAATAGTTATTTGACTGGAAAATTATAATGACTGCAATTCATATAGGTAATTTGGGAAAATCTGAAAAAATATTATTTGCGTAATAATTTGGAACACAGTGTATATATATATATATATATATATATATATATATGTATATATATATATATATATATATCCATCTGAACTAACAGTCCTTCTGAGGACTAATCCAGATGCATATTTTCAATGATGAAGGTGATAGCAGGAGTTAGGCAAGCAGGCAGTGTATGTGGTAGACTGCAGTGCATATAGTGCAAGAGGGTCCATTGAACGTCCTGTTAGTATAGATATTCCGCAACATATAAATATATATATCCATCTGAACTAAGAGTCCTTCTGAGGACTAATCCAGCTGCATATAATCAGTGCTAGGTAGGAGTTAGTCAGGCAGCCAGTTTATGTGGCAGACTGCAATGCATATAGCGCAAGAGAGTCCATTGAACGTCTTGTCTGCTGCTGCTATAATAATTATAGATATTTGTACACATAGCCCCAGCTATCAGGCCAGCTTCAAGCGAGTCAAGAGGAGAACGCGTGTAGCAAATATTCAAGCAGCCACGGTCACACGAAGACAACGGTGGTAAAGTGCAATTACTGTCACAAGAAGTGGATGATGATGATGAGACACAATTACCAGAAAGTCAGGAGGAGGACCATGGTGCGGAACTGGAAGACGAGGGGGTGGATGATATAGTAACTGACCCAACAGGCAGGGGGATATACAAAGTGAGGACAGCAGCACACAGCGGGAAGGAGGCGCAGCACCACAAAAGGCAGAAACAAACAGTGTGGTGGCCGCAGACACAAGGCGGGAAAGTGTTCCTCATAGCGCCAACTGTTAGGTCTTCCCGAGTCTGGATGTTTTTTAAAGACTCTGCAGATAACCCTAAAAAGGCCATTTTCACCAACTGCCAGGCCAGCATCAGCAGGGGTAGCAAAACTAGCAGCCTGACCACCACCAGCATGATCAGGCACATGGCAGGAAAGCACCCGACTAAGTGGGCCAAACTGCAGGGTCCAAAAACACTGTCTGGGGGTGACACCACTGCTTCTTCCGCTGTTGTACGTGCAAACCAATCCCCTGTCCATGGAGCATGCTAAGATGCCTCCCGCCCTGCACGTGTCGTTGCACACTCTCAACTAGCACCATCAGCAACCACGTCCACGTCCTTGTCCAAGCACAGCGTTTAGTTATCCCTACCCCAGTCCTAGGAACGCAAGCGCAAATACGCAACCACCGCCCCACAGGCCACACTACTAAATTCACACATTTCGCGACTGCTTGTGCTCGAAATGTTGCCTTTAAGGCTTGTGGAGACAGAAGCTTTCCGCAACCTGATGGCGGCGGCAGTCCCTCGGTACTCGGTCCCCAGCCGCCACTCGGTCCCCAACCGCCCAGTGTGCCGTTCCCGCATTACACGAGCACATGTCCCACAACATTAGCCATGTCCTCAACAACGCAGTTACCGGGAAAGTCCACTTAACCACGGACACATGGACAAGTGCTTGTGGGCAGGGACGGTACATCTCGCTGACGGCACACTGGGTTAATATAGTGGAAGCCGGGACCCAGTCAGAACTTGGGAAGGAACACGTCCTCCCGATGCCGAGGATTGCGGGCCATGGGTCAATCAGGGTTGCCCCCACAGTCTACAGCTCCTGAACCTCCTCTTCCTCCTCCTCTTCAGCCTCCATCTCCGAAATGACCACATCAGCCGCAAGCTGGAAGGACTGCAGCACTGCCTCGGCCAAGTGGCAGCAGGCTGTGCTGAAGCTAATATGCTTAGGTGACAAACCGCACAACGCTAAAGAGTTGTGGACAGCTCTGAAAGAGCAGGCAGATGTGTGGCTGACACCGCTGACCTTACAGCGAGGCATGGTCGTGTGTTACAATGGCAGGAACCTGGTGGCGGCTCTGAGGCGAGGCGAGCTCACACACGTACTATGCCTGGCCCATGTGCTTAACCTCGTGGTTCAGCGATTTCTCAAATCCTACCCGGAGCTAACGGATGTGCTTGTTAAAGTACGCCGCCTGTGTGCCCATTTTAGAAAGTCAGCTTCAGCTTCCGTCGCCCTTGCCGTGCTTTAGCAGCACTTGCAGCTCACCAATTGATCTGTGATATCCCCACGCGTTGGAACTCTATATTGCAGATGTGCGCAGAAGAGGGAAGTTGTTGACTACCAGCAGCAACCAGCTACCAGCAGCAACAAGGCCATCGGTATTCAGGTTAGACTCCACACATAAGACCTCAGGAGTGGACATGGATGTCAGACATATGTACCATCCTCCAAAACTTTGAGGACTCCACCAAGATGGTGAGCTGCAATGATGCCATAATTAGCATCACCATCCCTCTTCTATGTCTTCTGAAATGCTTTCTGCTCAAAATTAAAGAGGATGCATTGCAGGCGGAGCACGATGAGATAGAGCAAGGAACCATACACGGTGATACCACACAGCCCAGCCTCATCTCATCCCAACGTGGATTGGGTGACAATGAGGAAGAGGAGGAGGAGGAAGAACAGGAGCTAGTTTCCTGCGCTATAGACAGTACTACTTGCACAACTGTCATACCGTCTGTTCAGCATGAATCGTCTGAGGACATGGAGGAGGAGGATGAGGAGGAGAACATGGTCAGTCATCCTCTTGGTGAGGACACGGAAGTCTTGCCTGTTGGCAATCTGGCACACATGGCTGAGTTTATGTTATTATGATCTGCAACATAAACTAAGGAAAGATGGGAAGAACTGTCCCTACAGTAAGACTAAGCTGCGCCCCTACGTTGTAGCGGGCTACCTGTTCCTTGTGAACAGACCTGCTTTCGTCCTCGGCTAGTCTGAATGGAGACCTATAGAGAAAGGGAGGGGTCCCTAAAGGAACTAAGGACTGGGACAAAAATGGGACACCTCCTAACAGAAGTAGTTGCAGAGCAAAAGATAAACTGACAAAAAGTACTAGAGGTCCCAGAGGACCAAGCGAACTAGAGAGAGATAGGCACAAAAGCACCTGGCTAGAGAGACAGTCAAAACAACACTGAAGTCCAGCAAAGCCAGAAGGGCGGAGCTGGAATATATAGGCAGATGGTCACGTGACCGCAAAACACAAGATAGAAAAAACTAACAGGAGGGTTCTAACATTTATGCTGCCTTTCCCGTGACCCTCGCGTTGTCCAAATTTTGGGTGACAGTCATTACTGGTTTGTGACATTTCTAGACCCATGCTAAAAGGAGAATTTTCTGTCTCTTATTCCCTTGCAGGACAAGCCTAATAAAATGGTGCAGTATGAGAAGACTCTTGTTGCAGAATTATTTAAAAAATTCCCATCTGAAAACGCTGGAGTTCTTCCAAATTTTTGGCAGCCGTTGCATTCACTGCATAGGCAAACAGTATGGAAGACCCATTTCCTAATAATGGGAACATGACCTCTACATATCTTGCAAGGGGCATTGGAGTTCCTCCAAATTTTTGGCAGCCGTTGCATTCACTGCATAGGCAAACAGTATGGGAGACCCATTTCATAATAATGGAAACATTGTTTTCAGAAGGCCCTCCGACCTCTACGTCTCTTGCAAGGGGCATTGGAGTTCCTCCAAATTTTTGGGAGTTATTGCATTCACTACATAGGCAAACAGTATGGGAGACAAAACTTCCTAATAATGGGAACATTGTTTTCAGGAGGCCCTCCGACCTCTACGTCTCTTGCAAGGGACATTGGAGTTCCTCCACATTTTTAGGAGCCGTTGCATTCACTCCGAAGGCAAACAATATGGGAGACCCACTCCTTTGTAATGGTAACATGTCGTACTCGTTACTGTAGCCCAGCTCCATGTGTCTTTAAATTGTTATTAGGGTTTTTCCTAAATTTTGGCAGCCGTTGGACTCACTGCATACCCTATAACTGTATAGCAGACCCTCTCCTTTCTAATGGGAACATATCATTACTGTGCCCCAGCTCTATGTGTCTTTAAATTGTTAGTAGGGTTTTTTCTAAATTTTGGCAGCCATTGGACTCACTGCATACCCTATAACTGTATAGCAGACCCTCTCCTTTCTAATGGGAACATGTCGTTACTGTAGCCCAGCTCTATATGTCATTAAATTGTTAATGGAGTTTTTCCCAAATTTGGCAGCCCTTGCAGTCACAGCATGGGCATTACCACTATAGGAGACCCACTCCTTTATAATGGGAACATTTTTTTACTGAGACCCTCCTCTATGTCTCTTCAAAGGGGTATTGGGTTACGTCCAAATTTTTGGCAGCCCTTGCAGTCACTGCATACGCAATAACAGTATAGGAGACCCACTATTTAAAAATGGGAACAACAAAGCATAGCCGACTGCTGGCCCTTTAAGAATAGTAACACTGTAAAAATAGTGTTTGTGACTTTCACAATCCCTCCTTCATAAATGAAACAGGATGTGTCTGATGATGTTTCACACACCACATGGCCAGATAAGGTTATAAAATGTTAAAATGACATTTACTGGTGAATATATTTTTCACTGTTGAAAGCAATGCAAAAGTGCAAAAACGCATCAAAAACGCTACATGTGAACATAGCCCAAGGTGTGGAGGAGAATTTTTGCTTTTGGTTATTTATTTTGCCTTATATACAAGGCATTCCCCTGGAAAGGATGTTCCTTAACATATTTCCCAGGAAATTCCATTTTAGTTTTGTTTTTGTATGTTTTATTGTGAGTCCGTAAAAGTAGCGAAATACCTCTGACAACATTGTTGACAGAGGTGACCTGGAAGTCAGAAATGCTTCCAGGGGTCTTCCCCATGCTGTTCCCATGTCATTTGAGCACTGTTCCCATAGATTTGGGCAATTTTTAGGCCCTCTGCAGACCGCCGGGGGGAGCAACCGGAAAAATGCTCAAGTTTCTCTTAGACTTACATTGGGCTCGTAACTCGGACCAAGCACTCAAGCATTCCAATTTGCTTGACCCGAGCAACGAGTACCCCAGCATTTTAATGCTCACTCATCACTAGTGTTTACATTTCCCTAAATTAGGGCATAACACCACCAAAGTGGCATGAATTTCACCAGAGTAGAAGTAGCTTAATGGAGACAGAAACCTCTTCCATTTCAGCCAAACCAAATAGATGGAGACCTAATCAGGATTCTCCACATTTCCAAAAATTAGTGGCAGGCACCAGCAAAGTGGCATCAATTTCACTAGAGTTTAAGTACTATAATGGGGACCGACACCACTTCTACTGCAGCCAACCCAGCAGATGGAGACACAAGCAGAACTGTTCAGATTTCAAAAAATTAGGGCCTAAGACCACCATTTCCGTGGCATACAGATTGGAGATGGTAGAGTTCAACCTTTTAGCTTTGTCATGTGTAGGAGTAAACAATCTTTTACGTGACCACAACTGCAGGACCGAGGTCTGGCTGCAGTGGTGAGAGAGGGCAGAGTATGGTGAAACGGACAAAGTGTTAGACCGTGAGTGAGACGCAGGCAGAGATGTTACGGTGGATTGAGAAACATGTGGTGTGCTCAGTGAAACAAACACAGCAGGCATGTCAGTTTCTGTTACAGCTGACGGGCTCTCACTCAGCCTGACTTGAGCGAATATATAACCGTAGGTTCTGCGGTCGGAGACCTGCGTGACAATACTTGGCACGGTAACAGAGGAGGAGGAAGAAGCAGCAGATGCGTTTGATGGTTGTTTATTGAAAACCAATTTTGAGATTATCATTTTTGTATACCCGTTTCTGGAGAACAATATCTGCACCAAATAATTAATTTTATTACAGTATAACTAAAAAAATAGATGGGGACCAAAACCTCTTCCACTATGACCAACCCAGGAGATGGAGACCTAACCAGGAGTGTTCAAATTTCCCTAAATTAGAGCCTAACACCCACAAAGTGGCATAAATTTAACTAGAGTAGAAGTAGTTTAATGGAGACAGAAACCTCTTCCACTACAGCCAAACCCAATAGATAGAGACTCAATCAGGATTCCCCACATTTCCAAAAATTTGTGGCAGACACCAGTAAAAATGGCATCAACTTCACTACACTAGAAATTGTAGAATTAGGAACGACACCTCTTCCCCTAAAGCCAAACCAGTAGATGGAGACTCAATCAGAAGTGTTTACATTTCCCTAAATTAGGGCCTAACACTACCAAAGTGGCATGAATTTTACTAGAGTAGTTTAATGGAGACAGAAACCTCTTCCACTACAGCCAAACCCAATAGATGGAGACCCAATCAGGATTCTCCATATTTCCAAAAATTAGTGGCATACGCCAGCAGAGTGGCATCAACTTCACTACAGTAAAAATTGTACAATTAGGAACGACACCTCTTCCCCTACAGCCAACCCAGTAGATGGAGACCCAATCAGGACTGTTCCCATTTGAAAACATTTGGGCCTAAAACCACCAAAGTGGCAGCAATTTCACTAGAGTGTTAGTAGAATAATGGGGACCGACATCTCTTCCACTACAGCTAATCCAATAGTTGGAGAGACCCAATCAGGATTCTCTACACTTCAAAAATTAGGGCCTAAAGCCACCAAAGTGGCATCAAATTCAGTACAGTACAAATTGTAGAATTAGGAACGACAGCTCTTCCCCTACAGCCAACCCAGTAGATGGAGACCCAATCAGGATTCGCCACATTTCCCAAAATTAGTGGCAGACACCAGCAAAGTGGCATCAATTTCACTACAGTAGAAATTGTACAATTAGGAACGACAACCCCTCCTTCCCTACAACCAACCCAGTAGATGGAGACCCAATCAGAACTGTTCCCATTTGAAAACATTTGGGCCTAAAACCACCAAAGTGGCATCAATTTCACTACAGTATAAGTAGTATAATGGGGACTGACACCTCTTCCATTACAGCCAACCCAATGGATTGAGAAACCAAAACTGTATTCTCCACATTTCCAAAAATTAGGGCCTAAAACCTGCGGCCGCAGCAAGAGTAGGCACACAAGCCATATGTAACATCCCTGGCGGCGTGCTTGCATAGTGCACCACCTCCCACTATGCAAGACCGCAATCTTACCTGTCTGTCCAGTCGGCTATTCCTGCTCCAGTTCATGCTGTGTGCATGTCCCTTGACTGACTGCTTAGGGCGGCGGCCCCGTTACTTCCTGATTCTTATAGCTGCTTTGGGCGCACCCCTATTGAGTCTCCAGCCTATTGCTGTGAGTCACTGGATATTTAAACCCCCTCCACCCAGTAGGAGGTGCCTGAGCAACACCTTCACTCAGTTTGTCTTTGCAACTGTATTGACAGGTCTTGTCCTGTTACCTCTGACTTCTAGTCTGTTTCCGCCTCTCTGGGGGCTGCATTCCCAGACCTGTTACCTGTGACTTCTAGTCTGTTTCCGCCACTCTGGGGGCTGTATTCCCAGACCTGTTATCTGTGCCTTCCAGCCTGTTTCCGCCATTCTGGGGGCCGTATACCCAGACTCGCTCCTGTATCTTGTTGCAGTGTCAGTTCCTGTCTGAACACTCTCCTAGCCTGTTTGTCTCTGTGTCCGTACCTTCCCTTTTCCTGCAGTCTCTGAACCTGCACCTAACTCCCACTCGTTGTCTCTTTACTTCTGTTGTGAGTTTAGAGTCCACTCGCTACTGCATTGCAAGTACCTTGTGTGTATCTGGTTCTGCTTGTCCCTTCCAGTCTGTTCAGTGTGAGCAGAGCCCTGTCCTCTCTGCTCTGCCTTGTTCACCGCTCCAGCGGTTTCGCTCTGCTCTGCCTTGCTCACCGCTCCGGCGGTTCCTTCCTGCTCTGCCTTGCTCACCGCTCCGGCGGTTCCACTCTGCTCTGCCTTGCTCACCGCTCCGGCGGTTCCACTCTGCTCTGCCTTGTTCACCGCTCCGGCGGTTCCGCTCTGCTCTGCCTTGCTCACTGCTCCGGCGGTTCCTCTCTGCTCTGCCTTGCTCACCGCTCCGGCGGTTCCTCTCTGCTCTGCCTTGTTCACCGCTCCGGCGGTTCCGCTCTGCTCTGCCTTGCTCACCGCTCCGGCGGTTCCGCTCTGCTCTGCCTTGCTCACTGCTCCGGCGGTTCCTCTCTGCTCTGCCTTGCTCACCGCTCCGGCGGTTCCTCTCTGCTCTGCCTTGCTCACCACTCCGGTGGTTCTGCTCTGCTCTGCCTTGCTCACCGCTCCGGCAGTTCCTCTCTGCTCTGCCTTGCTCACCACTCCGGTGGTTCTGCTCTGCTCTGCCTTGCTCACCGCTCCGGCAGTTCCGCTCTGCTCTGCCTTGCTCACCGCTCCGGCGGTTCCTCTCTGCTCTGCTTGTCTACCGCATCTGCGGTTCTGTTCCTGAATCCCAGTCTGTACTGGACCCTATCCAGCCTGCGCTCCAACCTGCTAGTGCCTCCCTGTCTGCACTCCAGCCGTGCTTGCCAGTACCCCCCTCTCTGCATACCAGCCGTGCTTGCCAGTATCCTCCCATCTGCACTCCAGCCGTGCCTGCCAATACCCACCTGTCTGTGTGCCAGTCTAACCTGCCTGTTCCTGTATTCCCCGGTGTAGGTCAACAGCTGTGACCATGGTCTGACCTGGAGTAGCACCTGGTCCCTCTGCTCGGTTCCTCCTTGGTTCACTGAGTCGTTAGCCGCCGTGTGACCTTGGTCGGATCAGGTAGATACTTAGTTACGCCCCTCTAGGCACTCCTCGGTTCATGGTACAGTGGGATCACTAATCACGCTCACGCCAGTTAGTCCGGGCGCGAGCGTAACACCATATCACAGACTGCTATTCCGCAAGCTGAATGCAGCACACTAAAAACTACAACATCGCATACTCTGTACAGTCTGCAATTGGGGTGCAAAAGTCCTTTGAGATCCATGATTTGTTCATCTTGATGAAAATTAGGCGGTCAACACTTTCATGGGACAGCCAGGTGTACTTATCTGTCAGGACACCACCAGCAGCGCTGAACACTAGTGTTGAGCCACCCCGGTAGTGTTCGAGTTCAGTTTGGTTCGTCAAACACCCATATGTTCGCCGAACTGTTCATCGAACACCTTCGAACACCGTTGAAACCAATGGCAGGCAAACAAAAACACATAGAAACACATAGAAAACACCTTCAAAGGTGTCCAAAAGCTGACAAACTGCTCAGAAGACACAACTAACACATGAAAAAGTGACAAGTACATATGGTCATGCGAAAAGAAAAGAGGTGGAGGAGTAAAAGGAGGGGGAGACACAGATATAGGCATGTCATGCCCTTCTAAAACCAAAAAAGTGCGAAGCCGACACGGCCAGTCCGTTCCTGCCCATGCGACCTCCGTGTCGCCGGGTTTGTGCCAGAGCCGTGGTGGACCCTGACGGCCAGCCCCCCTCTCCCAATAATGGTGCCTGTCCGCTGGTGGGTCGAGCGAGCCCCCCTGTGGTGGAGGCAGGTCTAATCTTTTTAATTTAAATTGTTTCTCTAATTTGAATGAGTACACTTTAAATCCTTTTACAAGGATCTATTGGAGGGCAAGTCTCATGCCAGCAGCCGCGTAATTCCAGCTCCAGTAGCGTCCACTAAAGCTGCTGCAGTTAAAAAGCTTTTATAAGGATCGAGCTTGGCGGTCCACCGCAACGCGTCCTACCACCAGTCCCAGCCCCTATGCCTTAGGGTGCCTCCCCGATGCTCTTCACTGAGTGTCCCGGGGGCCCAAACCATTTCCTTTGAAAAAATTAAGTGTCCAAACTACAGGTGGTGTAGCTTGCTTAACAGCTGGGATAATCCGCTGACTAGCAGACACTGCTACTAGGCACAAAGTATTTCCTGGGCTAGATGCAGTTAAAAATTTGTAATTAGATACTCTCGTTGGATGCTGAGAAAGCATTCCATAGAGTCTCCTGGCACGCCATATATTATTCTCTTAAAAAGCTTGGGGTAGGGGTCTAGGGGACCCTTTTATAGGCAAAATCACGGCCCTGTATCGCAATACGTCACCTAGGCTGAAGACAGATGGAACATTTTCATCACCTTTCATAATCACCAATGGGACAAGGCAGGGATGTCCTCTTTCCCCTCTCTTATACATCCTAGTGACGGAGCACCTGCTCTCATCAATTCGCCATAACCCCAATATTAGGTGGATTGAGGTGGGAGGCACCGAGTACAAGTGCTCTGCATTTGCTGATGATGTCCTAGTATATATCACTCAATCACATATATCCATCCCTGCTGTTATGGCTGAAATAGATCACTTTGTTACATGGTCAAATTTTAAAATCAATGCAGCGAAGTCTGAGGCCCTCGATGTCTCCCTCCCCAAATCCATACAGGATTCCATCCAATCCAACTTTCCCTTTGCCTGGCCCTCACAGGGTATCAAATACTTAGGAATTCGTATTCATAGAGACCTCTCCCGTCTATGTTATCTTAATTTTGGGCCCTTTATTGAACAACTCCATACAGACCACGGTTGGCAAGTTAGAACTGTAAGATTCACTACGTGAACCACTGGTGTTTTGTGGAAAAGCACATGTACACTGTGTTCCAAATTATTATGCAAAAAGTGTTTAGGAGTGATAAGGGAAGAATTTGTTTGTTTGTCAGTTAAACTCATTGATGGTGATGTGTGTCAGGGCTCTTTATATCACTGTAAGCAATTGCAGACACCTGTGCTAATTAGTTTGGCAGGTGTGTCCAATGAGAGGCAAGACTACTTAAGAAGGCTGTCCCACATTATTAAGCAGCCTACATTTTCAGCCAAAATTGGAAAGAAAAAGGATGTGTCGGCTGCTGAGAAGCAACAAATTGTGGAGTGTTTAGTTCAAGGCATGACTACAATCAACATTGACAAGACACTTCATCCTGATCATCGCAAAATCAAGAAGTATGTAGCTGATTCACAGTACACACGTGTGCGTGCTGATAAGGGAAAATTGAGGACTCTTTCCTACAGGCAATTACGTCAGGTTAAAAGAGCAGCGGCAAGAAAGCCTTGTCATAGCAGCAGACAAGATTTTGAAGCTGCTGGTGCTTCCAACATCCCCCGGACAACAAGATGCAGGGTCCTTCAGAGGTTTGCAGCTGTGCGTAAGCCATCCTGTCGACCTCCTCTATCCACTGTACACAAGCAGAAACGGCTCCAGTGGGCCAAACAATACATGAAGACTGACTTCAAAACTGTTTTGATCACCGATGAGTGCCGTGCAACGCTCGATGGTCAAGATGGATGGAGTGGAGGATGGCTGGTTGATGGACACCCCATGCAAACACGGCTACGGCGCCCACAAGGAGGAGGTGGAGTAATGTTTTGGGCTGATTGTCGGCCCCTTTAGGATCCCTGAAGGGATAAAGATGAACTCCATAATGTATGTGGAGTTTCTCAAACAGCACTTCCTGCCATGGTTCAAGAAGAAGAACCGTGTATTCCGCAGCAAGATCATTTTCATGCATGATAATGCCCCGTCTCATGCTGCACATAACACATCTGCATCTCTGGCTGATATGGGCATAAAAGGGGACAAACTTATGGTGTGACCCCCATGCTCCCCTGACCTCAACCCCATTGAGAACCTCTGGAGCATCATCAAAAGGAGTGTCTATGATGGCGGGAGGCAGTTCACATCTAAGCAACAGCTCTGGGAGGGTATTCTGTCCTCATGCAAAACAATTGAAGCAGAAACCATCCAAAACCTGACAAATTCAATGGATGAGAGAGTTCAGAAGCTCCTTTCGAACAAGGGGTCCTATGTGCAAATGTAACATCACCTAGAATAAAGTTTTGATTTGAAAACTGTTTGATTTCAGTTTCTAATAACCTGCTAATGCTTATAATTTCAAAAATGACCATTTTTTTGTTCTTTATTAAAATGAAAAGGTTTATCGAAGAGTGTGGGGGATCTAAGAGTGTGGCAACCCAGTAGTCAGGATTATTTCGAATTCTGACAATCTGAGGGTCATGTTGCAGGTAGTGTAGCAAGAAGGCACTCATGTGTCTTGCGCATCTAGGAGCCCCAAAATTATTTTCCGGGCTAGATGCAGCTAAAAATTATTATTAATTTTAAATCTGGTGGAGGTTAGTATAGATGGCCTAATAGAATCAGTACTGCAAACTGCTATAAGGCCCAAATTATTTTCCAGCCAAGATACAGATAAACATGATTAGTAATTTTTAATCTGGTGCAGTTTAGTATAGATGGGCTAATAGAATCAGTACTGCACACTGCTGCAAGGCCCAAATTATTTTCCAGCCAAGATACAAATAAACATTATTAGTAATTTGAAAGCTTAAAACGGTTGGTGAGGTGATTTTAACAAATCATCAAGCTTTTACTCTCCCCAGGATGACACAGGGGTAGAAAAGTCATTTCGGATCCATGATTTGTTCATCTTTATGAACGTGAGTCTGTCTACATTATCAGTGGAGAGCCGCGTGCGCTTATCTGTCAGCACACCACCAGCAGCGCTGAACACACGTTCAGACAGAACGCTGGCTGCGGGGCATGACACGATCTCCAAGGCGTAAGTGGCGAGCTCCGGCTATTTATCCAGATTGGAAGCCCAAAAAGAGCAAGGGTCCAGTGACACAGTCATGGCTTCAATGTTTACTTGGAGATACTCCTGTACCATCGTCTCTAGGCGTTGACTATGTGTCAGACTTCTTGTCTCCAGTGGCCTTGCAAAGGATGAGCTAAAAAAGTGGTGAAATGATTCCGCAAAATTGATGTTACCAGCAGATACTGTGTTTCTGTTACGCTTTGAGTGCTGAACACTCGACGGTCCCACGGTTGGCAAGTTGGAACTGTGAGATTCACTACGTGCACCACTAGTGTTTTGGGGAAAAGCACATGTAAGATTCTGCAACAGTCTCTGCTGATACTCCTGCATGCGTGCATCTCTTTCTATGGCAGGAATAATTTCTGAAAATTTACTTTTGTACCGGGGATCTAACAGTGTGGCAACCCAGTAGTCAGGATTATTTCTAATTCTCACAATTCGAGGGTCATGTTGCAGGTAGTGCAGCAAGAAGGCACTCATGTGTCTTGCGCATCCAGGAGCACCAAGTCCCTGTTGTGTTGGTGGCGAGGTAACAATCATGCTTCCTTCCTCTGCCCTCTCCCCCCAACCTCGCACAACAGAAATGTGATCAAGGTCTCCCTCATCTGATGAGTCTTCCATCAGATCGTCCTCCACTTCTTCCTGGGCTCCTGCACCTTCCTCACTAGTTTGGCTGCTACCATGCGCCCTGGTAAAACCATCTCCCCCACCCTCACATGCCTGCCGCCTTGGTGCTGCCGACCGTCTGGACCTTGCAGATGTTAGCCCTTCCGCATACAACTCCTCCTCCTCTACTTCCTCCACCTCCTCTTGTGCTACCACCTGACTCCGAATTCTGTTTAACATGTGCTCCAGCATGTAAATCACCGGAATAGTCATGCTGATAATGGCATCGTCAGCACTAAACATCTTCGTCGCCATTTCAAAACTGTGCAGAAGGGTGCATAGGTCCCTGATCTGAGACCACTCCTCCAGCGTGATTTGCCCCACCTCTGGATCTCGTTGGCCCAGGCTATACGTCACAACGTATTGCACCAGAGCTTGTCGGTGCTGCCACAGTCGCTGCAACATGTGCAGAGTTGAATTCCACCGGGTAGGCACATCGCATTTTAGCCGGTGAAGTGGCAGGCCCAACGACTTCTGTAGAGATGTAAGTCGTTGAGCTGCGGGATGCGAGCGGCGGAAGTGAGCACACAGCGACCGTGCCCTCTGCAGAAGGCCATCTAGTCCGGGATAGTGGGCTAAAAATTGCTGGACAACCAGGTTCAACACGTGAGTCATACAAGGCATGTGTGTGACATTGCCCCGGCGAAGGGCCGCACCCAGGTTTGCAGCATTGTCGCACACGGCCTTCCCTGGTTTCAGGTCCAGTGGAGACAACCATTCATGAAACTGGTTCTCCAGAGCTGACCACAACTCCTCAGCTGTGTGACTCACATTTCCCAGACATTTCAAAGTAAAATCCGCCTGATGACGTTGAGCCCTGCTGCCAGCATAGTAAGGAGGTGTGCAGGATCCCTTCTGCGCAGTTAGAAAGCTTGTGGCATGACCAGACAGGCTTTGGGTGCAGGTGGAGGACCGAGAGGAGGTTGAGGAGGCAGAAGCAGTGGAGGAACTTTGAGATAAAGAGGATTGACGCACAACTCGTGGGGACAGCAAGACTTGGACAGCATCCCCTTGTCCTGCTGTCACCATAGTTACCCAGTGCCCAGTCAGCGACATGTAACGCCCCTGTCCATGCCTACTCGTCCAAGTGTCTGTGGTGAAATGCACCCTGTCACACACAGAGTTTCTCAAAGAAGCGGTGATGTTGTGTGCGACATGCTGGTGGAGCGCAGGCACACCTTTCTTTGAGAAGTAGTGCTGACTGGGCATCTGGTACAGGGGCACTGCGACGGACATAAGGTCTCGAAAATCCTCTGTGTCCACCAGGCGGAAAGGCAGCATTTCTGTAGCCAAGAGCTTGCAGATGGTGAAATTCAACCTCTTAGCTTTCTCATGGCTAGGAGGAAATGGTCTTTTACTTGTCAACATCTGAGGGACCGAGGGCTGGCTGTTGTGCTTAGATGGGGTTTAGAAGGGTGTCCCCGGCAAACTGCCGGTCTGTGAGGAAGATGCAGGCGGACATGTTAGGTTGCCTTGATCCAAAGGTGGTGCTATCGATGTCGGACAGCGCTGAACACCAGCTGGTGTTTCCACCTCCAAAGAAAATGATGACATGCCAATCACGCTGGCTGTTGCGGGTAAAGAGGTGGCAGGTCTGCATCCCAAAACAGGTGTGACTGCTGTCCCCCCAGTCACAGAGGATGAAGAGGCCGCAGATGCACAAGATGTGGCAGACGGTGGTTGGCCCGGCCGGCTAGGCCGCATTGTAGCACAGTGAGCTTCCCACTGCAACTTATGCTTCATATCTATGTGCCGGTTCATGCATGAAGTACTCAAACTATGTATTTTTTGGCCTCTACTTAGCTTTTGCTGACAAATGTTACAGATAACACGAGTTGGGTCATCTTTATCGATCTGAAAAAATGCCCAGGCTATGCAAGGCTTAGCACCCATGCGACCTGAAGAGCCACCACGACTTGTGGTCAGAGGCAGAGTTGTGTTGAGGATGCAGTTGTTGACGTGCTTCCAGTACTACGTCTCTGTCCAGGAAGGCGCAACCTGACCTCGTCGTCACTAGCATCTTCCTCCACCTCGTCTGCTGACCTCATCGACTGGCTGACTGTGGGATCTCCAACCTCATCATCATCACCCTGTGTGTTATCACACTCATCATCCTCAAAGCCAACCTCTTCCTGCCCTGACAAAAAACTAAAATTGTCGCTCCAATCAGGTATTTGAGTCTCATCATCGTCTTCCTCATTGTCTCCACCAACAGGAGTTACAGTTTGGGAACGAGGGTCTACATTATGGTCAGAACCTTCTGCGTCTGGTCCTGGATTCGACTCATAAAGATTCTGGGCATCAGTTCAGATCATTTCCTCATCTGGATTCACAGAAGCTCTGGAGCCGACCTCTGATTCCCAGGCTATAGTATGAGTAAACAGCTCTGCAGACTCAACCATCTGTTCTACCCCATACTCAGACGGGCAGCTGGAGACTTTGGAGCTGTGAGGAAGCAAGTGCGATTGGGGTGACACCTCTGAGGACTGGAGTATTTGTTATGTTGAAGTTGGGGTGGAGGAGAGCCCACTTAAAGGAGCACTTGATATCCGTTGAAGCACCTGCTGTTTTTGTGCCTCATCTGGAATTTGTAGCGATTGGCGAGGTCGTAAGAAAGGGATCTTATCACATTGTCCGCTAAAAGAAGTAGACATCTTAATTTGGCTGGAAGATGGTCTTTCTTCTGCAGATGTTACTGTTGCTTTAACACCTACCCCACGGACACAACCTTTTTTTCCCTTCCCAACACGCCTATTCCCCTTTCCACCAGCAGCAGGCCTTTTTCCACTCATTTTGGTGGTTAACTAATTCACAACTATGGAGGTGTTTGCACAAAAAACAATGGATGGGAAACGAGCAGAGCTGAGTGGCCAAACTGTGGTATTAGCCCAAAAGTATTGGCTGGGTTAGATGCAGATAAAAATTATATTGAATTTGCAACCTGGTGGAGGTTAGTATAGATGGACTAATAGAACAAGTCCCACACACTGCTACAAGCCGAAATATTTTTTCAGAGCTAGATGCAGAAAAAAATTGTATTGAATTTGCAACCTGGTGGAGGTTAGTATAGATGGACTAATAGAACAAGTCCCACACACTGCTACAAGCCGAAATATTTTTTCAGAGCTAGATGAAGAAAAAAATTATATTGAATTTGCAACCTGGTGGGGGTTAGTATAGATGGACTAATAGAACAAGTCCCACACACTGCTACAAGCCGAAATATTTTTTCAGAGCTAGATGCAGAAAAAAATTGTATTGAATTTGCAACCTGGTGGAGGTTAGTATAGATGGACTAATAGAACAAGTCCACACACTGCTACAAGCCGAAATATTTTTTCAGAGCTAGATGCAGATAAAAATTATATTGAATTTGCAGCCTGGTGGAGGTTAGTATAGATGGACTAATAGAACAAATCCCACACACTGCTATAAGCGGAAATATTTTTTCAGAGCTAGATGCAGAAAAAAATTGTATTGAATTTGCAACCTGGTGGAGGTTACTATAGATGGACTAACAGAACAAGTCCCACACACTGCTGCAAGTCGAAATATTTTTTTCAGAGCTAGATGCAGAAAAAAATTATATTGAATTTGCAACCTGGTGGAGGTTAGTATAGATGGACTAATAGAAGAAGTCCCACACACTGCTACAAGCCGAAATATTTTTTCAGAGCTAGATGCAGAAAAAAATTGTATTGAATTTGCAACCTGGTGGAGGTTAGTATAGATGGACTAATAGAACAAGTCCCACACACTGCTACAAGCCGAAATATTTTTTCAGAGCTAGATGCAGATAAAAATTATATTGAATTTGCAACCTGGTGGAGGTTAGTATAGATGGACTAATAGAACAAGTCCCACACACTGCTACAAGCCGAAATATTTTTTCAGAGCTAGATGCTGAAAAAAATTATATTGAATTTGCAACCTGGTGGAGGTTAGTATAGATGGACTAAAAGAACAAGTCCCACACACTGCTACAAGCCAAAATATTTTTTCAGAGCTAGATGCAGATAAAAATTATATTGAATTTGCAACCTGGTGGAGGTTAATATAGATGGACTAAAAGAATGATGCTATGCCCAAAAGGTTTTACTTCACTAGGTGCAGCAAAAAAAATTGTATTCTATACACAGGTGGTGTAGCTTGCAACACAGATAGGCTACTCCACTGACTAACACACACTGCAAGAGGCCAAAAAGGATTTGCTTTGCTAGATTTAGCCAAATGCTATGAAAAAAACTTGCACAGCTCTGGCACAGACCTGCCTGGCAAAAAGTGATAGGAACTGATGTAACCTAGCCCTCAAAAGAACTGCAATTACAATTAGTCTTTTCTCCCAACCTATCTATTTAAGAGCACAGACCTGCCTGATAAAAGTGATAGGAACTGATGTAACCTAGCCCTGAAAAGGACTGCAATTACAATTAGTCTTTACTCCCAACCTATCTATTTAAGAGCACAGACCTGCCTGATAAAAGTCGTAGAAATGATGTAGCCTAGTCCTTAAAAGGACTGCAATCACAACTATTCCCTACTCCCAAGCTATCTGTAGATTTGTGCGAAAATTGGCTTGAAATTAACAAAGTATAGCGCACACAGCAACAGCGGTGCCGTCTAACACGCAGCTGCAGCAGTGAGAAAATGGTGGCGACGGGGAAAATGGCTGGGTTTTATAGGGCAAGGACATGTGACATACACTGCCAATGACACATGCCCTGGCTTGTATGAAAAAAAGCACTTCGCTCCGTGTGTGCACTGCTGATAGGCTGACAGATTGCACCTCCCCACTGTAAATACGGGAAAGAGAAAAAAAAATGGAGATCTTCATTATTTCTGCAGAGATCCATCCCTTGCCCCTCCCCCCGCCCTGCTGTACACTCAAACTGCGTATTAACATTAATTTTCAGCATTACTGAGAAAAAATCCAGTTATGATTTTGGTGCACGAACAGTTATCGAACATATCCTCGAACAGCCAAATTTTTTTCAAATTGTTCATGTTCGCCGAACGGCTCGAACACCGGCCAGAACAGCTCGAATTTGAGATTGGCAAACAGTTCGAGTCGAACACCGCTCATCTCTACTGAACACACTTTCTGAGAGAACGCTGGCTGCCGGGCATGATAAAACCTCAAAGGCGTGACAGGCGAGCTTAGGCCATTCATCCATTTTTGAAGACCAAAATGTAAAAGGGTCAAAATCCTCACTGATAGTATTCATATTGAGCTCTAGATAGTCCTCTACCATCCTCTCCAGTCGTTCTCCACGTGTCAGACTTGTACTCTGTTGTGCTGGTGCACAAGCTGGTCTAAAAAATGTGTGAAATGACTCACAGAAATTGCTTCTGCCACTTATTCTGCTGCTGCTAATGTTTTGGCGTTGACAAGCTGACGTGCCGGAGGTTGAAAGACTACAGCTGTGATGCACACTATGTGCCTCACTCCTATCTTGGGGAAAAGCTCTATTAAGGTTGCTTAAAAGCTTGTTTTGATACTCCAGGATGGTAAGCATATGGTAAAATTTACTCTTATAACATGGATCTAACAGAGTGGCAACCCAGTAGTCAGCATTATTTCAAATCCTATCTATACGGGGATCATGTTGCAGAAAGTGCAGCAAGAATGTGTGGCACCCCAGGGGTCTGGTTGCCACAGTGATAGAAATATCACGTCTGAGAGCAAGTGGGAGGTTCCCTGGTCAGGAGCCCTTGAACATGCAACATCTCCTGTCCCAGACCAGATAGGGGAGGAATCTGCCCTATATAAACTGGGTCTGGGGCGGGGTTAGTCAGACTAGAGAGAGGGAGAGTGAAGTTCAAGACACAGGGAAAGCAACAGCTAGGAGCTCTGTAGGAGCAGGAGCTGAGTGCCAGGGACTGGAAGCGGATATTGCTCGTCCTGGCTGAAGACACTACGACCGGACAACGGAGTCCGAGGCTGCGAGGACTTATATATCCAGCAGCAGAAACCGGCCGGCAGGGGATTCCAGGTCCTCGGGCCATAGGAAGCCCGGAGGCTCAGTCACACACAAGGGACCGATACCGCCATCGAGGAGCGGAAGCTACCAGAGGGTCCAAGTCACCAGCCATACGGGTGAGCACCACACGGTATACTCAGGGACGTGGGCTACTTCCACTCGCTTACAGCAAGGTAGCCAGGAAGAGTGCAGATAGACGGGGAGTCCTACAACTCCACCTGGCCAGGGGAACTCCTGTTTGTTCACAGACTGACCAGGCCTCTTATGCTAGCCAGTACTCCCGGGAGGGTCTGCCTTATCATCATCAGTAAAGACCCTGAACTGCACTGCAAAGACTCTGAGTCGTTCCTGCTTCACCCGTGCACCATCACTCCCATCATCCACACTCACTGCCCTGAGGCTATACTCCTCCCGTGGGGAGTTGTCCCATCCTCTGCTGCGCACACAACACCAGCCTCAGCGGTCTGCCTCGCAGCGGCAGGACACCCTGACCGCAATCCACGGGTGGCGTAGTCGGACATTAACCTAAAACACATAAACAGACTGCCACTGGTCTGACCACCCTGAGCCACGGACCGGGTCACCGCCACGTGGAGACTACAACCCCCAACATCCCACAAGAGACCCGGCTTCGGGTAACCCACACGCGTGCACACACGGCCCAGGGGGCGCATCAACTTTGGCGTAGTCGGCAGGATTGTGACCAACCCGGCACAAACGGGTATTGCGCACCTGAAAAAGACTGTACACGTACCATAAAAAGAAGTTTCCCGCCATCCAGAGCCGTTTCCTGCCATCTTCAGTCGTCTCCCGCCATCTTCAGTCGTTTCCCGCCGTTTTCCCGCCATCGGACGCCATCTTCAGGACGCCGCGCAGGAAGAAGAGGGGCGTGGACGTCCAAACCGCGCGAGACCTGAAGCCCCGCCCTATGCACCGACGCCGCGCAAGGTCCTGGAAGGAGAGAGAGCGACGCTGAAGTCACCAGGAAGCGACGCAAGGTCCTCGCCCGGAGCAGCACCAGCGGAGCCGCGGCCTATGGAGGAAGAGCAACAAAAGATAGACCACGGTTAACTAGGGGGGCGGAAGATACCTGGAATGGAGGGAGCTCCCACTGCCAGCGCGGCTGCTGCCGCAGTAATGCCATTTACAATGCCTTACATCCCCGGAGCGGCCTGGCTGCCCCAATACTCAGGGGAGTCGCATACCCTAAGCGACTTTAAAGAGAAACTGTACAGCCTATTTAAAGTGTACCCCCTGACGGAGGGACAAAAAGTGAGCATATTGATAGGCCAGCTAACCGGCGCAGCCCAACGTGAAGTAAAGTCCTGGTCAGTCAGGGACAAAGAGACAGTGAAGGAGATCGTAGCCTGTCTGAAGGACACTTTTGATACCAGTACCTCAGCAGAGATCAAGATGAGATTTTATGGGTGCAAGCAGCGGGCCCAAGACAGTATAAGAGACTATGCTTTGAGTTTGCAGGAGGCCCTGGGAGCCATTAAACAGGCGGACCCTGACAGTGTGTGGAATGCAGATGAACTGTTGACTGAGTAATTCATTGAGGGTCTGCTGTCCAACGCCCACCGAACCCAGTTACGTGCAATGGCCTTGCAGAACCCTGGATTAGACTTTGCAAAGTTCAAAGACAGGGCCATCCGGGTGCTCCGAGAACCAGCACCGGGTAGCGCTGTAACCCACCGGTGCCCTGCTATTACCTATCACCAGGAGGCGGCGCCCTTGTCTACAGAGCCTGTGGGAGCTGGTGCGCAGGCTTTGGATAAAGACCTGGCTGCAGACCTGCACCATCAGGTCCAAGAACTGACCAAAAGCGTTGCCGCATTAACCAGGACTGTGCAGTCGTTACAGGTATCCTCTCCAAGAAGGATCAAGCTGGCCACCAGTCCGGAGGACGTCCCGTGGCGCCGACAGAGGAGGATCCCATCGTCCAGAGGAAGACCCAGCGACCACTACAATGAGGACGGACAGCCCATCTGCCGCCGCTGCAACAAACCAGGACATATGGCAAGGTACTGTAATTTAAACAAGTCCAACCTGGGGCAAAGGGCCAACCCCCTGGCGTAAGATCATCAGGCCCATCAAACTGGCGTGACAAGTATGTGGGGGGACAACCAGTCTTGCCTGTGGCACTGGATGGCACTCCCATGAGAGCACTGTTGGACACCGGGTCGCAGGTAACCACCATCCCCTATGTACTTTTCAAGCAATACTGGGATGACACGGACATTACCCGTTACCCAGATAATGACTTGAGCATCATCGCCAGTCATGGTCAGCCCGTGCCGCAGATCGGGTTCAAGGAGGTGACCATCAAAATTGGTAAAGTTGAACTGCCGGCGCAGGGACTGATTATTGTGGACATTGACTGTCGTGAAAGTAACCCTAAAATAACCTTGGGTACTAACGTTATTGAGAATTGCCTTTCAGAAGTAATTGCCATTTTACAGCAGGTTGCGTTGAACGCCAGCTCCGGCCAGCAGCGTGTCCTACAAAAGGAGATCCGGGCACTGATGAAATGGCAACAGGTAGAATTGTCAGGTGGTGAGATTGGTAGCGTTAGGATGAGTGACCCGTTCCCTATCGCCATGCCCCCAAAGAGTGAGATGATGATCTGGTGTCGAGCAGCTATTGGTCTGAGGGGTAGAGACTACCAAGCTATGGTAGAACCCGTTTACTCAGACAGTAGGCCCAACATTTTGACGGCACGGGGGGTGGTTGATGTCCGCCATGGGGGGGTACCTGTCCGCATCCTAAACATTGGGGAAAGAGAAGTATACTTGCCCCGGTATGCCACGCTAGCCAAATTGTTCACCATTAACCAGAACTCTGTAAAGGCCATGGAAATCTTGCCTCCATCTCAACCAGAGGAAGGTAACGGCTCTAAGAAACAAATGGAGGACTGGTGCCAGAAGCTGCACGTGGGTACTGGCTCAACTCCCCACACCAGAAACAGGGATTCTACCAGGTGGTTCAGTAGTATGAAAGGGTCTTTAGCAAACACCCGCTAGACTTTGGGCAAGTAAAGGGGGTAGAACATCAAATCCCCACAGGAGACCATCCACCCATAAAAGAGAGATACCGGCCTGTACCCCCTGCACACTATCAGAACGCCAAGGGAATGTTGCGAGAAATGAAGGAGGCTGGGGTAATCAGGGATAGCTGTAGCCCCTGGGCAGCTCCACTAGTTCTTGTGAAAAAGAAAGATGGCACTATGAGGATGTGTGTAGATTACAGAAAGATCAACCGTATCACACACAAAGATGCGTACCTGTTACCTAGGATAGAAGAATCTTTAGCTGCATTAAAATCTGCTAACTTGTTCTCCACTTTGGATCTTACTAGCGGGTACAGGCAGGTTCCTGTAGCAGAGGCAGACAAGGAGAAGACCGCGTTTACCACCCCGGTGGGTCTCAGTGAATTCAACTGTATGCCGTTCGGACTCTGCAACGCACCAGGGACCTTCCAGAGGCTGATGGAGTGCTGTCTGGGGCACAGAAATTTCGAGACGGTCCTGCTATACCTGGACGATGTCATCGTGTATTCCAAGACCTATGAGGACCACCTAAAGCACCTGGCAGAAGTGTTCGATGCCCTGACGGGCTTCGGCCTAAAGGTGAAACCCTCCAAGTGTCATCTACTGAAACCAAGGGTGCAGTACCTGGGACACGTGGTGAGTGCTGATGGAGTAGCTCCTGACCCTGATAAGATCACAGTGATTAAGGACTGGCCAAGACCCTCCAACATAAAGGAAGTGAGGCAGTTCCTCGGGTTGGTAGGCTACTACCGAAGATTCATTCCTGGTTTCACCAAAATGGCCGCTCCTATGCAGGACCTCCTAATAGGCCAGTCCAGAAAGGCCAAACACCAGAAGCCACCCTTCAGGTGGGACAAGCTGGAAGAGGAGTCCTTCCGCCAGCTGAAGATGGCCCTCACGGGGGATGAAATCCTGGCGTACCCTGATTACGGCCAGCTCTTTATTCTCCACACGGACGCGAGCAACATCGGACTAGGAGCGGTGCTGTCCCAGATCCAGCAGGGGAGAGAACGGTGTGATGATCCCGTAGCCGCCATCTTGGTAATGATAAATCATATCCAGGGATGGCCACACTTCAGCAGCCCCCACCCTTGGGACCTTCTGTTAAAACGTCAACTAGATAGTTTCCCCCCATCCAGGCTCCTGTAAGATAAGAAGCCCCAGGGCCTACTTAACACTTGAATGCTAGGAGCTTCAAAGACTTCGAGAGGAAACACAGCCAGCAGGGGGGGGTGCTTCGTCCATCTGTAACTGACCATTTGTCCCATAGGACTAGTTTTTTTGTCTGTCACAAGCATGGAGGCATAAGATATAGAAACATGAATAGTACACGCATGTTGCGTGGGATGGGCCAATAAAAAAATATCACGGCGTCCCGGAGCCATTGCGCACACAAGCCTCCGCGGTAGACGTTGGTACGTGCTCTGGAAGCCAAGATATAGCGCTGAGCCATTCCTGAGGACCGTATGGTATCATAATTGATATCAAAAGGTCGGTTACGGCGGCCCGAATCCATGGGAACCCCTGGGGGTATCCTGAGACCATCCCAGAAGAAGTTATTGGGTTCCTTAGAATTTGGGCTTCTGATCGAAGTTAGACCTGAGGGTGGAGACTGAGCCAGCTGACCTCACCAGCAGTGGGCGGGACGGGGCAGGTAAGATAGCAGGACAGACAAGAGATAAGTCAGTCTTGACCCAAGAGTGGTGTGCTGAACATCTGAGCACCAGCTGAGGCCACCAAGGGGAGGAGCAGTTTGACCATGCGGTGGTAGGCCTCAGCCTGTAACAAAGAACCGTGCCTGCGACCGCAGAATCCTCTCCCTGCGTCACAAGAAAATCAAGAAACCGGTAACTGATATGCTGTGGTGATTCTGTGTGTTGTATTCCATTGTTGTATAGTTTAGCCTGACCTTATACCTGTGTATATTTAGTTGTATATCGTGTATCTAGTGTATTATTATAATCAATTACCTCAAGTAATTGTGGGCCTGCCTTTTATTCTGCATAACGAACGCACGTCCGTGTGAGCTCGGCTCAAGCCAAAAACGCTACCCAGGGTTGGTTCCTGACCCGATATAGGCCCATTCACGGACTGGGCGTATATCTAAAATAGGGACTGGTGGCAGCATACCAACTGGGGATCGGGGAAGGCTGGTAGTGACGGTCGGAGGTTCAGATATATATATTCCTGGCGCGGCCAAGGAAGATATATATACCGCCCTCACTACAGAGGGCCCCGATACCCAGTAGGTTACAGGACAGTCTCTCTGGCGACCGCTTATCCTAGGTGCAGTTCCTTGACTGACCTGAGGCTAAGAGGGCGCTAGCGAGTTGTGCTGTGTAGTGACGTTACGGTTTAGTGACGTTGAAGGGATAACACTCTACCGTGTTCCCTGCGCTGGTTGCAGCTACCTGGCACTACTTTCTCTAGGTGCAGTACCTTGACTGACCTGAGAGGTAAAGGGGCGCCAGAGAGCTGCACCCACCGGCCGGCTTTCATCACATTGGTGGCAGAGCGGTGGGATTGCAGAATAATAGTGTTGTGGGACCCCTACTCCCAGGCACTAAAGACTGCCAGTGGTAACTTCCACTGCTGGAGTCTTAAGGTCAGCCCAACGTTAGACGGTCAGGCTAAAAGTATAACAAGGTGTGTGCAAACTCAGGGTTGCAGCGGTGTCGGTTACCAAGATGGCAGACGGCACCAGGAGCAAGACCCTGCAGGAGGCTAATGCTACGGTCCGTGTGGCAGGAGAGGAGGACAATGTTACGCATGGCGAGGAGGAGTCCAGCTCGGGCACCTCAGGGAGCCAGTCCCCAGTATACGGTCCCGCAGTGGGCTGCCCACCACCTACCCAGCCCAGCCTGTCCAGATCACAAGCCCTTTTACAAGCGGCTATGGCAAGTCTCCAGTCTCATGGCGATGCCGTCTACAAAACCCTCCTGGCGGCATCAGAGAAGACAGCGGAGGAGGAGCGTGCAGAGCGGGCTGCGGAGCGGGCTGCGGAGCGGGCTGCGGAGCGTGAAGCTGCAGAGCGCCGGGAGGCTGCGGAGCGTGCAGAGCGAGCTGCGGAGCGCCAGCACCGACTGGACCTGGCCCAGCGGGGGCTTCCGCTAGAGCAACCAACCAACCATGGCGATGCCGTCTACAAAACCCTCCTGGCGGCATCAGAGAAGACAGCGGAGGAGGAGCGTGCAGAGCGGGCTGCGGAGCGGGCTGCGGAGCGGGCTGCGGAGCGTGAAGCTGCAGAGCGCCGGGAGGCTGCGGAGCGTGCAGAGCGAGCTGCGGAGCGCCAGCACCGACTGGACCTGGCCCAGCGGGGGCTTCCGCTGGAGCAACCAACCCATCAGGAGACCAAGTCGTCCAAAGTCCGAGCTGAGGACTTCCCTCTACTGGAGAAGGATGGGGACCTGGACTCCTTTCTGGTGGCATTTGAACGGACCTGTCTTCAGCACCATCTGGCCCGGGATCAGTGGGCCAGATACCTGACCCCCCGTTTGAGGGGTAAGTCCCTGGATGCCTTGGGGGACTTACCTGCCGGGGAGGTACAGAACTACGACTGCATCAAGCGGGCCCTGATCCGGCAGTACAACTTCACTCCTGAGTCGTACCGCCAGAAGTTCCGGAGCCTGCTGCGTGGCCCCAAGGACACCTGGACCGATCATATGCGGGCGCTGTTGAGAGCCGCAGAGCACTAGACCTCGGGTCTAGCGCTTACTACCCGCCAGGAGGTCCAGGAACTGTTCGTCACGGAGCAGTTCTTGTGGAACTGCCCAGAGGACCTCCGACAGTTCCTCCGTGACCGAAAACCAACAGGGGCTTCTGTTACAGCCGCCCTGGCAGACGAGTATGCCAATAACAGGGCGCCTGAGCTGAAGAAGTCTGCCAGCAGCACCTGGAGAGGGGGTAAGCCCAATCATGCCCCTGTTTTCCCAGCCCCTAGAACACAAGGGGTGTATCCCCCTGTTGCCCTCTCCAGGCAAGGACCAGACGTAAGACGTTGTCATCTATGCAACAAACCAGGACACTTTAGGGCTGAGTGTCCCCAGCGCCAAAAGACCCCATCCCAGTCCCAGAGAGCGCCTAATGTTTTGTGTGTGGGAGGGGGTGGTGGTAGGTCCCTGGACAACATCCAACCCGTCACCATAGGCCGTTCTGCGGTCATGGGACTGCGAGACACTGGCGCTGAACGAACACTGGTACGGCCTGAGGTGGTGTCCCCCCAGGACTTGGTACCAGGAAAGACTCTTTCCGTCTCCGGGGTTAGAGGCGTGGAGCCGGCACTTCCCGTTGCCATGGTGTATTTGGACTGGGGTGCCGGGAGGGGGATGCGGGAGGTGGGAGTAACGCCAAATATTCCCGCAAATGTTTTATTAGGGACCGACTTGGGGCGTCTAGTATCGCAGTATGTACCCTCTGAACCCCCCAAGTTCGGCCCCCCAAGAGTGTATTGATTTGTCTGCTGCTAATGCCAACCATGTTGTATGTAGTGTGCGTCCTGCTGAGGAGGAGGGAGTGAAACCTGAGGGTAACACCTGCACAGACACAACACAAACAGGGTTAGTGAGAGCAGGTGGGGAGTGTGGGGATGCCCGCAGAGGTGCTCAGCCGGCGTGCCGTGACCTCTTGTCCTCCGGTGAGGGAGGGGGCGGGCAGGATTCTGTAGAGGGAAGCTCAGGGATGGAGAGGGGGGCAGCTACCGGCAGTGTAGGGCTCCCAGGGGT
Source organism: Phyllobates terribilis (assembly GCF_046119375.1). Taxonomy (NCBI): domain Eukaryota; kingdom Metazoa; phylum Chordata; class Amphibia; order Anura; family Dendrobatidae; genus Phyllobates; species Phyllobates terribilis. Next base: position 219,516,162 of record NW_027362765.1, read on the forward strand.
ATCCAGGCTGCTGAGTATAGGCCCACTGCAGGGGGAGGAACAGGCCATGGGGGGTGGGGGTGTCCCAAGAGAGGAGCCGCCAGGTAAGACCCCAGGGCAGGAATTCCCCACATCCGAGATGTCCAAAGGCCTAGGAAGCCTGCCTGATAGGGCGGCTTGGTCAGAAACAGAGGGGAAGCGGGCACTACCCACGGTCACAGCGGTCATAGCCGCTGTCACCAGGAGTGGGAGCGCCGGAGCCCAAGGAGCCTTGCAGAGGTCCGACGGCTTCCCTACTTCTGACCAAGTGGCTGCCGGGTCAGACAGCGGCCAGGTGACATGCCCGGAGGGGCTGACGGAGGATGTGGCAGTTTCGTCGATTCTGGCCACATCGAGTCAGGAATTTCAGGCTGCGCTGGAAGCAGACGACAGCCTGAAAGCTCTCAAGGAACAGGCGGCACAGCCTACCATGGAGTCAGACTGCGAGCGTGTGGTCTGGGACCAGGGACGGCTGTACCGGGTAACGGTCCAGCAGGGTTCACCGGAGGCGTGGCCCAGGGACCGACAGTTAGTGGTACCCTATCCGTTCAGGGCGGAATTGTTGCGGATCGCACACGAGATTCCGATGGCCGGACACCTAGGGATCGCTAAAACCAAGGCCAGGATAGCTCAGCATTTCTACTGGCCTGGGATGGGAGCCGCGGTGGGTGCCTACTGCCGTTCGTGTGACACCTGTCAGAGGATGGGGAAGGCGGGGCTGCGCCCCAAAGCCCCACTGGTAACTCTGCCAATCATCGAAGAGCCTTTCTCGAGGGTCGCTGTGGATCTTATTGGACCTCTGTCCACTCCCAGCCACTCCGGGAAATGCTTCATACTCACGGTAGTGGACTATGCCACCCGGTACCCGGAAGCGGTAGCTTTGTCGTCCATTTGGGCCGACAAGGTGGCTACCGCCTTACTGGAGATCTTCTCCAGAGTGGGTTTCCCCCAGGAAATGCTCACCGACCGAGGGAGCCAGTTCATGTCGCGGCTGATGGAGTCCCTCTGTAAGCAAATGCAGGTGCAACATCTGGTGGCCAGCCCGTATCGCCCACAGACTAATGGCCTGTGTGAGCGGTTCAATGGCACCTTAAAGCAGATGCTTAAGATGTTGGTCGACTCCCACGGGAGAGACTGGGAGCGTTACCTCCCACACCTCCTATTTGCTTACCGGGAGGTTCCGCAGGCCTCAACGGGGTTCTCCCCCTTTGAGCTCCTGTACGGGCGACGGGTACGGGGCCCCTGGCTCTGGTGAAGGAAGCATGGGAAGGGGATTTGGCTACCCCCGAGGTGTCAGTCATCGAGTATGTCGTGCGCCACCGGGACAGGATGATGGCCTTGGCAAAGCTGGTGCAGGACAATATGGCCCAGGCCCAGGCCGACCAGAAGCGGTGGTACGACCAGAATGCTTGTGAGAGGTCCTACCAGGTGGGTCAAAAGGTGTGGGTACTGGTCCCCGTACCACAGAACAAGCTTCAGGCAGCCTGGGAAGGTCCCTACTTCGTGCACCAGAAACTCGACGCCGTCACCTATCTGGTCACCCTGGATCACGCCCGTGGAAGGAGGAAGGCCTTCCACGTGAACATGATGAAGGCTCATCATGAGCGGGAAGCGACTGCCCACCCAGTGTGCAACCTTCCCGAGGAAGGAGAGGTAGAAACCCTCCTGGATCTGCTCACCCAAGCCAAGGCGGGTGGGTCCATTGAGGATGTGGGGGTTGGCCACCAGCTCACGGAGGACCAACGGTCCCAGCTGGGGACCACCCTGCACCCCTTCCGGGGGCTGTTCAGCAGCCTGCCCGGAAGGACTGAGATGGCTGTCCACGACGTGGACACTGGCGATCACCCGCCGATCCGGCGTTCAGCATATCGGGTCTCTTTCGAGGTGCAGGGAAACATGCGCCAAGAGATAGACGAGACGCTGAAGCTGGGGGTGATCCAGGCATCCAGCAGCGCGTGGGCCTCGCCTGTAGTCCTCGTTCCAAAAAAGGACCGAACTACACGGTTCTGCGTGGACTACCGGGGGCTCAACGCTGTAACGGCCACCGATGCGTTCCCCATACCACGCATCGATGACCTGCTCGATCGGATGGCCGGGGCTAAGTACCTGACCATCATGGATCTGAGCCGGGGGTACTGGCAGATTCCTCTGACCCCCGCGGCAAGGGAACGCTCTGCCTTTATCACCCCTTTTGGACTGTACGAGTCCACAGTGATGCCATTCGGCATGAAGAATGCCCCTGCCACTTTTCAGCGGATGGTCAATACGCTGCTTGAGGGACTTGAAGGGTACGCGGCTGCGTACTTGGACGATATTGCAGTCTTCAGTCCCACTTGGGAGGATCACCTAGAGCACCTGCGGCAGGTGCTCGGTCGGATCCACCGGGCAGGCTTGACCATCAAGCCGGAAAAGTGCCAGCTGGGCATGAGTGAGGTCCTCTACCTGGGTCACCGGGTAGGCGGGGGGGTTCTGAAGCCAGAACCTGGGAAAGTGGATGCCATCGCATCCTGGCCCACTCCTAGGACCAAAAAGCAGGTGATGTCCTTCTTGGGGGCCGCCGGGTACTATAGGAGGTTCGTCCCACACTATAGCACCCTGGCCAAGCCCCTGACGGACCTCACCAAGAAGAAGCTGCCCGTCGCAGTCGACTGGACAGTCGCCTGCGAGACAGCTTTCGGGGCACTCAAGGCCGCCCTAAGTAGCTCCCCTGTACTGCAAGCTGCCGACTTCGACCGGCCGTTTGTGGTACAGACCGACGCCAGTGACTTTGGCCTCGGTGCTGTGCTAAGTCAGGTCAACACGACAGGCCAGGAACATCCTGTCTTGTACCTGAGCAGGAAGCTACTGCCCCGGGAGGTGGCTTACTCCACGGTGGAAAAAGAATGCCTGGCAATTGTATGGGCCCTGCAGCGTCTGCAGCCCTACTTGTACGGGAGCCATTTCACCGTGGAGACAGACCACAACCCCCTCAGCTGGTTACACACGGTCTCTGGGTCGAATGGCAGGTTGCTACGCTGGAGCCTCGCTCTCCAGCAGTACCACTTCTCCATTCGCCACAGAAGAGGCCGTGACCACGGTAACGCTGACGGGTTATCCCGGCAAGGGGAGGGTGCAGAAGGACGCACGGGGGAACACAGGAATGTGCTACCTCCTCGCGCCCTTGTATAGGGGGAGGTGTGATGAACCCGTAGCCGCCATCTTGGTAATGATAAATCATATCCAGGGATGGCCACACTTCAGCAGCCCCCACCCTTGGGACCTTCTGTTAAAACGTCAACTAGATAGTTTCCCCCCATCCAGGCTCCTGTAAGATAAGAAGCCCCAGGGCCTACTTAACACTTGAATGCTAGGAGCTTCAAAGACTTCGAGAGGAAACACAGCCAGCAGGGGGGGGTGCTTCGTCCATCTGTAACTGACCATTTGTCCCATAGGACTAGTTTCTTTGTCTGTCACAAGCATGGAGGCATAAGATATAGAAACATGAATAGTACACGCATGTTGCGTGGGATGGACCAATAAAAAAATATCACGGCGTCCCGGAGCCATTGCGCACACAAGCCTCCGCGGTAGACGTTGGTACGTGCTCTGGAAGCCAAGATATAGCGCTGAGCCATTCCTGAGGACCGTATGGTATCATAATTGATATCAAAAGGTCGGTTACGGCGGCCCGAATCCATGGGAACCCCTGGGGGTACCCTGAGACCATCCCATAAGAAGTTATTGGGTTCCTTAGAATTTGGGCTTCTGATCGAAGTTAGACCTGAGGGTGGAGACTGAGTCAGCTGACCTCACCAGCAGTGGGCGGGACGGAGCAGGTAAGATAGCAGGACAGACAAGAGATAAGTCAGTCTTGACCCAAGAGTGGTGTGCTGAACATCTGAGCACCAGCTGAGGCCACCAAGGGGAGGAGCAGTTTGACCATGCGGTGGTAGGCCTCAGCCTGTAACAAAGAACCGTGCCTGCGACCGCAGAATCCTCTCCCTGCGTCACAAGAAAATCAAGAAACCGGTAACTGATATGCTGTGGTGATTCTGTGTGTTGTATTCCATTGTTGTATAGTTTAGCCTGACCTTATACCTGTGTATATTTAGCTGTATATCGTGTATCTAGTGTATTATTATAATCAATTACCTCAAGTAATTGTGGGCCTGCCTTTTATTCTGCATAATGAACGCACGTCCGTGTGAGCTCGGCTCAAGCCAAAAACGCTACCCAGGGTTGGTTCCTGACCCGATATAGGCCCATTCACGGACTGGGCGTATATCTAAAATAGGGACTGGTGGCAGCATACCAACTGGGGATTGGGGAAGGCTGGTAGTGACGGTCGGAGGTTCAGATATATATATTCCTGGCGCGGCCAAGGAAGATATATATACCGCCCTCACTACAGAGGGCCCCGATACCCAGTAGGTTACAGGACAGTCTCTCTGGCGACCGCTTATCCTAGGTGCAGTTCCTTGACTGACCTGAGGCTAAGAGGGCGCTAGCGAGTTGTGCTGTGTAGTGACGTTACGGTTTAGTGACGTTGAAGGGATAACACTCTACCGTGTTCCCTGCGCTGGTTGCAGCTACCTGGCACTACTTTCTCTAGGTGCAGTACCTTGACTGACCTGAGAAGTAAAGGGGCGCCAGAGAGCTGCACCCACCGGCCGGCTTTCATCACAAACGGGTAATCGCTTATGCCTGCCGAAAACTACGGCCCACAGAGAGAAACCCTGAGAATTATAGCTCCTTCAAGCTAGAGTTCCTGGCAGTGGTGTGGGCAGTGACGGAATGATTCAAGCATTACCTTGCCTCTTCCAAGTTCACCGTGTACACGGACAACAACCCGTTGACACATCTGGACACTGCGAAACTTGGTGCCCTGGAGCAGAGATGGATGGCCCGCCTGTTCAACTATGACTTCACCATCAGATACTGGGCAGGAAGCTCAAATGCCAATGCAGACGCCCTGTCCAGGATGCCGAACTTACCGGACGGAGGGGAAGATCCAGAGGAACTGGAAGAGATTGAACTCCCCGCGTTTCACCATCATGGGATTACCCAGTATTCCCACCGGGTAAGGGACAGGCACTCCGCCACGTTCAATCCCTTACCCCACTACAGTTGGGCGGAGAAGCAAGACAGTGACCCAGCTGTCCGCCTGGTAAAAGAGATGCTGACGCAGGCTGATGCCCGCCTTGACCCAGACGCCCCGGAGGAGACCAAACAGCTGTGGAAGGAGAAGAGTAAACTATTTCTCTACAAGGGGAAGCTGTGCCGGAGAACTGTCAAGTCCCGGACACATGAGCTGACCTGGTAGGTAGTGGTCCCGAGACGGGACGCGGCTATGGTCCTGGAGACATACCACGACGGAGCAGGGCACTTCGGATGGAAGAAGCTGGAGTTCCTGTTGCGTGACCGGTTCTTCTGGGTAGACATGAGAGTGGCCATTGAGAGATGGTGCAGAGACTGCGGCCCGTGCAACCTAAGGAGGAAGGACCGTGCCAGCCAGAAGACCCCCTTGCAGCCCATCATCACGAAGCAACCACTAGAACTGGTAGCCCTAGACCATGTGAAGCTGGCTCCAAGTAGGTCCGGGTACGTCTGCGCCCTCACCATCGTAGACCACTACTCCCGGTTCCTGGTGGTGGTCCCTGTCAAGGACTTAACGGCTAAAACAGCAGCTAGAGCCTTCCAGCAGCACTTCTGCCGTCCACACGGGTATCCGGAGCAAGTGTTGACTGACCAAGGTCCAGCCTTCGAAGCGGAGGTCTTCCAGGAGTTCTGCAACTTGTATGGCTGCAAGAAGATAAGGACAACGCCTTACCACCCCCAAACCAATGGGATGTGTGAGAAAATGAACCAGGTAGTGATAGACCTGCTCAAGACATTGCCTCTGGAGGAACGCAACCTGTGACCTGAGAAACTGCCTGATCTGGTGAACCATATCCCAGTAAATTCCACCAACTGCACCCCGGCTTACCTAATGAGAGCAAGGCCTGGTAAGCTGCCAATTGACCTGGAGATGGGAGTCCTGACACCCAGGGACACCTCACTAGAAGCAGACTGGGACACGGAACGGCTGCAGCAGTACCGGAAAGTACAGGAGACCGTGGAGCGAAGTCTGTCTCCAGCAAGAGGAAGGCAAGAGAGGACTTATAACCAACATGCTCCCGCTGTTCCCCTGGCACCTGGAGAGCAGGTCTTGAAGAGGAAGAGACGGCTCCACAAGTTGGATGACCAGTGGGAGAAGGACCCGTACACCGTACTGCCCTCAAGCCATGAGAACCCAAAAGTATGTGTCATCAGTAAGGATAGAGGAGAGACCACAGCCACTGTCTCCAGAGACCACCTGAAGAAGTGTCCCGAGCAGCTACATGGTGCTGAAGAAGACCAGGATATCCTTCAAGCAGCAGAGGAAAAGGAAGAAATGATCAGTACAGTACTCGGAGACTTTCCCCGGTCCTGGACTCAAATCAACAACGCAGTCGTGGTACCCGTCATCGCCTTTCTCCAGCCAGCCCCTCAAGGGCCTACAGAAGAACAGGGAGTGTCGGGAGAGCAGCCAGCCCAGGAGGCAGAAGGATCCATACAAGCAGCCCAGGAGAATCAACCCTCTGCTAGTAGTGAGCCTGTCGTGCCCCTAGTAAGCCAAAGAGTACGCAGGAAGCTGCCAGGCCTACCCGCAACACCTCCTACACACTGTAGTGCAGAGCCAGATAGTGGGTTACGTAGGTCCACCAGGAGCACTAGAGGACAGATGCCCGCTCGCTGGAGAATCTAGAATGTATTGTGGATTAACCTGTAAATTGCAAATGCTGAAAATGGTTTATGTTTTTGTGGCCTGTTTAGTAATTATGTTCCTCTAGTTACCCTGCAGGTTTATTTGGACTGTCAGGTTATGGACGCTGAGAAACCGGAACTACATTGTAAATAGTTGCACTTGGTGCCTCTTGCGAAGACGGCCACGGAAGGAAAACCTGTCTGGCGTGGCCCCGTGTGGTCCAAAGTAGTTCGCATCGTCTTGCAGCCATGCCCAGGGCCAACGTTTGGGGTTTGCTTTGGACAGGTCCCCGCACAGTTCAAGACTTCACCTCGTTGGGTGACATGGACACCCGGTCAAGGAAATGCCGTGACCTCTAAAAACTAAACTTCTTGTACATATGTTGTTGTATTATTGTTTATACCCTGTTATGTTATGTGGCAAAAATGTGTTTAGTCCCGGAGTACTAAATTTCACTAGGGGGGAATGTGGCACCCCAGGGGTCTGGTTGCCACAGTGATAGCAATATCACGTCTGAGAGCAAGTGGGAGGTTCCCTGGTCAGGAGCCCTTGAACATGCAACACCTCCTGTCCCAGACCAGATAGGGGAGGAATCTGCCCTATCTAAACTGGGTCTGGGGTGGGGTTAGTCAGACTAGAGAGAGGGAGAGTGAAGTTCCAGACACAGGGAAAGCAACAGCTAGGAGCTCTATAGGAGCAGGAGCTGAGTGCCAGGGACTGGAAGCGGATATTGCTCGTCCTGGCTGAAGACACTACGACCGGACTTATATATCCGGCAGCAGAAACCGGCCGGCAGGGGCTTCCAGGTCCTCTGGCCATAGGAAGCCCGGAGGCTCAGTCACACACAAGGGACCGGTACCGCCGTCGAGGAGCGGAAGCTACCAGAGGGTCCAAGTCACCAGCCATACGGGTGAGCACCACACGGTATACTCAGGGACGTGGACTACTTCCACTCGCTTACAGCAAGGTAGCCAGGAAGAGTGCAGATAGACGGGGAGGCCTACAACTCCACCTGGCCAGGGGAACTCCTGTTTATTCACAGACTGACCAGGCCTCTTATGCTAGCCAGTACTCCCGGGAGGGTCTGCCTTATCATCATCAGTAAAGACCCTGAACTGCACTGCAAAGACTCTGAGTCGTTCCTGCTTCACCCATGCACCATCACTCCCATCATCCACACTCACTGCCCTGAGGCTATACTCCTCCCGTGGGGAGTTGTCCCATCCTCTGCTGCGCACACAACACCAGCCTCAGCGGTCTGCCTCGCAGCGGCGGTACACCCTGACCGCAATCCACGGGTGGCGTAGTCGGACATTAACCTAAAACATATAAACAGACTGCCACTGGTCTGACCACCCTGAGCCACGGACCGGGTCACCGCCACGCGAAGACTACAACCCCCAGCATCCCACAAGAGACCCGGCTCCGGGTAACCCACACGCGAGCACACACGGCCCAGTGGGCGCGTCAAATGCACTCATATGTCGGGCTCTTACAGGTGGTTCAAAGCCAGACTCTATTGTGGGCTGCATAACACTGATGTATGTTTCCTCCATCCCCTCCTGCCAACCATATTGAACAGAGAGGGTGGATGATTATCCTCTTCATCTTCTGACTGTTGCTCGCCCATCACCTCTTCCTCTTCCATTTGTTCCTCGGGTCTTGCACCTTCACTAACAGTATGTCTGGTATCACCAAACCCCCTTGGTCGCAGGAAGCCACCGTCACTTGGCATCCGCCTGTGTGACGACAGTCTGGAACTTTGAGACATTCTTATCCCTTCCGAATCTTCCTCTTCTTCTGGGACAACCACCTCTTGCCGCACGCTATTCAAAGTGTTCTCCAGCACGTAGATGACCGGAATAGTGATGCTGATGACGGCATTGTCAGCGCTAACTAGTTTAGTAGCTATTTCAAAACTGTGCAGAATGGTGCAGAGGTCCTTAATCTGTTCCCACTCCGTAAACGTGATATGCCCCACGTCCGGACTGCATTGGCTTAGGCAATAGGACATGATATACTGCGTCAGGGCTCGTTGTTGCTGCCAAAGTCACTGCAACATGTCCAGAGTGGAATTCCACCACGTCGGCACATCGCATTTCAACCTGTTAACTGGCATGGAGAAAGACCTCAGTATCGATGCAAGTCGATGACATGAGGGATGTGAACGGCGGAAGTGAGCACACAGCTTCCGTACTTTCTGAAGCTGCTCACCCAGGCCGGGATAGTGGTGGAGGACTTGAGCCATGCAAGGCACGTGTGTGACTTGGCCTCGGTATAGGGCCACCAACAGGCTTGCACCGTTATCGCACACAGGCTTCCCTGGCTCCAGGTTCAGCAGAGACAGCCCTTGCTGAAACAGAGCCTGGAGAGCTGTCCACAACTCTTCAGCTGTATGACTGCGATCTCCAAGTCATATTAAATTGAAGACTGCCTGATTGCGGTGAGCCCTGGCTGTGCAGTACGGAGGTGGTGAGGATTCGCTCTGCACTGTTGGAGCGCGTGTCTCGTTAAGGCAGAGGTTGATTGCGCAGGTGAAGGCCCTAGAGGAGGTGGAGGACGCAGAAGCAGTGGAGGAAGTGTGAAATACAGAGGTTTCTTCTGCAAGCCTTGGGGATTCCAAGATTTATGGAGAAGCCCCTTCCCCACCTGTCCCCACAGCCACCAGAGTCACCCAGTGCCCAGTCAGTGAGATGTAACACCCTTGGCCATGCTTACTCGTCCAGGTGTCTGTGGTGAAATGCAACCTGGCAGATATAGATTTAGTCAAGGAACGGGTGATGTTGTCTGCCTCAAGCTGGTGTAGCGCAGGCATAGCTTTCTTAGAGAAGTAATGGCGACTAGGCAACTGGTACTGGGGGACTGTGACGGCCATCAGCTTTCAGAAACCATCTGTATCTACTAGGCAGAAAGGCAGCAGTTCTATGGCCAACAGATTTGAGATGGTGGAGTTCAACCTCTTAGCTTTGTCATGTGTAGGATGCTTTCAGTGCAGATGCTTTTCTCCTCTTGTTGACTCTGTGAATGTTTGGAGTACACTTCTGATGCCCATGGTATAGAATGGGTGAACAGTTCTGTAGACTCGCCCATCTGTGGTTCGCTACAGTCAGTTGGGCGCTTGGAGAGTTGTGACACGAGGGGAAGCAAGGGTAATTGGGGTGCCACCTCTGTGGACTGTACTGTGTGTGATGTTGAGTTGGAGGAAGAAGAGGAGAGACCACTTAATGCAGTGTTTGCCTCCCACTGGAGCACCTGCTCTTTCTGGGCCTTATCAACAAGGCGTATCGCTGTGCGGCTGCCAAAGGAAGGGAGTGGGGTAGCCCGTCCAGTAACAGAAGTTGTCAGTTATATTTGGATAGGACATAACAGTGTTGGTTCACTAGTGCTTTCACTAAAATTACCACCTACCCCACGTATACCTTGAACACCAAGTCTATTCCCCCTTCCACCACGACCTCTCTTTTTCCCACTCATGTTGTTCAGATACTGTAGTAGGAGCACGCTATTAGCAAAACAAAATTAGATTTTTTCCCCTGCCACAGATCTACACACACCTGAATTTCAGCGGCACTAAATGACAAGTTAAGGTATGTCTTTCTGTATAATGTTACTAACCGAACAATGTATTTTTTTACTCTGGATGACGCCTATATAACATAGAAGATTTTCTGCAAACTATTTCAAACTGGGATGTTCCTGCTGTATAGTGTTAGGAGCTGAACCAAGTATTTTTTTTACTGTGGATGACGCCTATATAACATAGGAGATTTTCTCCAAACTATTTCAAACTGAGATGGTCCTGCTTTATAGTGTTAAGAACCGAAAAAAGTATTTTTTTTTAACTGTGGATGAGGCCTGTAAAACATAGGAGATATTCTCCTAACTATTTCAAACTGAGATGTCCCTGCTGTATAATGTTAGGAACCAAACAAAGTATTTTTTTACTGTGGATGACGACTATATAACATAGGAGATATTCTCCAAACTATTTCAAACTCAGATCTAGCATGCTGTATAACCTTAGCAACAGCAAAAGATAGATTTTTTGATTGCACAAGCTCTGAATACAGCTGAATTTCACCGCCACTAAAAGGACTAGGTAGCTTATATCAGAGTGTAACACGTTTGCGACAGAAAAAAATATTTTTTTGACTCTGTATAGCAACAGAAAAAATATATTTCTTTACTCTGAAAACAGCTGAAGTTCACCGCCACTAACGTAGTAGCTGACGTATAGCAGAGTGTATGATGTTTGCCATACAAAAAAATCGTTTGTGGACTGTGCCTAGCAAGACAAAAAGAATAAATTTTTTTATTCTGAAAACAGATGAATTTCACAGCCACTAAGATAGTAGGTGGCTTTTAGCAGACTGTATCACGTTTTCCACACAAAAAAATCTTTGGTTGACTGTGGTTAGCAACAGAAAAAAAATATTTGTTTTACTGTGCATGAAGCTGAAGTTCATCCACCAAAAAAATTACAAACTGGGCTAACTCAGCTTGCACTATCACATTAGCAAATGAAAAAAAAGTATTTTGTGCTCTGCACTGACAAGCTCTGCAGATAGCTGAATTTCAACCCCACAAAATCAAAAAGTGGCCTACGAGGGCTTGCTTGCTTTATCACATTAGCAAGTGCAAAAATAGATTGAAGGTGTGCATGGAGCACAGTACAACCAATGCACAGCACTGTTCTGAGCCATAGACCTTGCTCTTTCTGTGAGATTCTCAGTAATTGCACAAAAACAAAAAAAAGGGCTGCAAGGTCAATTGAACAGGTACACAGCATAGGACTTATCTACACTATCTGACTTCCACAGAAGCACCCATCTATCTAGCTAATATCTCTCATTACACAGGACACAGCACACTCAGTAGCGTCTATCTCCTTCAGTGACATGCATAAAATGGCGCTGAGGTAACATGGCCAGTTTTTATATGAAGAGGACATGTGACTTCAGCAGCCAATTGCAGAAGCCCTTGTGTCTGGGACACTCTGGATGCTTCCTGCGCTCTGATTTGTTAGCAGCACTTTCTTGACTTAACCCCTTTAAAGTCCAGGGCATACTAATACATATCTGCACCCTGGGACTTAAGAGCCTGATACGTATTAGTATGCCCTGTTGATTTTGCCCGCACACAGGCTGTGAGGACGCGATCGCCGCCGGGTGTCAGCTGATTGTCACAGCTGACACTTGATGCCGATACTCACCTCTTCCCCGCCGTCCCGCGCTGTCTGAGACCGGGCTCCGTGGTTGTCATGGTGACCCGGATGTCATCATGATAACATCCAGGTCACCAGACAGCAGGAAGATACTTTGATCATGCGCAGTGCATGACCAAAGTATCTTCTGCATCTGCAGCGCTGACAGCCTGTATAGCACAGGGATGGTGCTACATCCCTATGCTATACAGGCGATCAGAGTAAAAAAAGTGAAGGTCCCATAGTGGGATAAAGTATAAAAGTAAAAAAAGTGTTAAAAATGAAAAAAAAAAAATTTGTAAAAATATTTTAAAAAAATCAAAAAAATAATCCACCAAAAATAAAAATATAAAGTACCCATCAATAAATATTATTATGAAAAAAATAAATAAATAAAAGTACACATATTTTGTATCGCTGCGTCTGGAACGACCTGAACTATAAAACTGTCCCACTAGTTAACCCCTTTAGTGAACATGGTAAAAAATAAAAAACAAAGCAAAAAAACATGCTTTATCATCATACCACCAAACAAAAAATGGAATAAAACGCAATCAAAAGACGAATATAAATAAAAATGGTACAGCTGAAAACGTCATCTTGTCCCACGAAAAACAAGCCACCATACAGCTCCATCAGCCGAAAAATAAAAAAGTTATAGCCCTCAGAATAACTATATTTTTTCTATAAAATAGCTTTTATTGTGTAAAAGCGCCAAAACATAGAAAAACAATATAAATGTGGTACCGCTGTAAACGTACTGACCCAAAGAATAAAGCTACCTTATCAATTTTACCACACGCTTGATCAGCATAAAAAAAAAAAAAAAAACAATTCCTGAATTGTTGGTTTTTGTTTATTCTGCCTCCAAAAATCGGAATAGAAAGCGATCAAAAAATGTCACGTGCCTGAAAATTGTACCAATAAAAATATCAACTCACCCCGCAAAAAAACAAGCCGTCACATGACTCTGTCGGCCAAAATATGGAAAAATTATAGCCGTCAAACTATGGCGATGCAAAAACTAGATTTTGCAAAAAAATGCGTCTTTTAGTGTGTGACAGCTGTCAATCATAAAAACCCGATATGATTCTGGTATCGCTGTAATCACACTGACTCGAAGAATAAAGTTGTCTAATCACTTATACCGCACGAGGAACGGTGTAAAAAATAAACTCTAGGGTTAGGGTTAGGGTTGTGCTGGGGTTAGGGCTAGGGTTGTGCTAGGGTTGGGGTTAGGGTTGTGCTAGGGTTGGGGTTAGGGTTGTGCTAGGGTTAGGGTGGGGCTAGGGTTAGGGTTGGGGTTGTATTAGGCTTGGGGTTGTATTATGGTTGTGCTAGGGTTAGGGTTGGGCTAGGGTTGGCTAGGGTTAGGGTTGGGGTTGGGGATAGGGTTAGGGTTGGGCTAGGGTTAGGGTTGGGGTTGGGGTTAGGATTAGGGTTGGGCTAGGGTTAGGGTTGGGCTAGGGTTGGGGTTGTATTAGGGTTGGAGTTAGGGTTGGGATTTCTTTCAAAAGTAAAAAAAAAAAGATGACGATATGGTAACTAGTGTTAGGGTGGGGCTAGGGTTAGGGTTGGGGTTGTATTAGGCTTGGGGTTGTATTATGGTTGTGCTAGGGTTAGGGTTGGGCTAGGGTTAGGGTTGGGCTAGGGTTGGCTAGGGTTAGGGTTGGGGTTGGGGATAGGGTTAGGGTTGGGCCAGGGTTGGGGTTGGGGTTGGGGTTAGAATTAGGGTTGGGCTAGGGTTAGGGTTGGGCTAGGGTTGGGGTTGTATTAGGGTTGGGGTTAGGGTTGGGATTTCTTTCAAAAGTAAAAAAAAAAGATGACAATATGGTAACTAGTGTTGAGCGCAAGTGCTCGCTACTTGAGTTTGCATCGGGTGCTCGGGTATGCACTGAGTATCGCGGGTACTCGAGTGACATGCTTGAGTCTCTGCCCCTTATGCTTCGTGGCCAAAAAAACCTCGAAGGGATTGCCTGCCATGCACGAGCGATCCCCGCATGTTTTTTTTGGGTGTCTAACTAATAACCGTGAAACATGTGGGCGGGGACTCGAGCATGTCACTCGAGCACGCGCAATACATGGTGCATACCTGAGTACCCGATGCAGACTCAAGTAGTTTGCACTTGCGCTCAAGACTAATGACAACTTCTTCAATATAATGACCTAATGTTATCAAATTCTGTGTCGTACCTTAGGGTTCAAAATGTTCACTATACCCCTTGATAAAATCCTTGAGGGGTGTAGTTTCCAAAATGGGGTCACTTGTGGGGGGTTTCTACTATTTAGGTAAATCAGGGGCTCTCCAGACGCGACATGACGTCCACTCTCAATTCCAGACAATTTTGAGTTCAAAAAGTCATACAGTGCTCCTTCCCTTCTGAACTCTGCCGCGCCCATACACTGTATTTTCCCCACATATGGTGTATTGGTGTACTCAGGAGAAATTGCACAAAAGTTTTTGGGGTCCATTTTCTCCTCTTACCCTTGTGAAAATAAAAAAATTGGGGCTAAAACATAATTTTTGTGGAAAGAGTTAAATTTTTTTATTTTCACAGCTCCATGTTATAAACTTCTGTAAAGCACTTGGGGGTTCAAGGTGCTCACCACACATCTAGATAAGTTCCCTGAGGGTGCCGTGCACCCAAACAGTGGTTTTCCCCCACATATGGGGTATCTGCTTACTCAGGAGAAATTGCACAACAAACTGCATGGTGCAATTTCTCCTGTTACCCTCATGAAAATGAAAAATTGGGGGCTGAAAAACATTTTTGTGGGAAAAATGTGAAAATTGCATTTTTACGGCTCAATGTTATAAACTTCTGTGAAGCACCTGGGGGTTCAAGGTGCTCAACACACATCTAGATAAGTTCCCTGAGGGGTCTAGTTTCCAAAATGGTGTCTGTCACTTGTGGGGTGTTTCCACTGTTTAGGCACATCAGGGGCTCCCCAAACGCAACATGGCGTCCGCTAATAATTCAAGCTAATTTTACATTCAAAAAGTCAAATGGTGCTCCTTCCCTTCTGTACCCTGCTGCGTGCCCAAACAGTGGTTTTCCTCCACATATGGGGTATCTGCTTACTCTGGAGAAATTTCACAACAAACTTCATGGTGCAATTTCTCCTGTTACCCTTATGAAAATGCAAAATTGGGAGCTGAAAAACATTTTTGCTGCAAAAATGTGAACATTCTATTTTTACGGCTCAATGTTATAAGCTTCTGTGAAGCATCTGGGGGTTCAAGGTGCTCACTACACATCTAGATAAGTTCCCTGAGGGGTCTAGTTTCCAAAATGGTGTCACTTGTGGGGAGTTTCCACTGTTTAGGCACATCAGGGGCTCCCCAAAGCAACATGGCATCCGCTAATTATTCAAGCAAATTTTACATTCAAAAAGTTAAATGGCGCTCCATCCCTTCCGAACCCTGCCGTGCGCCCAAACAATGGTTTTTCCCCACATATGGGGTATCTGCGTGCTCAGGAGAAATTGCACAACAAATTTTTGGGTCCATTTTTACTCCTGCAAAAATAAAAAAAATTAGGTCTAAAGTAACGTTTTTATGAAAAAAGTTAAATGTTAATTTTTTTCTTCCACATTCCAAAAATTCCTGTGAAGCACCTGAAGGGTTAATAAACTCCTTGAATGTGGGTTTTGAGCACACTGAGCGGTGCAGTTTTTAGAATGGTGTCACTTTTGGGTATTTTCTGTCATAAAGACCCCTCAAAGTGACTTCAAATGTGATGTGGTCCCTAAAAAAATGGTTTTGTAAATTTAGTTGGAAAAATGAGAAATCGCTGGTCAACTTTTAACCCTTATAGTTCCCTAATAAAAAAAATTTTGGTTCCAAAATTGTGTTGATGTAAAGTAAACATGTGGGAAATGTTATTTATTAACTATTTTGCGTGACATATCTCTCTGATTTAAGGGCATAAAAATTCAAATTTTGGAAATTGCTAAATTTTCGCCAAATTTCCATTTTTTTTTACAAATAAACACAAGTGATATTGAAGAAATTTTACCACAATCATGAAGTACAATATGTCACGAAAAAACAATCTCAGAATCAGGGGGATCTGTTGAAGCGTTCCAGAGTAATTACCTCATAAAGTGACAGTGGTCAGAATTGTAAAAATAGGTCTGGTCTTTGGCCTCGAACATATTCGCTCATTACTAGTCACGACTAACAAGTCTCCAGTTGTATAGAAGTAGTAACTGAGATTTGTTTTTAGATAAGCATATAAAAAAAAATAAAGTTAGAGTCAGAGCCAATTGCAAAGCAATTTTGGCTGTCACACTATATAAGGCCTATATACACAATATGTTTGCATTAATCACAAGCATTTTGAGTTAGCCGTGCCTGCATAATAACAATTACTCATATTAGTCCCATCATAGGACATAACCTGAGAATCATCCAGGTTATTTAGGTATATTTATTACACAGTTCCTCATGGTTAACATACACTCAATGTTGGTAGATTCCCAGGTGGTATCCATGATTGATCAGGAGTGGGATTAGGTTTTCTGATATTCCTTGGAGAGCATTGTCGGTGGGTGCCGACGTACTAGTGAGGAAAGTCTTGTGAATTAAAATGTAGTCAATACATAGCAGGACAAGTACTGGCAGTTTACTAGCTGTACATAAGGAAATAAATTACATAAAGACGGTTTAAAGGGTTATGAAAACAAGGCTGCTTTCTTTCAGAAAGCTCATCTTAATTGAATTATTATGGCATGGACATTAGTAGAAAGCTTCCAATTTTTTAAATCCTTCACCATTCCTATCTGATACCAATTTGGATTAAATGTTGTTTTGCTTTTGTGGGAGGCTTTTTAAAGTGAGATTGAGTAAGTAAGCTAAAAAGGGTGATGTTGGGTTTGATTTGGTATTGATGTGTTAGGGAACCACTTAATGAAAAAGATGCAGGATGGTATGCCCCTATAAATAGAATGGGATGCTGTGGTCTTTGGTGGTAGAGTGATTCCCTACCCAGCATGGTGGAAGGATGCAGACATACACAGATGATCTGAAGAGTTTTACTCACAAGGAGGCAAGATGCTTGCTGGTTTCAACAGTCTTATATAGGGCAACAATTAAACTTGAACAGAGTTTGGCAAGACGACTCACTCGGCTGCAGTCGGAAGTAGACACAGGAACGGTTTTGTCTGCAGGTTTATTATGTCAGCATAAAGCACTGCAGACTTCAGCAAAAATAAAGTCAGCCTTGCTTGCATAAAGGTAAAACAAAAGACAAATGGTAACACAGTCCATATGTGTGGGGGTTCGCCCTGCACCAATTTGCAGCACCTTCAACTCCTCTCTGAGCTGAAGGTACACAGCCTGGAGACTTGTCTCTCCAGACTCACCAACACAGAAAATAAAATAGGACTGAGTATTTAAATTCGGTCAGCCTCACCCTGAGGGGAGGTAGTGTGAATGGCTTTCCACCCTCTTTGCCATTCACAAAAAAACACACTCTTTAAGTGAGTTAACCCCCAGCATATAACATGCCGGCAGAAAGTTTGTAGGTTTCAATTCACACAGGCTAGCAGCCGGAGTGACACATACCTCCTGTATCGGGTCTGGGAGGCGGAACCTCTGAGCAACTTATACAAGGGGGCAGTCCTTGTAAGGAAGCGGGTGGCGACCAGGGAAGACAGGCAGGCGGTCACAGCAGGTGACCGGGACAGTCTCTGGGTAAACGGGCAGGAGGTCACAGCAAGTGACCGGGACAATCTCTGGGTAAACGGGCAGGAGGTCACGGCAAGTGACCGGGGCAGTCTCTGGGTAAACGGGCAGGAGGTCACGGCAAGTGACCGGGGCAGTCTCTGGGTAAACGGGCAGGAGGTCACGGCAAGTGACCGGGGCAGTCTCTGGGTAAACGGGCAGGTACGACCTGTGACGGCTGAGCCTCCAGGTAGGCTAGCAGGCAGATGGCAGATAAGTGCTCCCAGGTGAGCAGGCGAGAGTCTCAGGATAAGCAGGTGGTCACAGCATGTGACGGCGGAGCCTCCAGGTAGGCTAACAGGCAGGTAGCAGATGAGCGCTCCCAGGTGAGCGGGCAAGAGTCTCTGGACTGGCAGGTGGTCACAGCATGTGACGGCGGAGCCTCTAGGTAGGCTAACAGGCAGGTAGCAGATGAGCGCTCCCAGGTGAGCGGGCAAGAGTCTCTGGACTGACAGGTGGTCACAGCACGTGACGGCGGAGCCTCTAGGTAGGCTAACAGGCAGGTAGCAGATGAGCGCTCCCAGGTGAGCGGGCAAGAGTCTCTGGACTGGCAGGTGGTCACAGCACGTGACGGCGGAGCCTCCAGGTAGGCTATCAGGCAGGTAGCATGTGAGCGCTCCCAGGTGAGCGGGCAAGCTGGTCCATAGACAGACTGACAGGTGTCGGAAGGCAGACCGTCGGACCTCAGGCTAGCAAGCAGGAAAGCGGATGACAGGCAGGAATCAGGCAGCAAACTGGCAGGAGACTGGCAGGTAACTGGCAGGTAACTGGCAGGTAACTGGCAACGGGACCTGAGGGCTGAAGCAGAGTAGTGAACAGTGCAACAACATTGCTCGGGCACCTCCATTTTGGAGGAGGTGCCTTAAATATGGAGGGATCCTCCGGCCATTGGCGGGGGACTCCTTAGGGCGCCCTAAGCACAGTGACCGGGGGAGAGCGGGCGCTGCAAGCAGAGCGGGAGGAAGCCGCCGGGCACGGAGCAGAGAGGTGAGGGGAACAGCGTCCCTGCCTAGCAGGAGGCAGGGACGCCGACGCTACAGTACCCCCCCTTTAGGCCCCCCCTTTTTTAGGCCAGACAAAAATTTAGCAAGGATGAGAGGGGCATCGATGTTCTCCCGGGGCTCCCATGTTCTCTCCTCAGGACCAAACCCCTTCCAATCCACTAGAAAAAAGGTCTTTCCTCTTACCCTTTTGGTGGCCAGAATGTTCTCTACCTCAAACTCGTCTTCAGCAGAAACCGGAGCAGGAGGCGTACCTGTAGACTTGGAAAAGGAGTTAAGTACCACGGGTTTGAGAAGAGATACATGGAAGGAGTTAGGGATCCGTAAGTTGGCCGGGAGTTTCAATTTATAGGCCACCGGGTTGATCTGTTTGATAACCTCCAGTGGGCCGATGAACCGAGGCCCTAACTTATAGGAAGGAATCTTGAGCCGGACATATTTGGATGAGAGCCAGACTTTATCTCCGGGACGAAATTGTGGGGAATCCAGGCGTTTTTTGTCGGCGTGTCTCTTCATCCGCTCGAACGACTGAAGGAGTGCGGATCGGGTACTCTCCCAAATGGAGGAAAATTTGCTAACGAGAGATTCCGCAGCCGGGTTGTCCACAGAGGTGGAGACAGGAAAAGGGATCCGAGGATGCTGACCGAAGACTACAAAAAACGCGGATTTAGAAGAAGATTCGCTCTCGTGATTGTTGTAAGAGAACTCGGCCAATGGTAGGAGATCCACCCAGTCTGAATGGTGGGCATTAACGAAGTGCCGGAGGAAACTGGTCAAATTCTGATTGATCCGCTCCACTTGACCATTGGACTGTGGGTGGTAAGCGGAGGAGAAGTCCAGGGTGACGTCGAGCAGTTTACATGTGGCTCTCCAGAAGCGTAAGGTGAACTGAACCCCACGATCCGACACGATGTGGAGAGGCAGACCATGGAGACGGAAGATGTGGCGGATAAAGTCTTTAGCTAGCTCGGGAGCTGACGGGAGGCCTGGCAGGGGAATAAAATGAGCCATTTTGGAAAAGCGGTGAGCGACCACCCAAATGACCGTACAACCGGCAGAGACGGGGAGATCTGTTATGAAGTCCATAGCTATATGTTGCCACGGGGCAGCAGGCACAGGCAGAGGAAGAAGGCGGCCGGTAGGCAGGTGTCTCGGAACTTTGTTGCGGGCGCAGGACACACAGGCAGAAACAAAGTCAATTACATCCTTGTGCAGGGTAGGCCACCAGTAGTGCCGGGTAATAAGCTGGAGGGTCTTTTTCTGACCGGCGTGCCCAGCTAGCTTAGACGAGTGACCCCAGTGTAGAATCTTCTCCCGATCGGACTCCGTTACGAACGTCTTACCGGGAGGGAGACGATTTAGACCCACGGGGGCTACCTGCATTACTCTGGCGGGATCGATGATGTGTTTAGGCTCCTCCTCAAGATCAGACACCAGAAAGGATCGGGACAATGCGTCAGCTTTGATGTTCTTGTCAGCCGGACGAAAATGAAGAATGAAATCAAAGCGGGCAAAAAACAAAGACCACCGGGCTTGGCGCGGGTTAAGTCTCTGGGCGCTCTGGAGATATGCCAAGTTCTTGTGGTCAGTGTAAATTATTACCAAGTGGAGAGCCCCCTCGAGCAGGTAACGCCACTCCTCCAGTGCCATCTTAATGGCCAACAATTCTCGGTCTCCTATAGAATAATTGCGCTCAGAAGAGGAGAAAAGTTTGGAGAAAAAGCTGCAGGTTACCTTTCTTCCGGAAGAAGATTTTTGGGTAAGTACCGCCCCAGCTCCAGAGGAGGAAGCGTCAACTTCTAGGAAGAATTGTTTGTTGCCGTCCGGACAATGCAGCACCGAGGTGGAGAGGAAGGCCTGTTTTAAGGAAAGAAATGCCTCCTCTGCTTCGGGCGGCCATTCTCTGGAGTTCGTACCTTTACGGGTGAGAGCAGAGATAGGGGCGGTCCGGGAAGAGAAGTGCGGTATGAACAGGCGGTAATAGTTGGCGAAGCCCAGGAACCGCTGAATAGCCTTCAACCCCTCTGGTCGGGGCCACTTCTGGATGGCAGACAGTCTCTCAGGATCCATTTGTAGACCTGTCTGAGAGATTATGTAGCCCAGAAATGGAAGAGAGGTCTGCTCAAAGATGCACTTCTCATATTTAGCGTAGAGGTGGTTCTGCCTGAGCCTGAGCAGGACCTGACGAACGTCCCTCCGGTGAGTAGGAAGATCGGGAGAGAAGACCAAGATATCGTCCAGGTACACCACCACGCAGGAGTAGAGAAGATCACGGAAGATGTCATTGACCAACTCTTGAAAGACGGCAGGAGCGTTACAGAGACCGAAGGGCATCACAAGGTACTCATAGTGGCCGTCCCGGGTATTGAATGCCGTCTTCCACTCATCCCCCTGACGGATACGGACCAGGTTATACGCCCCACGGGGATCCAGTTTGGTGAAGATTCTAGCACCCCTCAGACGGTCAAATAATTCAGGAATAAGCAGAAGGGGGTATTTATTCTTCACAGTAATCTGGTTTAGGCCTCTATAGTCTATACATGGACGGAGTGAGCCGTCCTTCTTTTTGACAAAGAAGAAGCCTGCTCCCGCCGGGGAGGTAGATTTCCGGATAAATCCCCGGGCCAGGTTCTCCTCAATATATTCAGACATGGACCGGGTTTCAGCAGCGGACAAAGTGTAGATTCGCCCACGGGGGGGAGTAGAGCCGGGCATCAGGTCGATTGGGCAGTCGTATGGTCTATGAGGAGGTAAAGTCTCTGCCTCTTTTTTATTGAAGACATCCGCATAAGACCAATAGGGAACCGGAAGACCGGGCAGATTGGCTGGGGTAGGAGAAGGACGGGCAGGACGAACGGGAACTAGACAAGTCTTATGGCAGTCCTGTCCCCAGCGAAGGACCTCTCCGGCCTGCCAATCAAGCACGGGTGCATGTTTCTGGAGCCAAGGCAGGCCAAGCAATAGTGCGTGAGAGAGTCCAGGCAGAACATGAAAGGAGATGCTCTCAGAATGCAGCATTCCCACCTGTAGAGTCAGAGATTCGGTGATGAGTTGGATGGGATGTGGTAAGAGGCCCCCATCCACGGCGGCGACAGATAAAGGTACGGCCAGAGGTTTGGTGGGAATGTGGTATTTTTCTACCAGGGATTGAGAGATGAGATTTCCAGCAGCTCCAGAGTCAAGTTGAGCCAGTTCAAAATAGCGGTTCTCTCCGCAGAAGATAGAAACAGACAGCATCAGGGATGGAGAGGGTTTACTTTTGTCTAGGGCGACCTCTCCGAGCGATCCTAGACACAGGCGTTTCCCGACCTCTCAGGGCAGGAACGGATCCGGTGCTCCTTACTGCCACAGTAGAAACAGCTCCCCTCGGCACGACGTAAGTCTTGACGGGTCTTGACCATCTTGGTCTGGTCGACCTGTATAGGCTCAGGTGAGTGTGCCTGGAGAGTGACGGGTCTCTGAGAGGTAGGGACTAGACGTGGAATCCTCCTCTCACGGGTGACCTCCCTCGCGCGCTCCTGGAACCGGATGTCAATCCGGGTGGCAAGTGTAATCAAGTCGTCGAGAGTGGTAGGAATGTCCCGACCGGCGAGTTCATCTTTAATACGGCCGGACAGACCCTCCCAGAAGACGGACACCAGGGCGTCGTTATCCCAGGCCAGCTCCGAAGCAAGGGTACGGAACCGTATGGCATATTGGCCCACAGTGAGACTCCCTTGACGGAGGCGTAGCAGAGATGAGGCGGATGAGGTCCTCCGTCCGGGTTCGTCGAAGACCTTCCGGAAAGCCGTGAGAAAGGCTGGCAGGTCGGACACCAGAGGGTCTCCTCTCTCCCATAGAGGATTTAGCCAAGCCAGTGCCTCTCCCGTGAGATGGGACATGATGAAGGCTACTTTGGCCCGGTCGGAATTAAACTGGTGGGACTGGTGTTCAAAGTGCAGGGTGCACTGTTTAATGAAGCCCCGAGCTTGAGCGGAGTCGCCTCCGAAGCAAGGAGGTGCAGAAAGCTGGATTCTAGAGCAGGATACTATGGTATTGGTGGTTGCTGGTGGGGCAGTCAAAGTGTCCAGGCGAGTATTGACATTCCGCAGGTGACCCAGGATGGACTCCTGTTGGGACCTCTGTCGGGACAGTTCATGACAAAGGTCCGAGAGCGAGGGAGCTTGGGTGCCACCGGGTTCCATGGCCCGAGCAAACTGTAACGGGTCTGGGAGGTGGAACCTCTGAGCAACTTATACAAGGGGGCAGTCCTTGTAAGGAAGCGGGTGGCGACCAGGGAAGACAGGCAGGCGGTCACAGCAGGTGACCGGGACAGTCTCTGG